>NW_004524638.1:4370476-4396513 GCF_000260255.1 Octodon degus | reverse complement strand
ATGTGATGCTGGCAGTCAAACTGGGGTCCCTGCGCTTGCCAGGCAGGCATTTAGACTGTCGAACTATCTGGGGAGTAAATATTTTCAGCTTTGAGAGGCACACAGCTCTGCAGCATCCTCCATTCTGCTTTTGTGCCTGGAAGTTGTTCAGAGGAAACATGTAAATAAATGAGCATGGCTGTGTGTCAATAAAACTTTATTTATAAGACTCGCCAGTGTGCCATAAACTGTAGCCTGTCCTTGGTCTAAATGAGGTTTGTTAAGTAGTCTGTGGACAGTGCTTTGGGGAGGATTTCACCGGAAATTCCGAGGAAAGAAGGGCTTCACATGCCTTGTTTGTTTTCCAAACATCTGTGGAGAGTCTGTTGTCCTAGGCTCTGATAATGACTAATAATAAAATCTAAAGGCAGGCAGACGGCTGGTGAGATAGATCAGTGGGCTAAGTGTCTGCTTAGGCAAGTGAAGGGATCAGGGTTCGATCCCTGGTACCACATGCTGCGCTGGCCCCACCCACAGGTGCGCTGAGCCAGCAACAGTGTCTGGGCGTGGTGGCACATGCCTGTAATCCCAGCACTGGGGAGGATGAAAACAGGAGGATCACCACGAGTCGGAGCTGCCTAGTGAAAGGTCTCGCTGACCACTTAGGGAGGTCACCTAGTGTTAGGGGCACTGTCACCCTAGGTCTCAGTGCCCATCTAAATTATACTTGATTGGCAGGTTTGGACTCCGAAGACAGACACTGAGGCAGGATAACCACCTGCCTCGTAGGTGGTCAGACCAAGTAAGACTTTGTCCTTTGTGACTGACAGCTGCGATTATTGGAAGAGTAAGGTTTGTGGAACATAGCTGTGTGGCCTTGTTCCAGTTCTTGGTCCACTCTGAGCTTCACCGAGCTCCCCAGCAAACCATGGGACCCCTGAGTCCTGTTCTTACTGTAGCGCTGGCCAGCAAGTGCTTGCTGTTTCTATGGTAGCTCCTCCTCATGGTGCAGCGGGGAGCTTCTTGCTTTGCCCCACAGAGCTGCCTCCCGGTGTTTCCAGCCCAGAGCCTGTGAGCGTGGAGAGCACACCTCCCTCCTCCTGTGAGTCCTCAGTGACTGGCCTGTGGAATTCCAAAGTTAATGCAGGGCGAGGACCCAGGAGGGCCTGCGTGTGACCTCCTGCCCCTTGCCCACATCTGGTACCCCTGAGCAAGTTTGGCGGGAGTGAAGGTTTTTGATAGCAACTACCTGAAAGAGCTCCATGGCTGGAAGAATCTGACTCCTTTTCCGAAAGCCAGGAAAACTTAAGGAGGTCCAGGATGGATGGCAGGGTGTCCCAGGGAAGCGCAGCGCATTTGTGGAAGCTGGAAAGTCACTCAGCTGTCCACGGGAGGCTGTGTGAGAGCTTCGGAAGATGACCAGTTACCCAAAGAAAACAAGAAAAAGAGGCCTTTCTCGTTGTTTGGACCTAAGCCTCGAGCAGTGTGTTCAGTTAGGACCAGCGGGGTGGGATCAGTGACAGGCTGTTACCGGCTGGTAATGTCACTGTGGGCACCTGCTGCTCCTGGCTCCTGGCACTGCTGCTCCGTCATCGAGTGGTCTCAGGCAGCTGCACTGTGTGTGGCCTGCTCCTGCCACCTGGGCCTAGTCACTGAGTGACCCCGCAGCAGCTTGGTGGCCTTAGCTGTGAGCGAGTGCCGCGTCGGCCCTCGTGGCTTTTCTGTCCCTCGCCTGGCTAGGAAGTAGATTCCTTCCAGTGGAAGCAGTGAGGGCTGGGCTGGGGCTTCCTCCACATCTTGGTCTTGCAGGCCTGTCGGAGTGCTGGCCGCTTGCTGAGTGGAGGTCGTACCCTGCCATCTGTCCCCCTGCTGCTGCCAGTCCTGGCTGGGTGTGGGGTAGGGCAGTGGCGCCTGACTAGAGTGCTGAAACCTTCCACCCCTGCTGCTCGTGTGCTCCTGGGAAGGCTCAGCTGCCAGCGGCAAGGTCTGTGACTCACGCAGAAGTTGGAGACTGTTAAGCAGCAGGTGATGGATAAACAAATAAACACAGCCACAAGCTCCCTGCTTTCTGCCGAGTGCCCCAGAAGCTCCTTGGCATGTGCTGAGGACGCTTGCCGGGAAACGAACTTTCCTGAGAGGGAGATGCTCAGGGGTGTCCTCTGTGGCTGCCGTGATGTCCGAAAGGAAATCAGAATGCTTGGGACAATTTCTGCTCCATCAACACATTGCGTTCTTGTCCTCAGGCACCTCATTCACCGGCCCTGGTGTGGTGTAACCCCTGGCTCTGCCTCAGAGTCAAAGGAACTGTGAGAGGCAAACATTCTGGACTGCGGCAGGACCCCAAGGCAGCCTCAGTAGAGCAACTAGAGACACAGCGGAGGGCTTCCAGAGGGCTTTAGAAAATGGAGAGAGTGATGGGACAGTGTGAGGGAGGGGAAATATTATTTTTTTCTTTTAAAAACTTTTTCCACTTACCTATTTGGTACAGGGCCTCACTAGGCAGCTCAGACTCGTAGTGATCCTCCTGTTTTCAGCCTCCCCAGCGCTGGCATTACAGGTGTGCACCATCACGCTGGACTTGACCACAAGTTCAGCACATCCTGGGGTTGGGTCAGCGCAGCATGAAGGACCAGTGTTGAAGCCTGGTCCCTGCGCTTGCCAAAACAGCTGCTTAGCCCACTGAGTTATCTTGTTGGCCTTTGAAGGGGAATTTTTCTAAGGGAGATTAATGACAATGGTTCTTCTGCTGAAATAATTTTTAAAAATCTATTTAAATATTGACCATATGTTTTGACTTCGCTTTATATGCCCACTAGCTTTCTGTCTGTGTGATCTAGAGGAAATCTCTTGGGTTCTCTGGGTGTTTGTTTCTTCTCTTTGGAAGCTGATTATTAGGAAAATTAGATGAGCTGGGGCAGGACCCGAATCCAGCTCAGCTTACAAACTGGAAGCCCTAGGAGGTAGGCTGGTGTTGGCCTGTTTCTATTTCCAAGGGTAGACACAGCTACTATGGTCCACAGGCCAGAGGTGGGCTCTGGCTCCTTCTCTCTTGGTAGGGTAGTGGGCCAAGTCTTGGGACACTTGCATGCTGTTGAGAGGACAAATGAGTCACCCCTGGGAAAGTCCCTGAGAGCTGGCTTGTGTCCCATCCCTGCTCAAAGGCTGACAAGGAATGAGAGCCGAGCCAGAGCTGACGATTCTGTGGGGCGGAGTCCAGGAAGGCCTGCGGAGGCCGCCTCTGTTGCACCCCTGTGGCCAGGCTGGGCTGCCTGCAGTCAGGTGGAGCTGCGCATCCAGTCTGGCAGGGCCAGGTGGCCCTGGCTGGCTTTCGTGCTGGCCTGGCATTGCTGCCGTGTCCCAAGCTGCCTGGTTCCCTCTTTTTCCCGAGGTCTCTCAGAGTCTCTTTTGAGTCTGGAATCTGCAGTGGAGTTCTGGAACAGTTTCTCTGCATAATGTGCATGATCTGGAAAACACGAAGCAAGAAGCCACCCAGAGGTCCTTGAGCAAATGCCTTGGCTCAGCTCACTTGCTAAGGCAGTGGGAGGTGCGTGGTTCATGCTGTCCATCCCTGCAAAGGAGCACCTGTCCTGAGCTTGGGGAGAGCGGGTCCTGTTCTTTCAGCTTGGTCACAGCCTGTGCAGGACAGCACAGATCAGCAGAGAGGGAGTATGAGGCAGGCACTGCTGCTGAGTGGAGGTGGGCAGTGGCCGTGGGAGGTGCTGGGCCTGGCTGAATGTCACCAAGTGGGGCACGCTGGTCCCCTGTGCCATTGCTGGTGTCCTTACAGAGCACTTAATGTTCAGGGTGAGGAGCAGAGGTGGATACTAGGCTTGTGAGGCTGAGAAGGAATCAGAGCCGGGTTTGAATGCAGAGGTGGAGTCCGGCCCCGGCCATTCCTGGGAACAGGGTGGGGACAGAGACTCGCTGTGACGCTTTCAGAGCCATCTTGGCCACAAATGGAGACTTGCAGCAAAGCCCACAGCTTGAGAACCCTTTAAAGGACAGGACAAGGATCGAGACGCCCACTGTGACCTGGCAGGACACCTAAGTAGCAGCAGCAGGACTGCCTGTGGGTGGTCAGTAGAAGGAACTGCTGAGCGGAGTTTGACACTGGGAATCTGGAAGGGGTGGGAGAACAAAGGAAGCCTCAATAGAGTTTGACTGTAAAAATACGATGAGAGGGACCAGGGAGATAGCTCAGTAGAACAAGCACTTGCCTGGCAAGTGCAGGGTCCTGAGTTCAATCCCCAGTACCGGAAAAAAAAAAAAAAAAAAAAAGACAGACAGACAGAAAGAGAAAAAAAAGAAAATACAATGAGAAATGGAAGTTTCACTTTGATAAGTAATTGTGTGCTCTCTGATACAATGTTCTTTCTTCTTAACGCTTCCCCCAATGTTAAAATTGATGCAAAGGTCTAGAAATGATTTAGAATGTACAAAAATGGATTGATGGATGGGAGAAAGTCCCACATTTCTCTGTTGAGAGAAAAATCTATTAACTTCTGCTCTAGAAGTAGTGGTAATCACAAGTAGGTAACCATCTTGACCTGTTTAGCCCATGTGTATTCTTGGCTTCAGTGCTGAACTGGCTCATGCTGGGGTCCCTTCAGCCCTTGCCACATGGTTACTGTTTGTCCCACCCGTGGTTGAGCGAAACTGTGTAGGTCCCAGCAGTCCCACACCTCCCGTGGTCCCTGTGTGTGTGGTGGCATACAGGTGCTGTGCGGAGCCACTGGAGACCAAGGTGCCCCATGATCTGCCGTCACGTAGACAGATCAGCCTGGGCGCACATTCAGGGCATCTCGGGCGTGCACAACAGTCTCTAGTAGCTCGGCCATTCCTGCTCCTGTGATTGGACAGCAGAGATCTGCGGATGTTCTTGCTCTAATGGGCTATCTGGTTCTGTAGGTTGGTGCCAGGAGGGAGGAGAGGTTGGTCCCCAAGGTGGGCCAAGCAGCCCCACCCCACCTTACTGTGCAGAGCTCTCAGTTCTGTGCATGGTTCCTGGATAGTGCTGTACTTCTTGGCAAGGAGGGTGTGGGTGACGGGGCGATAGTGGTGTTGATACCCGTCGCTTTGAGGCCTGTGTCTTTCTCTGGATTCAGAAAACCCGCATACAGCCAGCCTCTGAGGTAGGAATCCCATTTCCATGGAGCACCCTAGGGTGTTCAGCAGCTCATGCTTGCCAGGCACACAAGGCCCAGGGAGACGCTGGCCCTCGTTCCTCCTCGGGAGGCAGGAGCAGCTCCAGGCCCCTGGAAGCACCAGTGCAAAAGTAACTACAGATTTAAATATGGTGACAACTGAGTGCCAGCCCAAGCCTACTCCTTCTGAGCTAAGGTCCTGTGCCAGCCCAGTAGCCCATCTGGGAAGCTAGCCTATGCCTGGGCTGAATTAGAAGCCTCAACGTTGCTGGGTCCAAGCACCCCAGGCTGGATATGCTGGGGTGTCTTCGGAAGCCAGCTGCTGGGGCTTCTCAGAGTCCCCTGTCCTCTAGGGAGCAGTTCCTCTGCCCTTGCTCATCTAGGATCCCATGCACAGTGCTCAGGGGATATGTAGGAGTCCGACTACACTAGCTGAGGCCCATGGCTGGATGACTTCATGCTGTGTGGGGGTGGGGCAGAGGGCACGGCTTCCTCATGCCCACCCTCTCCTGTGCTGGCACAGCCTGGGCCTCTCACCTGCCTTTTGTAGGCTGAGCCTCATGGTCTCTTTTGGGCAATGGTTGGTTTTAGTGCTGAAGACAACTGTGTGGCATCCAGCTTATGTCCGGGGAGGCCTGGAGAAGGGAAGCTCCTGCAGGGCCTGCCTTTCTCATGGTCTTCGAGTGCTGGCAACACCATCAAATCTGTACAACATGCCTGCCAGATCTGTATGTGTATCCTGAATCTCTCCATTTCGCTTATGTTTGTTGAGCACCTAAGCACTGGGCAGTGTGCAGTGTGGTTGAGGCTGCAGTCACTCCGCAGACCTTGTGTATCTGCATCCTTCCCAGATTTTACTGGCCGTGTCTTGGATGATGTAGCAACTACAATCCAGAGAGATGGTTGTCACCTCTGCTTGGCAGGTATGGGACCCGAGGTCCAGACAGCCCCCTCTCAGGGTTTCTCTGACATCAAGCAAGTGAGTGCAGTGGCTTCGGGGGACTATGGGGGGCTCCCTGGGATGAGTCTGGGCTCTGCCGTGTGCAGAAGTGGCCAGCCAAGAATCTGGTCTCAGTTTCTCACAAGCTATAATAGGGCCTCTGCGTAGAAGGCTTAGAGGTTTGGGTGAGAGGGATTTGGCACAGTGCCGGATGCATACCAAGTGCCAGTGAAGCCTTGTCGCCGTTTGGCCAACACCTTCAGGCGCCCTCATGGTAGCTCGGAGGGTCAGCAGCTTGCACACAGCCAGGCACATTGTTGGTTTGTGGCAGCTCTTTTTCCCCAGTGTGTTTTCATGGGGGGACACTAATGGCTCTGTGCTTGTTTTCATGGGTCTCTTGTCCTTGTTCCTGTGGTTTCTTTTGGCCTTGATGTTAGCCAGGAACCTTGTGTGCTACAGCAAGACGAGAAAGAATTCCTGACTGCCTGTTTGCAGGGTTAATTAAGCTGTTCCTAGGGTTTCATCAGCTCTCTTCTTAGCACCAAAATAAATCCTCCAAATGGCAGGAGGTTTCCAGGTGACACTGCGTTTGGAAATCAGACACCCCTAGAAGTTTGCATCTTCCTGGATGATAAATTTGGGATAGCCATAAACATCATGGGAAGAGGGAAAAGGGGGAATTTGGGCTGAGCAGACACCTCCCTCCCCTTTGGTGTCATGAGTGGTGAGGAGTGGCTTAAAGGACTGACAGCTGCTGACGTGCTGCTCGCGGGTGTGCAGAGTGGGAGGGCGGTCTCTGTTCTGGCGAACGTCAAGGCTGTGAGCAGAGTGGTTGGGGGTTTTGGCGTGCAGGCGCTGATGGCCAGATTCTGGTGTCATTCTTATTACTTATAAATGCCCACTACATGGGAGGATTGAAATCATTCTGCAATACCAGGGGGCTCATGCTGTATCTTCATGCTAAGGTATGAAGCCAGAAGCTGGGGAGGTTTAGACTCCCACTGGTAAGGGATTCCATCCTTCCTGGGAGTCTTGACCACACATTTGCAGGTTGCCTCTCTGTGCCCTAGAAATGTCAAAATCCAGTGCACATCAGTGGCAGGGCTCAGGTTCCGGATGGACAGCAGCTAGCACTGTGGCCCACAGGGGGCTGAATCCTTGTGCCTAATGGAAGTGACAGCAGCCTGCTATGTTTACAGTCCCTGCAGGGTCTCCGGAAGTCATAACCTCAGCCCGTCAGTACTCTGGAAGGTGACAGGAAGTCATCAGGCAGCTCTATTGGCTGTGGGCTGGACTCGGAGAGGGACACGGGTGGCAGAGTGGTGGGAATGTAGAAACCCACCGCACGCAGTTCAGGGCTATTGTCAGGGGATTCCTGGCTGTCACACTGACCTCAGGTGAGCAGCTTTGGGGTTGCAGAAACGATCATGTGAAATCTTTGTATTTTTTTTCTCAACGTTCTCAGCATTTTAAAGAGCAGTCATTCCCCCTGGCCCCCCACGTGACTGTGGATTTGGGGTTTTGCAAGCCAGGATTTTATGGAGGGGGCAGTTGGGCAGGGGTGAGGGAAGGTGTTCATAGGTGAAGAGGAAAAGTGCACATTCTCCACCCAGCTTCTTCCTGACTCGGGCTCTCTGGAACTGGGAACAAGGGGCTGATTCACTGGCTGCAGGGGCCTTCCCTGTCTCCAGCCGAGGCTGTGTGGCTCGCTGTGACCAAGGAGGAAATTCCATTGTAGTTATGCTGCGCTGCGTACTGCGCATGGCGTTCTCTATCTTAGCTTTGTGGCTGCCTCATCTTTGTGGAATTTGCCTTTTTCTCCTCCTTTTTGTGTGTGGTGAATCGAGCGGCACACGTGGTATAATTCCATAAAAACAAAGGAAAAGGGAAAAGAAACAAAATGAAATTGCTTCTCCTGGACACGGTCCTTGGACCTGTTCCGGGCTTCATGTTCCAAGATGGAGGTTGTCGAGGCCCAGGGGCTTTGATCTGATTATTTGCGCCTGCGTTTGCCTGTCTGCCTGTCACACTCAGTCCTTCACCCCTGTGACTATCAGGTCCTGTCTTCTGGGACTCTGTCGTTAAGGCAGTGGGAGAAGCTCCTGGAGCCTAGCTGCGGGGACACTGTCATGGGTGACGAAGCCAGAGGTGAAAGCTGAAGCCACCCTCTGCTGGGAAGTTTTCTGCCTCTTCCGTCTCTCAGTCCCCACTCGTCCTGGCTGTGGGCCCAGCCGCAGTCTGCAGAGCCCCCTCTGCTTTCCCCGGCCATCAGCTCCTCTGTCCTATTTTGACGATAGGACCTTGCTAAGTTGCCCAGGCTGGGTTGGAAGGTGTAATGTTCTTACCTCAGCCTCTTTGTAGCTGGGCTTGTAGATGTGCATGCTGCCCCCGGCTCTGCCCTGTCCTCTTAGTTCGTGGGCTTTGTGCTCCTGTCCCCGACAGTGGCTGCCTTGGTGGCTCCTGTGAGCGCTTCTGGCAGAAGCACCAGCTTGGATCCACTGCGTGTTCCAGAACCCTCGGTCTGGGCGCAGGTCGTGTTTACTAATGAAGGACTCTCAGGAGGGCTGGGTGTGACATACAAAGTAAAGGCAGTGGGAGCACGCAAGCCACTTGCCACTGTCACACGCTGGCTGCTGTTTGCAATTCAGTTTCTCGGTGAGTAGAAGCAGCTGCCTGCTGTGTTTCTGGAGAAATTCCTGGAAAGTCTCGCCTCCCCTTTTCACGTCAGATGGAGTAACAGGAAGGCACAGTGAGGGAGGACAGAAGGGTGCCTCTTGGAGAGAGGGCTGGAATTCCGGTGCTCGCGGCTCATGAGCCTGAGAGCCCCGATGGTTCCCTCTTCCAGCCTCAGTTTCCTCGGCTTCCCCAGCTGCAGAGTGATGATGACAGTGCTCCCTCAGACTACTTCAAGGACAATTGCCATGCTGTGTGCAGGAGCTGGCACATGAGGGGGCTCCTGAGGTGGCCCCCGGGGAGCCGTTTTGCTTGGTGCACTGGACCTGCAGGGTCACTGTGGCCCTCAACCATTATGCTCATGACCTTGATGTTTGCCAAAGTGCATAGAAACCATGCACCCATCAGACCCTAGAGTTACTGGAAAGGATCCCGCTTCTCCAGGCTACAGAAAGGAGCCCTCCCTTCCTCTCTGCCCACACCGAGGAGGGCAGTGCTGTCCCAGGCAGGGTGATAGGTCGGGTGGGGCCGAGGTAGAGACCGACCAGCATGGGGCGCAGGGCAGAGGGAGCCCCGAGTCTCCGGAGGCAGCGGTCCACCCGCCGGAGAGGAGATGCCCAAAGAAGACCCTTGGCTGGATTTTGGAAACAGACAGAAGTGTGCTTGGTGCTGTGTCTCTCAGAGGGCTAGCTGGGAGATTCCAGGTGCGTCTGCAGCCCCAGGGAGGTGACAGTTCTCTAATGGCTGGGCACAGCTGCGTGTCTTTGCACGCCACGCCCATCTTTAGCTGCTGTCAGAGCCGCTCTGCTCCCTGTGGCTAGAGGAGCAGCCAGTGGGATGCTGAGGCAGGAGGGCGGTCTCTGAGGGCTGGGCCTGTCTGAGCCCTGGCGTTCTCATCTGCACACTCAGGGTGGGGGGCGAGCGCAGAGCCGCTCCGTCCTAAGGCAGTGGGAAATCCTGGCCCGAAAGCATCTTGTGTGGAGGAAGCTCACCAAGAAGTCAAATTTCCTTCCTGATTTTCCAGCCATCTTCTTTTACTGATAAATCTCTGTCCCATTGACGATACACGAAACCTGTACTTGTCAGTTAAATTAAATGGTTTTCCAAGGATGCTAATTAGATTAGTAACTAATAATCATATCTGGCATTCATTTAGTGCTTATTAACCCCTGGGCCATCAAAATTAGGTCTCATCTGCTGTGTAATTTAATTTCTGTAATAATCCTAGGAAATGGTGTTGTAACTAGCCCCGCTTTATTAACGAGGAACCTGGAAGATCAGAGGGGCTAAGCACTGTGTCTCAGATCCCACAGCCCAGCACCAGCAGCCTGGCTCCAGGGCTCGCACTGCTGAGTGCTGTATAGCCTGCCGGATGGGTGGGTAGGGAGCAGAGGCTGAGGCCTGGGTGTGCCATGGACCGCCGCGTCACCTGCAGGGGCGTAGCGAGCAAGCGTCTCTGTCAGGCTGCCCTGCCCTGCAATGTTGAGGGCTGGGCTTGCTCAGAGAAGCCAGGGAAGGCAAGGGCGATGTGGGCTTTGCCTCATTTCCCTGAGCTTTGTCCGTTGCTGCAGCTGGGGCCAGCTGGACCCACGACACGCGGCCCTTTTCCCTGAAGCACGTCAGGTCACACACAGTGGGACGGAGTGCTGGCTGTCTCTGTGGTAGCTGCAGCCAGTCATAGCTCCTCCCTGTCTGCTCCTATAGCCACGGCCTCTGCTCCTGATGCTGTTTTCCGGGTCTGTGGCAGGTGAGTGGGTCCAGGGATGTCCCTGGACCTGCACCCGTGATGCACCAGGGGCTGTGCTTCTGAGAGCCCTGCCTGCCCAGCTGCCTGTGCTCACCTGGCTCACGAAGGCCACAGGCCCAGCCTCGGGCCTTGAGGAACTGAAGGACCACTCTGGCCACTGGGAAACAGTGCTAGAGGTCCCTGGGGACAATGGCCACGGGGACTCAGGCTGCTGTGCTCCAAGATTCTCCTACATGCCCTGTATCCCCAGTTTCGGACGAGGAAAGTGAGGCCTTGCAAGGACAGAGAGCTGAGCAAGGCCTGGCGTGCTGCCAGCAGTTCCCGGTAGCTCGCTCCTGTCCCCACCCTCAGGCGCTCTGTGCTTCGTGCACCATTCCGGGCACCTTCTGTCATGTCTAGGGCCAGCGCTGTGGGTGACATCTTGGCTCCTCTGGGCCTCAGGTCCCTCCTATCTTAGGTGAGGTGAGGGCAGACCAAGCAGCTCTTCACTCTACGGACTGTTCTAACTGAACCTGGCCACAGCGAGCAAGCGGGGGCTGTGGGTCCTCAAGATAAAGAGGGGGTGTGGTTGGACAGGGAGCCTGCTGTGGGTAGCCCTCACACATCTTCTCTTTGTCTTCTCCCCCCCCATGGGCCTGGCCTCTGCTCTGGATGCCAGAGCTCAGGATTTGAGGGATCTCATTAGGGGAGCCTTTGGGCGGTTTTTTATTGAGGTGACATTAGCTCCCCCAGATCCCATGTATTTTAAAATTCCGGGATCCCACAACTGAGCACTGAGCGCTGACTTTCAGCTTACTGTGCAGAGGCTGCCACTGGACACCCAGGAGCGTAGGGAGAAGGTTGCTTGTTTTGCTGAAAGTCACATCATGACAGATAGGTACATTCCTGAGCGCTGCCCAGGCATCTTCTAAGTGGTTTGTGCGTGCCAACTTCTGAGATGGGTACCGTTGTCACTGCTTCCATTTTACAGATGGGGAGACTGAGCCTCATGGGAGTTAAATAAAATGCCAGAGAGACCCTTCAGCAAATAAGTGACAGAGCGAAGGCTGGATCCCTGGGTTTGCTGCCCAGAAGGCAGGCAGTCTCCTGTGAGCTGCTGCGTCTCTGCTGTCCTCCGCTGCCCTAGTAGAGAACTTGGGCTGTCCCCTGTGATGGGTGAGGATGACAGGCTGAGTAGCTCAGGCATGTATGTGCTGGAGCGGAGCAGTGGCTTTGTATCAGAGCAGCACATACAGGGTAACCTTCCTACCTGCCCGGCTCTCCTGCTGACGCTGAGGCTCAACCGTATCTTGTCTCCTGGTCCTTACCTGTCCTTCCAGGTGTCCTGAGGGCCGGGCTTTCTGCTGCTCTGTCCGCATGAGGGTTTCTCCAGTGTGCTGGCCAGGATCAGGTTCAGCTCTGCTCTGCGTCTGTTCCCAACACCTGGCAGTTGAAGCAGGGTCGCTGGGACACCTGCTCATCCAGTGAGTGGGGAGCCCTGTGTCCACCAGGGTTGCGGAGTCCAAGGGTAATGCCAGCCACGGAGGCTCCAGCCTTGTTAGTGATGGAGCAGGAGCAGTTAAGCCCGCGGCCCCTGGAGACCCTGCGCCTTGAGGAGGTCCAGGCTGACCATGGGTGGTCCGCGTTCCTTGCCAGGTGTTGGCAGACCCCGCCATGCAAAGGTCTCCAGCCCAGAGCTGCTCCCACCCCCACTGTGAGCATTTCCTCTTCTTTGACTGCCGGGGAAATGGAAAACAGCTGGCCTCGCAGTCCTTGAAAACACCTAGCACGGGCAGCCTGTCAAGGCCTACGTGGTGGTGAGTCCCTGACTGGCTCTGTTCTGCGCTTACCCCTTGCACTCCTGACCCCTCAGCCCCTGCAGCCTTTGCATGGAAAGGACTGGAACATGCGGGGCTCTGTCTGCCTGGACTGCCTCTGTGCCACCTTCGGGCTGTGTGTACTACCAGCCCTATCCCAGGCGTCTTCTGTCGGGTCCAGGGCCAGCGCTGTGGGTGACATCCGGGCTCGCGTGTCGCAGCCTGTGGCCCAAGCCCTCACGGGACCTGAGCCTCTGTAGCTCCTGCTGCCCCTTGATGTAGAAACTGGAGGCTGCATTTGCTTGGCTGCACCCTTGCCCAGCGCTTTAGGCACAGAAGCCCAAACAACTCAATGAAAGAAGCAGCGTAGGAATGCACTTCCTTCTGGGTGGGTATGAGGTCTCTCACGAGCCTGCGAAAGGAATATGCTCGAGGTAGGTGGTCCTAGGGAGACACAGACTAAAACTGAGAGATCTGGCCCGTGTGTCCCCACCAGGATGACTGTGCTCAACAGGAGCAGTGACAGAAACCTGAGGCAGGAGATGAACCTTGGTGAGCACGCGGAAGGAAGCGCTGGGGTTCTGGTCCTTGCCGGCAGACATGGACAGGATGCGGCCGCATGGAAAAGAGCTCGATGCTTCCTCAAAATATGAAACGAGCATATGACTAGGCATTCTGCTTCTGAGTGTATATTCGAGAGAATCAAGAACTTGGCTCTATGCAGAAACTTGCCCACACTCGTGGCAGCAGGGTTCACAGCACACAGAAGGTCGAAAGGCCCCTTCCCCGCTGTCTGCTGCTGGCAGAGTGGGGAAGCGTCACTGGGTCAGCCATGAGGAGGAGAGAGGCACAAGGGCCTGTGATGCCCGGGAGAGCCCGGAAAACTGCGTACTGTGTGAACGAAGCCCAGCCCCGAGGCTCAAGCGCGCCATCCCATCATTATGAGCAACCCAGAATTGTCAACTCTACAAAAACAGTCGGTCAGCGGTTGTGGGGAGAGGGGATAAGGGATAATTACTTAATGGGCCCAAAGTCTTATTTTGGGGGTAGTGAGAATATGGCAAAGCTAGACAGAAGTGCTGGTTGTACCATACTATGAATGTTCTTCAAATGCCACTGAATCGTGTACGTTCAGAACCGGATGCCACATAAAGCAAATACCAGTGGAATCACAGGTTCCTGGGGCACGAGGGGAAAGGAGGAGCACTCTGCCCACCTCAGACACTGGATCCGTTAGGAAGGAAGGGGCCTGTTGGTCCCACTTCACAGATGGGAAAGTTAAGGCTCAGCACTTTATAGCTCACAGTGGCTCTGCTGGTGTGGACCAAGGGTTGGTCTGACTTGATGGCTCTCTTTGTTCACTTTTCTAGAGTTTGCAGCTTGCAGCTCTGGTCACTTTGGTTTTGCTTTGTGTCTTCTCCTTGGTGAGAACAACCTCGGCCTCACCATACGACCCCCGCCAGCTGAGTGTCCAGCTCAGTGTCATTTTGTGAAGCACTTTCCCAGGGCTTTCTCCATGTCCCAGTCGTAGGCGGCCTGTGGCACCTTGGCTATCAGAGGAAATAGCAGAGGAGGATCGTGGTTGTTCTGTGTGGCCATGGATGGTCCCTTCTACCCCCATGCCTCCTTTCCCCAGAAGCAGAGGGGGAAGCATGAGAACCCTCCCTGGTATCTCCCCTAGCGTGGCTATGAGGATTACATGGTCTGTATCCAGGCAAGAGCTCGGACATTCTGAAAGAGCAGCACGCACGTGTGGCTGGTGTTCATAGGTGGCTCGTGGAAGTTCTTGCCTCAAATCAAACTCCAGCTGCCTGTGCACTCAGCAGAGAGCAGGTCCCGACTCCAGCCTCTGGGCCAGTGGCCTGTGCTTGGTGCGCAGTCATGATTTTGTCGCATGAACAAGTGGACGGGTGAGCAGCGGGCGGCTGATGATCTGCATTGTGGGCTTGGTCCGGGCTCAGAGGAGATTACTGTCCTTTGTGCTCAGCTGAGAACCAAGGGCACAGCAGGCCGTCAGGAAATAGTTGTGGCGTGACGCGTCTGTATTTTCCTAACCGAGTGGGAGATGGTGAACTCATTGCAGTCTTTGGATTTGGGCTACTTTTCCTCTCACAGCAGAGGTTACAGCAGGAAGCTGGAGAGAGAGTATCCAGGGCTCTACCCTGGTGAGGTGTGTGATCCAGGCTGAAGCGGAGGTGACTGGTATTCCAGGGGGGAGGTCGTGGGCTGTTGCCTTGAGCTTGGCCTGGACAGACCAGCCCTGCGCCCTTCCCTCCCTGGAGCCCTCTCCTGGACCTCACCCTTCTGTAGGAGAATTTTGCAGAAGCCCTTGGGGCTGCCGGTCAGAGCTGGGATCCTCTGCACGCGCCGGGAGTGTGAATCTCACTGGTTCTGCCAATGGGCTGGATTCCGCTGACTGTCAGTGGCCCTTAATGTCACTGCAGATTGTCACCCTCAGGCTGTGAAGAAGGTGGCTCCTGTTATGGCTCTCGTTTTCTCATCTATAGAATAAGAAGTACAGATGAGACGTAGAGGTTCTCTGGTGCTCCTTTGGGCCCCAAAGTCCCACAACTCTGGCAGTCTGTAGTTGGCATGTCTGATACCCTTAATTACAGTCTTCTTGCCTTCTTTCCCTTTTCTGACTGTGCCTACAGCAATGTACCTAGCTGTCTTTGGGCCAGTCTCCCCACACTCTCATCTGTCCGTCCATCTGTCCAGCCACATACCTACCCAGCCACCTACCTCCTTTTAGTAACAGGCCTCCTGCTCAGTCCTAGACATATGAGAGTGAAAAACCTCCTGGCTGTACAGGCTTAGGGCTCAGGGTCCAGCTCAGATGTGCTGAGTGCTTCAATTCAGAAAGGTGCAGGCTGCTGTGCTGGCCTTCAGGGCCACTAACCTCTCAAGGTCCCTGTACTGAGGACACAGCCTGCTGTCTGTGGGGACTCTAGGACAGAGGGACAGTGGCAGCGGCCTCAAGCGGCCTCTCTGAGCCACAGGAATTTGTGATGTGGAGTTCTCAATTGCTGGCTTTGCTGTAGGAAGAGAGAGAGAGAGAGAGAGAGAGAGAGAGAGAGAGAGAGAGAGAGAGAAGAAACAGAACCGGTTAGCCGTCCTGTACATTTAGCTTGTGGTCTCAGACCTCGGCTTCCTGGAGCTGCAGGCTGTGTGTGGGAGGTGGCAGTGGTGGCTTGGCTGGCCCCGTGCTTCTGCAGTTGGCATGGGGATGGTGTCTGTTGGCAGCGCCCACCTTGTGCAGTGTGGCAGCCAGCCCAGACAGACCTCCTCTCTGTCCTGCTCTTCAGCGTCCAGTGGCCCAGGGCAGAGTGAAGCCTGTGTTTGCAATAGCCTTGCCACCCTGCAGGGTGAGGCGGCTCAGTGATTCTGAGGGTGACGTTGGTGTGGGCCCTCAACTCTGTGCCCTGCAAGGGAGAGCATGGACAAAGCAGTGTTTCTAATAAGCAGCCTCTGCTTGCCCCATGGCAGATGAAAGGCTGTGCGAGAGTGGGTAATTTGGGGTTTTCTCCATGAAAGCATTGACATTTGTGCTCAGACCTCATATGGACTGCAACACCGCCTTTCATCTCTGCTATCAAAGCCTGGCTGTCCTTGGCATGCCTCAGGGTGGCCAGTGCCACCGGAACTGGCGTGGGCCAATGGTAAAATGGAGAGGAAATGGTGGAGTGGCCCTGGAAGGCAGAGGATGGAGGAGTGGCGACGCCAGAGGCGAGGCTGGCGGCCTGGTAGCAAAGGCTGCACTGGGTGGGCCTTCACTGCCTCCGACAGACAGAGCCGTGGAGTTGGGTGGTGCTGGCTACGTGCCATTTTGGGCTTCTCACTGAGTGAAAGCAGGCATCTCTTACCCTCTCTGATCTCTGTCCTCATTTATCAGTGAGAATAGTAGGATAATTCCACCACCCTTCATTGTGGCCTTCACAGCTTGTCTTCCTGCAGCCAAGAAATCCTCACCAGTGCTCCCTCGCCTGTGTGGTAATCTATGGCCTTGACCTGGGGTGCCATAAACATTGGAGGACTGGGGCTATGCCCTGTGTTCCTTGTGAGTTTCTCATACTGTGCCTGTGCAGAGCTGGCCTTCCATAAATGGCTAGGAGGTGGCCAGATGGAGAGAGGGCAGGGTGCTTGGCTCACGGCAGCCATGTAGCTCCTGGCTTTGTGATGAGCGCACATGTAGGGCAGCAAGGTGTTTGCTTGTTCGGGTCTCTCAGTAGCCTGGGTGGCACAGAATTTGCCATCTGTGTGCCTGTCAGTAAGCACGTGCTCACAGTGTGACACGTACCTGATCTCTGCTGCAGGTTCCTGTAACCGTGCTAAACTGATATCCATGCAAACAGCCTGTTCACACAGCACAGGGACAGCTCTATGGGCTGGATGTCACTGAGCTGACGTCACTCCCCCGAGAGATGGGGCAGAGGGTCCAGAGTCCTTTTTGCTGCTGAACTGGATCCCCTTCTCCTGGCCCTCTGGGTTCTGATGAAGCCCAGCCCTTCCACATTATCATCAACACATAGGCCAGGCAGTGACCGCAGTCAAGAGGCAAAGGCCTGCTTATTGAGCTTACTCGCAGGGTACCAAGCCTCTACCTCTGGAATCGAGAGCAATGAAGCCTAAGGTGGCTTTGGCTAGTTTCTTTGTTAATGCCCCCTGCTGTGGCACCTGGGGCATCTTCCACTGCCAGGGGGTGTGTACATCCACACTTATCACAGGCTGAGCAGCCATGAATTCCCTGTGCTCCTTTCTGATGCCAACTGTTTGGAGAGAGGAGGAGCTGACTTCTCTGTATGTGGAAGAGATTCAGGTAGCAGCCACTTGCGCTTCTTAGCCCTCTTGCTGGGGAGGAAGTTACTTGTTGAGCCTCACTGTCAGCTTGCCTGGGCTTTGGGGAGTGTTTCCTCTCCATTGCTGGAACTGTGCACTGTGTCTCTCGTGTATTCTGTATTCTGAGGGTCTCCCCATCCTCTGAGTAGCTCCTGGGCCCTGCTGGTAACTGTGGCATGGAGCAGCAGAAAGGAGGTCGCGCTGCCATTTCCATGGCCCTGGCCTCTTTTTTGGGGTCCCCTGCATTGATCTCACTCCTAGCCTACCATTCTGTCCCCATAGTGTGGGAACTGGGGGTGGTCAGAAGTAGAACTCCTGAGCCTTCCCTGGGGGCCTGGACCCATTTCTGGGTCTTCTCCCATTTGCCGCTGCCTGCACCAGCATTGTGTGGGTCCTGGATCTTACCCCCTTGCTAGGAGGCAGTGGCAGGCGGGTCACACTCCCTGGCAGTCACTGAACACAAAGACACAGCTTTAGGCAGGGTCAGACCAGGCCCCCCGGCTCGCTCTTCCCCGCCCCCCAGCAGCCAGCCGTTCATGTTCCAGCCCCTTGGAGACTGCGGCTGCCTTCGCATCTGTGTTCCTGCAGGCCTGCGTCACACGGGCAGCAGAAGTCACCACCATGTGAAAATACGGCTCACCAGCTCTTGGCAGACCTGCAGCCCACCCGCATCTGACACTGATTGGTCACTCGCTGGGACGTCTGTCAGCTCACTCAGAATGGTGGCGGGTGACAGCTCGTAACCCGCCTGTGTGGCTCTCTCCCCAGATTAATGCCTGCTGCGCCTTCCCATTGGGAAGCAACCTGGAGGTGGCCCTGGGCTATCGGGTGCTGGGCTGTGAATCCCGGATCCCAGAGGCAGATCTCTGTCCTGCTTCCTGTTCGCTGTGTGTCATAGAGCAAGTTAATGACCTGTCTTACCTTAAAAGTCCATCAGCACTCATACCTGTTTTCGAGGGTGATTACCAGCCATGGAAGAGCTAATGCATGCGAGAGATCAACAGTGTGTTCTGGCGGATGGAAAACACACATTAGTGCTAACTGTGACCTCCGAAGCTCATTGCCACCGTTTGGTTTGGTTGTGTGCCAAAAGTTAGTTGTGTTGGTAACTAAATATTATATAAACTGTTGAACATTGAGTCGAAGAGTCAAGAGTTATTGTGTGAGAATTAAGTTTAGTATTTTGGAAAGAATGGTTAGTATTGATTTGCACAGAAGTGGTTACCAAATTATTTAGTGATAAAAACATAAGAAAAGTGGTCAGACTGTAAAGGGTCTGTAGCCCATAGGCTCTGCAGCAGCCAAGTTTGGAGCCCTCTAAAGAGACTGAAAGCTAGAGCCTGTCATCCTGAGCGCTTGGGAGGCGGAGGCAAGATGTCCCAAAGCGAGTCTGAGACAAGTCATACGCTGTTGCTGGTGGTACAAGTGCAACTACCGCAGAACATTTCAGTGTTGGTAACTTTCATGGTAGGCTGCTTTTTAAATGAAATGGCATTGGTAGCGATGGGTGGTGTGTTCTCTCCATGGTAGGTAAGTTATCTCAACAGCGGATTTTCCTGAGATACGCAGAGGGCTTCAGGAGCTGTCTCAGTTACTTTACTTGTTGCTAAGACAAAATACTCAACACTGAAAGCTAAGGAGGAAAGGTTTCTTTGGCTCACGGTTTGTGGAGGTTTTAGTCCGTATTCAGCTGGCTCCAAGGCAGGGCAGCATGTCACATGGGTGTCACAGAGGGAGAAGTTCATGGCAGAAGGCGGCAAAGCACGCAAGGCACATAGGTTCTTTCCACCCCTTTTATGCGCTGTCCAGGGCCCTGGAAGTAGGGCGGTGCCTAAGCAGTCAGTGGACTGATGTAGTGAGAAGCACTCACCCTGAATGCTGGTACTGTTAATGCTGTCACTGCCCCAGGCATCAGTCACACACTCTAGATCTAATTGCCTGTGAAAGAGCCTCACCTATGACCACACGGGTCATCAGGGCGCTGTCTAGACTCAACCATGACAGGCTGCCTGGGCCTTACAACCTGCTAAGGCCTCCCGTGTAACTGTCAGGAGGACCCAGTGAGGGGGCAGAGTAGATGCTCGCCAGGTCCTGGGTGGCCTGGTGTCCTAGTGGGAAGAGCAAAGTGGGATGTGCTTGCTTTTCCAGAGAAGGCAGAAAGAAGCGACCCTGAAGACCAGCAGATGGCGTGGGAGTGGGGAGGTGTTCCTGGTAGTGGGACCAGCTAAAGGTGGAGAAGAGAGGGGAGGCTTCCCATAGCAAATGGCACAAATGATGTGGAGAGAATGCCTGCAGCCCTGGAAGGCTACTGCAGGATGTTCCCTTCAGGCATGCAGGGAAGTGAAGGAAGCTGCTGTGTTAGGAGACAAGGGTTCTGAGCAAGGCCTGGCTGCCAGGGACACCATGCACAGCCTGAAGGCGGCAGCACCCTTGGGAGTTACGGTTCCAGAGGCGACAACCTCATACCTCCTACATCTGCACAATACAGTGGGTCATTATGTTGTAAACATAAAGGTGAAATACATGTTTTTTCATCCCCTCTTTCAAGATGAAGGTTTGCTGAGCAGGGCTGAGAGAAGCGCCACAGGTTACTCAAGGTCACGGCCAAGTACAGCAGAGCTGGGAAGCAGGTGTTGGCCGTCTGCTTCTTGAGATAATGCACTACTCCACACACACTGGACACCCCATGCCGGACTCCTTTTCACTGTGTGGGCCTTACTTTAAGCGGCTTCACTGCTAGTTGTGTTTTTCCTAGGGTGACAGAGACCTCACCTCCCTTGTGGCTTGCGTCCCTGCCCTAGTTCTGGTTCCTGCTGTTCATGGTTCTTCCATGCACCTGTCCTTCTCCTGTACCTCTCTCACGTGTGTGTGTGTGCGTGTGCATGCGTGGGTGCCCCTGATGGAGGCCACTGTGAAGTGTCTGAGCAGGGTTTATATTAACCAGTTGGCTTTTCGTGTTTACCTGTGAGTCTGTCCAGGGCCCAGGGCAGCAGGCCCGGCCTAAGTGAGGCTCTGTGAGTCACTGGTCTCCCTGAGGCCTGCAACGGTGGGCGAAGTCATGAGGCCTCAAAGGAGAAGACAGGCTGCACAATAAGGACATCTGGTTCCAACCTCAATCAGCTGCAGGCACCTCACTGGGGAAGGCCTTCCTGGAGATGGCATCGTTCTCCTCAGCTGACATGATGTGCTACAGGGAGGAGCCCTTGAAGGGACTCCCAGTCCTGCCCACATTCCTGCTTTCTCTTCTTCCAACCGGTGGGGTTCCCGAAGCGCATGCTGGTGGCATGGCCCCTCTGTGTCAGCCCTACCCAGTGGCCAGCCCCAAAGGGACTCCTGAGCTCACAGAGCTGTGGGAGCCACCAGCCACCAGTTCTCTGCCACATTCTTCACCAGCAGCGCAGACGACCCCGCCCCGCAGGTGGGCAGGACATTTCCTCACTCCGCCTCTCTGAGTCCTGTTTTACATCTCAGTTCTGCCCCAGTCGGCCTCACACATTTCCTACTCAGCTCAGTGAAGGTGAGATTACCCAAGCTCGGAGTCCTGTGAGCTTCAGAGCCGAGGGTCTCCTTTGGAAGCAGCCTCGCAGTCGTGTGACAGCACCCCGCGCTATAGAGCGCATCGCGCTTAATGTGCAGAAGCAATTCTGAATCCCGTTGGGGGAGACGGAGTCAGTAAAGCACAGCAGTGAGGCTCATGGGTTGGACTTTGCTACAGTGCAGTGTTCTGGCCTGGACCTGCTCAGACAGACACCCGAAGGTAAGTACGGGGCTCTGTAGGAGCTTCTGCCCTGGCTGGTCCCGCCTCCCTTGGCAGGGTGTCCTGTGGGCGCAGGTGTGTGGTGCATCCTGGGAAGGATGACGTCACCCGTTAGCTCCCGGTCCCAGGTCTTGCCCTCAGCACGCTCGGAGCAACAAGACCCTGGGATTGGATGGGAACTGGGCAGCAGAGACTGAACCAGGAGCCGTGTCTGTCCCGGGGCACATGAAGGAGGAGGAGGAAGACAGGGCCCGAGGCAGGAGGCAGGAGGCAGGTCCTGGTCACCATCAGACTCCGGGTGCGCCTTGTGTAATCAGCTGTCACTTCAGTGCTTTCCTGCATCGGGCTTCCCAAGTACAGATTGAACATTAAACAAACAGTGACTGCTTTATAAATATTTAACTCCCACTGTTTGGAATTGCTCGGGGCAGGAGACAAATACGAGTTCCTGGCTGTGTGCTGCGTAGCTCCTCTGCTGCAGCGGGGCAGGGAGAGAGTTGTGGGCGGGAGGCAGCGTGGCTCCTCTCCCTAACCCCTCCCCCCCTTTTTTGGTCTTGCTATTGGGGATTCCACCAAGGGCCTTGGCATGCATTAAGCTACATCCTCAGCCCACTATGTATGTATGTATGTATGTATGTATGCATGTATGCATGTATGTATGCATGTATTTGGTACAAGGTCTTCTTATGCAGCTCAGATGTAGTGATCCTCCTGTTTTCAGTGTCCACAGCCCTGGGATTAAAGGCGTGTGCCCCTGCACCTGTGCCCGGAGGCAGGACGGCGAGGCATGTGGTACCAGGGATTGAACCCTGCTTCCTGCGCTTATGTAAGCAGGTGCTAAGCTGTCTCACTGGCCCTGCACTTTTTATTTTTAAATTTTGAGATAGGACCAGGTTGCCTAGGCTGGGCTTGAATTTGTGATCCTCCCGTCTGAACCTTTACAGTGTTGGGATTACATCTTCAAGGTTCCTATGTGGCATCTGTAGCCCCTTATTCCTCACTATGCCAAGCAAGGTCCCACGGGGTGGACCTACCACCTTCACCTATTTGTGGCCATCTGGGGACCTTAGATGCTCCTTGTGACATCAGGATGTGGCTGGCTCAGTATTATTTCAATTAAGGCAAAACTTGACTCTAAAGAAGAGCGTCTCCTGTGTGAAGAAGGATCTAGAAGCAAGTGGTGGATGTTCAGCTTGTTCAGTGGGCGAGCCAGGAACCCTAACTTGGCACTCAATGCGCTGGGCACCATGTGAGGCCGTCCTCCACCTCATCAGCAATATGTGTGCAAAGCACCTCACGGAATAAGGGGTCTCAGACTCTTCCCTGAGCTTTAGCTCTTTCTTGGGGGTAAGAGAATAAGTCTGTGTTTTTAGCTGCTCTTTTTGATTTCAGACAACCTCTTGCCAGCCTCCGAGCTCTGCCTGGCTCTTGTCTCCAGGCTGAGCCCGACCTGTCCTGGGCATTGCTCCAGACGCAGGTACCCCAAGCCCAGGGAGCTCTTGAGCAGGGGCCGGCTGAGTCTTCAGGAGCAGTTAGGACCCGGGTCTACCGTCCTCCCCCCAGTCTCTCGGTGGTGACTGTCTCTTTGTGATTTGCTGTAGTGGATGCTGTGAAAGCTGCCTGGGTCCCCCCAGCTGGACAGGGACACTCATCCCAGCTGCTGTGAGTTCTGAGGCTTCCTCCTCTTGAAGATAAGCCTCATTCCGGAAGTTGCTCACCAGGGCCCCAGCCATGGCTGACACAGGGGACACAACACTGCCCTCTTGCCTCAAGCCCCAGGGACTCTGAGGTGCCCATCGTGGCCCAAAGACCTCCAGGACTCAGGTGGGTCCTCCCCAATGCTCCCAGGACAGTGACAGCATGCGTCCCCAGATCTGTCCCCACATGCCCAGCCTCAGGCACACGCTGCCTACCATTCAGCCCCTTGGGGCCCTCTGACAACTCTCCTGCTTGCTTTTTCCATTCTTGCTCAGGAGAATAGGAGTTTCCGGGCTGGCCGTTGCAGACTTTGTTTTTACTGGTTTTGATTTCCAGGCTTTTCAAGCTAATCAGGCACTAGGAGAGGTCTGTGTTGAATCACCATCCGGCACTCTTCCCTCCCTCGCTGCATTTCCTCTCAGGCATCCTTTCCTGTGCTCCTGTGACAGTGGCCTCTGCAGAGAGCAGACAGGGACGGTGCCATCACGACTCAGTTCCTGACTGCTGAGTGTCAGAGCCGTGCTTGTTTGGTACGAAGGCCGGAGAGCTCACAAGCCCATTGACCAGTTGGTGTTGAGCCCACAGAGCAGGGAAACCCTGGAGAACCCTGGCCTCCCTTGGGCCCTGGGTCGTCGGCTGCTTTCTGTCACACTTCTTGACCCCTGGCCTCGCTGCTTGTGTTCGTGTTGTGCTTTCCTCCTAGGTTGTTCTTCCTTTCTTCTCTGCCCTGTCAAAACCCGTTGAAGACCACATTCTCATACCATCTCCCCTGGGAAGCCCTCCTGGTCACCTCTCGAGTGGGGTTGATGCTTCCCAGCAGAGCCCTGCAGCAGGCAGCTCGGGATCCATGGGACCTGCAGGACTGCCCTGCTGACTCAGGAATGTGGGTGTGTGGATGTGCTGAAACAGGAGAGTGCTCCAGAGCCCGACAGATCCACACTGAGATTCGGCTGTCTGTCACTGGCTGACACAAACTCCCTAGGTGTCATTGGTGAGCCCTGCAGGCCACCCCCAGAGGCTCCACGCACTGGCTGCATGACTCAGCTGTTTGAAGCCCAAGCAAACAGAACAAGCACAAAGATTAAGCAAGCACAGAGATCCAGATGTGAACACAGAGCTGAGGGTTAGATGCTGTTCGAAGGGGTTGTATGGCTGGGGAAGTCTGCTGTCCTCTGGCTGCCTGGTGACGGGCAGGACCCTCCTGACCAGCAGAGGTACTCTCCTTGTCCAAACGTTGGTCGGACTCAACCTTGCTGCAGCTCCACACTTGCCTGTAGTGTCATTTGAGAAATAACCCTGAGAAGTCAGCTTGGCAGCGTCCCTCCCCACAATACCTAAACGCCCTGCTATTTGATCAGCTTCACCACCGTTTACCCTGCCTCAGATAATGTTGGGAAGAATCCCATTGGGCCAGTTTGGCTGGAATCACCAGGACAGCTGCCCTTCGGACTTCTCACCACCTGGTCCCTAGCCTGCTCTCTGATGCCTGTTGGTCCACCTTGCGAGGCTCCGTTTGGAGCAGAGTCCGCTGTCTACTACTGCTGAGCCCCACTGCTGTAGTCGCTGCGCCTCTTGCGATGGCCGTAGTAACATCTGCTTTACCAGGCTTTAAAGAACACCCTGGACACTCTTCGATACTGCCTCCTCTTGCCAGAGCTTGGATCCAGAGAGCTAAGTTGAAAGGGGACAGAAATGACTGTTTTGCCTCCGAGAGGACCTCAGCTTGATGCTGAGGTTCAGTTCCAGCAGAAAAGTGCTCTGTGAACTGTCCTCTCCTCACCTCTGCTTCCCACAGGGGCGCCTCAGGCAAGAGGGAGGTGGCCCGGCATCTGGGCCTGTCCCTGCTTCTGCCTCCACCTCAGTGCTTGGCCCACCTTCTCCTCCTTTGAAGGGACACCGTGCTGCTGGGCCTGGCCGCCGCAGTGGCTGTGGAGAGAGGCTGAGAATAAGCCTGTGTTGGAGGCAGCTCTCCAAGCACAGCAGGGCTGGGCTGACCTTTAAATAGACGGGCTCCGGGCCACGCAGTTCCTGGAAGTTTGAAGAAAGTCGGCCTTTCAAGTGATGGGACTCCGACCTCAGGAAAGATCCCTGTGTTTGCAAAGGCCATAATTTACTGCTGCTTTTGCTCCTCCTGAGATGTGGCCGTGCGGCCGATGGGAGCCAGCATGCCAGGGTTAGGAGGGGAAAATCCTCAAGTATTTTAATATACCCCTACTTAGAAGCAAGATAAACATGTGTATTGTACTTTTCGACAGGCAGGAGTGGGGGAGGAGAGGCCTGGCATTGCATGAAAGGTCTTTTTCAACTGAACTCTGAGGGTTTCCTTTCTTTTATTTGTAAGCAGAGTTGGCCCGAGCGGATGATGCCAGGACCCACTCGGCTGTGTAGAAACTGTAGTCTCTCCCCAGACCGGCAGACTGCTCTGGCCCTCCCTGAGCCATAAACGGCCCTCTGCGTCCTGCTATGCCCCATTAAAAATGATGAAGCTAGCCTTGTCATCACCAGGACTTAGATGGCTCGTCTTCCTCCAGGAAATCTTCCCTTGACACTTGCTTTGCCCTTAGGAAAAAGAAAAGAAGTTCACAGAGTTCCACAGTGTGAATCTAGTCATGAGGAAACAGTGGACGGACTGATGCTGAGGGCTACGCTTCGGAATAGTTGCCTGCAGTCCCTTGAAGCGTCAGCGTCAAGAGTGGAGGAGAAATGAAGAGCAGGTCCAGAGGCTGGAGACATGGCAGGACTGGGTGCCGGGCAGGGCTGGGTGCCGTCGGGGCTCCAGCAGGGTGCGCATAGGGTCAGCTCCATACGTGGTCGGCCTCTCGCTTTCCTGTGAGCATGGTCCCCAGGGGCTTGTGCTGGCAAGGGAGTCCATGTGCAAGTACTGTGGCATGAAGGGATGAGGCACAAGGAGCCGCTTCCTCCCACGTGGCACAGCAGGAAAGATTTGTGCTGCGCCCCCAGCCTTTTCCACAGTTTATTAGGAGTATTTCACAAAAATAAACAAGAAATCAACCAACTGTTTGTGGCAGTGGGTAAGAGTCTCAAGGGGTGAAGAAATGAGCCTGGGTTTGGATTCTGGTCCCTCTGAATTGAACTCAGGGAACTCTGGTCCCTCTGAATTGAACTCAGCAGAGATATCTGCCTTGGTTCTTTTTCTTGGGGGAGGAGGGAAGGGTCTACTGGGTGTTCAGGGTCTCACTACTAGATCAGACTCATAGTGATCCTCCTGTTTACAGCTTCTGAAGTGCTGGGATTATAGATGCACGCCACCACGCCCAGTCTCAATTGCCATCCCAGTATGCCCTGGGGACGGGGCTGCCACGACAGGCTCAGGGATCGAACCCCAGCCCCTGCTTGCATATGCTTTAATCCACTGAGCTATTTGTCTGGCCAGTGCCTTGGTTCTTTTTCTTTTTAAATAAAAGGAGTGTGTGTGTGTGTGTGTGTGTGTGTGTGTGTGTGTGTGT
>NW_004524638.1:4338169-4370376 GCF_000260255.1 Octodon degus | reverse complement strand
AGAGAGAGACAGACAGAAGAAGAAGAGAAGAGAAGAGAAGAGAAGAGAAGAGAAGAGAAGAGAAGAGAAGAGAAGAGAAGAGAAGAGAAGAGAAGAGAATGGGGTGGAGAGGCATTGAGGAAGCAAGTAAAGCCTGTCCTGGGTTGCTGAGGACAGCTGTGGGGGCTTGTAGGGCATCTAAAAGGGCTGGACTGTGGCCTCAAAGGTTTCCATCACACTTTCTCCACCGTGTCATGGCCCAGGAGCGGCCTGAGTGGACGTGCAGACCACACGGAGGACCCGAAAACCTGGGCAGAGCCATCTCTGCCCCATCACAGCGCCATTGCCTATGACCGTGCCATATGATTGGGGTAGATTTTACTATTTTGTTACATATAGTTAATGTCTTGCTACATTTCCAACAAGAGCTTGGTGTTTCTGTTTATGTCTTTTGTGAGAGCTGCTTCTTTTAAAGAATTTTTTTTTTAATTTTTATGTGTGTGTGTGTGTGTGTGTGTGTGTGTGTGTGTGTGTGTGTGTGTGTGTGTGTGTGTGTGTGGCCAGCTCAGCCCACCAGGGGGCGGGGCTGGCTGGCACGTGGTGCTGGGGAATTGAACCGCGGTCCCTGTGCTTTGCTAAGCTTAGCTTGTTCTAAGTAGGTGCTTTAGACCACTGAGCCATCTCTCCAGCCCCCTGAGAGCTGTGTCTTGGAGGATCGTGGTCCACCTCTGCCAGTGTGTGTGCAAGATGTGGCTGCTCTGCTGTGGCCTGTGGGCCTTACACCTTACTGATTATTTTGGAGCTGGGGTGCACAGTGTTCCTCTCGGTGGCCGATTCTGTGCCCAGCTTTCCCCTTATTGAGGTACAGATGACCCCGTTCCTCTTAGTGACCCTAGGAGTCAGGCGCGCCGGGCATGGCGGCCGGTGGGCCAGCGGGAGCTGACAGTGTGAGCGGGGATGTGCGAGTCTTTTCACTCCAGGCACCGCACCAGGCAGAGCCCCCGTCTAGACCTCTCCACCCCCTCATAAAGCCACTGTTTACACAGGCTGGAGGTGCTCATCGATGTTTTTGCCAATCCCCAAATACGGCCATGGGCAGCAAGGGAGAGGGTGCTGTTGTGTAGGGGCCTGCGCCGGTCCCCAGACAATGCCACTTCCTTGCCTGGCTGTGTGTGCTGCATAGCAGTGTGACTCATTTCCCCTGGAAAACTTGGCAGGGCCTCTTCACCCTGTTTCCTGCTCATGGTCCAGGGAACAACAGCTCGCAGGACCGGCCCTCAGCCCTGGCTGGTCCAGGGCTGTGGCTGGGCAGGGCCTGTATCTCTGTGGGGAGTGGCACACGCTCCCAGCCCTGTCTAGGCAAGTGCTCAGGTGGTGGGGACACAGTCACTGGTGCGAGGAGACCCCCAGCAGGTGGGCTGTCGGCCAGTCCTGTGGGGGTCTGCTCCCGTGTCCGAGGTCTGTGTGGTAAGCTTTAGATCTGAATGGGCTCTACCTCCTTCCTCTGTGCCTTTCCCTTGGCAGGGATGCTGAAAGCTTTCACCTGGGACATTGGGGATGGCCTGATTATGCTAACTGGGGACTCAGCACTAGAGGGTTCTTTGGACCATTTTTTACTGCTAGAGAAGAATATCAGAGATGGCGCAGTTTGTGAGGACCAGGGCTTTCTATCTGAGGGTGCCTGAGGCTGTGAAGCTGAAGGCCGGGAGGCTACCGGGGATGGGGGGGGGGGCTTTCCTCTGTCACAACGTGGCAGAGGTTATTCCGTGGCAGGACAGTGAGAGGCCAGAGGCAGTGAGCTCATTGTTACAGCAGCCGTGTGATACTGAGCTTGCTCCCAGACGGCAGCAGCAGGGATCTGGGGATCTGCTTCGGGAGAAGACAGCCAGCCCTCAGAGCCCAGCCCTCTCCTACGGCCCCACCTCTCCTCATGGCTGTGGTGCTGTGATCATATTTGCAGTGCATGGACTCTGGGGGGGCCAAAGTGCAGCAGAGGCAGGCAGGAACTGCCGCTGCGCTTCTCCTTTCTGTCCCGTCTAGAGAACTGAAGGCAAGCACTGAAGGAATCAGATCTTTTCCTTCCACTGTCAGTGTCTGCTTAATCCCGTTTTCCACTGGGCTGCTTGGGGCCTCTGATGGTCACACCTCTGGACTCCCAGGCCAGAGCAGCTGTTTGTGGGCGCAGTGCCTGGTGAACACCAAGCCCCAGCTTCGCCGTGCGCCCACGTTACCCACTCCCCTATCCAGGCAGATGAAAGTTGCGTGTGCGCTGCTGTCTCAGGAAGAGCAAACAGACACTCGCAGAATCTGTTCAGAAGCACGGGCATGCACGCACGTGTGTGCACATATGCACACAGACAGTGCTTGTGGGCATTCTGCTAGGTTATGGCTGTATTTAATTTCTTCCATTTCTGGACCATGGTGGGCTGTTAGGAATTAGGGGGCTACACACAACAGTTTGGACATAATTAGCAGATTTTTTCAATGGATGGTTTTGTTTTATGCTTGCAGCCACCTTGAAGATTGCTGGTATGATTCCCCTTTTATAGGCAGGGACTTAGCTGTTGGGAAGCTCAGACTCAGTAATATCTTGTCACCGCGCCGCTCATGGGTTGGGCTGCTGGGTCATCGGTTCATCGGGAGCATGGGTGTTGCTCTCTGCTCCCCCAGGGAAAGATGCAAAGCCCTGGCCAAGTTCCTCAGGGAGCAGCCATCCCGCCTGTGGTGCACCTGGGGCTGGAGCCAGGGAGGCACCAGCAGGGGCTGACTGCAGTCAGGAAGGGCCGGAATGGGACCCAGGGCCCCCTGCCCAGGAGAATCTTGGAGGCAAGGGGCGTCCCGCTCCTGTGCACTTGCTGCAGCATGAGCCCTGGGCCTGGGGCCCGTGGAGCTGGCTGCGAACCTGGCCTTCATGAGTTTCCAGGTGAGTGACCATAGGCATCCCTGCCCAGCTTTTCTAGGTCCCAGGCTCTTCATCCATGGACTGGGAATGATTAACAGCATTGGTGGAGGCCACAAGGTGAGGTGGCAGGGCCAAGGGAGCCTTTCACAAGGTGCCAGCCCCAGAGACTCGAAATTCCCATGTTGCTAGCGAGGCAGTGCTGTAGTTGCTGGGATCAGCTTGCAGTTGCTTTTGCTTTGCGTGGACCATCTGGTCTGAACAGAGAGGGTACATTCGTGTGCACAGAAGGGTGGAGTGGTGTCCTCTCTGGTAAGGATTTTTCAGGTAGTGGTGACTCCTTGTCATTCTCTTTGGGGAAAGATCATGCGTATTCAGTTATTTGCAAAACGACATTGGCATTAAGGGTGTGACCCAGAGGCAGCGCTGCTTACTGGGTGGAAGGCCTTGGATTTCACTCCCAGTACCACCAAAATAATTCCTCAAATTACCAAACACCTTCTTTGCCCTCCCCACCCGCTCCTAGGGATTGATGGAACCTGGGACCTTTGCACTAAGCTATATGCAGCCCCTTTAAAAGATTCTTATTTAAAATTTTAACCATTTTAAATTTTTTAATATTTGCAAAGTTGACAAGATTGGGCTTGAACTTGGGATTCTTCTGCCTCAGTCTCCTGGGATGCTGGGGTTACAGGCAAGTGTCACCACGCCCAGCTTGAGTTACCTGTTTTGGCAGGAGGCAGTTAAGAAGATTGATCCTTCGTTTCTTTACAAAACCACCATCAGGCGTGGTGCTGCGGGGACACTGGAAGCCTTCACTCTGCATTGCAGTGGGTTTGGTGGGTGTGGGGTCTGGTGCACTGGGCTGAAGAGGGGCTGTCTGAACATGTCTGGGTGTTGGTTGGCAGTGGTGGTGATGCACACTTACACAGTCACCCCCAGTGTTCTCATGGCAAGGACAGATGAGAAAGTTTCTCAACTTCTGGGCTGGAGGTTCCTGACCGACACCTTCATCTTTCCTCCATGGTAGGATGCAAGCTGTCTAGGTGCACTTCGTGCTTTCTAACAGGACCAAGACTTTGCTCTTTGGGGTAAGGGTCTCCGCTAAGGGGTATAGAGACGGCTCAAAGATGCTGAATTCTTGACAGTTGTTCACCGAAGCTTCCTTGAGACACCTGGAGTTGGGATGGGATTGATGATTACTGATGTTGCTTATGTATTCCCCTCTTTGGTTGTCACACAGAAAACTTTGCAGTGTGCTCCGGTATCCAGCCACGCCCTCCTAAGTTTCCTTCTCTGCCTTTCTTCCCTCGGAAGGGAGATAACAGTGTCACCTCTGTGCTGTCTGGATGTGCCCCAGCTTTTCTTGTCTGTATCTTCCTCTGTATGCTAACCTGTTGCCTTAGATGTCGGGAGGCAAGGTGTGTGTGTGTGTGTGTGTGCGTGTGTGCACGCATGCACATGCATGTGTGGTGCATCTGTCTACCTCCCCAGGTACCTGGTGAGCAGGGGCCTTTTCTAGCATCTCTTTGAACCTACCGTGTACCAGGAGCAAGAATACCAAGGCAATCTGCATGGGGTAGGCGCTCTGATGACCCCTGCTACAGAAGAGCAAGTGAGGCTTTGGAAAGACAAAGAACCTTGTCCCAGCAACACAGCCAGCAAATATTAGGGCAAACATAAATGCCAGCATCTGGTTCGCAGCCCAGCGAAGGCTAGGCATGCATGGCCCATAGCCCCTGAGCACAGGCTTGGGTTGCATAACCAGAGGGAGTGCTTACCCTTGCCGAGCCTCAGTTTCTTACCCATAAAATGGGATGGCAAGAGTACTCACCCCAAAGGGTCACTGTGAGCACATAACAGTCGTGTGCTCCTTATGGGATGCAGAAAGCTGTCCAATGTGCACTTGGGGGATGCTCCCCAACCAGCCTGGCTATGGTTGTCCTAGTTCAGGTGGCTTGGACCAGGATCTGTGTTCCTGGGAGCCTGGCCCTTCTGCAAGGTGTCAGTGGGGCCTGTGTGGGCCCAAAGATGGACATCTCGTAGGGATGGCCACGCACGTGGTGAGGGCTGCTGGGATCTGAACAGGGGCTTCTGGAGGCCAGAGTTGGGCAGACAGAGCTTTCTCCAGACAAACCCGGAGCCCCAGTGGACCCCTTGTCTCTGAGTGTGGAGCGATGCATGCTGCCAGCCCCTCGCCTTTCTGATAGGCTTTCGTTCAGAGGAGGGCATGCTGGGTGTGGCTGCTGCCTTCCTGTGGCTGCCAGGTGACCACTGCCGCTGGCTCTGTCTCTCCTCTGTCGCTGCATCCTGGCCTAAGAGATGCTCCTCCTTCCCCTAGGAGAGTTCATCCTCAGAGGCCAACTGAGGCAGGAGAGCCGCTGAGCTCCTGCAGCTTCGTGGAGGCGACTTGTTCTCTGCCTCCAGCTGCGGGCTGCTCCTGGGCACAGTCCGGATGAGCCTCGCCCTGTGTTTTGCTGGGAATGCGCCCTCCTGGGCAGTTCTGCTTGTGCCTCACAGGACACTGCCTCGCCAGCCTGCATTCCCTCTGCTTGGATTCTGTAGATGAGCAGGACCAGGGCAATGGCATGCACGTTCACTGTGAGCCTCAGCAGTACTTTTGCAAATCATTCAAGTGACTATGTGTCCACTCCTCTCAGTAGAGTCTCTGCTCTTCCCGGTCTTGCATCCCACACCATCCACCTGGGAATTAGCTTGAGTTACTGTGTTCAGTTCCTTTGCTGTGGGCATCTGCTTTGCCTTTAAGAAAGCCACACCCACCTAGGTAGCAGGGGCCAGATCTCAAGTGCAAGTCATGAGACTCTGGGCTGCGATGCTCAATTCAATCTTGTGAGTGTTGCACCAGGTCAGCATCACCCTCAGTTTATAAAGGTCAAGCTCAAGGTTTTAAAAAAGAAGTATCCTTTAAGGGACAGAGCTGGGATTTGAACCTTGGTATCTCTATCACCCACCAGTCATGCCTACTACAAAACCTGTTCAGACATCAACACAGGCGTCCTCCAGGAGTACTTTTCTCGCCTGGCTTAGGTGTGATTCTCCCACAGCAGCATGCTTCTCTCTAGGCTGAAGCCAACTGGAAGCCAATCACTTCACTTGCGACCCCTTCCTACAATCTCTGTGGCGGCCTGATCCTTCAAGGGCAACCGCCTAAGGTGAGAGGAGGAGTTGCTCCCAGGGTGTGGAGGGGAGGGATCTCAGTGAAAGCCCCACCATCTGCTTGTGTCCCAGGGCTCCACCAGCATATCTATTTGAAAGCGCCTAGCGATACGTAAGACACAGAGCAGTAAGATCTCTTTGGGGTTCTGACATTTTTTTCTTCAAGTGCTCAGAGACCTTTGAAAAGCTGTGCAATTTGTTCACAGAGTTGCAAGATGAGGCTGCACAGGAGAGGAGGACTCAGGCTTCTTGGACATGAGTGGCAATGCCATTCTGATTTTTGCAGATATCTAGTATGTTGGTCTCCTTGTTTTGGTGTTGCTTTGTTCTAAGGGCCTTATGTAGAAGATTCAGGGAATCTGGTGCGGGGTGCTGCGATCTTGCAGGATGTGACTTGGAGCTGCAAAGCTCATTCCTCATGAGGGTCTCCTCAGAGCAATCCCTCGCAGTGGGGTGGACAGGCAGCCTCACACCCACTACCATCAGGGAGGAGTAAATTGAAGCTGGGAGGGGTGGAGCAACATGGGGCTGTGTGATACCAGTAAACCCATCCCCTTGTGTGGCATCGGTCTATCTGTGATGTTAGGTGGAGCGCTGGGTCTCCTTGCTAGGTGCCAAGAATTTGTGGTTTAAGAAGAAGAAGAAATAGGTGGGTCTGTTTCAGCTATTCCACCTCATCCACCTTCCAGAATGTTCTCAGTTAACCAGTGTCTTGAGATGGTAAGGCACCCCAGCTCTGTAGGCAGGATGTGGAGATTTATAGGATGTGCCTGTGGGTAGAGAGGGTTGGAGAATGGCTGCGGGAGGGCACCACTGGGCTGTGCCAAACCTATCTTTGATTCCCAGGGTATTCACAGCCAAACATTTAGCTCCTGTAGCCAACCAGGCTGCGTGGAGTGGCCTTTGAGCTTCCAGGGCATCATCCTGACAGTGCCTGTCCACTGAAGTGGAGCTGAGATTTGCAGCGGGGACATGATTTCCCCAGGGTGTGTCATAATGAGAGGTGATGGAAACAGGCTCAAAGCTACAGCACACTTCTCAGATCCTCAAGGGGCCAAGCAGAGTTTTTCCTTCTCATAGACAACTCCGGGGTCACCTAACTGCTCGATTCCACTGTTTTCTGCACTTGCGTTGTGCAGTGTTATTCCTTGCAGTGATTTTAATTATTTCAGCTAATAACCATATAGATCCCCCTCTCCCACTGAGGAAGGCTCAACTTAACACATTTTTATTTTAGATGGATGCGAAATTAGTAGGTGTTCAGCACACAGTTCTTCCTGGGTGAGTGATACGTAGTACCTTACATCTGTGGACTAATGTGGACTAATCTGCGGACTAATGAGGCTCACGTAGGCCAGGCTAAGCTATAATGTTGAGTAGGTGTTATGGTTCATGTTTAATTGTTCCCCCAAAGCCTCATGCAGTCATTGGGGTGGCCTTCTACAGTTTGGGATTAATTCATGATCTAATGCTGGGATTATGAGTTTGAGAACTACACACACCCTGGGGGTGGGGGTGGGGGACAGCTGAATACAATATAAGGAAGGGAGCGAGGCTTGCTACCTGCTGCAGCTGCTGCTCCCCCTTTTGCTTTTTGCTGCTTTCCACTGCTGTAAACTGCCCTCTTCCGTGTGCTACTTGCCTTAGATCCGGCGAAGTATGGACTGAAACCTCCACTAACTGTGAGCTCAGTAAAACTTTCCTTCCTTGATTTTGAGCATCAGGTATTTTGTCCCAGCAACAAGAGAAAAGTAACCAAGACAGTAGGTTAGTTGGAATAAGTGTATTTTAGACTTAATGATACATTCAATTTATGCTGGGTTTATGGGGGCATAACCTCACTGTAGGTTGAGAGGTATCTGTATTTGAAAAAAAAAATCAAACTTCTAGGGAGAGTGACTCCAAGAGAAAAATCTCCTATGACTCATCTGGGATTTTTTACTTGGAATTGTTTCTCATGAAGGTGTAGAACTGAATATTGGAACAGAGGGTGTCGGGGCCCATTAGGACTGGCTCTGTCCCTTACTGGTGTGAGACTTGGGACACTCCGGCTCATCATCGCTATCTGCGCATGGGCTATGGTTGCTTTCCATCCAGGGTGCTAGATTCTGTGGTTGTTCTAACGCCTGACTGCAGACTCACACAGTGACATTTATCATCTCGCAGTTCTAGGACGGGCATCCTGTTCGGGCCTCCTTGTGCTAAGGGCAGGTGGCAGGACTCCATTTCTTCCAGTCAAGGTGGCAGGACTCCATTTTTCTGGTCTCAGGGCTGATGTCCCCTTCCTTGTGTAGTTGTTAGGTTAGGACCTTACCTAGCTTCTAGAGGCCTCACCCTGGTTCATGGCCTCCTCTCTTTCTCCTCAAATCCTATGTTGGAAGCTGCATCTTATGTCCTTGATCTCACCTGGCAGATGTCTCCAAAGTTAAGGATTTCTGTGACGTGACCTGGACCACCTTGATAATTCTGAGGAAGCCTCACCCCAAGGGCTTTAATTGCATGTGTAAGCTGCCTTTGTTCTGTGAGGTGGCATATGCACTTCTTTTGAGAATTAGGACACTGTCTTAGTTACTTTTCTTGTTGCTGAGACCAGGAACCCAAAACCCAATGTTGAAGGAGGGAAGGTTTATTTCAGCTTATAGTTGTGGAGGTTTCTGTCCAAGATCAGCTGGCTCCAAAGTAGGGTGTCATGGCAAAGGGCAACACGGAGGAGACAGCCATAGCAGGCAGCCAGGGGACAGCAAAGCAGCTGCCACTAATATTGTAAACTGCTAGACAGTATTAGATGTTTAGTTGAATTCCAATACTTATAGTATTTAGATGTCAATAGAATATTCACCTCAAACAGGACAAATAAATAAATAAATAATTTTTAAAAAAGGAAATAGAAAGAAGCAGTCAATGCTCTAATTAGCTTCATCTCCTTTTTTTCAATTGTTTGTACTTTTTCTTTTCTTCATTTCTTATACATTGCTCCAGTTTTTTCTGCTTCCAATATCTGGTAATATGAATAGCTGGTTGTAAGACAATACCATGTATTAGAACAAGTACTGTGAAATTCATATTACTTTGTTAAGTAAAATTCTGTATGAGTTGTCAAAAAAATAATAATAAATAAATAAATAAACAAACAAAGCAGCTGCCACCACTGCAGCCTGGGTCCCCCTTTGAGCCCTCCAGGTTGCCCACCTTTGGGTGGTGCCACCCCCCCCCAGGGTAGGCCTTTCCATTATCCTCCCGCTTGATCTCAGCGTCACATACCCTAGATGCAGCCATCTCCGCAAATCCCCACCTGTGACCACATGAGGATTTGGGGGGACATCCAGTTAAAGCCATAATAGATGTGGATATCTCATTTTGGGGAGAAGAGATATTATTCTAGTGCTGTGCCTCATCATGGTTGCTATGAGGATGCAGTTAATTGCTACTTGTAAAAAGCTTAAAATACTAGGTTGAATCATATGACATCACCAGTATTCAACTGCTGACCGTCCAGAGGCCAGCCTGATTGAATGTGGTCTCTAGGACATCCTCAGGGAGCGGCTGCTGCCATTGTTCTAGTGGTAGAAAATGTCCTCCCTTACTAAGTTAGCTTGCTGTTGTTCTGATTTCTCATCTAGGGGCACAACTTTGTCCCAGCTCTTGCTTTTATTATCTTGGTATTAGACTGTCAGTGGGAACACCCTGGTCATCATATCTCTTCCAGGCCGTGTTCTCTGATGTGGGTAACACACGTCTCCTTCCCCACTGAGCTCAGTCTTTGCCTCATGTGCCATTGGCTGGCCTGTCCCAGCAACCTCCTCTTCTATTGTCAAGGGTCTTGTGCAGCATCAGCTCAGCTCAGCCCTGGAACACAGGTGTGGACCACAGCCTTTCCGCTTTGGGACTGGGCTGATGCCACTGTTGGATTTTCCAAGGACCATCTACCTTGCTTTTGTGGGGACCTTTTGCTGTTTTAACCCAACATATACGGAGCCACCATTGTGGGCCTATTTTTAAGATCAGATCCTGATTTCTTCCTCCAGATGTTCTGAGTCTCAGGCCCTTATACTCACAGGCAGTTGGCCTGTAGAGTGTGGTCCAAGTCTGCTTTGGATGTGGAAGGGATTGCTGAAAGTTTTCATAGCTTGCCTCAAGTGCTGGAGCTGGCTTCTCAACCTAGATTTGTCTGGCTAGGATGAAAGAAATCAGTGCAACTCTGTTCTCTAGGTAGAACATCTTTTCTTGCATGGGGCCTCCCAGTTGGGGGAGGGAAATGGACTCATTCTTGTGCATGGGCAATGAAACTCAGGTGACACACCCTGTCCCCTTCCATAGATGATGGCTCCCAAGGCTGTGTGGGAATGGGCTGGTCCATGTACCATGGGAAACTGAGGCCAGGCACAGCACAGGGCTTTCTTGGGATTCTTCACATACTGGAGACCGTGTTGGAGATGTTAGTCCATTACAGTTGGGTTCAAATGCTCCTCCTACTGGCCGTACCTTGTAACACCACCTCCAGTATCCTAGCCCATAGCTTTATCATTTCGAAGCAAGCTTCAAGAATGCTGTCATTACATCCCACCTGGAATGACTTCAGCTGGTAGCTTTTCTGGGGTCGCTAGTTCAGAGCAAAGCTGACTGGTCAAACAGTGAGACTTTGTAAGCGCTGGTTTTACTGAGTTATTATTTGTATGAACTTGGAGGTATCATGCCTGCTAGGAACACCTGCCTGCAGCCTTAGGCCTCCTGTCTGTAAACAGTGACCGTCTTTTGAGATCTGTTTCCTTGGTTTTGAGCCCTTTTCTTCTGATGCTTAGAAAGAAGAGAAAGTGCTGCTGTAGACCACTGAGCTTGCAATATCCTATCACTATGCAGTGGCTCCACGAGACACCGTAGTCCTGGGGTTCTTAGAGTCTTCCTGCCCCTCTGCACCCGTGTTGGGCCCAGTGCGGAGTCTGACCGTAACAGAGTGAACCCTCGCTGATGGTTCATGAAGGAACGGATTTCTCAAGCAGTTGTGGTATCATTTCATGCAATGCATTCAACCCAGCTTTTATTTCTTTTTTTAAAATTAATTTTATTGAGAAACAAATAGCAATGAGACAGTTTCAAAACAGGTTAGTAGGACAGTTTCATCAATACATTGCATATTGTTGTCTTCAGAGTGGTTATTCATAGTACAAGATGCAGCCATGATATCCTGTCCAAACACTATTAGTACAAATCTTTCTTCTCATTGAATTAAGAGAAAGTAGCTGTATATCTATCCTAACTATTTTGTATATACAGATACAAAATGGTCCTTCATTTGTATCCCCTTCTTTTTTTTAGTTTTGTCAGAAAAGGGTATTCCATTGCCATTTAAATATTGTAGGTGCTTGAATTCAGCAAAATAATCCAATATAGTCCATAATTGTAGTAGGTTATCCGTAGGACTGGCAATGTCAGAAGTTGTTGACTTGAGCCTTTTACATTTCAGCATATTAATATGGCTTTACTTTTTATACTTCATTTTTATACTTTAGGCTGAATGAGTAAGATCATGATAAAGCAAGACCTATATACAGCTTGCATTTCTTGCTGAGCCTTTGTAAGGTTCTGTGGGCCCGTTGGCTACACCAGTAAGTTGTGTTAAAGCTTTGTGTAAACTACTAAGAAATATATTTTTGCGTAACAGTTACCTTTTATAACATCAGGTGAATAGCTGCAAAGCCACGAGTGGGTCCACAGGAGGGCCTCTCAGTCTTGTCCTGTTGACACTCTGGGCCAGATCACTTGCCACGGGTCCTTCCTCTGCCTTGTCACAGGCCTACCTGCACCCTGGCCTCTTCCCACTCCCTGCCTGTAGCACTCTTAGACATCCGCATTCCCTCACTGCCTCCAGTCCCTGGTTGGGACTGCCCAGAAGGATTCCAGACTTTGTCACATGTTCCCTGATTAGAGGGTACAAAAATCTCCTTTCATTGGAGGCTGTTGGTTCACAGATCTGTCTTTGTCTCCCCTACCTGGTAAGGTTGACATTGGTCTTCTGCAGAACCTTCTTCCCTGTGACAAATTGATAGGTAACTTGAAAAGGCACAGAGTGTTCACACTGAATTCTAAGCACAGGCGAGCATTCTTTTGTTTCCTGGTTGCATGACCTTGAGTGTGTTACTCGACATCCTGGACATGAGGAATCTCATGTCCTTCAGGACTTGCATGGGATAAAGATAAGGAGGCCAAACACTTCACTTTCCGTGGCACTCAATAAGTGGAGGCGGTGAGTTTATGACCAATGACACAGCATCTTAGGGAAAACCCATTTCTGACTCGGGGTGCATTTGACCACTGTTGTGTCTAATTGCAGCAAAGGAGGTACAAAGTCACAGATATTTACACCTCTTATAAAGCCAGTGTGACACAGTGGCTGGTCACGGATCCTGCTGTCTTCTTTGATGCTCATTGGCCACCCTGGGACCTTGCCAGGTTTCATGATCTCGCTAAGTTCACCTATAAAATAGGGACAACAGGAGTCCTCTGGTTGCTGTGCTCATGACTGGAAGGGGCCATCCGCTGCCATGCCAGCGCCTAGGCCTTCCTTCATCCTGTCTCCCTGCATGTCGTCCTGCTCTTCTTTATGTTGCTCCAAGTTGTGTTTCTGTAGGTTCAGGCTTTCAGGGAAAGCCAGTCTCCAGAGAGCTACAAAAGCAGCCAGCTTCTCCTGCTGCCCCTGTGCTGAGGCGGTGGACGCCGGCGGCAGCAGCTGAGGCCATATGGCCGGCAGGGTGCCCCATTGGTAACAGTCAACCCGGGCCCTTTGAAGTGGTTTTAAGACCACTTTGGTAACTTGATTTGGAAAGTGGTATCGATGGCTCAGAGGGCGCAGGCTGCTCATTAGCTGCTGTCTGGGCCCGGCAAATTGGTTTAAGTACAGTGAAATCGGTTCCTCCCTCTCTGGGCTCATGGCTCAGGGCCAGGTCCTTTGTCGGGAAACCTGTCCTGGGCAAGGAACACAGGAAGCTTTCTGGAGAGACAGGCATTCTTTCTCCATGTGTGACTTGTGTTTACCCTGCAGGGCCAGACAGTGGGCTGATAAAACCTCACAGCGAACTGTTGTGGGTACGTGGGTGTGGGGGGCCTGTCTCTGTCTCTGTCTCTGTCTCTGTCATTCTCTGTGTCTCTGTCTCTATCTGTCTCTCTCTCTGTCTCCCCCCCCCACCCCTTTATAACAGCCTCTGCTAGGAGAAGCTTCCTCCTGTGCTTGCTTGGAAAGAGGAAAACCTCCTTTGTGTGTGTCCAGCTCACTTTGGTGTCCGTGAGGGAGCCACTTCACCCAGCCCTGAGCACTCCCTGCATGCATCCAGAGGCGGCACTGCATTCCCAGGAAGCTGGCTCACCGTGGGCTCGCTTTGTTCCCTTTCCCTTCCAGCTGCCCAGAGCTACTCAGCACCTCACACCTCACAGGATGGAGAAACCCAGGGCCTGGGTCCACGCCCTCCCCCTTGTCCAAGAGCTCTGTGGGCCTCACTGTGCTCTCGCTAGGAAGAAACCAGAGCCACCAACCTCCCAGGATGTCTGTCTAGAAGGTGGTGGTGTTGGGCAGGCACTATGAGGGCAGGCTTGGTCCGGATGTTGGCCCTCACCCCGCTTCTTCCAGTCTGTCTGGCCGTTTGTCAGGTGTGCATAGAAGGCAATGTGATTGGCCTTTCTGCTCAGTGTTACTCACCCAGCCTCAGGGCGCAACCATTACACATCAGTGAGTACTCAGTTGCCTTGGGCGTTCAGCAGGTCAGGTGCCGGCTCAGGACCAGGCGCCAGAGACATCACAGCCCACAGAGCAGAGACCCGGCCCTGTGGAGTTGAGTGGGAGAAAGGAGCTAGGGGTTGTAGGGTTGTACAGAGGTGAACCTGGTGCTAAAACACATTTCCCAGCCTTTCTGATGTCACCAGGTGGCCTTATTTGTCCTTACAACAGTGACAAAATGGTGCTTTCTAACGGTTCTCTGTCTATAAGGAAGTGTCCATCAAGGAAGAGGAGAGAAAAGAGACCAGGGACAGATTCACCAACAGTATGAAACAGGAGTAGAGGAGAGCCCACATTTACAGAGCCTCCATGGGCTGCTCACCCCTCTGTGCAAGCTTTGTACAGAGGGCACGGAATGGCGCTGTCCTCACGGCACAGAACGAAGCTGCGCCCACAGTGACCATCTGTCCCAGCCCCTGTGCACGAGTGTGAAAGCTGGGACAAGTGCACCTCTTTACTCCGGAAGTAGCTGTTGTGGAGCCTGCCTTGCTGGGTTCCCTGATCCTCAAAGGAAGTCCCAGCTGTCCTCCAGCACTGGCTGGCTGCCCTGACCCAAAGCCCTGCCACCCTTCCCCTCTGACACTGTCACCTTGGGTCTGAATCCCTTTTCTGAAGGTCTCTGGGCTGAGACTGGCTGTGGTTAAGATTCGGCTCCTTTATGTAACATTCATTAAGCGGCCGAGCTTTTGTTTTTGCAGTGTCTGCACAGCCAGCCCCACAGTCACTCTTCCTGATGTGTCTCTTGTTGATGACAAAGGGTGATTCATCGCTGAAGGCCTGTCCCGTGGCAGGCCTTTAATTGACTTCTATATATTCTGATGAGTTGGTCTAGCTATCCCTCAGTTTGTGCAGGAGGACAAGGAGGCCCGGAGAAGTTAGGAAGCTCATCCAGAGTCCAGAGGTGAGTTTAATTGGTTGAGAAGCGTGAATGCCTGTGCTCTCACTGTGTAATGTGTTGCTGAAGAGCTGGCCAGGGATGCCACATGGAGGTGGCGGGAGCAGGAGGGGGACTGAGACCACCTGCAGCAAGCCCTGTGGACATCCCCAGCCCTGCAACCCCAGCTCCATTCCCCCTTCTGACCCTTCTTCAGCAGTGTTTCCCTCTCCTTCCTGGCTCAGCTCCTGGCTGGGTACATAGTGGGCAGGTGACCTACCTCCGCTTCCCAGGTGGGCTGCTCAGGCTTCCCGTGGGAGAGTGGTGTGGGCATCCCCAAAAGTGTCTGTCTCCAGCGGAGCCGGGACTGTAGATGTAAATATGAAGAAAGAATTTTATGGCCAAGTGCCAGATTTTCCCCTTCGGCATGAGTCAGCTTTCCTTTGTCACTGTGACCAAAATACCTGAGATAAGCAACTTGAAGATGGAAAGCTTTGCTTAAATTCATAGTTTCTGGAAGTTTCAGTTCATGGTCAGTGAGCTGCAGGACAGAAATACCATGGCAGAAGGACACGGCAGAAGAAAGCTGCTCATCTCGTGGCTTCTAAGAAGCAGAGAGGCAGACAGACAGAAAGGGACTGGGGCAGGACAGACCTTTCCAAGGCCTGTGCGTGGTCACCAACTTCTTCCAGCCTGGCCCCTCCTGGCAACCTGGTCAGCTGTGGACTCTGAGGTGCAGTAACTGACTAGTGAAGTTCGCACGCTCCCGGCCCCGTCACCCCTGCGGACTCCACGTTGGAGCATTGTTGCGTGAGGATTGAGCCCTCCACTTAGCAGGAGTCTTTCAGGGATGCTTCGTATTGTTCCCTTATTCCTGTCAGACAGCTTATGCTTTGGAAAAGCCGTCACCCTGCAGAATAGAGCGCCCAGCAGTGTGCCTCTGTCCTGAGGGGCAGGTGACTCCTGAGCCCTGCTTGTGCCAGGCCAAGGCTAGGCCTAGGATTTCTTGCTTGCTTGCTGTCTATGTATTTGGTACAGGGTCTCCCTGTGCCGCTCAGGCTCTTAGTGATCTTCCTGTTTCAGCTTCCCCAGCACTGGGATTATGGGCACGCGCCACTACGCCTGGTCCTGTGGCCCTCTCAGCATGCCCAGGGGCAGGGCCAGCACAGCACGTGGTACTGGTCATTGAATCCCAGTCCCTGCACTTGCCTAAGGAGGTGCTTAGTCTGCTGAGCTATCTCGCTGGCCCTCAGGCCACGGGTTCCAGTGGAGGAGGCCAACTTAGTTTTGTGTCTTCCCTGTTTTCTCTGAAGAAAGAACTCTCAGAAACATGTCCTCGTTGCCCTCAGCTCTGGGCAGAACGCTGAAGCCAAGGTTTAACATTCTGTCTAGCTTCTCTGGCACAAACTAGGAGACCTGCAGAACAGTTTGCAGGCCTCTGGGAGCTGCGGCGTGTGCCCCAGAGAGCGTGTGTTGAACGTCTGGTCCCTGTACCTCAGGCTGTGACTGTGGTTGGAAATGGGTTCTTTAAAGAGGAGATTCAGTTAAGTGAGGTCACGGGTTAGGAGGTGTTAGGCCTTAATGCAGGGACTGGTGCTGTGAGAAGAGGACCCTGGGACCTAGACATACGTCAGCAGAGACCACATAGGGTCACCATAGGGAGGTCGCCACCGCCAAGCCAGGGAGGCCTCCGAAGAAACCAGCCCTGGCAACACTTTGATTGCTGGCTCCAGAATTGTGAGAAAATAAGTTTCTGTTGTTCAAAATAGCTGGTATGTGGCAATGTGTTTTGGCAGCCCGACCAGGACCCTGAGCAAGTCCCCTCGCTGCAGAGCGAGGCTCTCCTGCCTCAGCCGCCAGACAGGTGTTGGCACCCCCAGCGCAGCATCAATTGACAGCCCTTGCACTGTGGAGCCAGGCCCCTGGGACACCGTGGAGGTCGACTCTGGGCCAGGCCTTCGGGCTTCTGCACCATGTGTGGGACCCTTCTCTGTTTCTCTACTTGCTCTTCTTTTCTCTGTCTCAGCCCTTTCTCTTCTGATTCTGCCCATCAAGTTTCTCTTGATTCTCTTTTTCGGTACCAGGAATCGAACCCAGGGCCTTGTGCTCACCAGGCAGGCACTGTGCCACTGAGCTACATTGCTGGCCTGCCTCCTTCATCCCTGGTCTCCAAGGACTTTTGGCTCCCGTCCCAGAGCTCAGCCTGGTGGCCAGACACTCTGGGCAAGCCCTCACGCCGCACATGGCGGCACTGACACAGCATAGTTTTGGTTTGTGGCAAGTGCCCCTCAGTCTCCCCTTTTCTCCCTGGCTCTGCCCCATCTTTCTCATTGCTTACTGTTTCCAGGGCTGTGGAGTCTCTGACTCTTGTGAAGCATCTCACATCATTGACGGGTGAGATTCAGGCCCCGGGGACAGGGAGGCCGGTGCTGGCCCTAGAGTAACCCAGGCCTTCCAGTAAATCGCATCACCCGGAGCTGCGGCCAGCAAGGCATTGGCCCAAGCAGCCCTGCCTAGGCTGCTGGATCCACTGCCGGCCTTGTCTGAGTCATTGGCCAGAGGGGCTGTGCTTGGTCCCAGCTGGGGATGCCCTGCCTCCCCGATGTCCAGGATCCTGGAAAACCTGTGCACCGTAGGATGTGGATTTGCCTTCCCACTTAAGTAATTAGAGCTGTCATTTATTGAGCGCTTACTCACTGTCGGGGGCTAAGCGCTTCTGACATCTCATTTCATTGAATCCTTTTAATAAACTTCCGGGCAGGTGATCTTGTCTCCCTCCCCCTGACGGGCATGCCTGCTCACCTTTATGGGGCCCCTGGGTGAACTCCCCGGCCTGGGGTGCCTGTTTTCCTCTGGGAGAACTGAGATCTTGGTGATTCCAAGTCCCCTGGATTGTAGTGCTGTCTGCCCTATGAGCCTTAGCCATGAAGCTGCAGAGTGGCCAGGACCATGGCCCGTGACTCTAGCCTGTGAATTCCAACCATGATACCCCACTTTCTCTACCACTAAAGCTGAGATCCACCATGTTTCTTGTGATCTTGAATAGGCACCAGGGAAGGGGCCAGGGTCGCCAGGCACAGTGAATTTGGTCCCTGGGGAGAAGCACTGAGCAAAGCGTAGGAGGAGACAGCATGTAGAGTCCAAGATGGGCCTGGGTGGGACCAGCTTTGCCCATGTGAGCCCAGCCTTTGCAGTCAGACTCAGGCTGGCCCCATCCACGGGCTCCCCGGGTCACAGGCCCTCTTTCCCACCCACCAGCAGTAGCCACCTCCCCGGGAGGCGGGGACAGCACGGCTGTGCGGCTCATGCCCACTCAGCACTTCATCCGTGCGCACAGCGTTGCGGAGACGTGATCTCACTCATTGAGCAAGGGCGTGGGAATGCAGCCCCTGCGGCTCCGCAGGGGAACTGAGGCTTCCTGAGGGGCAAGTGTCAGCCGGGGTCACTTCCACCAGCCGTGCTCCTTCCTCTGTGCCTCATCCCGCAGTCAGCCCTACGCAGAGGGCTCCCTGCATGGCCACGTCCCTGAGCATGTCATTGTCCTTCCAAGCTCAGCAGTGACCTCACTGGAGAGTCCAGAGCTTCGGGTGGGAGGCTAGGACAAGGCCAGCTGGCAGGGCGGATGCAGGCTTCACACAACCAGGGGGGTGATAGCATCACCACGTAGGGGCGTCTAAGGGAGGTCACCAAATGCTCACGAGGTTAGAGCTGCGAGAACACCCAGAAAGAGGAGGAGAAGCAGAAAGGCATGTGACAGGCTGTGTGCCAACTTGAGTTGGTCATGGCCTTGGCCCTGGATCCGGCCCGTCTAGGGAGAGCTCTTTCCTGTCGCTGGCCTTGGAAAGCTTCTGAAGCAGCCAGGCTGACAATTCAACCCATGTAGACCCCAAAACTTGTCCTCTCCACTCCACTCTGCTCTGCAGAAAAACTAAAACAGAGTTCATCTGATGCTGCTATACAAACCTTATTTGCGGTTCTGAGCATTCAGTGCGCAGCCGCGTGCGTGGTCGGCAAGGACTCTATCGCTGATCTACATCCCTACCCTTTTCATCTTCGGATCGGAGACAGGTCTTACTGTGTTCCTTGAGCTGACCCCCAGCTCGAGATGCTAAGCCCAGTCTCCAGAGTAACGGGGCATGTGCCACCACACCCTGCTTTGCACACTGACTTCTTTTTTTTTTTTTTTTAAAGTAATTAGTTACACCATCTCGCTGTGCAGCTCAGACTCCTTGTCATCCTCCTGTCTCAGCCTCCCAGAGCTAGGATTACAGGCATGTTCCACCATGCCTGGTTTCGGTGGCCAGTTGTGCACAGGGCCAGAACAGCATGCGGTACCCAGGATCGAACCTGGGTCCTTGCACTTGCCAGGCAGGTGCTTAGACTGCCAAACTATCTCCCCAGCCCAGCACACTGACTTCTTGTCGTTATTGTTTAACTTCGTATTTTTCTTTTGAATAATTTTATTATTTGAGAAACAAATATCAATGAGATAGTTTCAAAACCTGCCAATAACCTACTTGTCATGGGCCGCAAGAGAAGAAACAGGTCTCAGTCTATGCTGTGAGAGCAGGCTCAGGGAGTCTGCCTGCCCCCGTGTAACCAGGGAGGCTGGGGGACTGCAGTTTCACTGCCTCAGCAGAGATGCAGGAACCTGTTAACCTGGCTTAGAAGCTAATAAAAGAATCTCAGTGAGATCATGTCTGTTAAAGCCTTTTGAGCTCCCCCAGCTCCAGGGCTGTATTAACAGTGTCATTACTGCTTACTCAGCAAGACTGTCCCTGGGGCCTCAGAGCCCCTTCTTTCTTCCGGTCCCTGGGTTGGCTTTTGCATTTTATTTGGTATTTCCTTTACATCCTGAAGACTTGCCCTTTTTTTCCCCTCCTTGTACCATAATTTTCATACTTTGTCTTAGATTTTTTTTCTTTGTTGACTCCTTCAAACCTCCTTCAAATCCTGTAAAAGACAGTGTGTCCCTGGGGTCACAAAATGTGACTCAGACCCCAGTTGAGGAGTCCAGCAAGGTTACGTGGCTGTAACAGCAAGTCAGTTTGCACCCAGGTTGAGCCTCGCTGCCTGGCGCCTGTGTCTTCTTGGTTACTCTCTCCAGGAAGAATGAGCTACTCTACCTTTTTTCAGTGCGGTGAAGGGAAGGGTTGCCTGGAACTTGGCCCCAGGCGCATGCCGGTGGCACGTGGGCCATCTTGGCTGCTCAGGCCGGGCCACCTCAGCACTGTTGAGTCATTCTGGAGAACCTCGGGCCTGATCTGCTGAGATCACCGCACTGCAGCCTCGCCAAGTAGACTGAAAACTTTCTCTGGAGCTCAGGTGGAACAGACAGACAATGGACCTGAGGCCGGGGAGAGCAGGCTGTCATTTGCCTAAGAACCTGACCCCATCTGAGTTCCTCTGTCTCCATCTGTGAGACCCGGGCCCTTCAGATTCCCTGGCTGTGCAGATGGATGGAAAAAGCGATGACTGTTGAAAGCATTTATGGAGTACTCAGCGTGCGCCAGCCGCTTGCCCAGCAACGGTTCCAGTGTTCATCCTGATAGCAGCAGAATGCTCTCTACTTTTCCCAGGTTCACCATGAGCTGCACAGAGAGGGGAGTCTGCTCTTTTTTAAAATAGATGAGCTAGTGGAGGCTAATGCTCAAAGTTGCAGAGTTGAAACTCATGCTTTCCTACTTACAGAAAAAAGGAGAAGGAGGAGGAGAGTCGGTACAGACCTCTAAACGACTGACACCTTGCTTGGTTCCTGCGCTCCGGATGGCTGGACAACTCTCCCGGCACAGCAGAGCTGCTTCTCAGGGGAATTCTGGCTGTGAAGACGAACCTGTGTGGGCAAAGGTTGGTCCAGGCCTGGCTGGCTGCAGGACCTTGGAGAGAACGCCTGCAAAGTTTGCGGTATTAATCATCTAGAATAACTCTTAGTTATCAGCCCATAGGCTGCGGACATACACAGAGTGAAAATAAAAAGCACGGGCTCTGTCATTCCTTGGCAAGGACCAGCGCCTTGTTTTCAGGGGTCAGGCTGACCTGTTGCACTTAGCCTTCCCCACGGGCCTTAGAATGTTCTTGGAAAAGCATTCTTGGAAGCGAAAGGGACCCGCACCTAGCTGGCGCAGATGATTAGGATGCAATGATGTCCACCCATGGCTGAGTGAGTCTGGGCTGGACCCCACGGAGGCCTGCTTCGTGTTGTGCCCTCCAGCCTGCCCTCCCTTCCCCCCCCCACCACGCAAGCGACCTGCCCTGCACGGAGGGGCCTGAGGCCCCTGGAGCAGGGGTGGGTCACACTGATTGTGCAGTTTTGGAATAAGGGCCTAAGCCTCTCTCTCAGCGTGCTGGTTCCTTTTCTGGGCAAATGGTGACTGAGCTGCTGCTGTCCTGTGGCCAAGTCTCCTGACTTGGTCCGGGAGAGTCCCGTGTTGCCTAGTGCCACCCCAGGTGCCAGCTGTCTGTGTCCTCCATTCCTCACTCACAGTGTTTGGCTACACTGGGTTTGGGAATCTTTGATGCTCTCTGATTTCAGGGGCAACTCAGCGGCCATGTCACACCATGTGTCGTGTGTGAGCTAAGTCTCCCCAGGTGTCCTGTACGGAAGCCCTGACTCTTGGTGACCGTATTTGGAGGTAAGGTCTGCAAAGAGGAGATAGCGTTACCGTGAGCCTACGGGGCAGGGCTGGCCCAGTCTGCTGGTGTCTTGAGCAGGAGAGGAAGCTCGCACTCGCAGAAACACCAGCGGTGTTTGCACACAGGAGGAAGAGGTAGGCGACAGTGCCCATGTGCAAGCCAAGGACAGCGGCTTCAGGAAGAGGAAGAGAACCCAGAGCGGCCATAGTTAGTTCAGGTCAAGGCTCCAACTTAGCAGCAACTTGGCCTGAGTGCTGCCTGGCCAGCGGAGCTGTGCCCCCGCATCTGCAGGGCATCCCTTTGGCTCTGTAGGTCGATGGCTATGTTCCAGGCAGTGGAGTCACTTGCCCCAGGTACCCCATTCATCGGCGCAAGGGCTGGACTGGAGCTGGTCCTTTGGGCTCCCAGGCTGTGAGTTTATCTACGTGGTTAATCCAGAGATAGCCTGGGCGAGTGTCCTCACAATCCCCAGTGGACTGTTGCTGTGGAGTGTGCCTCGGGTGCACAGGCCACACTCAAACGTGGCAGCATGCTGGCCATGGTCCCAGCTCCCGGGAACTCGGCGTTGAGGCCTCGTGCTCGTCCCTAAGGAGAGAGTGCTGAGCCAGCTGCTGGGGCCTTGGCACATTCGGGGTGCTCCTCTCCCATCCGGTCCCACCAAAGTCCATCCCCAGGCGGGCCAGACCGGAGCGGAGGGCCACCATGTCTGTGTTGGACAGAGCTTGCTGCGTCTTTCCACATGTATAGGGATAAGCAGGCAGCCGTGATGAGGAAAATTCTGTTCTGTGTTCCCTGGAAAGGGGAAGGCACAGCCCAGTGGGTTAATTTGTGAATTAAGCCCTGCGTCTCTCTGCAGAGATGAAAACAGGATCTGAGCCACGTCTGAGCTCCAGTTCATCTTTTCAGAGAAGCCTGTTTATTCAGGTAACTTTGCTTAAGAATACCCATTTCAGAGGCCTCCCTGTCACCAGAACAAATGTCATTATCACGCTGGTTCTAGTCTATAGAATTAACCAGGATGGCTTAAGGTATAGTTGTAATGCCCTGAGAATAATGAACAATGACAGCTTGGAATGTGCCTCACTCCCCCAGGCTTAGAGGCGATTTTTGGTATCTTCTGCACGCCAGGGCCCATGTTCTCCATTCTGTAGTGGGGAGACTAAGACCAGGAGTGGAGGCGCTTTAAGGTCCTTAGCTCATTCTGTCCCAGGCCCAGCCAGGCATGGGACAGAGTGCTGCACTGGCTTGGAGATTTCTCAGCAGGGTCATGTGGCAGCACACACACAGACACTCACCGGCAGCACTGCAGGCTCTGAGGGGCTGGGCAGTGGCCGGCAGTCCCTGAGCCCCGCTGCTCCGCTGCCTCTTGTTGCTGAGGAAGTCTGGGGCTGGTATGACCATGCAGTGTGGGAGGGAATGCTCTCCGAGGTTGGCCCTGTGTCAGCTTAACTGGCATCAAGTCCCAGCCAAGTGATCAAAGCCGAGCGCCCCTGCCAGGGAGGGACAAGGCAGGCACCTGGGAGGGACCAGGAATGGGAAGCACGGTGACGATCAAACAGGAGCACACAGAGTGACTGCTGGCCAGTGGTGCTGAGGGTCAGGGACCCTGCTATCCACTCATTTAAATAAAATCATTGAGCACCTACAGTATTAATCTGGGAAAGCATGCACTTTCTGTTCCATCTGTCCTCCCCTTTGTGGAAGGCAAAGCAGGTTGAAGGTCTGCTTTCCAGAAAAGGGAACCTGAGGCCCCGGATTGGGAAGTGGGGTGTCAGAGGCCACAGGGGACAAAGCAGGAATTTTTTGTTTGTTTGTTTTTTGTTTTTTAAATGGGGTCTTGCTATATAGTTCAGTCTGGCCTAGAGCTGACTGTGCTGCCGAGGCTGGCCGCCAACTCACAGTGATCCTCCTGCCTCAGCCTCCCAAGTGCTGGGATCATCTCAGATGTGCACCACTGTGCCCAGCACACAGCAGGATTTCACCCCAGAATTTTGGGTTCTGAGCTGACAGTGTATTTGATGACTGTGTGTGACTTTGGGTGTGTACCTTTGTTGGGACTCGCTCTACCTCAGCATTGGATAACCAGAGAGTGCCGCAGTACTCCTGCAACCCACAGTCCCAGTGTCATGGTGCCAGCTCGTTCTAAACACACAATGGCAGTTTTGTCCTACAGAGCTTCTTGAACTCGCTGGGAGGCTGTTAAGGAAATGGGCACATGAGGGCTTCTACAAGTTGCCCATGGTCACACAGCCTGTTACTGGCAGCAGGGGTGAAAGAAACCAGGGCTGGCCAGGGCCACATGCTTTGTTGCTGTCCTGTCACACTGTCCACGCTGAGGACCAGGAGAGCAGTGGCCAGGGAGCACCTCTGGGCTCTGGGGGAGGTAGGGAGAGAGGGAGGGAGACGTGTGTGCTTCCGCGGAGTAACTGGTGCCTATTTGTCAGTCCCCCGATTGCTCCTGCCTCTCGTTTCTGCCAGTTCATACATGCAGCATTAATGAAGCTGCTCTGTGCTCCACAGCATGCCTGACTTTGGGTGCGGGGAGCAAAGAGACCAGAAGGTAGGCTGCATACTCCATCTGTTATGGAGCGGTGAGCTGCTCAGTGCCGAGGCTCCAGGAAGCCAAGAGAATGCTGGCTAGGAGAAGGCAGCAAGATTGGGACATGGTCAGCAGCCTTGGAAGCTGGGCATATGTGTCTGCACCCCGCCGGCCGAGCCACCCTCAGACTCGCCCAACCTCTAAGCTCTCTCCTGCTGGGAGCAGGGAGCTGACCTGACTTTGCTGTCCCTTGTGCCTGCCTCCTTGCAGGCCTCAGTACCAGCTCCTGTCCTTCCCCAGGTGCACGGAAGGATCCCCGGAGGGACTCTCCTGTGCCTGGTGGCGTGGTCTTAGCAGCAAACTCCGAGTAACATGACTTCTTGAAATGTCCCCAGTTTAGTTCTGCTTAACAGCTCTGCTCTTTTGCTAGGAGGGACCGGTATAGGCAGACATGGTGGTGTCCGTTTTTTCTCCATGGCCCCTGCAACCCTTAGAACTGCAGTTACCAACTTGGGAGGCCTCGAGCCCCTCAAAGAGTACAGAATTCATAGGTTCCAGCTCTCACAGTTGGAAGCGGGGGAGGCCTGCAGCTGGAGCCAGGTCTTGGGGCCTCTTCCACTGGCCTGTCCCCTACCTCCTGGAGGGCCCTAGATAGGAGACACCCTTCCTGGAAAGACAACAGTTTGGGGACATTGCAGATAAGGCTGGGTGGGTGCCTGCCTGCCTGGAATAAAAGGCTTACCAAGAGAAATTACTTTGAAATCCACCTTCATGAGGTGGGGCCTGCAGATAAAGATACTTTTGAAGTTCCGTTGGTGAGAGATAGGATCTTTGTGGCCCAGCCTGTCACCGCGGAGCCTTCTGGATGAATAGCCCCTGATAGGGTGATCAGCAGGCCGAAGATAGGGAGAAAGAACACTTATCATTGGAGGCCTCCAAGGGGCTGGCTTTGAGCTACTTCCTTCCTGTCAACCCTGTTCTCGAGTCCATCTCCAATTTGCAGATGCAAAAACTGAGGCATAGTTCACCACTTAAAAAAATTCTTATTTGGATATCATTGTTCTAAGTTATTGGGATGCTGCAAAATGTAAGGTGCTCCTCGATACTTAATGCAGCGGGCTCTACAGGCCAGTCCCTGCGCTGGATTTGGGAGTTCAGAAAGGAGAAGGGTCCTTTCTCCTCCCATAGGGCCTCTGGAGGGAATTGCCTGCAAGTCAGGCAAGGATAGCCCAGAGCTTCAGTGCTACGCTGGGAACAAAGGGTGTCCTAAGCACACTTGGGGCCAGTACGCACTTGAGGTATCCCGGAAAGGAAGCCAGGAAGAGAAGAAGAGGGCAGAGGTGAAGGGAAGCAGAGGCCGTCCTGGAGGACCATGAGGGCTTGTGCCGAGGTCAAGGGAAGCTGTGGATTTAAGTCAGAGCCCTGGAGGATGAAGCGCTTTTCATGACGCTTTGGCCTCCGCATTATGCAGTAACATCGCAGGCAGGATCAGTGCTGGCAGTGAGGTTCGGGGTGTGGATCGGGGTAGAGCGCAAACTTAGCAGGCGTGAGACCCTGGGTTCCATGACAGTGGTGGTTGCTGGGGCTGATCCTGGGGATGTGGATGGGTTGGAGGGACCAGTGGAGAGGGAATGCCCTGGCTGTGCTGTGGGAGGAGCCCAGAATTTACAAGAAGGAATACAGTGTTGCGCTTGGTGTCTGCCTAAAGCCACTGCATTTGGATTTAGGGGTGTGCACTGCGCTGCTGGGAAGGCAGTGGGTGCTGGGCTGGGGCCAGCAAGGAAGTTGTGTACCGCTGTGGTTGGGTGAGCAGCTGAGGGGTGATGGGAGCAGGGCCCAGGGCCACACAGAGGGCACTCGCTGAGGGGTCCCATGCGGCAGCTGTCTGAGGATGCTGGACTGCAGAAACTCGGAACTAGCTGTCAGAGCTGGAGGCTGCAGTTCATCGCTTCAGCAATCCCTCATGGCTGTGTCTATCGGACGGCAGCCCCGTTCTCAGAACAAAGATACAGCAGCTTACAGCCCAAGCCCCTGAAGGGACCAGGACTGTGTGACAGAGCCTCGGGAGGACTTTCACACCTGTGTCAGCCTCTAGCCCCCTTCCGGGACTGGAGGCAAAGGCTAAGTAACAAATCACCACAAACCTCATGGCTTTCAAACAACAGAACTGGATTCTTATATGGTGTGGAGGCCGGAAGCCTTGGATTCCAGGGTGGCAGGCCGTGCATCCTCTGTAGGCTCCAAGGAAGATCTGCCTTGCTTCTGGAGTGTCGTGGAGGCTCTCTGTGCTGGCTGCCTGGTGGCTGGCCTTCCAGTATCTGCCTCAGCTTCCTGAGGCTGCCTCTCGTCTGCCTCTTTTCTTCTCCTATAAGGCACTGTCCTGGAACTCAGGGTCCATCCACATCTGGGGTCACATACCCTGAGACGTTAACTTAATCATGCCTGCTAAAACCCTTTCCCAAAATAAGATCACATGCACAGGGACCATGGAAAATGTCGCCCCTCAGCCCACTGCAGACCTCAGTACTTCTGGGGAAGTTGAGGCTCAGCCCTTGCATCTGGGTACTTCTCTGGTTTCATTATTTTTTCTTGTCCTAAATGTGTGTATAGCTTTAGTTGAACATTTTTGAATATGTTTGCGCTCTCACAGCAAATATAAGTCACAAGATTGGGTCCAAGAGCCCTCCTACAGTTCACTCATGTTTGCCAATTTTAACAGTGTTGGCAGCGGGCGGAGAGGTTATACACAGGTGTGGGAGCTGGCTTCATTCACTTCAGGTAATTGGTCGTCCCTGGGGCTGGTCCTGCTGTTACCCGGCAGGGTGTAGGAAGCATGTTTGTAGCCAGGAAGGTGGCACCATTCTAGCAGAGGGACAACAAGGCTGCAGTGCTGCCTGCTTCCACCCACCAGGCCCAGGACCCTGCCCTGGGTTCCGGACACCTTGTCTTGTTTCCCTTCATGGCCTTTGAAGGGTGGATTCCAGGCACTCGCCGCTCTCAGGAGCTGGGCATGAGCTGGGCCACAGGCAGGAAGGGGCCTCTGCTCAGCTGCTGGGAAGCGGCAACTGTGTATATTGTGGAAGTGTCCTGCAGCCCGTCCTGTCTAGCATGCCTCCAACCACGGGGGCCGGGGAACACTTGAAGTGGGGCCGTGGTCACCAGGGGCTTCAGTGTTAATGTGGATTAAGTTTAGTGGATTTAGATTTTAGTAGCTCCAGGTGCTAGCTACCTCTGTAGACAGCACAGGCCTAGGGTTCTGGGGCCACTTGCTTTTCTTAGCTTTTAAACATGTTCCCGGAAAAGCCCCCGACTTCTGAACACTCATGGGCATGGCTTGCTGCTTGCAGATGGATGCAGGAGTCAAACTCAGGCCGTGGTGGGCGATAGGAAGGATTTCTGGGGCAGCTCCGTGCCTGGTGGGCTTGCCCTTGTATCTCCCAGTACACAGCAAGGGATACCAGCTGCTGCGGTATCAGAGTCTTTCCCTTTCCCTCTCTAGACCACGTTCACTGTTCTCTGTGTCACAGAGAGTGGGCTGCAGCTAGTGGGCTCACTGGCTGAGATGGGCCCGGAGCCCTGGCCCCTTCCCTCCAGGGGAGTCCGCTCAAGGAGCCAGGACACCGGCATTTGGAGACCGTCATTGGAGGGCAGGGACCTTGGCAACCTTTTGGGTAAGGAGTGTTCTTTCTGGAGACTCCTGGGAAATCCACCCTAGGCTGACTGCGGGCCGGATGTCTTCTACAACAATGAGTTCCCCTCACTGATGCCAAACAGTTGGGTCAGAAGGAGCACAGGGTGTGTGCTTGAACGGCAAGCCACCAGGGCTTCCTTGGGGAGCTCGGGGGTGACCGTGCAGTGAACTTCCAGAGGTGAGCCTGGGGGGGCGTGCATGGGCAGAAGGCTCACACCTCTGGGGCCAGACCCAGGAAGGTCAAGTCTTTGTCTCTGTGGCCCCAGATCTCTGCTGCTGCACCCCGTTCCAGGCATCAGGTAGGTCGCAGTACAGCACCGGCTGAAGGGAACAAAAACGACAAGTCAGTAGTGTCAGGGTTGCCTGAGGGATGCAGTTTTCTTCGCAGGTGCACACAGCCATGAGGTCTGTACATATCTTTGCTGAGCAGCTGCCACCAGGCTTGGGCCAGTTGCAGGGCCAGTCTGGGAAGGGCTTGCCCCACATCTCCTCAGCCTACTGAGACATCTCCAAAAGAAGGGACACTTCATGGGGCAGCACTTCTGCTAGGGAGGTGGAAAGGTGAGGTATTCCAGGCGTTTGCAGAGCCTTCGCATCCTAGCTGTGTAGGTGCCATGAGGAGAAACACTTTGGGGTTCTAGAGCTCACCCAAGACCTCAGAGCAGGACAAGCATGCAAAGGCACGAGGCTGTGTCTGTGGACTGCAAGAGCCCTGCTTGGCTTGCCTGTGCTACTTATTGAGTACTGGTAATAGGCATGGTGCTGTTTTGAGAGGACATTTTGGAGACTGAAGACCCTGAAATCCCACAGCCTTGGGCCACCTACAGTCCTTATGCTGTGTCATTTGTTCACACTGTGGCCAGATCACCATGGGCCTGTGCAGGAGATGCAGCAGAGAGCTGTGGGGAAGATCCTGCAGACCTCTGGGATTGTGCTGTGCCTTTCAGGAGCAGAGTCTGTCTTCCATGGTCCTTCAGTGTGGCTCACTGACAGTCATGGGCTGGGATCTGCGTCATCAGCTCAGCCCTGGACTAGGGATGGACTCAGTGGTAGGTAGCACACTTACCAGCCACACAGAAGGCCCTGGGTTCCGTTCTGAGCCCAGATCTTTACGATTTCTTTCCTTCCTTGAACTATAGTTGGGTTCGTAGTGTTGTTTTTTCTAAGAGCTTGAGGTCCATCATGACTGATGATTTGTTTGCGCTCAATCTGATTTCGTAAAGCAAGTCTTCATACCAGTAAATTTCCTCTTGAGGCTCTTCATTATCAAACCAGGTAACTCCTGCTGGGTCTTACTGATGTTATTATTTGATTCCAGGAAATTATAATTTCTTCTGTGGCTTGTTGAGTGCTCAGGAGTGCTGGTTAACAAACAGATGCTTCTATAATTTCTGTGGTTTCTCTTGTGATAGATTTCTAGTTTCATTACATTCTGATCTGACAGTGTACATGGGATGGTTTTGATTTGTTTTTTGTATTTCTTTAAGCAGGCCTTATGGACTAGTTTGTAGTTTATTTAGGAGAAGGCCTGTACTGCCGAGCAGAATGTATTCTGTTGCATTAGGGTAGACAGAATACTCCTAACAGTTACTAAATTCCTTTGTTTGAAGGTAGGATTCAGCTCTCATATTTCTTTGTTATTTTTTTGTTCAGTTGGGCTATTTGTGAAAATTAAATGTTGAGGCCCCCACTCTGATTGTGTTAATAGTTAACTTATTTTTTATGTTTTATGAAGTTGGAGGCATAAGTATTTGGTGTGTATGTAATCTGTAGTTGTTGTCTCTTCCTGTTGAATTGTCCCTCTAATAAACAGTGACCTTCTCTGTTTCTTTTAATTAATTCTAGTGTGAGCTCCATTTTCTCTGACAATGAGCTTTGTCTGCCTTTGCTTTTGGAATCTTGGTGCATGGAGTATTTTCCCATCCTTTGATTTTTAGTCTATGAATTTCTTTTGGGTTTAGATGAGTCTTTTGTATACAGAAAACCTTGGAGTTTTGATTTTTGTTTCAGTCTACCAGTCTGTGCCTTTTACCTGGGCAGTTAACTGAGGATCATTACTGAAAGGCGCTGGCTTATTTCTGTCATTGTGTTATTTCCCCCTTTTTGCTTACTGAGCTTGCTTGATGTGCTCAAAAATATCAGACTTGCTGGCTGTGATTGGTTTCTATATCTCTGTATAGAATATTTTCCAGTATCTTTTTGGAGTGTTGGTTTGATGTTCATGAATTTCTTAAGGTGCTCTTTGCTATGGAATTTTCTTATGTCTCTATGCAGTTTGCAAGTTGTTTTTGGAGATTATGTTAGTCTGGGATGAAATTTGTTTTCTTTCAGAACTTGAGGGTCAGCCAAATAGGTTAGCAGATGAGAATGCCTGCAAGCAGGCTCAGGGCCTGGGGGTTTGATTCCTGCGGCTGCTGTGCTGGCGCCATCTCCAGGGTGGCTGAGAGAGCAACTGAGCCTGGGCGTGGTGGCATGTGCCTGTAATCCCAGCTCTTGGGAGGCTGTGAACAGGCGGATCACGACAAGCCTGATCGAACAGTGAGACCCTGAACACCCTGTAGGCCCTTCCTTAAAATACAGGGAAAAAGAAAGAATGTGCAACATTTTTCTCCAAGCTTGCCTGGGCTTTCAAGTTCGTGCTGGAATCTGCTATAACCCCGATAGGTTCATTTTATAAGTGATTTTTTTCATTTTTTCTGACAGCTTTTTGAATTGTGTTTTCATAAGAAAGAGAGGAGACACAGAGCTGCAGACCTTTTGAGGTGATATAATGACAACGGGGGAAGATTGCCCAGGGTCACTGGAGACCTCCAGAAGCCAGGAGAGAGGCCAGGAAGGCCTCTTTCCCAGAGTCTGCAAAAGGATCACAGGGCTGCTGATACTTTGATTTTGAACTTGCAGCCTCCAGAACTTTGAAGAAATGAATTTCTGAGCAGATTCTTGGCTCTGAGCTGGAGTCCAAGCCTTGCTCCCAGCCTGGCTGGGAGCAGAAGACTTAGGGAAGGGGTCTTGACTCTTGACTAGGGGCATTGTGGGGTTAAATAAATCTATCCAGGACCCAAAAACCAAAAAGAAGAAACAAGCGAGTGTCCCCAGTACAGGAACGGTCTGTCACCTGCTGTGTCAGGGCTGTCGTGGCCTCCATCTTGTGATTGTCCTCCTAGCCCTGGAACTTCAGGTTCAGTGCACTGGCAGATGCCCCTGTTGCAAATATAACTTTATGGGAACGCAGCCACACCCATTTAATGACGTAGTACCACGGCTGCTTTAGTGCTGTGATAGCAGAGTTCAGCCATGCCAGAGGCTGTTACAACCTGTGCTTAGATGTCACTCTCTCTGTCCCCTAAAGCCTCAGGCTGTCATAGGCGGTACTGTTTCAGAGGGGGCTGGATCTAGAATGTGCAATTCAGTCATGGTGCAATGCTAGGTTTTAAGGATGGGTGAACTTTTTTTTAAAAAAATATATTAGGTTGTTATAGGGTCTTACTACACAGCTCAGACTCAGGGATCCTCCTGCTTTCAGCCTCCCCAGTGCTGGGATTATAGGTATGCACCACTATACCCAGACTTTGTCACTGGCTCAGCCCACCCTAGTGTGGGGCTGGCACAGCATGTTGTGGCAGGGAACAAACCACAGTCCTTGTACTGGCCTAGGTTTGCCTGAGCACATGCTTTAGTCTGCTGAGCTAACTCACCGGCCCCAGTAGTGGGTGAATATTAAATCAGTTAACTGATTTGTTAGGCACCCTAATCCTGGCATTCTATATAGAATATAAAAAGGGGCGAAAAGACACTGCTAAGGTCCCTTGTTTGCGTTGCTACCTTCTGCCCACCATGAACTGTCTCCTCTGCTGTGCCTATCTGCCGTGTCATCCTGCCTTGGTGCGAGCCAGTGATGGACGGAAATCTCTACAAACCATTAGCCAACTAAACTGTTGGTCCTTTAGCTTTGGGCAGCAGGTATTTTATCTCAGCAACAAGAAAAGTAACTAAGACAAACTCTATGACTTACAAGACCTGGACTATTTCCTATCTGGCACTTAAATAAAATGTTGGCTGGCCTTTCGGGAAAGTGCTTATTTGACATCTAAGAAGTCGGAACTGTTCTTTGTGGAAGACGAGCTCTTCCCAGGGCTTCTCATGGTGTGAGTCCCCCTGCTTGGCAGCAGCAGGCTGGGGAAGGGCTTGGTAAGGCTGTGCACAGGGTCTGTGAGCAGATGGCACCGCAGCTGCTTCACTGAATGGGCCTCAGCCTGAGCCGCTGCTCCATAGCCTGGTCCCTGCCTGGCTTTGGGGGAAAGAGGCTTTCGTGAGCACATGATGCTTTGCAGATTGCTGGTGTGAGAGCTTGGGTCCAGGTGAGTTTGTGAGTGGAAGGAGCAGCCCCAGTCCCCATCTTGGGATGCCGTCAAGCAGGAGCCCAATGGTATTATTTGACTAAAGGGTGGGAACAACACAGGGTGCTTCTAGGGCACTACAGGGTCACATGCAGCAGCCCGGCCTCTGGAACCTGTACCTGATCGTCAGTTCCAGTCCCCCATGTGAGCTGGGACAAGGCATGTAGCATTCATCCCCAGGGACTGCTGCAGGTGTTACTTTGTGTCACACACATGGGGCATTCTTGGTATGTCACTAGTGTGATGATAGGCT
>NW_004524638.1:4325275-4337594 GCF_000260255.1 Octodon degus | reverse complement strand
GGAAGAGACTCCTGCTTCAAGTTTGTGGGTGTGGGGAGAACTCACCAGTTGCTTTTTCATGAGCTGGATGTTTGCCAACAAAGAGACACAATGCCCTCAATTTTAAAATAGTAGCCCTGCCAGGGCCTCCGCCCCAGAGAGCCTGATGTAATGGTGTTGTTGAGGATGCAGGTGTCTGTGCCCAGGAGCACCTGAGGTCAGCCAGGACCAAGCTATGTTCCGTCATTCTCCTGTGCACCCTTACCCCCTACGCATGCACATATGGCTTAGGAAGACTTGGTAAGCTGATTAGATGGGACATGAGAGGAATGGACAGAGCTGTCACTATGCTTCATGGTCATTATGACCAAGGCAGAGGGCTCTGAAGTGTCTCCATTTTATGGGGGTAAAAACTGAGCTCACAGGAGGTGAAAGGCTGGTAGGAAGGGCTGGATTCAGGTCTCCAGGGGTTGCAGAAGGTCTCCCTTAAGCTGTCCTGCCTGCCACTCTCAGTGGGGATAGCTGTTGGGATTCCTGTGCACACTGTGATCCCACCCGGATTCCAAGTTAAAGACAACTAAAGGTCCTCATAATCTCACACATGACATGCAGATGCTAGTCTGAATTGACTGCTCATTCCTAGCCCTTTCTTTAGCTGCGCTTTAGGTTTTAGAAGGTGGACATTTGAATGCACACACCTAGGATTCCTTCTGCTGCTTAAACAATGAGCATTGTGCAGCGGGGAAGGCTGAGGCCATTAGACACTGCTGGAGGCAAAGGCAGGGCTTAGAAGGCTGACGTCATTAGTGTGTATTAATGACCCCCATCAGCCCCTTTCTGCATTCTCTGCTTAGAGATCTTGCCTTCTCTGGCTTGATTCTCAAATGCCTCCTGAACTTGATTGTCTTTTGTATCCTGATTTCTGTTTCCAGTGTCCCTAGATTTTGTCTATTTCTTATTCTCAACTTAGAGAAATTTTAACAATAAAATGTCACCACCACCACCAATGTCATGTGTTTCAGTCAGCACCGTAACTCCAAAGAATGGAAATGGATTAGAGAATAAGGTCCAATCACCCTTCCCATGAATCAGATTGTTTCAGGTATCAGAGATCCTCTGTCCACTTGTTGATCAATGATTTGTGTAGACACAGGTGGAGCAAATAGTTGGTAGTTTATTTTTAACTTGAATCGTCGCAAACACTTTTCCATGTCATTAAAGCATTTCACAAATTATTATGTTTTGAAGAGTGTATTCGGAAATGTTTGTTAAGTTCTCTGTTGTTGAAAATTAAAGTTCGTAATAGCCGATTGCTGTCACACCTGCGGGTGCTATAAACATCTGTGTGTGTGTGTGTGTGTGTGTGTGTGTGTGATTTTTCTTTTCGTGGAAAACGTTTTGGGCAGACTCTCAGCAGAAAGATCATTAAGCCAAAGCACAAAGTTTTGGAACTCTGGACACACATTGCCAAATTGCTTTCCAGTAGGGTTGTTTCGGCTGCCTCCATGAGCTGGGTGGACCTGCCAGCTTCACCAGAATGCCATCCATGCTGGGTATTAGCTTAAAAACTTTACTTCAATAGAAATGGCCTCTTGTTAGCTTTATATATTTGTTATCCTTAGCAAGGCCCGGGTTTTCCTTCATCCGGTTGTTTCCAGCTCTTTGGCGCTGCTCCAGCACATTCATTACTTTCCATGTAAATGAACACCTTTCAGATAAACCTGCTCGTACGGCAGCTTCACCTAAACTAAGCGTGCTTTGACCCTGGGCTCTGTGCACCGCTCCGCATGTGGATGAGCGAGGTTTCGACTCCTCGTAGCACGAAGCCCTGGAAATCACCACACTCAGCCTTAGCCCTGGACTTAGGCCTGGTGCTTGTCCTCCTGGAGCTTATGAAGAAGGCGCAGCACTTCTTCAGAAAAGCTTTGATACACATCCTTAGCCTATTTTTGGGCTTCCTAACTAAAGAAGAAAAGTCCCCTGTGTCTCTTCTCAGTTTTCCTGCAGGTTGTTTGTGTTTCTAGGTGCCTTTCTCTGGTTTCTTCTTGCAGCCCCTTCACCACATCCCGTGGGGTTGTGGCTTCTCCAGCACCTCGCGTCTCTGGCACCTGCCGCCCCGCGCTTGTTCTCCGCCTCTCACTCTCCTCCTTGGGAATCTGAGTTCTTTCAAAGATGCCCAAATGGATTTTAAAGAGCTTTGATGTCCCTAAGGAAAGCAGAATGTGCTTGGATTTGTGCAAAAGCTTCCATGGCACTGGGTCGGAAATATAGGATGGGAATTGGAATTTCAACTTAAGAGTTGCAGAGTCCTGGGGTTCAAAGAGCCCCAGAGATCATCTCTGTCTGTCTTCCTCAGGCGGGACAGTGTGCTAGCGGTGATTGCTGCTGTTCACACCCTCCCTGAGATGGGAAACTTGTCTTTCTTGTTAAATAAAATCATAACTGACAGAATTTATCTTCTTTACTAAAAATAGGATTTCTATTACAAAGGACGTGGGGACAGCAAGAGGGATTTAGGAATGGCCTCGTTGGAGTGGTTCGCAACCCTCGCTCTTCACAGTATTTGTTCACCTCTGCCTGTCTGGATCATGCTCCTGGAAACTCATCTTGCCCATGTGTCACTAGGGACAAAATAGCTGCCTTTCAGAATCAGTGATCATGTGGAGAACCCTTCCAGGGCTACGCACTGAGGAAGTCAGGCCAAGTGGCTCTGCGCAGTGACTTCGCTGGGCCTGATCTCTTCGGTGCCCACTGCTTGGGCTTCCTTCCTTTGCTCAGGCTGATGCCTCAGCCGACAGCTGACCTGGGGTCACTGCAAAGCATTTGCACTTGAAAGGTCATTTTCTTCTCTCCTTCCTGCCTTAGGGAAGTCATGTGGCAGTGTAGACCCTACTTTGGGGACAATTTGAGACCTGAAGGTGACTTTGGACAGGGTCTGACAGTCACATGGGCACTGTGATTCCTTGCTGTGGAAGGGCTGATTCTCTTCCTCTGTCTTACTTCCCTCTGTCCTGGTGTTCCTTAACCTGAGGTTTTCCTCCTGCCTCTTCAGCCTCAGAAGCCATGGCCATGTGGGCCCCTGGCCTGATCTCTGGCCAGCTCAGCCCAGCTTGGCACTGTGGCTCTGAGGAGGGCACTTTGTCCTTAGGGAAGTGTACCACCCTCTGCCTAGCTTTGGACCCTGCCTCCCCTTGATCGCTGTTGCTCTTTTTGTAGGCATTATGGCTTCCTTTGAATGCTTAGCCACTGTACCTAGAGCCCAGAAGCCAGAAGTCCCAGCATGTTAGGCCTTGGCTTGGGTGTACCTGCTGTGGTGGGACGGTCAAGATGTCCCTTGCCTGCCTCTGACCCACTGTATCAGCTGCCATGATTTCCCGGTAAGCATTTATTCTACTGAGCTGTCTCCCTGGCCCAAGTTGCCGTGATTTTCTTGCTGTCTGCAGCCTTCAGTTTTTTCTTCAGCAAAGTGGCAGGATGAACACGCAAAGTTTTTGTGAGAAGCCTGCAACCTAGGATTTTGGCGATTTTGGGTGTTTGGCTTAGGTCCCAAGGATCTTAGGAGCCTGCTCTGGGAGATGCCTACACTTCGCTCATGTCATGGAAGAGGCCAGCGCTCAGAGAGGTACGCTGCACTCTGGGCGCTTCAGGTTGCACAGGAAGGAAGTGGTGGAGCCTCTGGTCTAGGGCAGGTAGCTTGCAGCAGAGCCTGTCCGCTCCCACGCCGAGCTTCCCTGCTTTCCTGTGATATGTGACTGACCTTCCGGCTGGTGCTCAGGGCTCGGCCTGCCCTAGACTTTTGGTTCTTATCATCTCTGCCTGCCAACTTCGGTGACTTACCTCAGCATTTGGCTTTCGAGGTGGTTCCAGCTCAGGGACATGGGATCAAAGGCCAGAGATGTCAGTAGTTTTTAGAACACCCCATATTACCTAATAAACAGCCCCAGTGACGTCACCCGCTCCACCGTTCTCTCGGGTAAGCATCGTCACACCTTTGCCAGTGCCCTCGTTGTTCGTTATGTGCACAAGCCCAGCTTTGCTCTGCCACCCCTTTCCTCTGTGTGCCCATCTCAGCATTTCCTCAGGAGTGGAGATGCTGGCTGGGTTCAGTGGCTCTGAATGACTGTGGCGCTGGGGTGCACACATTTCCGGCAGAGAGGTGGATGTCACCGTCTATGGTTCTCCAGGGATGGCTCTGCTTCTACGGTTGTCTTCCCAGAGTGCAGCCTCTAAGCACCTCCCAAGGTGACCACTGCTTTGGGAGCCTGGTGGGCAGGCTGTATGAAGCAGCTGTGACAACACAAGGGGACTCTCACGTTGCTTCTGAGGCGTGAGTGTTCAGCTGTCACTTGCCTCAGTGGATCCACAAGCCTGCTGACTTCCTGTCAGTGTAAGATCAAGTCTCCCCTCCTCCTGTTACGTTCAGTACCCCCGTCAGCGCTGTCCATGGTCATGATCCCCACTCATCATGATGGATGCTTCCCTCACTTTCCACCTCAGGGCTATCACAGTGATGGGGTCTTGTTTACCTGGTTCCTGAGGAGCAGAGTGAAGACTCAGTTTGTAAGCAGTGGCCTCTTTTGTGCCTTCCTCTGTTCTCTCCCTTTTTTCAAGCCGGTGGTCACAATTCACCCCTTGAAAGAAGTTCTTCGTGAGTTGCTTCATTGTCATTGTCATCGTAAATGTTTCTGGAAAACTGTGACAACTTACAAAAATTAATAATACAACAAATCATTGTTATCCTTGCCTTATTGGTAGCAGCTGTGGGTGTTACTTCCTTGTTCAACAAATGTGTGGATCCTTCTATTCCTTTGTCCGTGCAGCCGGCATCTAATCACCCAAGAGAAGTTAACGTTTTCTCCTGTATTAGGTGCTGTAAAGATAAGGTATTCTCTACCTCAACAGTGTGAGAATCACGCACGCTTCCAGAGCAGCCTCGGTGCTTGTACACTATTTAAAGCTGTTGCTCACAGCCTAGACTTTTAAGTTTAGGCTTCAGCATTTCGGTCTGTATGGTACTCCAAGGATGCATTTCTGCCTGCGGACGTTGTTCATCGTACTGGTCCAGGAGCCCGCATGCTGGCGGCACATGCTCTGTGTGTCCATTGTAAGAGCCGTCCTGGTACATGCTGGGTGCCCTGGGAAGCCGATGTCGATATATACATTAGCGAGCGGGATATTTATTATGGGATGCCTTTGTGATCAACAGCTGTGAACCTGGAGGAGAGGAAATCGGGATTGGACAGAAGGACAAGTGGAGCTGTGACAGAGTCCAACCAAGGACAACTCCCAGAACTAGGCTGACCTTTGGCAGTTGTCCTGCGTTGGCGTGGGGGTGGGGGTTGTCACTGTGTTCACAGATTTGCCCGGAGAGGTGCTCATCTTGGAGCAAGGTAATGCTGTTCAGTGACAGCCATCTCCAGAGAGGCTGTTACCTTTACTTTAATGGCTGGGTGGATAAATATCTGCCCCGTTCCCATTTTGTTCCCTGTGCTCAGTGCACAACAAGCACCCAGGATTTGAGGGAATGAACTCCCGGAGCTGGATGGAAGTGGTGTGGGAAATTCATTCACCAAGTATTGACTGTTTTGGCAAAGATCCCTTGAGCTTGCATTACACGTCAGGCAATATTTTTGCTCTTACACTTTAGAGGTTTTGAGGTGGGTGGTGGTTCGACATTGGCTTCCTGGAAGAGGCAGCTTTCATTCTGGGGGTGCGACTTCCTGGACCACAGGTTTGGGGCCACCTTTGGGCCCAGGGTGTCCTTGCTGTTTAGAAGAAGGTTTATTGAGATGAGGAAGTGAACAGGCATGGGATGCTTTCCCAGGGAGGGGAATCGCCACCCCGGCCCACCTGTCAGCGCACCTGTCGCCGTGGGAAACTCCGTGCTGCACTTGCGCTTGCTGAGGTCTGAACTCCCAAGAGCCTGGAACTTCCCCGGGCTCACTGACTTTACATCACTTGAGTAACTGGAGAGTGGAACTAAGTGGAAACACCTCTATATTTTTCTTCTCTGAGTCACTGAAAACTACAACCCAGCATATACAGAACCACTGAACTTTTTTCCCCCCGTATGTAAATTTACTGTCATCTCAGTTCAGGAAGTAGAAACTGCACAGTGAGGGTGAGATGAACTCAGTGAAGCTTAGCTCTGAGCAACGTAAGATTGCCCAGTTCAGCCTTCTTCCTTTGCAAGAGACCCGGTGGGGAAAGGACCGGCCAAGGTTCCCAGCAAGTGTGGAGCAGGACACTGGGTGTGGCACTCTGAGAAGCCCTTGCCTGGGTTCTGGACCCCTCCTCCCAGCACAGGGAGCTGCCTCTCCTGTGCGGTGGGCTGTGTTTATCTGCACGAGTCACCAGCATGATCAGAAAGGATTTTACCGAAAGCGATGGCTTTGATGTTCTGGGTGACAAGACCCAGCGTGTCAGTGGGGTTGGGGTGGGGTTCGGGGTGGGGGTGGGGCAGTGGAGCTGCTCGCCTTGGCGGCGGCTGAGTCATTTACAGTGGGAGGATGTTTATGAGTGAAAGTATAGTGCGAACGTAGGTACAAAAAGGAAAGTTTGAGGTACAGACCGGTTAGTGACATGCTCCCAGAGGCTCTAGGAAAGTCTCCTGGGAGGTCACCCCCAGGAAGCTGCGTGCTTCCCATGCTTGCCGCATCTTCTTTTCCATGGGGAGCTTCACATAGCACCTTATGGCTCCGAAAGCACCCATTACCTCCTCTGGTCCTCACCATTCTGTCCTTGGGCCTTGTAAGGCATGTGATGCGAAAAAGGAGTCCCTGCCATGGTCCTGTCCTGGGGTTGTCACAAGGGAAGCCCTTGCACACACCCTTTGCAGCTGGATTGTGGCCATCGGGGTTGCCTGGGGCTGGGATTTTGCGATGGCTTTCACCACATGCTGGAGGTTAAGGGACGTTCAGACTGGCTCCTAGCTGTGAGACCTCACCACCCTCCCCCTGGAGGTGTCATGCACGGTGCTGTGGCTCCTGGGCTTCAATCTAGAGACGTGGTAGCGAGCCTGTGGCACACACCGCAGCAGGCTGTCTGCGTTTTTAAAGGCTCTAGGAGGTTTCCCATTCCTGGTCTAACTTTTCAGCTATAGAAAACAGGAGCATCTGCAGTGACGGCCAGGCAGCAGCCTCCCACAGCTCAGGACTCACATTGCCTCGTGCCCACAGCAGGCCCAGGCAGCAGCCAGGCTGATCTCTTGTTCCTCTTGTGTATTCTAGACAATCCAAATTGAGCGTTTTGAGTAGATACCTTAGTTTTCTGTTGCTATAATGAAATACTGGAGACTGGGTGATTTATACAGGGAAAGAAGTTTATTTGGACTCCGAGGTCTAGGTCTGCAAGTCCAGGGTCAGGCAGCTGCCTCTCTTGAGGGCATCAAATCATAATGGAAGTCAGAAAGGCAGGCACAAGCGCGGCTCTCCTCGCTCTGTAACCGCCGGCACTTTCTGGTAAGTAGAACAGTCCCATGAATGCAAGCAAGAACTCCCTTGTCATTGTGAGAATTAATTTAGTCAAGGGAGAAAAGAGTTGTCCCTCTCAAGAACCCAATAACAGCCCGCTTCTCACCACCACCACACTGGAACCATATTTCACCCTGGGTTCCAGGGGACACATCATACCAAGATCACAGCGGTGAGTCACCCAAGAGACACAAGCTCCGGAAGGGATAAAGGGTGTTGAGTGGAACCGACTGCTCGTATCTGTCCCCTACTCCTCCTTCCCTTCCTAATGACATGGTTGAGGCCAGCTTGTTGTGTCTTCTTCCAGAGATTGTGTGTGAGTGTGTGTGTGTGTGTGTGTGTGTGTGTGTGTGCACACGTGCTGAAAACATGTACCGGCCGGTACTGAGTGCCTGCTGTAGATAGTGCTGCCCTAGGTCCTGGCGGGAGTGTGAGGTGTGACGGAGAAGTGTGATGTGCTCAACTAAAAGGAAATTCTTACAGTAAAAGGTGTTGGCATGAATCCCCCACCTCACCACTGCTCACTTCACCCATAACCTGCCGTGCTTGCCACACTCGGAAGCACTTCTAGAAATGCTCTGTAGTGAGCGCCTGCACTTCCTGTGATGCGGCTGCCTTGGGTTGTAAGCGTTTGGCTTTCCTGGACATTTTGGCCTTGAGGAAGAGCCAGGGGTTATGCTGTGCCAGATCTGCTGAGTCAGATGGATAGGGCATACCACAATTTGTGCAGATTGCTTTTAGCACCAGCATTCACTCAATTTTTTTTTTTTTTTTTTTAATGCGGAACTGGGGACTGAACTCAGGCCCTTGCACTTGCCAGGGAAGCGCTTATTCCACTGAGCCATCTCCCCAGCCCATTCACTCAATTTTTGATCCTGTCTTTTAAAGACACTCACAATAGTGGACTTCCAGAGCTGTGTCCAAAAGCAGCAAGAACAATGGGAAAGATGTGTTCAGACCGAGGGGCAGTACCTTCAGGTGGCAATGCGTCTTTTGCTGTGATAAAAATTTTAACCTTAAGCAGTCGTTCTATATTTTAATCGTCTTTGGACACAAAGCAGGGAAACGTGGGCTGGGCTCCCCTGCTGTCTGCAGCGGCTACAGGTCTGGTCTGGGCACCTGCAGTTGCTCTGGCCTCAGCGAACCCTGCTGAGTAACCTGAGGCCAAATCGCAGCTCGCCGCTTCGCCAGCCTGCTTGGCAGCAGGAATGTGTCGTGAGTCCCGGTTGCTCATCCTGCAAGCCTGGCCGTGGGCGCTATTCGAGGCAGGAGCATCCATTATTTCTTTTTGTTAGAGGGACAGGACAGTGGTTTATTTTAATTTCAGTTTTATCTTGGCTGTTTTTTCATGCAATAAATCTTACCATTTGTAAATGAGATTAACATGAATTTTGCTAGAAAAGTGTTTATTTTCTTGGCTTGTTTGATAGGATGCTACAAAGAACTGCTGCAGCTCCAGGTTCCCCAGTTGTTAGTACACACACATGTACACACACACACACACACACGTGCATATACACACACACACACAAATTTTTTGGCTCATTTGAGAATAGTGCATTCCTACATATTTATTTTTTTATGTTTTTGCAGTACCAGGGATTGAACCTTGAATCAGGACCTTGTGCTTGCCAGGCAAGAACTTATTCCATTGAGCTATCTCCCCAGCCCACATCCCTAAATATTTAGAGGCTGTTTCTTAAGTGCAATGGCATTCTTTTATGTAAAAGATAAAACAATCATTAGGTAATTGTCAAACTCAGGAAATACAGCTACAGTGATGTTTTCTGAGTCCATGGGCCACACATGATTTCATCAGCTGTCCCAATCATGTCCTATTGGACGTTTCCTCCCCGATTTGATATTGTCATTCATTCAGTGACTCTATAGCTTGCCTGTACCTCCTAAGAGGTCATTAACTACCCTCTTTTTCCTCTTACTAGTCCAAGTTCATGGCACATAATGAATGCAGCTGTTGTGGGGAGCTGGCACATTCATGGGCACTCCGTGGGCCTTTTCCTTCCCCTCGCGTCCTAGCCACTCTCCTCCCATCCCTAGGGCCGCTTCCCATGGCTGAAGGTCTGCTTCTCTGCTTCCCATAGTCTTGTAGTTTGTTCTATAAATTACTTACATTTTGGGTTTTTCACACAGGACAAAGCATGTGCTATCAAAACTTCTGTGCCACACTTATTTTGCTCAGCATTGGAGTCTCAAGTTGCATCTGTCCTACAAATAACTCAGATTCATCCTTCCTGTGGTTTTTCACTGTTCTTGGCCTTGACATTGTTGAAAGACTCAGGCAAGTTGTTTTGTAGACTATTTCTCTGTTTGCATTGGAATTTTCTTTGTAGAAAGCTCTGCCGTACCATGTATTTCGCGATATTCCAAATACCCCTCTATGGTCTCCTGTCGCGGGTGGTCTCAAGCCATCTTGTAGATGAGGAAACCGAGGCGTAAAAGGTGTAAACTTGTTGGTGGTCACATGTGAGGGAGCTATCAGAGGTGGAATTCAAATGCAGGGCTGTTTTGAAATCAAATCTGCCAGATCATAGGAACAGATGACAGTAGTTAGACCTTGGGGACAGCGAAGTGTCCAAGCACCTGCTCCTGCCAGATGTTGTGCTGAGCCTTCCACCTGCTCTGTGCTGTGACCCCGATCCAAAGAGGCAGCTGCTCTTTCTACCCTGCTTTGCAGACGCTGCCCTGAGTGGTCCAGTAGTCTGCCCACAGGGACGCAGTTCTGAGCTGGCAGGAGCAGCTCTGGGCCTAGCAGCCTGTGTCCTCAGCCTGTACCTGTGGCCCCTGGAAGGATCCAGGTTGGTTGTGCTCCATAAAGGAGGCCGTGCTAGGCTGACCCTAGTGGAAAGGCCCAGGAGGGTCTGTGTCTGTCCCCTTTCTGGGATTGTTTCCAGAGAAGTTAACATTCCAGGGGCTTGCTGGGGAAAGTGGGCCCATTCTGTGTGGTCTGCAGCTGCCACAGCTGCTGCAGTCTGGCACCGTGGTCTGTCTGCGAGCACAGTGGTGCTTGGGCCATTTCCAGCTCAGAATCTCTATGCTGTTGCTTACTGTACTTACGCTTTCCTGCCACGAGGCCAAGGTTCCCTGCCTGTGAGGTGCCTGGTACCTGCTGCCGTCTGCATGCCCAGCTGGCCCCAGGCCTGGGAGTGTCCAGGTAGCATTTGAGCGTGGCTGCCCTTGGTGTCCCGGAGCATGAAGCTGCCTTGCTGGGGCTGCTTTGGTGCTGTGCCTTGTACCTGGGCCTGCTCACCTTGCTAGTATTAACCCTTCTTTCTCTTGGGGCCTTGCTCATGTAGCCCAGCCAGGGTGCCACTCACTTCTGCTTGGAGAAGGGCAGGTAACCAGGCCCTGCCTAAGGGTGTAGGGAGAGAAGCAGAGGACCTGTGACTGGGCCTGGGGCCAGCCACCCCTCTCCTCTTACCTCCTGTTGGCCTTGGATCTGCCTGTGATGGCCACTTCAGTTCCTCAGATGGCAGAGTTCCGCAACAGTCTGTTATAATCCTAAGTAACCTCAGGGAAGCTCAGTGTCCCTGAGGGGTCCACAGCTGGCTTGCCCAGGCCAGAAATGGCTGTCTGTCAAGCACAGGGTAAGTGAATGTCCCCACCCTAGGAGCAGTGTAATGGGACACATGGTGGGAGGGTCTGGCGGGTCTGCTCACACCCTGGCCAGGCCTCCCTCCTCACCCCATCTTCTCTTTTGCTGGGGTTGGTGGGAGTCTGAGCAGGTTCCCTCACACAGACCAAGTGAGTCTTGGTACCTGAGGTGTGTCAGTCTCCTTGCCCCTGGCTCCTCTCTGAGGGCAGGAGGTTTGGGGTGTTGAAGAACACAGGGCCTTGAATGCCTTGCCCCAGGCTGTGAGCCTCCAGCCAGTCCAGAGCTCTCCTAAGTGCTTTGGCTCCTGGGAGAAACTTAGACACTTCAGTTCCTTAAATTTCCAGGGATCATTGCTCCTTGGATGTACTTAAAAACATTTAATTAAAGACATTAATCATTTTGGCTGCCTTGGAAGAATTCTTTCTTCTGCAAGAGCCAGCGCTCTGTGTTTTTGCCATCCCCTGACCCTGGTACAAGGAGGAGGGAGAGCCTGTTAGCAAATGCACAGTTAAGACCCCATTTAGAGCTTGCTGCCAGAAGTTTCTGCATCCATAACATGGAGATGGTAGTTGGACCTCTGTCCTGACCTCCCGAAGTTGCTGTGGGTATCCGGTGGGGTCCTGCAGGAGTTCTTATCAAGGCATCCTCTCCAGTGCATGCCCAGAGAGAGGTGCTTCACTTGGGATGGACTTCACATTCTCCAGCACCTCATAGTTTGCAGAGCCTCTCCTTCACGTGTGCTGTTGGCTCATCTGGCCAGCATGCCCCGAGACAGGGGAATGCTGGATCTTATCTGCGTCCCAGATGCGTCAGCTGACAATCCAGGGAGCGAGGCACGGTGGTGCATGCTTGGCATCCTAATAGCGTGGGAGGCTGAGGCAGGAAGACAAGAATCACAAGTTAGAGCCCAGTCTGTTTTTTTTTTTTTTTCCAAAATTTTATTGATAAACAGCAATGAGACAGTTTCAAATCAAATCCGAAGTACAGAGTCAACAAATAACACAATGCATATATTCTTCTTAGTGGTTAATTGCAGTACAAGATGCGGACTTGAGATCCTATTTACAAACACCATTAGAACAAATCATTCTATTCATGAAGAGAATACAACTATATATCTATCCTAACCACTTTGAATACACAGATACAAAACGGACATTCATCCGTATACCCCATTTTTTTCTAAGTTCCGTTATTGAATATTATAGGTGTGTAAACTCAGCAAAATATTCTAAAAGAGACAAGTAGCCCATAA
>NW_004524638.1:4293700-4325165 GCF_000260255.1 Octodon degus | reverse complement strand
TACTGGATGGTTAAGACCAAGGTAAAGCAGGACCTGTGCAACAAGAGTTGTAGCTTTTGGGTCTGAGAAGGTCAGTAAAATCCCCTCAGGATTTATCCTGAGATCCTGTACCTCAGATTGTAGAACCTTTGTCAGTACAGCCATGTGGATGAGTCATGGCCATTGCTTGGCCAATGTGTAGAGCCCAGTCTGGACAGGTTAGCAAGACTGTCTCCCGAGGGGGCAGAGGGAGCACTGGGTCTGTAATACTGTGCAGTGTCTGGGTTTGAACCCCAGCATGGCACTACCTCAGTTCACAAAAGCTTCTGTTTGTAAACTGTGGTTCATAAACAAAAAGAACTCAGCAAAAGTTTACTTCTGTTCCCAATCTCCACCTTGGGTGACAAAGATGACCACGGCCATCTTGCCCACACAAACTTGCCCATAAACTGAGATACCGCTGTACTGGAACATAAAATAAGGGCCGTGTTTAGCAGTGTTGGTCGGCTGAGGCCCTTTAACTCTCCAGGCTTCTCGCCTCCCCAAGCCTCTTGCATTGAGCCCAGCAGTGAGTAGGCTGCACTGGAGAAAAGAAAGAGAGTGGACCACTTTGTTTTTGGTTTTTCTTTTCTTTTTTTTTCCCCCTGTATTTTAGGGAAGGAACTACTGGATGTTCAGGGTCTCACTACTAGATCAGACTCACAGTGATCCACCTGTTTTTAGCCTCCCAAGAGCTGGGATTACAGGCATGCGCCATCATGCCCCGTCTCAATGTCTCAGCATGCGCTGGGCGCGGGGCCAGCACGGCAAGCCCCGGGATCGAACCCTCATGGCCCCTGCACCTGCTTGCGGGCACTTTAATCCGCTGAGCTATTTGGCCTGTACCTGTTTTTTCTTTTGTTGTCAAGAGACAGTAATGATCTCCAGCATCTACCTAAATGGCTTTAACAACAGCTGGTATTTGAAAGTGCTTTCAGTGCTGTCCACTGAGAAGATTCCTGCACACACTAAACAAAGCTTTCAGTGAGAAGATGAGGTGTAGAGAGGGGAGGCGATCTGCTGAGGCTCCTGGAGGCTTTCTGGAGGCCAGAAGGGCGTGAACCAGCAGTCTGAGAGGGGCTGGTGCCAAGCCGGAAGCTGCGCCCGCGCCCTTCCGGGTGCCTGAGTGGCTGTGCCTTGCCGGTGAGGCCGAGGCTCTCCTGGAATGCCTGAGGCCGCGCTGCTGCTCCCTGTCCTGTGCAGGGACTGAGTAACCCAGCACTGCTGCGGTGCAGGCACCTCCCCGGGGATCGCCAGACTGCTGCAGGCTCTTACGGGGGAGGTGCGGGACATCCAGAGGGCCCCGCAGAAGCAAGTACGGCGGAGTCCTTCCCCCAGAGAGAAGGTGCCATCGCGGCAGGGAGCACCTGCCGCCCTGCCCTCCAGCTGTGGAGCAGGGCCTGGTGTGCTGTTCCCAGCACTGAGGGCAGGTGCCCTTCAGAACTTCCCAGCGTCCTCTGCGCTGCCTTGTTGTTGGCGATGGAGCTGCTGGGGTACTGGGTTGCTCTGGGGAGCAGGCCGTGCCAAAGGTCTGTAAGGGAAGAAAAGGCCCCGGAGGAAGCGTCACCGTCGCTTTTCTCCAGCTTTCTGTGAAGTCCACACTGGAGCAGTGGCAGCCCTTGTGCACAGGACCTCACCAAGCTGCATGTCAGGATGGCTCTGGGGTGGCCCAAGAGAGCTCCCCAGGCTGATAAGCATGTGTTGCTGGCTGTCCTGTCACAGCCTCCGGCACCTCATGCAGCCATTTCAGTGCTGTGTCCGGATAAGGATCTCTGAGGAGGCTACGTTTTTAGTTCCCTGAACGCGCAGGCTGCCCACAGATCACAAGTTGCTCCACGATAGCGCTGAGCCGAGATAACGTTTACAGCAAAGCTGGTCTGATGCAGCGTCCGTGACTGACAGCAGCTCCACCATTGGTGGAGTGGGGTGAGCACCCAGGACAGGCTGTTCTCAGAATGGAGGACTTGGGTGTGCTTCCCACACCTCTCCACCTAGAACTCTTGAAATCAGACCAATTAAAAGCTCTCTTGTGGGCAGGGGACATGATCGATGGATGGGGGCCTGGGAGCCACCAGACCCACATGTCAGCCATGCCTGGCTGCTTGTGCAGATGTCTTCTGAGACACGGGGCTATTGGGATCAGTCTTAGGGATGTGACCCGGGGGCTGGCGCAGAATCGTGGTTCAGCGATCCTTTCTGTTCTCGTAGCACGTGTGTGCAGTGCATGCGTCTTGCGGTCCTCTTGTCCCTTTCTCATAGCTTTCCTTTGGTTCCAATGCAGTCTTGTTTTTTACTTGAATGAAATAGCTCACTGCCAAATCCATTCAAGGTAAGCACTGTCACTTACAGCCCTTTTGTCTTTTGCTTGTTTCTAGAATCCTGTCACACCTGGGATTGAGGTGCTTGTAACCTGAAGATGCAGCATATCCACTCAGCCCTGCAGAGGAACTCCACGGCTTTTTTCCTTGAGCTTGGGAATACGTGGGCATTTGGAGAATCGAGGTAAGGAACATTCTCCTCCTGAGCCTGTGGCCCCCAAAAGAGCTTTTAGAATTGATGCTCTCCGCAGGGTAGCCTGCAGGACAGGCCCCGAGCTCCTGGCACATCTTCTGGTGCTCCCAGGTGCCGGGGAAGCTGGTTTCTCATAATTCACCCTGGCATCCTTTTCAGCGTTTGGTCCCCCTGAGCGTGGTGCCCACCACTCTGCCTGTTCCTAGCTAAGGGAGGAGCCGGCTAGTTCTTAGGGGCATTTGCTACCCTCTGCAGCTGTCCCGTGCTGATCTGTGTGCGCTACCTTGGGAAGAAGGGAGGAAGGCAGCTGGGGATTACACGGTCGGGTTGGCGCATCTGGAGTGTGAGCTTCCCCCTCCCCCCTCAAGCCCCTCCCCATCTGGGCCAGGCTGAGCCTCCTCCCTCCACCTCCATCGCGTGCTCCAGCTGTGCAGCCTCTGCAGCTGCCTGGGGTAGCGGAAAGCGCTGCAGCCCGAGGTCTTCCAGGGGACCAAGGCTCTCCTGTTCTTCTGCTTGTTTCGCCTTGGCCAGATGGCTCAACCTCAGGAAGCCTTGCTCTGTATGTCTGTACTAGGACGGACCAGTGCTTGTCTCATGAGGGAACAGTGGGTACTGATCGACAGCCTACACACCAAGCTTAGCTGGCTGCCTGGCACGAGCAGGAGACGCTCCAAAACAGGAAGGGCTATTTTTGCTTATTAATTTTCAATGGATTGATTTTGCTATTTGGAGTTCCATTTATGTGCCAGGCCACTTCTAAGTCCTTGGTCTGCTCTTCTGTCTGCTGAGAACCATCATGTCAGCCTGGGCAGTAGCTTGGGAATTGCCTGTCTGCCCACTCCTGCTCCCTGTCCCATGTAGAGCTGATTATTCCCGTAGTAGTCCCCATGCAGAAGGCAACGGAAGACCTGGCTACTGCACCCAGTTGAATTTCTTCTACTTTATCCCCTTCCTGTCATCATGACTAGAGAACCTGCGTAGAGAGGAGGTAATCTTATATGTCCTAGTACCACCGCCTCCCTCCTCTCACACGTTGGCACTGCTGACCTGCCCTGGTGTGCTGTGCTCCCAGGATGCAGGGAAACGGTGTGGAAAGGCCTTGTCCTGTGCCAAGGGGCAGAGCCAGGCCTCACACGGGGTGCTGTACATGTGCCAGCTACAGCCATCCCTCTGTGCCTTTGGGGACCCCAGGGTGACTCAAGTCTGGGGGACAAGTTCTTCCCATGAAGTGGCCTACTGTTTGGGCATCATCCGTGCCCATCCTCCTGTATGCTCTACCTCTAGCCCACTCGTGGTGCACATGGCCACCGGAAATCGGTGTAAGTCACTGTTACTGTGTATTAAGTAGGAAATAATGAAAGAAAAAGGCTCCACAGTCTTTGCCATGGGTGCCCTTTTTCGTGCACATTTTCCCATTGCAGTTGGCTGAATCTACGAATACGGAGCCCATGGATGCAGAGTGCAGACCATCCCTAGGAAGGTGAGGAGAGGCCAGGGAGCTTCTCCGGCTCCTGAGAGATGCCTGGGAGTAAGTCCTCCTCAGCGCTGAGCCACTGCTTAGCAGCAAGCCTTTCTGTCCCCTGGAGCACAGTCCCCAGCTACACTCACAGTTTCCTGTCCTTCCCATTTTGTGACCCAGTTTTCCACCTGGGGAAGGGGTCAGACTTCCTCTCACTGTGAAGCCAGCAGCTCCCCTGCGGGAGTGCGCATGACTGCCTTGCAGTGGCTGTCCGGGACTTAGCTGGCCTTGAGCTCTGTTTGGGGGCTGTGCTCCTGCCCTGGGCGTCCAGCTGACAGGCAGCAGGGCTGTAACTGTGCTGCAGCCTTTCCTGCCGTCACTCGCTGTTCCTTGCCATGGCCAGGGCTGGAGCAAGCAGTTCAGGATGGAAGAAAGGGCAGAGGGGAGCCAGTCATGGGCAGTGAGCCTGTCCTTGGTGCGGTGCCGTGGCTGTGGCAGAGAGCAGCGTGCTGCTGCCTGTGAGTGGTAGAGAGGCTTCGGGAGTCGGATGGGGTGTAAGAAGAGGGATTCCTTTAGGATTCAGCTACTGAGAGCAAGGAGATAGGGTGGAGGTAGCCCACTGTGCGGAGCGTGTACTGCGGTGGAGCTGGTCTGTCAGGCCCCGAAAAGGGCTGGCATTAGCACTCTTGTCCACAGTGTGATTTGTGTTCGAGGCCCTTTTGTCACATGGAAGTCGTCGCCTTTACCCTGCTGCCTGGGTAGCAGTGCAGCACACCTTTCTATCTGCGCTTGTGGACCCCGTGCGTGGACAGAGACAGCAGGAGTACAGACCTGGGCACCGGAGAGCCACCCCACTTCACCTCCTGCTCCCCTGTGACCCTGGCAAGCATAGCTCTCGAAACTGTGCTTTTCCAGCTGCAAATGCCCCAGGCCTGTGTGGGGTGGCTGTGGAGACTGCAGACATGGTTGAGGCGTGGGCACCCTCATAGTCAGTGTTCTCTTGCAGGCCCTGACCTGTCTAGCACATCGCCATCTAGGTACTGGCCTCTCACCCGCCCCTCCCTGATGAAGGGTTTCTTCCTCTTGGCTGTACTGGCTGTGTTCCCCAAGAGTTCATGTGCTAAAGCTTAGTCTCAGATATTTCTGCTGTGCAACAGAAAACAGATGAAGATAGTAGGGTTTTATTGTGTTTTGGAGACAGGGTGTCACTGTGTTATCTAGGCTGGCCTCTGACTCTTAGTGATCTTCCTGCCTCAGCCTCCTGTATCCTGGGACCGCAAGCACATCCCACACCTGGCATCTTCATCTTTGCCCCTCCTCTTGTTGTCTTGTCCTCTGCTGCCTGGATTGCTTTCCTTGGCTCCCTGTCCACTGGTCCCATGCTGGTGGTCGCTGGCCATGTGCAGGGCATTAGCAGGCCCCTGCCTGCCTGGGTGTGCAGTGAAACAGCACTGGTCACAAGCTGCAGAGCACGCAGGTCAAGGTGGCTCCCGTAGTCAGCATTTGTGGCAGTAGAAAGGGTCCTGGCCCACTTGGAGCTCTATGAACCTTAACCCTTGAAAGAGAGACATCTTCCGATACTACCTCTGGTATTGGCCAATTTTTCTATTACTGTTTTTGTGGTTTCATGCTGAGGTTTTGGGCACATTGCATTTGATCTGCAGTTTATTTTTAGCAGTAAAAACAGAGTTCGGTTAATGTCAGGGCAAATGCAGAGGAGGGATTCGTAAGTCTTGGGGAAAATGTGCCTAATTTTATCTCTGCTGATAACATCTGTCCCCAAGCCTGCACAGTCATACTGCAGTCATAGCTGCCTGGCAAGGCTCTGTGGAGGCAAGAGCAGTGGCCGGGTCCGGCCCCAAGGACAGGTGGGTTTCTAGGTCTCGGTCCAGCGTGTCCAGCTGCTGGGTGCACGGTGATCACCCCTGCAGCATGCTGTCTGGCTGCGGTCAGCATCTTCAGCACCGAGTGGGGCTGCAGGGTCCTCAGGAGCAGTGAGCACTGGCTCTGCTGCAGCTCTTCTCCCTGTGCGGCCCGCTGTGGAATGACCGCCTTCGGTCTTCTCCCTCTGTAGCCCCGGTCTCGGTTCTGAGGACAGGTGCAGAGGCCGGGCCTGGGAACCATCATCTTGGGTTGCGGGGATGTGAGGACGCTGGCTCTGGCCTTGATGGTGCAGGCATCCCCCTCCATCAAAGGCTGCCCATTCTGCCTCGAGAGGCGAGGTGAGCCCCGCCATGTGCCCAGCTCTTTACAGTGTATAAAGTGTTTTCTCCTGTCTCTTCCTTTGTTTCATTGCTGGAATTTCTAGCAATGCATGGGAGGAGGAAGATCCTCAATCTCGCTGATGAAGGAGCTGGAGACCTGGAGAGGCCTGGGGGCCCTGGACCCCCTCGCTCCCTGGTGGTGGCTGTCCCATGAGCGTGTGGGTCTTTGCCGTGTGGCCCTTGCACCGTCAGTGTGGTCTGACCTCCAGCTTGCCTCCTGCTCACTGCTCCGGCGGTGCTGCCCACCTTTCCCTGCTTCTCCCCTTCTGCCTCTCTCAGCTTCTCTATTTTTCACCTTCTCCAGCTCTGTCATCTCAGGATGAGGATGATTCTTTCTGTGCCTCTCTTGTGTGAAGGAGTCTGGTCTCCTGGGGCTGTGCTCAAGGTCCTGTCTAAGTTGGGGGTCCTGGGGTCCCCATGTCCACTTCCCCAGCACCTTGCATGGTGACTGGGTTGGCAGGACACCCCAGTTCCTTCCCTGCCCTCACCTTTCTCCTGCTATGAGCCAGGGGCTGCAATGGACAGAAGCCAACAGAATGAATAAACAAACCATCTCTGTCTTTCAAGGCTTAAATGTACCTGGTCATGCTAATCATTAGAGAAGCAGAGGCAGAGCCCGCTAAGATGAAGACAGAAGCGCACTTCGTCCATAGCCATTTCTGTGTCTTTGTACCCGTGTCTGTAGCTCTGTGTCTGTGAGGAGAGAGGTTTGTTGTAAGCACTGGCCCGCAGCTGTGGAGGAGCCTGTAACGCCCAGTACACTTCCTTGCTCTGGAGTTCTGCTCTGCTGCTATGTGATGCTCGGCGCTCATCCTTTCCATTTTGTAGGAATCAGCCACTTCTCCCCAAGCCCGGCTTTCCATTGGAGAATGGTGTTAGCTTGCTGCTGCCAGGCTGGGCGGGATCTCACAGAGAACGCCTCTGCTGACAGAGCTATGATGTGTGTGTGTGTGTGTGTGTGTGTGTGTGTGCGCGCGCGCGCGCGCCAGCACACACCTTTGCAGGTTTCCCTCTGTGTGCGAAGCGAACTGTAGTGCATTCCAGGCCTGACGTCTCACCACGTCCTGCACACCTTTTAAATGATTCCTCTTGTTCGCCCCACTGTAAGGGAAGGGACTGAACGGAGAGGTCACCGAGTCCACATGGGCAGGGAAGCGTGCTGGGGACATAAGGCTTTTCTCCTTGAGGAGTTGGCCCAGGCTGTCTGCAAGCCAGAGCTCGTGTTACCCTTACAGGCCTTTGCGCGTGTGAGTCCCAGTGCCCTGCCCTACTGCGTGGATGTCCCTGTTGTCCCTCTCCTCCTCTTGCATAGCTCCCTTTGCATAGTCCCTGCTTCTCCTGGAGCCCCTCGGCTCACCCACCGCTGCACTCCCCAGCTGAGGCACACAGAATGTGGTGATGGAGCCAGTACCCACCAGGGCTCCCTCTGGGCCAGTGGCCTCACACTCATTTTCTGCAGGGCCAGGCAGGCACGAGAACTGAGCAGGCCTCGAGGGGACCCAGCAGGCAGCGTCCGGAAGCCCTGGCTTGTGGCACAGGCCCAGCTGCAGGATGATGCCTTTGTCTGCTGAGTGGCCCGGAACCTACCTCTCTGTGGCTTAGGCCCTGTGTCTGACAGCTGCTCAGGGGTGTGTGGACTACCGTCTCTGTGTGGGGCTAGCCTAAAGGGGACAGTGGCCGGCCCAGGTCACTGACACTGACTCTTGAGGGCCTGCATGCCCAAGTGATCACAGTGAGTTTTTAAAGGAAAACTGGAAGCTGGAGAGCAGAGGACCCTGCTCTTTGCTGTCTTTCTTGTTTGCCACCTGCCCTGACAGTGTCACTGCCCAGCATTTACGAGGGTGGCACTATTCTAGGAGAAGCAGGTGCTCCTTGTGGTCTATGGGGGGGGGCTCGGTTTGTATCCTACACTTCTCAGCAGCCTCAGCTCAGTGCCATTGGGGTGACACTGTGGCCAGGCATGGCCCCTGGGGTCCGATAGCCTTGCCCCACCTCAAATCGCAAGGGTGGTGTTTCTGCAGCTGCTGCCTGTCCCATGTTTCCATGTCCCCGCTTTTTGCCTCTTCCATTTCCAATTTATGATTCACTCTTTGTCTGAAGTTCTGGCTGTAAAAGATATATGCAGGCTCGATGAGTCTCAGTAAACATGCAGCCCCTACCTATGCCTCCTGGGCTCTTGAATGCCAAGCAGGGATCCAGTTTGTGGCTTCCAGGAAGCAAGAGCTGCCCTACCCCCTTGCTGCCCACCTGTGGCACCTTCCAACCCTTGGCGCTGTGCTAGGAAGCCCTGACTGCTGACCTCAGCCTTCAGCCTGGGGTGCTACAACCCACAGCTCACGGGATTACCCAGCCCACTGGGTGTGGAGTTGACGCTTTGGGTTTTCCACGGTGAAAAACAGTCCCCAGGGCGGGCAGGGCTCCACCCATTGTCTGCAGGGTAGTGTGACCATGTGGGAGGGAAACAGCCGTGTCAAAATAATGCAAGGACTGTGCTCACCGCAAAGTAAGGGCACCTGGGAGAAGTGAGCTGCAGCTTCGGGGGTTCGGGGGAGGCATCTCTTCTGCGCGGGGCAGGGGAGGGGAGCAGCAGGCGGGCTGACACACTTCCTGTGACCGATGCCACTCACCCAGGCTAGAGAGTCTCCTACTACCTGCTCGCTTCCGCCTCTCACGCACAGGCTGTGAAAAATTGCCTAGGGAGCGAAACTAACTCTCCTTCCACGGGTTTTCCCTTCACGCCTATGTGGGTTTGGGCTGCTGTGCACAGACCCGCAAATGGGATAGCTTGTGAGCCACAGAAACTTGCTGCTGCAGCCTGAGGACGCAAGGCCAGGAGCAGAGGTGGCCGCTGGTGTCTTCCCAGAGCTGCTGCTCTCTGGGTCCTCCCGCAGCGGGAGGAAAGAGGAAGGTCGGGGCCTCCTCGCCGGGGCGCTGGTCTCAGTCCTGAGGGCTCCGCTCCAGCAGCCCTCCCGCTGCTCCGTCCTGCCTCCAGGTGCAAGCTCCCCGGGCGGGGGTACCCGGCATTAATTCTGCGGTGCACGCGCATTCAGGCCACTGCGGCCCCCCACGGTATCTCTGTGACGTCGCCGATGAGCACGCCTTCAGCAGTCTGTATCACTCTGAAGCTGAGCCTCAGTTCCTCGAGCGCAGAGACGTAGCGCAATGCACGGTGTTTCGAGGCGCTCTTGTGGGTCTTGGCCATGCTGTCGATGAGATGCTTACGAGCTGGCTTCCGTGCGTGCGTTTTGCTCTTCCTACGTTACTCTTTCTTGTTCAGTAGGGTATGTGGATGCGCTTCTCTAAGGCAGCCTTGATGAAGCGCTGCAAACCAGGCTCCCCCAAACCATACAAGTGTCATCTCTACATAGCGTGGCGGCTGGAGGTCTGTAGACGTGTCCTTAAGACTGTGTCCCTGCCAGGGACTCTGCGCAGGAATCGACCCTTCGGTCCTGCAGTCCCACTTCCGGAGTCTGCGCTCTGGGCCCGCGTGGTGCTTCCGTGGGCGCCAGCCTCCTCGGGCCTGCCGCTCCCCAGCGCGGTGTGCAGTGTCCCGGGAGCGAGGGATTCTGCACCCTGCCTGGTGCCCAGATCCGGAGGACCCGGTGGCAGGCTTGTCCCTTCCCTGATGACATCGGCCTCCGAGCTGGATACAGTAGCAGGGCCAGATTGCGAGGAGGTTTCTGTCTGTGTCGAGCATCACGCTGGGCGCTGTCGCAGAGCTGTGTAAATCTCCCCTTTGTCGTCGTGCTTTCAGTGACCCGATGCTCACAGCCGCTCTTGCCTGAAATGCTCATCGTTTCCGTACTGGCCAAGTACTGAGCTGCTTTTGCCATCATTTGTCAGTTAGAACCCTACAGCAAGGCATAATTCTCCTTTCTTTTCTATTGGAAAACATTACTCACTTATATCAGGAAGGACTCAGGTTCTTATTATGTTGGTTATAATCTGTGACTACAGTTATTTTGCTCCTTAGATTTTCTTAAATTTGGCCACTAGTATACCTTTCTGTCTTGGTTCCACGTCATGGATTTTGGCATTTTTCCATTATTTTTCTTTTTCTTTTGTGGTACCAGGGATTGAACTCAGGACCCTGCACTTGCCAGGCAGGTGCTTATTCTGCTGAGCTATCTCCCCGGCCCCTGGCCATTACTGTTTAAGTTCCACCTTATGTTCTGTCCAGGACTCACCATGTACCAAGCCTCTCCCAGCCTTTGGCCAGCCATAGGGCCTGTGGTATTCTTGTATTGTCTGGATTCATGACGAGCAGCCATCAGATGAACCCAAACTGAGGGACATTTTACCAAGTACCTGGTGAGAGGACAAACAATAGCTGAAGGCGTCTTGGGGGCAGGGAGACAGTGCAGCAGCTTAAGCACTTATCTGGCAAGTGCTTCCCAGGACAAAAAATAAAAGTCTTTGAGTTTTACAAGGACTAAGGGCCATGACAGCTAAGCATAGCATTTGGTTGTGTTCTCTGTTGGATAGAGACATTCTTGGTAGGACGCAAATGAGTTTTGTGATTAAGCAGCAGTATCTGCTAGTTTCTTCTTCTTTCTTTTTTTTTTTCTTTAAATGATGTGGTACAGGCTCTTACTCGGTAGCTTGGATTCATAGTGATCCTCCTATTTTTAGCCTTATTCATATGCCACCATGCCCAGTCTTGGTGGCCGGCTCAGCCCACCCAGAGGATTGAACCCCGGGCCCTGCGCTTGCCTAAGCCGGTGCTTAGTCCCCTGAGCTATCTCACCAGTCATTACTATTTCCTGATCCAACGAGATAATTATACTGTGGTATTATAGAACAATAACATTGAAAATTCACAATGCTATATGGGAATTCTATAGGTGTTTTTCAACTCCTAATTTTATTTTTTGTTACTGGGACTCAGACTTGGGGCCTCACGCTCACCAAGCCGGCGCTGTGCTGCTGAGCTTCATCTCTAGCCCTTGAACTCTTAACTTGTAAGTTCAAGATTATCTCAAAATGAAAACTAAAAGAAGAAATTGTTCAGTAACAAAAATTCACATTTTCCAATTTTGAATGTCATTAGTTAAACTAACCAGGCCATATCATAGTACTGTTGGTATAGAAGTGACCCATTTCTGTAAAAACAAGACAGAACAATACAGAAGAGATACATATTTAGCTACACACAAGAGAAATTCTAAGAAAGGTTTGTGTTTCCTGTTAGCAGACATTTCTTGTAACTGTGATTGGAAGGTGTGAGGTAGTGAGAGCTTTTACTTTTTGGTCTTTTTAAAAATAAACAGCGTGTTTTCCTACTGTAGTGGGGAATCACAGGCAGTGGCTGGATGTGTGGGTGCCGCCCACCTGCGTGTGCTGAACGCTGAGGCTCCTCACCCAGTTCCTGGCTGCCTCTGTACAGCCAGGCCTGTGCACCCAGTCTTGCTGGAGCTCACTCCAGTTTTTCAGTCTCCCCACCATGATCTGTGAAAAGCATCGCTTGTAGATGCAAACCGGCCTGCAGGCCAGACCTTTGCGGCAGTGTCAGCCCCTCATGTCACCTGTACCTGAGGAATGGCAACTGTCCACCTTTGAGAACTCTGGGAAGAACTTTCTTCCTAAACTCCAGCTGTTTCCGTCTCCCCAAGAAGCACAAGTTAGAAATTCACAGAGTGACAGTCTTCCTCCTCATGTGAGAGAGCTTGGCACCTCCACCCCATTAATGAATGAGCTGTCCTTGTGCTCCCAGAAGTCTGCCGTGGCCTACAAGGGCCTTTTGTAGCTAGGGCAAAATTTCTTCCAGGTAGTCAGTTTCATGGACAGGTGTGAGCAGCGGGCACTCCTTGATTGGAGAAGGGAAGAGCCAGATGAGGAGAAATATCTCGAGTGAGGGCTGTGGGCACTGAGCTGCCAGTGTTGGTCACTGTTGCCTCTTGCACCTGCGGGACGCTCTTCCACCTGATCAGTAGGAGACTGAAGCAAAAAGGCCGAGTCTATTGCTTTGGGTGCTTGCTGAGCTGGTGAGCAGCTGCCCCCCTCCTGCCAGACCCTTCCTTCCTACACATGGACTCCTTCTCTGGCATGGTTTCTGCCACTTCTTTCAGATCTTGAGGCTCCTTGATGGTAGCTTCATTTTGTCTTCTGGTTTCTTCAGTGATGTCTCTATGGACTAACCTAAGCCGTGAATGCTGTGCGTCAGGCCGCGCAGTCCGTGGGTGCCTTCACTGAGTTTGGCTATGCAGACCGTGGCCAGGTATTGCATTATTGTTCATCTTCGTCACTCCTGAGGCTGGAGGCCTCCTAGGGACAGGGATTGTTCCAGAAGCCCGAGACTTCCCAGGGCTTCAGTATGCTGTCCTCGTGTCTGTGTTCATTTAGAGGGTAAAGCCCTGGGAGGAAAGGTTTTTGCAAGCTCGTGAGCACTGCGCAGTTGTTTCTCCTACAGAATTATGGCTATATATTCCTAGACATTATAAAATACAGGCAAGTCAATGTTAGCACACACCAGCCTTGTGTCAGTGCCGCCTTTGGGCTGATGACAGAATGGCCAAGTCATACGGTGCACAGCTTGTACCACATAGCAGGCTGGGTGTCTGTTCAGTTCTTCAGCAGAAATAATTTTTGCGGGGAGCAAAGGTATGGACAAAAAATAGAGGTGAGAATAATCTCTCAATAAAAGTAGTCAACTTCTAACTGCAAAGGTAAAAGAAATGACTACGTCTGATGTGGTCAGACATTGTTTCAGCTCTAGCCAGAAAAGCATCACATAACAAAGTATGTGTTTTAAAAACAATCACTCCATAAAGGGCTTATTCTGCATGTCTTATATTAAGCACAGGTCCCATTATAGAAAAAAAATATATATATTACCTTTCCATTTTTTTTTTTTTTTTTGGAACAGGATCTCACTATCCAGCTTGGTCTTATAGGGTTTCAGTGGCCGGTTCAGTGCTGGGCTGGCATAGCATGTGGTACCGGGAATCAAACTTGGGTTCTTGCCTTTGCCAGGCAAGTGATTAGACTGCCAAGCTATCTCTCCAGCTCAGAAAAAATATTTAATAATCCTTTTTCATTCTCTCTTTCAGGCTGCTCTTGTCAAATGGCACCTGTAGGGGAAATATTAATTGAACTATTAACTTTTTTTTGATCTTATATTTTTGGTACAGGGTCTCACTGCACAGCTTGGACTCATAGTGATCCTCCTGTTTCGGCCTACCCATTTCTGGGATTACAGGCATGCACCACCATGCTGTCTCAGTGGACAGCTCATGGCTCCTAGGGCAGGGCTGGCACAGCATGTGATGCTGAGGATTGAACCCGGGTCCTTGTGCTTGCCTAGGCAGATGCTTAGACTGCTGAGCTATCTCTGCTGCCCCTCTATCTGGTTTTAAGACATGAAAAACACATAAAAGTTATTGAAAGTGACCTTATCTAGAGTTCTTTGAGCATTCCAAATTATGTTCTTAAAAGTAAGAGTACAACATAGTACTTTGAGACGCTCCCTGAAGACTCACCTAATGCTTGCTAAATCCAATGAAAGAGGTGGTTGTGCAGACACCATGTTTTTGTATGAGTCCATGCCACATAAGCACAAGCAGCCAAGTGACCATATAGGGTTGTCCTGATCTTCAGTGCTTCCGGTGCCCAAGGGGTGTCTGGCATTATGTCTAGGATGCAGTGTTAATTCTGCTTGAATCTCACTGTATTCTGCAGGGCAGTTTAGTACCTGATCTTTTTTCTTAATAAGATTCTGATATAGAAAATGGACTTTAGTAGGAAGCATAGCTCAATAGACATGCTTTCAGAAAGATCAGCTGATACATAAGTATATCCAGGGCTTTGCAGCAGGAATCTTGCAACGTGCTTAGTAGACTGACAAGAGAGCCCCAGTAGAAGTTGCAATTTGGAACAAGCTTCCCTGGGCCTGTTTCCCAAGCTTCCAACTGACCTGTACCTTGGCTGATGGCCTGCCTCAGATTCCTGCCTGCAGCAGAGAGTTTACTCAGTCTGCTTTTACTGGGTGTCAGTTGTGTTTGTGGCTGTTGGTGTCCAGTTTTAGGAAGCTACTTCTGCCATGGTGCTTTGGTCTTACAAACCATGAAAGATCCGCTATTTGCTCTCACCTACACCGAGCGCTGAGGCTACAGTTGCAGGGCCTCTCCTAATGCTTGTTCCAAGGGAGTGGACAGTGTGGTCATCAGCCTCAGTTCTGAAGACTGAACCTGTCTCAGGACTTGGACTTCGCTGGTGAGTTACTTCAGAAGACCACTCTGGTCCCTGCTTTTCTCCACAACAGCATTGTCATGGATGGCTTTGATGGCTCCTGCTCTAGGGCCCTGAGGGCTCTCCTAAGCTGTCAGGGTATGGGCCTCTGGCAGTTAGAAGGCAAATGTTACCTGCAGCAATTACGCATCAGTCTGCTGTGATGACACAGGCAGATGCGGGAGGAGGTCTGGGTTTTATTGTTTTACAGTGCGTTCTCAGTGTTCGTCTCCTCTGGACCTTGAGCTTGGCACAAGGGGTAGGGTAACCCTGCCATGGCTGGCCCACTTCAGATCTCACTCCCAAAGCATAAATGCAGTTCTGGCAGAGTTGGTACATTTGCTGCTGTGTTTCTGATATCATGGTGCCTGGTCCAGGGCGACAGCCTACCTATACCTCTCTGTGCCTCCTTTTATATTTCGTCCTTCTAAAATGGAGGTAATTACATTAGTTTCCTACAAGGCTTCTATGGGCATTAACTCAGGACTTGATTGCACCTGGCTAGGTAGGGGCTAGTGAGGGCTCTATAATGACTTATATGTTGACCCTGAACATTAAGCTATGGTTATGGCCTGGGGGTAAGCAATGTAATTCTTTCATTTCTCAATTACAAATTTCATTCATTCATGCATTGATTCACTGAACCAAATCATTTCAAGAAACACATCATGAGATTGTCAAGTGCTAGAGTTTCAAAGATGGGCAAACCTTTACAGAAGACTTCACAGTCTTCTGGGAAATGTAGAGACCCAAGTTTCCACCAGCACAGCTGCTATGATACTTGGGCCAGTGAGAAATGGGGATGCATGGATTTTGGGCTTCAAAAATGTACATGGACCTAATACAGAAAAGTCAATCCCTCTCCCTGAGTCCTGGCTTTTCGACGGGAGGTGTTGTGTCCCAGGTTTTAGGTCCTTGCATGACCCAGAAGGTGTGCAGTGGGTACATGCCTTTTCTCCAGGAGTTTGTCCTTTTCCCCAAGTAGAAGGACAGCCAGTTGTCATGACACTGCCCATCAAGGCTCATATTCTAGAATACTCTGAGGAGTGCTGAGGCAATTGCCATTCACTAGAGCTGCCCTAGAGGGTCATTATTAGGTGACACTTTAAGTCTCTCGCTCTTGCTAAAAGATGACTAATTTTGAGTGGGGAAGTGAGGGGTTGTGAAATGCCCCTGTCTGCACATCTGGCTTCCCTGTCAAATCAAATAGTTAGTTCTGATAAGTTCTTTGGCTTCTGTGAAATGGCCTGACCATGCCTAGCTGTGGGCGGCACTGATAATGAACCCAACGGGGAACGCGCAGAGCAGGAGGTGGGAGCCCGGGTGGGAGGGTGGCTTCTTCGCCTGTTTCAGAGGAATAGAAAGTCTTTAGGTTGGTTAGTGATGTCTGCTGCTTTCTCTGTTTCCATGGAAGATGAAGTTAGAGTGGACTTAACTGACCAACAAGTGACAACTTGAATAGAGCAGCTAGTGACAGAGGCGACTTTCTGGAATGATGTGCTCTTTTCAGGGTATCTCTGCAGAATTCTTCTTCAGAACCCACCAAGCACTTAGGCTGTCCTTATGGTAGTGTCTGGGGGCTTGGGACACATTGTGGCCTCAAGGAATTTTCCAGGCTGTCCTGTCTCCCTGGGACCTTGGTGTCCATCCTGCTGGCAGAGACGCAGTAGACAGTAGGGAAAGCCTACCCGTTTCTTTTAAAAACCCTTTTTTTTTTAAAACTTATAGATGCATACAGACTTTGAAATGGTGCATATTTATGGGGTCGCCTGTGGTGTTCTGTCGCGGGTGCTCGTTGTGTGACTCTAAATCAGAGTACACGTTGCTCTTTTGTTTACCGTTGCCTTGTGATGCCGATATTCCAAATCTTGTCTTGTAGTTTTTTTCAAATACACAAAACATTATTAGTATCTGTAGTCATCACACTGTGCAGTAGCATCCCAGAGCATCTTACTCTTATGTCACCGTAGCTTCGCAGGTTGCCCCGTCTCCCGCTCCCCCTTTGTCCCTCCCACCACCTCTAATAATAACCACCTCACTCTGACCTTCTGTAATACTGTTCTTTTCAGCTGGGTGTGATCCTAGGACATCGGTCAGTTCCTGGCTTGTTTTCCTTTGTGTGTCCCCTTTATTTGTATCCATCATGTCACAAACAACAGGATTTCCTTGGTTTTGTGGCTGAATAGTATTCCACTCTATAAGTGCCACATTTTCTTTATCCACTTTTCACTCAGTGGCCACTTCAGTTGTGTTAATTTCTTTTCTTTTCCTTTTTCTTTTGTGTTTGTTGGTGGTGGTTGGTGCTACCAGCAATCGAACTCATGACCTCATGCTTGCCCGACAAGTGCCCTGCAGCCAAGCTATTTCTCAGCCTCGGGGAGTAGTGGTGCTGTCAGCGTGGGGGGCGGGCAGTGTATTTCTGACGTCAGATTTCGTCTCCCCTGGATATCTACGCAGTTGCAGGATTGCTGGATCATACAGTGGTTCAGTTAAGTGTTTTTGACGCCTCCAATCTTTTTTCCCTATGACTGTACTAATGGCCTTCCAAACAATGACGTGAAAGGGTTGTCTTTTCTCCTTAAGAGCGCTTGGCATCTTTTGCCTTTCTGATGGCAGCTGCTCTATGTTGAGTGACATATTATTTCATTATGGTTTTAATTTGCATTTCCTCGGTGATCAATGACGTTAAACATTTTTTCATGTATCTGTTGGCCATTTGTGCATCTTCTTTCGAGAAATGCTGGTTTAGACTTTATGGATATTAGTGCCTACTTTTAAATCTTTGGAGTTCCCTATACATTCTGGGCATTAGCTTCTTGTCAGATGTATAGTTTATTAATAATTCCCCCACCAAATTTTCCAGATTGTCTTTTTGTTGTGATGCTGGCTTTTCCCCCCTCTTTTTTATTTTTTAAAGAGAATAAAGCATAGTAAATAGAAGACATTAAATATGATACAAAATTTCAGTAAACAAAATAATAGGAATTCAACAATAGTTGCCAGTTTTTTTGCTCGCTTGTTTGTTTGGTATCACGGACTGAACTCAGACCTTGTGCTTGCCAGGCAGGCATTTAAGACGCTGAGCTATCTTTACGGCCCTCAACAATGGTTGCTAAATTGCATTTTGTTGTCTTCAAATTAGTTGTTCAAATTACCAGATAGAAACATGGAAAATTGGTCCAAAAAAGTCATACAAAATTTAAAAGGAGAGAGAAAAAAATTAAACTCTAACTTCTCCTTTCAGTAGACTAGCAGAAATCAGCAGTACAAGTATCCAAGCTATCCTGTGTATATATGTATACACTTCTTTTTCCCTTCCTTCCTTCTTTCTTTTCTCCTTTCCCTCACTCCAGTTCTTCCCTCCCTTTGAACAGTTTCTTTTCCTTTCACAGCATCTATGGTACTTTTCTGAGTTTATTTATTCATTCACAACTTTATTTAAATTTGTGTTGTTGTAGCTTTTATAAATGATAATTGATTTTAAAATTCTGTTTCTGATAATTTGTATGATCTGGCCACCTTTTAAACATTGATCTTGTATACTGACCTTGCTGAATTTATTAGCTTTAATGATTTTTAGGTGGAGTATAGTGGATTTTCTACGGGTATAATCACGTCATCTGCAAATCGTGACAGTTTTTTACTTTTTCTTTCCTAATCTAGATGCCTTTTCTTTCTCCTCCTTTGTTTTTCATTTATTATTGTTTTTCATGGTGGTGCTGGGAATTGAACCCAGCCTTGCTCCTGTTCACATGTTAGACCTGAGCTCTTACCACTGAGCCGAGCTTCATCTTCACTCCTGCTGGCTCTATACTCTGTGCCCTGGTGCAGACTACCAAAATTACATTGAACAAACATGGTGAACATTTGTACACTTGTCTTGTTCCAGATCTTAGAAAGCTTTCAGCTTTTTCCCATCCAGTATTAAATTTGTTGCTGACATATTCTGTGTGAGCCTTACTATGCTGAGGTATACTTGTTCTTTGCCAAATTTGTTCAAAGTCTTTATCATGAGGAGCTACTTGATTGTACCAACTACCTTTTCTCCATCTCCGGAGCTAACTGTCTGGGTTTTGTCCTTCATTCTGTAAATGTGATTATCATACTGATTGAAACTGTTGAACGCTTGGGCTGAGCCCCACTTGGTCCTGCCGAATGAGCTTTTCACTGTGCTCTTGTACTTACTTGGCTAGTATGTTGCTGAGTATTTTTCAATCTATGTTCACTAAGACAGTGACCTGCCTTTGTTTTGTCTGTGTCTGTTTTTGTATCAGGGTAGTTCTGGCCTTGTAAAATGGATTTGGAAGAACTCCATCCTCTTCAAATTTCCTGAGTAATTTTAGAAGAACTGGTATTATTTAAATGTTTGGCATTGTTCAGTAATGAAGCTATCTGGCGCTGGGCCTTTCCTTGCACATACCCAGAACCTGCTCTGGAAGCGCTCTGGAAGGGAGATGGCAACCGTTCCAGGCCATCAGCCCTACTTTTGAGTTGTGCGCATCGGTGAGGTAGGGTTATGAACATACCCTACGATGTGTGCCACCAACTATGGCCTTATAGTAAGTATATTATTCTATTATAATAAAGTTATCATTTTATTATAATTACAGATTTTTAAAAATATTCTCTCAATGTAGCTTCATGTTATAAGTGTCAACTTTTTGTGTCTATATTTTTCTTTATAAGCTAATTTGTAAACGGAATTGCTGTCATTTTGACATTTTGGAGTAGACTGAGTGAGACTGCCTTCCTTACCGCGCATGACATAGTTCTTTTCCAAAACTGTTGATTAATGGTGGCTTTATGATGGTCTTACGGCTGCTTGTCTCCCCTTAAAATGTTTCTCCCAAGAAATGAGTAGAATCTACAGGATGTCTTTGGTTCATTGTGCAAGAGATTTTTGGAAATGAGCTCAGACCCAGTGAAAATCTTTTGAAGGTAAAAAGTCCTGCCCTTTGGTAGTTTCCCCCAGTAATAATAGCATTTACAAGTCTGGCTTGGGCGCAGGGTCCAGGAGCCAGGTGCTCTTGCTTTAGCTTGCTGAGTCCCATTCTAGAGAAGAGGTCCTGAGGCAATAGGAGAAGGTTTTCAGAGACCCGGCAGTGGGCCCTGGACAGAGAAAGGAGGGAGGCTGCTGCCTGGGCCCCATGCAGTGCACGAAGCAGGGCCCTGCTTTGCTCCCAGTGCTCTTGTACAAGCTCTGGACACAGATAAGAGCCAGCCACAGTCTGTGTCCCCAAGGACTTCACCGTTTGTCAAGGGCTGGGGTGGTAGGATAGATTACGGAAACACAAACAGTTGGTGTGCAGTGTTTCCCCCTTATGTCTTACAGTTGCTGCAAACACTGAAGTAACCAATGTGCACTCATTGTCCGAGGAGAAACACAGGGTTCCATTCCCGTGAACCTTGGGCCGTAACGCTTCTGTTAGTCCTCCGGTGTTTCACCTGTTAACCTTTCCTTTAATACACACTGCTGACTCCTTGTCCTAGCACACTGCTGCAGCAGCACCACTCTGGCCTGAGCGAAGCTGCTGTCACAGCCTTTCCCTCTGAAAGGCACATCATAGCCTTCCTGTGCTTAGACATCCTGCACAGCCCCTAACCCTATCACTTGGGAGTTATGGCTAGTAGCAGGTGCGTTAATAAGAGACCCAAAAAGTGGGTGTTGCCTCTTTGTTACTTTTTTCTTTCTCTCTCTCTCTCTCTCTCTCTCTCTCTCTCTCTCTCTCTCTCTCTCTTTTTGAGGCAAGATCTTGCTATGTAGTTCAGGTTGGGCTTAAACTGATCCAGGCTGCCCTTCAATTCCCAGCGATCCTCCTGCTTCAGCTTCCTGAATGCTGGGATCATAGACATGTGCTACCACCTGGCTGGTTGCATTTTTGTTACTTGAACAAAATGCCTAGTATCCACAAGCTAAACAGAAGAGATTTATTTAGCTCTCAGTTTATGAAGGTTTGACTCTGTAGTTGGCTGGCTCCAAGGCAGGGTGGCATGGCCAAGGGGGATCACAGAGAACAGTCTATGGCAGAGCAAACAGAAAAACAGCCCGCCTGCCTTGCTTCTTTCCTTTCATAGTCCATGCAGGCTACAGACCCGCTGGAGTGCGCCACCCACACCAGGGCTGGGCTTCCTGTGACCCACACCCAGAACAGTAATGCAGTTTGTGGCCTAAGGCAGTACCACACACCTTTATGCCCAGTGTCATGCATCCTGGATCAAGTCTCTGAAAAGCCCACCTCTAAGTGCGTGAGGCTTGCGGGGGACATCTAGACACAGACCACAGCAGTTACTAAACAGACCATGAAAGGATTCTTGAGGTACAAACCCCCAGATGATAAACAGCGCGGGCTTGTTTGACCTCCACTGGGAATAGTGTGTTGATGAATCACAGCTTTTGCCACTGTCCAGAGGAGCACGTGGCTGTGAAATCACCATGCCTTTGATTTCGGGATCACACATCAAGTTTAGCCAGCAGGCAAATCTGTAGATAGACAGTCTATAAGTAAGAAGGGCACGCTGTGCATCTTGATCCAGCACCAGCGGAACCGCCACATCTGCCACATCTGTCCACGTGGCTCTTTCCAGAGCAGGGGATGCCTCTGAGTACGGCTTGGCCTCTTTTCTGTGTAAGTGACGGAGTGGGGGTATTCCACGCTTCACTAGCCACACAGTGTCCGTGGCAGCTACTCGGCCCCACCGCTGTAGCGCGAAAGTAGCCACAGGAGATGAATAACCTGTGCACAGCTCTGCCGCGGGACAAGCTTTATGTTTGCGTTCCGAAATTTGAATTTCACATACTTTTCCCAGGTCACAAAATACAAGTCTTCTTTTGATATTTTCCCCCCAAATGTGTGTGTGTGTGTGTGTGTGTGTGTGTGTGTGTGTGTGTGTGCGTGCATCCTTAGCTCAAAGGCCGAACAAGAGCATATGGTGCCTAGATTTGGACTGAAGGCTGTGTAGGCCACTAGCTTCAGCCTTCGACAACGTTAGGTAGGGGCACTAACTAATTAAGGGACATGCAAGTTATTCAGAAAAATAAAAAAATGGAATTTAATATTCACCTAAGATCCCAGGACACAGAGATTTTCACAAATACCACATAAAGAGTCCCACATAGGTGCACATTCCTGTGGTCCTATAATTAAGTACAGTAAGTCTGGGATTTATGAATGAGTTCCACTCCAGGAGAACATTTGTAAATCAGATTCATTTATAAGCCAGTTTCATTTGTCAATCCAACGAGACTTACAACGTTTTGACGCAAATGCACAATATGCGTTGTTTCACACTTCTTAGCTGCTCTGCATACATCACCTCTGCTTTTCCTCTTGCTTCTGAACGTCCTGGGTTCCGACTGAGCGCTGCACTTCTGTACGCTGTGGCCCTGGACAGAGATTGGGCAGCAGCACTACTGTGACTCTGTCCCGCAGACGCCTCAGCTGCTTCTATGGTTTGTTCGCTCTACGAATATCCATACCACGAGGCCCATTTGTATCAGTGAAAGTTCACAACTCAAATGACACACGGCAGGCATATCTTGGCCAAAAAAACCATCTGGCCCTGCCGCTCCCAGAGCCTTGGGGGCTGAAGTCCAGCTGTGGACAAGCGCTCCAGCTTTCCTACGTCAGCAGCATGCTGCTCAGATTGCAGGACTGGGGAGAATTCGAGGAGGGGTCTCTGAGATCCCCAGACCAGCTCCTGGACGGTAAGCACGGACTCTGGGAGGACCACGGGAGGCTCGTGCTGGTCACACAGCCCTCATCCAGACCCAGGGCAGTGTGTTTCCAAGCACTATGTCCAGGTGTCTCCCTCCCAAAGTCCTGTTCAGTGTGCCCATGGGCAATCGAGAGCTGATGCTAGGTCGCCATGACAACAGGCACTGATGCCCTTGCTCTCTGGACAACCAGCATTTTGTTGTCTGCTTAGCTGACACAGCTAGCTGCATCCTCACACTTTAAACACAAATGAATAGGACCTGGACATCACCTGCCTTGTGTATGGCGACGGCCCCCTCGGCCTGTCACCTGTCAAGACGTCTGGAGCACTCCCTTCTCAGAACTGGAGATGATGCTGCGTGTGAAAGAGCTGCTGCCAGCCACATTGGAGTCGTGCGTTCCCCAGGACTGGGTGGGTTTGCAGGCCAGCTCCTGCATCCTGAGTGTTTGGAACCATCTCTGAGTCTGACACGAGATGCTTCGCGGAATCCCACTGTGCACATGCACAAGGGTGTCGCTTGCAGTGGTGTTCATGACCGCGAAGACACTGCAGTAGCTTCAGTCCGGTATTAGGGGGATAGGTGAAGGCAACGTCGTGAGGAAACTACAGCGTGGAGATTGTACAGGTAGCATGATGACTTTAAAGGAAAGACAAAGGTGCCACCTGAGGTCAGGCGCACCCGCAGCTCAGTAGCCACATCCTGCTTAGCTGCTCTGTGCCAGTCATCTGGGCAGCAAGTCAGGGACCACTCACTCAGAAGAATGCGCAGCTGTTCTGTTCCTACCCTCAGGCTCTGGAAACCCCTGGAGCTGCCTGTCGCCTCTACTACCTGTGACAGCATCTTCCTGCTTTTTGGAATAGTGTCTTCATTACTACCATAATAACATCTCCACGGCGTCATCCAGTGACGTTTTGAATGTCTGTTGCACTGAGCTGTCACAGGGGCAGGGTGATCTGGAGGAAAGCCAGGATGATAGGTGCCGAACTATTCCAGTGGCAACAGCAGTACAAGCTGGGGTCAGGTGGGGTGCTTCCCGAGAGCCACCTCTTCTGTCTGAACCTTGTGCCCAGCCTCCTTCCGAGGCAGAGCCAGTGCGCCGACAGCTCGAGGGGCCGGGCGGAGCGTTATGGAGAGAGCTTCCCCGATGACAAAGCTGTGCATCCAGAGCTGCTCTCTGGAAGCCACCGGCTTTTCCCGACACAGGACACAATTTCTTGGATCCGACAGCAGTGCTGGCCCCCAAAGAGCACTTCTGTTCCTGGAGGACTGGGTCTGATTCATGATGAGTTCAGCAGCTGGGCCCTGTGTCCAAGGCTCCAGTTGCGGAAGGCCCGTCCCTGGGACATGAGCCCAGCCTTAGGAATGGCTGGCAGCACAGTCAGTGGTGAGTGACCGTCGTCAGGCGCACAGTCAGGATGCTGCGCTGCCTTCCGGGAAGGCTGCCGTGGGACTGGGACAGCAGCAGCAGGGCTTTGTCCTGTGTTCCTTCTTTTTTTATTTATTTTGTATTTTAGGGAAGGGTCTGCAAGATGTTCAGGGTCTCACTATGTAGACTGCCGTCTCAATCGCTGTCTCAGCGCACCCTGGAGGCAGTCCGGTAAGGTAGACCTGGGGATCAAGTCCCCAGCCCCTACACCTGCTTGCAAGTGCTGTAATCTGCTGAGCTATTTGGCTGGCCCCAAAGTTGAGAAGGGTTTTTTTTTGTTTTTTTGTTTTTTTGTTTTTTTTTTTCTCTTCTTCTTCTTTTTTTTGGCTGGCTCAGGCTGCCTTAAGTTCGGGTGTGGTGTGGCATGTGGAGCTGGGGATCAAACTGTGATCCCTCAAGCCTGACAGGGTTTGTCCAGGCAGGCGCTTAAACAGTTGAGCTAATCGGCAAGTCCCCTCCTTCTTTCTTAGGTCTGGAAGACACAGCAAGCATTAAGAACTGCCATTGCTGCACCATTTTAGAAACAGCCCCTGTTCTCAGTTTCCGTGAACCCGGTGTAGCGCTCAGTGTCTCAGCGGGGTGAAATCCCACGATGGCTGATTTGTAACTCCTGAAGGTTAAGGTCTTATTGCCTAGGTGCTTGGATTTTAACAGTCAAATATTTCACATTTCTCAAGTCTTTACAGGTTCATACATCTGTTGGCTGCTGCTTGTGCTCTGGTTCCTCTACTACTACTCTCTTCCTCCTTCTCCTCTTCCTCTTCTTCTCCCTTCTGCTCCTCCTTCCTTGTTTTCCTCCTCCGTTGTCTTTTTCCACCTCTTCTCTTTCTGCTTCCTCCTCTTCCATCTCCCTGCTTGTCCTACAGTGTTGGAAACCCATCACTGTGTTTGTCAGTAAGCCGTTTCCTTTTCCTGTGTCACAGAATCTCCTGTGTCAGGCCATGCAGGTCCTCTTGACTCCTTTTTTCCCCACAGTAGGACATCCATGGAGATGCATAGCTCTAGTCCTGAAGCGCTCAGGGAAGGGCACGGTGGGGAGGGTGACAGCCGCCCTTGGCACTCAGGGCCTGGCTTCCGCATTGCTGCTTGCTTCTGGCCTCCTCTAAGCTTGTTCCCTGTGGCCCGGTGAAGTCTGCAGGTGATCTTTCCTTTCTCCTCTTTCTGCTTATTTTTAGAGTTCAAGACAGAACCTCATTCCTGTGGCAAGCCTTTTCTGAGATGTCCCTGCTCTCTAAGCCCCATATGTGCTCTCTCTGTGTCTTTAGAAGCCAGGCTCCCTCTGGGAATGCCTTAGCTGTTACAGTGTCCATTCCAGTGGCCCCAGAGCTGTGCACCCCTAGTCCAGGCCTGGTGTTATTCTTATGAATGTTACTTTATATGCAGGGGAGACTTTGTGCACATCATGAAGATTAGTTTTGATCAGTTGACTTTCAATGAGGAGATTATGCTAAATTAACCAGGTAGACCAAGTCTAACCCCATGGACCACTAATGCAGAGAACTTCCTGGTTGGACAGAGATGCAGAGAAGAGGCCGAGAGATTCCGAGTGTGCGGAGATTCGATGCTCTGTGCTTGGGTCCACCGCATTGGGCACACAGGCAGGGCTGGAGAGACCAAAGTGGAAGTAAAAAAAGTAGCTTGAAGAGAACCTTCCTGGAGCCTGTTGGGAGAAGCCTGCTGACCCAGGCCCCGAGGGAAGCTTTAAACATGGATCTCAGACACGAGCTAAGCCAGCCCACGTTGGTGGCCAGAACCAAGAGATGATCATGGGATTGCATGATTTTAAGCCCTAAATCGGTGGTGATTTGTTGCAGTGGCAGTAGAAAGCAGACACAAGATCCTAGTGACTGGAAACCAAGGTGCTGGGCCCTCCTCTTCCTGGGTCTCTTCTTGCTCACAGAGGACCCTCACGTGCTCCAGCCCTGCTTCCCCTGGATCTCAGCGTGAACAGTTTCTGCCTTCCCATCAGTAGTCATCACTGGGTAGATTTTACCCCTGCTCCACGGACACCCCAGATGTTTCCGTAGCTTCCCTGAGGGTCTCCCCAGCTCTTGACCCTTCTACCTAGCCATCTTTCACTCAGTCCAGGGCCGTGTTTCTAGCTGCATCGTTGTCCTCAGCACTCACTCCTCTGTGACAGGCACCCTGCAATATCGCCTCTTGCCAGTGAAATAAATACAAATCTGGCAGCCTAAAATTCATGGCCTTTCACAGGGACGGGAGCGTGCAAGACTCCTCTTGGGCATTTGCCTTCTTCTGTTGTCCCCAGCACTATAACGCTTTCTCAACCGCAGGGTTCTTAGTAAGTCCTGCAAGGCATGGATTCCCAGCTGCTGGGCACGGATAGATCCTGGTCCATGAGGTGTTGGGACCTGGGCTGTGTAGCAGGAGTAAGCATCTGGAGTGGGATGCTTCATCTGTGTTTACAGTTGCCCCTCACTGATTGCGTTACTGCCTGAGCTCCACCTCCACGTCCTCTCAGATCAGTAGGGCATTAGATTCTTATGGGATCTCAAGCCCTACTCTCAACTGTGTATGCAAAAGAATCTGGGTTGCACAATCTTTCGAATTATCCTGAAATACCCTGCCTCCTGCCTTGTGGAAGAAATGTCTTCCACAAAACCAGTCCCTGGTACCTGAAAGGGAAGATTGGGAACCAGTGCGCATGTACCATCAAGTCCCAGCAGCCTTCTTAGAAGCCCTAGAGATGCAACTATCAAGGTGTGTGATGCCAAAGGTCCGTCTCCCCAACACACCCTAAGTGCCCTGAGAAGGGCATTTTCCTCCCCAGCTTCATACCATGTGACATGCTTAGCCATGATGACTGCCCTCCTGCACTCACAGGCTGACCGGGGGCATCCCACGGGAAGGAGAATGCCAACAGGCCCGCCAGCCCCTTTACTGTGTTAGGGATAGCACCTATAGTCATTCATGAACTAGCTCTTAAATGAGTATTTCTTGAATTCTTTTTGCCATATTTTGAAATAGATGCCCCTAGGTGCTTGAAAAGGACAACTCATTAATTTTAGCACCCTCTTCCTGTGACAGCATTTCTCTGTGTAGGGGCTGCTTGTGCTGAATTGGAAGATGGCCCAAATGTCGGCAGATGTTTTCCTCCACGCGACAGCAATACTATTGGATTGCTGTTGTGCTAATTGCTAACCCGTAATAAGCACCCGCGATCACTGTGAGTCAGGTTATTTATTCCACAGAACGCTTTCTGACATCGGATCACCAGTATCTGAGTGTTACAGATAAGGAAATCGGAGCGTAAGAGGTGAAGTGATTCACTCAGCCTTACACGGCTAGTAGCAGAGCACAGTTTCGATCCCCTGAAGATTTGGCTCTGCAGCCACACTACTTCCTCTACTGCCATCAGTTTGTTCTTTCACGGCCCACCCAAGCCCTCCCACTCTGTGCGCTGCTCCCGCACCGGAAGGCTAACCGCACAGCGCACCTTGGAAATGAGGCCTGAGCTGGGAATTAGGTACCACGTTTCTTTACAATTTTGATTTGGGTTTGTGGCTTTGCCCTCCGTGAATGTCTGTCCTCAGCGGTGATAAGGAGCCCCATTTCCTCTCTTCTGCTTTTCCCAAGCCGAGAAATACGGAGTCGGGAGGGGAAAGGACCTTTCCCTGTTACACCCTGGAAAAGCTCTCCAGTCTGTCCTGAGGCTGCTGGCCGGGGGCCCAGCCTGTCCTTGGAAGCTACATCTGCAGCAGGCTTCTGAAGACGGGGCCAGTGCACGGCCCGGCGCCTCCCTGGCTCGCTGGGCACGGATGGTCCCCGCAGCGCTCCCTTCCCTGGGACGTGCCTCAAGAACATTGGCGGAGCACGGGGTGGGAGGGGCTTGGGTGGGCGGGGCCTCTTCCTGGACCAACTGGCTGGAGACACACATGCGCAGAGGGAGTCCTGGGCCTTGACTTCTGCACCCAGGGGACTCAGGGGAACGGTGGCTAGAATTGATTATTCAACCTCGGAAACATCCAAGATACAGGACGTCCTTGCCCCACCCACCAGCCGACGGCTCTCTGAGAGGAGATGCTCTTCTGCCGGGAAGCTGCGTATCTCCCATTCCCTGGCCTCCCCACCTCCTTGCACGGCCTGACTTCAGTACTGACATAGAAAAGACCTTTCCCTCAAGTGAAGACAGTCATCCGTTTTTGGCCTGGGTGTTGACTTTCCATCATTTCCCCAAGTGTTTTGACATGGTGCAGTGAGTCACACATTACCGAGGAATGAGAGTCGGGGCTCGACGTCAGGCAGGGCTGCAGTTCAAATGCAGGCCTGCAGTTCAAATGCAGGCCTGGGCTTCCGACTCTGTGTCCCTGGGCAAGTTCCTCAACTTCTCTGAGGGTCTTTCTGTTCCTTGTCAGAAGTAGACAGAAGTTGCTCCAGCAAGGTCGGAGGGACTGGAAGCAGGCAGAGCGCGGCTGCCTTCCCAGTGGCGCCTCTGCAGATGGCAGCTCCACAGCGGGTCGGAGGAGCCGGCGTGAGCAGGCAGAGGAGGGAACCAGAAGTGACACGCCTGAGGCATGTTGCACTGAGCAGGCATCAGTATGAACAGGTCCTGATTCCAGAGCTGGACCTTGCGGCCCCGGGGCTGTGTGCAAGCTGAACTTGGGCTCATCTTTCGAGATCGCCAGCCGCAGGCAGCGCCCCTTGTAGAATCAGTGCCTGTGGCAGGGAGCTGGAAACGCAGCGGAGCCCTCAGCGTGGCCCCCACCTGGCTTGGGAGCCTTCAGCTTTGCTGCCTTATTTTTCACCCGAGAAAAAAGACCATCAACCTCTCTCTCTCCCTCCATCTCTCAGTGTGACTTCAGGGTTCAGGTGAGGTTGTGTGTGTGCACATGCTTACAGCAGCGCTTGCTGTTGTGCTGTGCCATATAGTTAGTAGGCACTGTTGTCATTGACTTACTTCTCCTTGTGGGAGCGTGCATGCGCGCGTGTGTGTGTGTGCGTGTGCGTGTGCGTGTGCGTGCGTGCATGCATGTTTGGCTGCTTCCTTGTGGGAGTGGGAACACTTCACAACGTTGGGCACATAGGATCTCTGTGGGGAGTGGAGCGATTTCACAGCTGGATTCTCTCCTCCCTTCTGGGCCGAAGGGTTCAAACTGTGACCTGGGAAATACCTGCATTGCCACCTGGGGAATTTGTCACCAGTGTGACCTCCAGGGGGCCTGCCCGGGGCCTCAGAGGCAGATGATGTGCCTGGCACTTTGTCTCGGCCCAGGGCACTGCAGAGCGCATGGGAGTCATTCACTACGTGCTGTGCTCCCTTATCCCCAGGGGAACCAGGACATCGGAGGTGGGTGGGAAGAGGGTGGGAGTGGATTGATTAATGTGGAGTCTTTGCGTGAACTTTACCCCGGGTTTATGGAGCTTGGAAATACAAAGAAGGTCGCATTCCTTTCTGGGGAACTGCTTAATTCATAGGCACTTTCCCAAACCGGGCTGCTGGGTGGCACCACCTTTCTCTTCCAGTAGTACTTCCCCATTCTGACGTGGGGAAGGGAGAGCTGTGGATGGCTGGAGCTTGTGCTGGCTTTCGGCCTGGGCCAGGTGGGTATTTCTCTGGCCATTGACACCCCATTTGTTCCTAACATGCGACAAAAAATTCCATAGTAGGGCCAAAATCTGGTATCAACTGCCAGCGTTGGTGATCAAGGACATTGCTGCTTCGGTTGCGGCCATCCCACAACAGCAGCAGCCGTCAAGGCTGTGTACAGACTACACACTCCACTATACGACCAAGCAGGTATAGCTCAGTAGTAAAGTGTATGCTTAGCACCCAGAGACCTGGGCTCAAACTCCAGCACAGACAAAAGCATAAAACCTGAGTTCAAATCCTGATTCAGACTTTTAGTTCTATGGCTTTTGTTTCGTAACAGAACATGGTGGGCCCTCGTGTTTCCGTCCTGTGAAGTGGGGCAGTGAGCTGATGACAGAAGTGGCCCTAGTACGTCACTCCTTCCTGTATGTTGTTCAGGCCCAGCTACACGATCCCCTAGACTTTATCTAAGGGGCTGCGAGCGGAACTGTTTCCAGCTGAGCTGGGAAAATGTGCTCTGTTTGCACTGTTGAACATCTTCCAACAGCAAAAAGGGGAGATTTCTGGGGTGGCCCTCGAGTTCCAGTGGAGGGGTGATTGGTATGCACTATGTAACCAGGGTGCTGCATCTGGTCATCCCAGAGGAGACTGTCTCAGACAAGTGGACAGTAAGGCACATCCTAGCCTTCAGAACAAGCCCAGCACAGGCCGTCCAAGCTGCCTGTCTGACCACTCAATAAGTGACACTTGATACTTGCGCCACTGAGGTTTTGTTGTTACGCAGCATTGCTTTGGTGACTGATACAGCAGGAATATCAGCCGTAATTATTGGATGGCTTGACTTCTGTAAGGGCAGGATCATGTCCTACGCAGTGCCCGATCCTTCAAACCCATGCTGAATGATGATTAGATCAATAAGTGATCTATTATACTTTTTTTTCTCTTTTTTTGTGGAACAGGGGATTGAACTCAGACCCTTGTGCTTGCCAGGGAAGCGTTTATTCTACTGAGCCATATCCCTGTCCCTACTGAGTGATCTAATAAGGGTAAGTGTGTGACTCCTCTGCAATTCTGCCTGACATAACACCCATTCACTCTGCTTAGAGCACCTTTGTGTGGGGTCACTGCTTTTTACCCACTTACTAGGCATCAACTAAAGGCAGAAATGCCATTTGGTATAGAAAGACCAACAGATGGAATTGAAGGCTGAGAAGCCAGGTCCTGGATTTATGCGTGAAGCCCACAGGTCCGTGGTTTACTTGCTTGCCTGAATACTTCACACAGCCAGCCTGTTACACTTCTCAAAGGGAAGCCGTTTGATGTAGGTAGCAGTCTGGGAGCTTAGTGTGGGGCGTGAGCTAGAGAGAGAGATCGGTGCTCATATTCAGGTGCTCGTTCTGCACCAGGCACTTCTTGTCCGTGTTCGTTTGGTTCTGCAAGGAGGGATTGGTCTCAAGGTAGAAACTCAGCTCAGACAGGAGTGGAGGGAGCAGGGACTTGGGCTAAGAAGGGAGCTGCATAAGCTCTGAGGTCCACATGGCAGCCAAGAGCAGCCTTCTCAAGCCCATCCCAGCCTGCAGGAAGCCTAGCCAGCAGCCAGGCCAGACCCTCTTAGGAGCTGAGAGGGAACTTGGTCCGCTGGAGGTAAGTGGCCAGCCCAGACTGCGTGGTCGCCAGTGTGATCAGATTGCTCAACATTGGCTTTAGTGCTCTGGGTGTGACTCTGAGCCCTCATGGGTGAGAGGGCACCAACAAAGGACCTGGATCTGTTCTGTGGGAGGGCTTTAGTGGCTCCTGGTCTCTATTCACATGGGCACACTGTCCATGCTGAGTTCCTGGGCGCTCTTGGGCTGCCTTTCCAAGAGCCAGGCTGAGGCAGGAGGGTGTGTGTTAGGAGGAACAGCATGCGCCAGCAGGCTCGGGCAGGGACGGCTATCAAGGGAGCTGACAAGGGAAGCCCCAGTCCTGCCACCTGCCCCTGACCTGTCCTTCCTCCTACCAGCCAGCTCAGAGAGTGGGAGCGGGAACAGTGCCAGGAGGTTCATGGGCTTCCGCTCTTGCTGGAGCTGGCTGGGCAGGAGCCCTGCTTGGCTGGCAGCCCTGGGCACCTGCCACCTTCGTGTGTTTGCTTGGCCAGTTGGGGTGTGGAAACAGGATGCTTTCTGTTGGACCCTGAGTACTCCAGGCCTTGGGGGCCAGCAGCCAGGGCGGGATCTGTCACCTGTCTTCTATGTATCTCTCCTCAGCTACCTGACAGTCAGTGCAAGCCTAGCCACCAGCTGATGGTGGCCCC
>NW_004524638.1:4291598-4292745 GCF_000260255.1 Octodon degus | reverse complement strand
TTTTTTTCAGCAGCAAGGGCCCCAGAGTGTAGCTGCCTTGTTCATGGGCAACACAGCTTGGAGATGATGCTGGCGCCTTCCTGCCAGGTTCAGCTCAGCTCCTGTCCTCTACCTCCCCTCCCTTCCCTGCCTCTGCTTTCCTGCAGCTCTCTGAGCTCTGCCACCTGTCGGAACCTTATTGTGTGCTCCTGTGTGCTGTCCCATTCCATTGGCTCCATCCATCCGTGCGGATGTCATCTCAGAGAAGAATCTGAGGACCCCAGAGCAGGGTCAGGATGTGGCCTCTGGCTTCAAGCTGGTGTGAAACTGGAGAAAGAGGTACATTGAGTCCAGACAGGAGTCCTAGGCTGTGGCTTAGCCAACAGCTGTTCCACGTCACACAACTGGGGACATGGTCAGCAGTGGGGTCAAGAGGGGAGCCCCCGCTGCCGCCTAGCACCTGTGCCATGGGGTTCCATTGCGCCTTCACCCCGGAGAGACCCTGGGGGTCGCCTGCCTGGGCTGGGGCAGCTGAACATCTGTCCTGGCCCCGAGCAGAGCTTGCTGCTCTTCTAGCAGAGCCCTGGGGGCTGCAAGTGTCGGGCTCACGGTGGGTGCACGTCTGGCCAGCGCTGCACGAGGAGAAGCGTGAGAGTCATTTCTGAATGACTCACAGACACCTGAGTCCCTTCAGTTCTCACAGGCAAAAGGGCCTGCTCTCTTCTGGGCTGCCGCGGCTTCCTCTGTGTCCAGGGGCCCATCTGCTACCTCCTGCGGGCGTCCGGTCCTCCTCATTTAGGGACGGCTCTCCTGCGCTGCCCATACCGAGCCATTCTCTCCCAGCCCCCCCGGTGCCGCCGCCGCTTCCCGCCCTTCGTCCCGCCATGGGCTCCCGCCAGCTCTGCCCACAACGGCCTCCTTTTGTTTCCCGGCCTACTTTCAGGCAGACCTGTCCAGCCTGGTCGCCTGGCCTGCTTCATGCTCTCCTTTGAAGCCTTGACAGGCAGCCAACAGAGCTGGCCAGGCGCACGAGGCAGGGTGCTGGTGCCAGGGCCTGGCAGCTGCTTCCCGCTCTGCCAGGACTCTGCTGACCCAAGCCCCGTTCACCCGGGGACAGAGGTGCCGGGATGTAAGCCTGGCTGGCGTGGACACAGCATCTGGAGCGGGG
>NW_004524638.1:4290016-4290843 GCF_000260255.1 Octodon degus | reverse complement strand
ACACAAACTGCACCCCCACCAAAAAAACCAAAATAAAACAAATAGGCTCCTCTGATCATAGTAACCAGCTTTTGCCACCTAACCTGAGGTGCACTTTTGTCCTCCTAGGAAATTTTTCTGCAGGGCAAAGTAGAAGGCCCCTCACAGATCATGTTATGGATGTGCCGCAGGCACCTTACGGGTGAGGTGGAAGTCACGCGAAGAAGCAGCAGCGTGACTCGGCCTCCCCATTGCTCAGGTGCTTGGTCACAGCAGCCACCGTCTCCAGGGAGGCTCTGTGTTTCCAGGGACAGACTCATCCAGAAGTCCTGCGAAAGCAGGGTCACGTGTCCCTCTTCCTTGTCACCGCTGTCTCCCTACACCTGCCATTAAGCGAGTGTCCTGTTGCCAGTTCCTGAGTGAGTGAGCACCGGAAGTTAAATCCCCTTTCTGCTCGAAGCCCTGATGGTGTTTCCCGTGCCATCCAGGGCCCCCTTCCTAGCTTGTGTGCCCTGCAAGGCCGATGCCCAGCCCTGCCTTGCCCAGGAGCAGGTATTCCTCAGATGATCTTGGGACTGGGCTCCACTCTTTGCTGCAGGCTGTGCTCCCTGCTCTGGTCTTCCTGCCCTCTTTTGTCTCCCAGAGGCAAGCTCCCTGGACACACAATGTTGGCAGCACTCTGCCTGCTACCGTTGGTCCCGAAGCACTTGGATGTCTGCCCCTGCCTGGCACACCTGGGGTTGGCACGCCTGGGCTGTTCCGGGACAGATCGGATGGCCCAGGTTAAGCAGCACCTGGAGCGGTTATCAGGCCGGGCCCCACCCCATGATCCACCAGGGCGGCCAGGC
>NW_004524638.1:4284760-4289601 GCF_000260255.1 Octodon degus | reverse complement strand
GCCTCTTTGTGTCAGCTGCCAGCGGGGCTTTTGATGCCCACAGGGGCCACCTGCCAGCCAAGTGCACTGCGGGACACAAAAGCTGCAGAGCAGAGCGTGCACACCAGGAGGAGACACAGAAACGGCCAGAGGGCTGCTCCGCTGGACCCCTATGTCTGGCGTGGCTGCAGGACGGCTTGCGGGCACCTGTGCCTCTTGCCAGGCATCGGGCATTGCATATTGAAACCAAATATCAAGCTGAAAGTGAGATGGGATCTTTCACCCTTCTGAGCTTCATCTTTCTTCCATGTCACACTGGCCTAAGCAGGCCAGACTCCTTAAGTCCACCGAATATTCTTGTGAGAATGAGATGAGTTAATGCATTCAAGGTGCCTGTGGTAGACATGTAAAATTAGCAGGAGCAGCTCACCTAGCATAACTACCTGCCAGACACTCATTTCTTTGACCCATAGTTAGATTGTAGCATTGTCCCCACTTCACTGGTGAGATCAGAAATGTAGGGTAACTCCCCCAGGGTCTCACAGCTCAACCAAGACCAGTGCAGAATTCGGCGCTCATGGTCGCCTCATGGAGTGCTGCCGAGCTGTGCACATCCCCCACTTTTCCTGTGCGTGCTGCATTTTTCTGCTTGTTGCCCTGTTGAAGACAGCTGCCGTGATGGTAGATGACCGTGAGGGTGGTAGAAAAGGTCCTCTTGTACAGCAGTCTGTTTTCTTGGGCTTGTTGAATTCATTGCCTAGAGCAGGTCTACAAAAGTGAGTAATTTTAAAATCTGAGACATAACTCATCCATGCTATTGAGTGCAAGGCCAGAGTTGGAGAGGAGTGGGTGGGTGTGGAGGCTGTCTTAGGCCACAAGCTGTGTGATGACGCCAGGCTGCTGGGCTGTCTGAGGCCACAGCACAAAGACAGTTGGCAGGTGCTCCCAAGCTTGCTGTCTTAGGGATATTGGTCTGGTCCCTCAGGACAGGAGCAGAGACTGTCTAGACCATGGCAGACCTGTTCCCGAAGATGATGTACCCTGAGTGTGGCACTGTTTACTTCCCTGGAGCCCCAGGATGTCCATGTTGTTCTCATCCTGCAGACAGTTAGAGCTGCTCAGTCTGTCACTTACTGCCACAGTGAGGCCATGTAACAAACAACAGAATCTCAGTGGCATTCGGGAATAGACGTTCATGATCACCTCCTGGGGTGGTGACCCAAGTGGTCCTGCTGACTGCACTGCAGGGTTGGGCTGCCTCCTTGCCAGTCAAGTTCAGCAGAGTGACTGGGGCACGTGGGCACTGCCCATGGCCTTCATCTCTCTTCAGGACCTGCAGGAATTATCCTAGTGAGAGCAGAGGGCAAGAATAGGCCACTCCTAAGAGAGCAAGGCTTTTCCATGCTTCTGGCGCCTTGCCCTTGCTGATCATTTATTGGCAGAGGCAGGTACCGGACCCCGGCTCAGCGTCAGAAAAGAACTCCACAAGGACACAGTAGAAGGCAAAGATGCAGGGCCATGGAAAAGTTGGCACCCTGTTTGCATTGGATTAAGGATGAAAGCATTGATTTTTGGGACTTATCTGTGCTATGCTATCATCCCAACTTAAAAGTGAGTGCACCATTCGAGAGGACATGAACAGACCCTCAGCAGAGACCACCTGGCAGTTCACCTGAAGAGGTTGCAGTCTGATTTCCCTGGCACAGGAGACTAGGGGCTCTCCCAAGGTTGCGTAACTGAGATGCAGCTCTTCTGGAATTGGAGTGCTGTGTGTCCGTGTCCTTTGGGCCAGCATGTAGAGCTAGCCCCACTTGGGCCAGGTCATGTGGGTGGAGGAGGCGCAGCCATTCTGCACCCAGTGCTGCCTGGGCCCTGGAGCCTGCAAGTAGCAGGAGTCAGAGGATAGCACGACCAGGACGTCTTCTTCCAGGCTTGGTAGAACCTCTGGTGGCACAGAAGCCTCCTCCTGGGTGGTCACCTGGATGCTGGAACACAGCAGGGGATTCTTGGGGAAACAGAGTCTTGAGAGAAGGGTTTCTTGGTCAGCAGCCTCATGGAGAATTGCGGCATTTGAGCTATAGGCTAGCTTCAGCGTGGAGGCTGGGGCTGCCCAAGTTAAGAGAAATTTCCAGCCTCAAGGATGAAAATGTAAGTTGGAGCTCTGATTTTGAAACTGACATCTGAGTAATCTCTTTGCCTTCTATTCTAGAGCCGTCACTCCAGCTGTTGAGAAACTAGAGCCCAGAAATGTAAAGTAGCTCCTCCAGGATCACTCAGCTCAACCAAAGTCTGCTTCACCCATGTCAGAGCCACAGAGGAATAAATGCTGAATTAAGTCCCTGACTCATAGCTTTGTCACTACTCTCTGAAGAATATGGCTCCCCACTCCCTCACTTGTGGATGTGCTGTAACTCTTGCTTGCTTTCCTATGCTAAGACGATGCACCTTAAGTTGGCTCCTGGGTGGCTATCTGATTTGTCAGCTGTTAAGTGAGAGCTCAGAGGTAACGTGATGTGCCCTGCTTTGGTCCTGACCTCTGACCTCACTGGAGTGCAGTCTCGAGTAGTATATTAGCTTTCTGTCATTGGAACACAGGATCTGATGCCATCACTTAAAGGAGGGGAGGCTTACTTGGCTCCTGGTTCCAGGGGATTCTGTCCATGGTTAGCTGACTTCAAGAAGGGAACATCATGGTGGAGAGCCAGGCAGAACAGAAATATTGGGCTGGGGAGATAGCTCAGAAGAGTAAGTGCTTGCCTGGCAAGCATAAGGTCCTGAGTTCAATTCCCAATACCACCAAAAAACCAAAAAGAATGCTTCATTCGTGAAAACTAGAAAGAGCAGGGAACAGCACCTAAGGAGATAGGACAAGTGCTCAGATGTAGATCACAAGGTCCTAGCTCCATGAAGCACCCAGACACCTCCCGAAGTGTGGTGCACCAAAGCCCCTGGAAGCTTGCAAAGCCCAAGAAGTTGACATTTTACCCTACCTCCACAAATGAAGAGAGATGGAAGATATCTTCCTCCTCCTCTTTCCTTTTCTTCCTTCTTCTCCCCCTCTTCCTCCTTCCCTTCTTTCTGCACTGTGCACTTTCTCTTTGCCAAAGATAAACTTAGTTATTTATTTTTCCTAGATTTATGAAAAGAATTCTTTTCACTCCAGAAAAACTAGCTTTCCCTTCCTGCTGGAAAACTCCTGGTAATCTTCAAGGATCTGATCCAGTAATTCGTTTTCCCAGACAACTTTCCTCGAAGATCTCCCCGCTCAGGTAGAGTTGCCGGCTGTTTGCCTTGGAATACCACATCATCAGGATTTTGTTCTGGTTCAAGGAGACTTTAATATATGTACTGGTTTATCTCAGGGTGCTGGTGGGAGGTTGTCAGCCCCTCTGGAGGCAGTCATGTGGCTTCTTTATTTATCTCTGTGCCTCTTAGGCTTGCAACCATGCCGAGTAGAACATGAAAGCCATACTGTATGTACAAGATGGATAAACAACTGTGTAAGTGGCTCCAGGCTGCTCGGCTGTGGCTTGGGACAGAATGCCAACAGGGCACACAGGCCAGGCCCCGATGTACACCATGCAACCCGCACATTGGACGTGTGCGTGGGAAGACAGCACAAGCCGGGCCCTAAAGGCTGGGAGGCCCAGACTGCATCCGAGCTCTGCCTCTTCCCTGCCAGGGAGGCTGAGCGTGTTGCTTTATTCCTTCTCATGCCAGGCTTCAGTTCACTATGTGTAAAACAAATAAAAATGTGTGCTTTACCTGACTCGCTGGTCTCAACCTGGGAAAACTTGGCTTTGGAGCAGTCACTCCCTTTTAGGTTCTGTGTGACTTTGTGTCACCTCCCAACTTCTCTCAGCTTAGTTCCTTCAACTGGACCAAGTGCTCACCCTGCCCACCCCTCTACCTTTCCATAGCTAATGAAACCTTGAATGCGTTGTGGCTGCAAAAGCACATAAAAGCTGTAGAATGCATCCGAGCTGGCCACTGTGTGCTTCTGCGCCAAGAGGCCCCAACCCCGTGGGTCTCAGAAGAGCTCTCCAGAGCCCGTCCTCACTGGGGCGGGCGCACACAGGCAGGAGGTGCACCACGCAGTCCGTGCTTCTTCTGCAGGCTGTGCAGTAGGTCCCTGATGGCAGTGTTCCTAGGCTGACACCCACACCTAGCGCTCCTGGTACTCGCCTCTCGCATGAGCTCCTACTCATTTGGGGACTGGCACGTGTGTGCAGCTTATTTTGATCACTTCTGAACCTTTTGCTTACCTTCCCCTGCCCCATCCTCCCAACTCCCACCTCCAAAGTCACCCTTCTAGCTTCCTGTCATCTCTCCTTCGTTTTACTCATTTATACTTCAGGTTTCTCATAGAAGAGAAAGCGTGTGATGTTGCACCTCCTGCGTCTGACTTTTTTCACTAATGTTAGGGTCTCAAGTTCATCATTTTCCTGTGTAATCTCTCTTACTTGTTCTTTCTTCTGAGGAATTTTTCAATGACATTTCACTTGTTAACTACTTACTTTCTCACTTTCTTACCCAGACTATTTGCCAGTTGGAGTTTCTGACCTGGGCTTTCCTGGCTGAACTGATAAAATTCTGGCCAGTTTCAAGCTAAGAAGCTTGATCTCTCATTAGGATTAAAATGTTGTTAGTGTTAAACTTTAAGTCCCTACAGAATAGGAAGAAAAAATATAATTTAAAAAAAAATAGGAAAATACCTGTTCCATGTTATGCCTAAGATGTTTGATATTTAGACAGATAGTTAGGGTAAATCAAACTTATGTTGCAGGGTAATAATAAGCTTCTCTTCTGGAGGGTTAACAACCTAAGTTTGCAGATCAAAAATTGGAGAAAAGGAAGGGCTG
>NW_004524638.1:4259519-4284110 GCF_000260255.1 Octodon degus | reverse complement strand
TCACTTAATTCAATAAGAAGAAAGATTTGTACTAATAGGGTTTGGACAGAATATCCTGTCTGCTTCTTAGTGGATAACCACTAAGAAGATAACAATGTACAATGCATTAATTATTGAAACTGTCCTATTAATCAGTTTTGAATCTGTCTCATTGTTATTTGTTTCTCAATAAAATAAAATAAAAATAAAAATAAAATGTTGTCAGTGCATATGAACCCCGTAGAGTACTATGGTGGGCTTTATATTGGTGTGTAGGTACACACATGTGATGTACTTTGATAATCGCTCCCCTCTGATTACCGGCTTCCCTCCCTTCTCCATCTTTGATAGTCTTTAAGCAGCTTGACATCTTAGGTGATATCTTGGTTACTGTTCTCTCATTGCCGGGACAAATAGCAGACACTCACAATGAAGGAAGAAAAGGTTTATTTAGCTCACAGCTACTGGAGGTTTCGGTCCATATTCAACTGACTCCAAGACAAAACAGCTCATGGCAGACAGCAAGCTTTCATGGCAGAGGCAAACAGCAGAGAGCAGAATGGAGGAATAGTAGCAACAATGGCTGCAGACAGGAGGTCTGTCTCCCTGAAATTGATTACAGGCTGTCGCCCCAGGATGCAAGTAGTACTCACCCCCATAATCCCAGGAGCACTCACACCCATAATCCCAGTGGATCATGAGTTAATCTCAAACTCTAGAAGTCACCACCCCATGACTATATGAGGCTTTGGGAGAACAACTGGACATAAACCATAATAGGTGATAATGTGGGCCTTGTTGGAAAGCCAGGTTCAGTTTCTGGTGGAGACCTTGACTGAAGCCTGTATATTGGTCTTGACATCCAGTGGATCACTTGCTTCAGCCTCCATGCTGTGGTTTGAAATTAAGGATAGAAATGGGGTGTCTGATATTCTCCAGTGCAATGCCCCTCACTTTGCCCAGAGCAGCAGTTCCAATGAACTCACTCTGGGCAGCGCTTACCCCTCGCCTGGTGCTTTCTGGATAGCCACTGACTGACCCCAGGGCCAGTGGGCACTTGGGGGAGGTTCAGAAAGAGAAAGATTTCCGGCAGGATTATACGCAATGAAAGAGAGTGTGGCACCTCTGTGGGCACTAGGTGATGGTAGGTGGTGGTCTCTGGCACTCCCAGAGTGCTGTAAATAATCTATTCCCCCTTGCCAGCCCTGTCCTCTTGGACCCTCTAGGATCATTCCATTTGTTCATGGATAGGGCTTGCTCCCTGCTAGCCACCTCATTGGGGACACAATCCTTTATTGCTCTGCTTGTTATAGTAGACCCTGCTATGCCCTGCCATGGAAGGGTTTCTCAGAAGCAGTGCAGACAGGTCTCCTCAGGTCAGGGACAGGAAGCCCTGCTGGGTTCTTGGGCCCCTGGGATCTGGGCTGGCCTAGGAAGCTATGCTAATATTCCTTGGCTCAGACCCTGTGGAGGGGAAGCAGGGGCTGGGTGCTGCATGCGGTGGGCGTGGGGCTGCTGGGCGGCCCCTGCCAGGCATTCTTCCTCCTGGCCTCCACAGGTCTCCTCTGCCTTTGTTTCTGGATTCCTGTATCCGTTGGTGTGTGAAATTGTAGCTGCCAGTTCACAGAGGCTGCCAGGGAGCCAGCTCAGGTTCTTGCCCCCGCTTTCGCTCTTCCTCCCACCTTTCCTCACCTGGCTGCCACCTAAGTCTCCTTTTCCCTAATAGGAAGAGAACAATCAGGCCTGCATGCCTTGAGGAACCTTCCCATCCTGCCTCACCTGGCCTTTGGCCAGTGCCTCCCAATGCCCTCCCCTCCCCTTGGCCTCTGTGCATAATGCCCTGTGGTATTCCTAGCAATTGTGAGGCTTATTCAGCTCCTGGTGGGTGCTGCATCCCTTTCAGCTGGGTGGGCTTTAGGGAATGCCCATCTGGGACCAAAGGGGTGGAGGTCTTAGGGCTGGAGCAAGGGAGAAGGGGAACATTCTAACCACAAAGAGCTGTGGAGGTTGTTAACTAGATGGTTATATTGGAAATGGGCTGAAAGTGACAAAGGGTGAGCATCTGGACCAATCAGAAGGCCAGCAGGTGGGCAGGAGGTTGTGGCCTTCCAGGGAGGAGCTGCCCATGGCCGGGCCAGGGGCTGGGATAGAGGGGAGAGAAGTGGTAGGATTCAGATGGTATCTTTGTAGAATGGCTGCTGGATTGGATAGAAGGTGCAAGAAAGGAACTTTTTTTTGTCTTGAGTCTTTAGGGACCTAAGTTTCCCCTTGAACTCATGAGGAGGTGTTTATCTTGCTTGCTTTCTGGGTAGTGGGGAGTTTGTTTTTTAAGTTTGAGATGCTGGCCCTACATCCACAGGAAGGTGGGTGTTTGGGAGGAGGGCAGATGCATGCAGCTGAGGCATGGGAGGCACTTCTGCACTCTGCCTCCTTAACTGGGCCCTGGTGCCCAGAAGCTTGATGGACACTCGAGTAGCTGTGGTTGTGAAGGTGCCTTCTGTTCTCTTGTTTGCTTTTATGAATGAATGAAATTAACACTTGAATTATTAGACCAAGGAAAGCACATCAGCCTTTTTAATGTGGGTGGGCTTCAGTAAGTTGCTTGTGAACTTTCAGAACAACGGTAGCAGCAGAAGGTAGGGATTCTGACTACAGTGCCTTTCAACTCCGGCCACAGCACTGGGGCTCCCTTACTCTCAGCCTGCAGACTCAGAACTCGCCAACCCTCATACTCATGTGAGTCAGTCGCCCCCCAACACAATGCATGTGCACATGCACACAAATGCATGTGTACATGCACACATATGTACACACAGGCACACACACATTTGCACATGTACATGCACACATACACCTGCAGATGTAAACATACATGCACGTGCACACCTGCACACGCACACACGTACACACATGCACATGTAACACAACACATGCACATGTAACACACACATGCACACACATGTACATGCACACTCACAAACATGCACATACACGCACATATAAATGCACGTGCACATACACACATACCCTATTGGTTGTGTTTCTCTGGAAAATCCTGACTAATATATGGAGTAAAGGGATGCACTTAGATTTTCAAACTTCAGATAAAGGGATATATTTGGACTCATAGTCAGTGAGCCAGATCCCTTCAGCCTCAAGGCTGGGCATGGTCAACAAACAGGTTCAGGAGCAGGTCAGTCAGGATATACAAAGGTCAAGAGGTTTGGAAACTTGTGGCGCATGCGCATACACACACACACACACACACACACACACACACGCTTATTCTTAAAGCAAGACCCATTTATCTCCTTGCTGTTTTCTAGAGGTTTGGGAAGTGAGCTCCGGGGGGCTGCCTATTTATCTGGATGCTGTGCACTCCCAAATCATGCTCTGCCCCCTGGCTTTCCGGGTAATGGGAGGGCATCCAGCAGTTCCTTCTTCTGCTTCAGAAATTGATTGTTCCGGCATCTTCCTTCCAGGCCATTTTCAGTTCTGCCCTCCCTCAGCCTCCTGAGGCCTCTCGGTACTGAGCAATCCTATTTATTAAAACATGTGCAGCTTCCTTACTGGCAAGGCTTGGTAAAAATAGTTCTGCTGTCCCAAGGGGCAGGGTCATTTGAACTTCAGGACTCGAAAACATTTGGTGTGAAGGATGCACAGCGCAGGGCCAGGTCATGGATTTCCCTCACACGCTTTGTGCCTTGTTTTCATCATGACACAGAGTATTTAACTCGTATTTTCCAAGAACTGTGTAGGTGGGTTGCTGGGGACAATTGATTTTTTTAGAGAAGTATTGTTCTTCTTGATGTGGAAACCATGAAGTAAAGAATAACATTGAGCAAGAGCCGTCCCAGTGACCAGACCTGGGCTAATTATGGGACAGTGTCGCAACTGGTGCATCTGGGTCATCCTGTGGCACAGGCTGAGAAGCCCTTGTCTGAACTGCTCAAAGTGTTTGCATTTGGGATTTGCTCAGATTTGCGAGTATTTGTGTATGTCCAATGAAATGTCTTGAGTGTGAGATTCAAAACTAAAGAGGAAATTTATTTGTTTCATATACACTTTAGGCATATGGCCCAAAGGTACTTATATACAAGAGTCTCAATGATGGAGTCCATGGAACAAAGTTCTGTTCCACGGTTTTATTGTTTGTGTGTAGGCATCCCTCAAGAGCCTCATATGCATACTGATGGAGATTTTGTTGTTGTTCTTTTGTCTATATGAGTTTATTTTTGTTCTTAAAAAAGGGGAGGGTGGGCTAGGGATAGAGGAGGAAATAATTCATAAAACACTGAACAGGAACCAAGACTCCAAGACTTGGGTGCATTCCTCCACCCTCCAGCTCAGTTCTCACAGATTCCCACTCACCCAATTTTCTTTTTAAACAAGACACCCAAATCAGGTACCTGGGACAGTCACTGAGATGTTGAACACTGGGAATGGGAAGGTAAAAGTCCAAGATATAGACGTTGGGAAGAGGAAGCGCAGAAGGACAGCTACCTTCTGGAGGAGCGAGGGGTGGAAGTGAGCCGCTAGGGGTGCCCGTGCTGGCGGCAGCTGCTCACACTCCCCTGGAGCCCAGAGAGCCCTGCTGTTTGTTCTGCAGTCCGTTCCTACTAGCAAGCCTCACAGGCCTAGCTCCACGTCCTCTAGCTCCTCCTCCAGTGTCCTCCTCCTTGCAAGCTTCTCCAGCTGCTCTTTGCTGGGCTGGCTGACTTCCCTGCTCTGGATTCTCTGCTGCGGCTCTTCCCCCTGCCAGCTTCTTCTTTAGATTCTTCATCTTCTTGGCTCTCTCAGTGGGGACTGCTGAGTCACGCAGGTCAGAGGCAGCTGTGAGCCTAGTGCCTCCCTCCACTGCCCGGGAGCCTAGTGGAGCCCTGGGGAGTTAGACTGTCTCTCCCAGGGACACCTTATCAAAAGTCCTGCTCAAGGCCTCCACCTCTCCTTTCTCCTGCAGCTGCCGCCTCTTTTTCTTTCGCTTCAGGTTCTTCTTCGCTGCCTTGGAGAGGCCTGGTTCACCACCTTTGGGTCTGGATGGAGTGGTGGGAGCAGCAGCCTCAAGGCTCAGCCATGGGGGAAGTCCTGGTTTGCTCTTGAAAACCTTCACATACTTTTTTCATACACTGGGATCTCCTGGGGCACGTAGCCTTCTTTCATCCTCCATTGCTTGCGCCAGGTTCTGTCTGGGCGCTGTGTTGAAGCGATGTACTTGCCGCTGTTCTCATCAGTTACACAGGGAGTCGCCATCTTGAAAACTCAGACCCTGATGGAGACTGTGGATGGTGATTGGAGTACGGGGTTACTGGAGCTGCCTTGGAGGGCCCTGGTTGGAGGAGGGTTCCTTGAAACATGAGCTTGTGACCTGGAAAGGTACAATTCCCTCACCCTGCTAGGCCCTTCTGTCACTGGTTCTAAAATAAACCAAACCAAACACACCTCCCCTCTTTTAAATTGTGAGTGTCCCTATTTTGTCGCTGCAAGGAGGAAACCAACCATCTATGGGGGACATCCCATTGATAGTGTCATGTCAGGGCTCAAGTTTCAAATTTTGGGGCATTTTGGATTTTCATATTGGGGATGTATGTAATGACTAAGATTTTCATGTCTTCTTGGGTTGCGTGTGCTCTGGGCTCGGGATAATCAAGGTCCGAGGTCACCTGGATCATCCCCGTTCTTAGGTTGGTGTTGGTTCTGAATGGGAAGGGGTGCAGCCTAGACTAGGACAGAGGAGACCCAGGGCTCTGTGAGAGGAACTCTGGGTTCTGGCTCTGCCTCTGGTTTACATGGTGACGTAGGAGAGGCCTCTCACCTCACTGCGCAGCAGTGTCTCCATCTGTGAAGGCCTGGTCGAGACGGATCCTAGGGGACAGGACCTCAGGACACAGTGGCTGCCTCTCCCAGCAACGGAGCCACCTACCCCAAGCACTCAGCTCGCTGTCCTGTGGTGCCCGTGGGCACTGTAATGTGATCAAGCGTCCAGAAGTTTAGATGCGGTTTGTGAATTTGATCCTCTAGACCTACAAAGCTCCCGGGTCTCCAGAACAGCTCAGAGCCCCTTGTTATCACAGGCCGGGGCCAAGAGGCCAGGGAAGCACTTTTAATTTTTGAAGCTCTGAAACAGGATGGGCATTCAAGGACCCAGGAGAAGCAAAGCCCGAGTGGAGCCCGGACCACTGTTGCACCGACGGATGAAGTATAGGCCAAGGCGGGAGCCTTCGTGGGTGGTGTCACACGTGGCTGCAGCCTCCACAGCCTTCTCTGCTCTGAACTTCCCCTGCCACGCCAGCACATCCCCACTGTCCTGTGTGTAAGAAGGGAGCAGTACCACCACCTTCCTTCCAGGGACACCAAGGGAGGGCAATGGGCATTTCCACATGAGGCACCTGTAGACGGTGTACATGCACACACGCACACGTGTGTCACCACTGGCTTGTTATCTTAGCTGAGAAGGCTTTCCTTGTCTCTCTGTAAACAGCCTCTGCCTCACACCCCATCTCCTTACCTTTCTGTGCCAATCTCCATGGCTGTACTGTGCTCGTTGGTTTGTTAAATGCCTGCCATCCCCGTCCTTTCATGAGCCCCATTAGGGCACATTGGCTTCGGGTAACACCTTATTCCACTGAATGTAGTAGGCACCTAGCAAGTTTCTGCTGAATGAATGAGCCTCTGGTTTAGAGATGACCTCTAGCCCCAGATTTAGGCACAGAGAGGAAAGGCAACTAGTTAGAGATTACCCTGCTATTGGAGGGCAAATCTGGGCCGAAAGTCTGAGTTCTTTCTTTTTGTATTTTAGGGAAGGGTTATAGGGTGTTCAGGGTCTCACTACTAGATCAGACTCATAGTGATCTGCCTGTTTACAGCCTCTCAATAGCTGGGATTACAGGTGTGTGCCACCACGCCCAGTCTCAATTGCTATCTCAGCACACCCTGGGGGTGGGACCAGCTTAGCAGGCCCAGGGATCAAATCCTTGGCCCCTGCACTTGTTGCAGGTGCTTTACAGAGCCTGAGTTCTAACCTAAACCATTACTGTTTCTTAGTTGGAAAGAAGCAAGCAAATAATGAAAGGGAAACTCAGCATAGTCCCTACCACACAGTAAGAACCTACAAATGTGAAATAAAAATAATGTTGCCTACAACAACTGTCCTTGCTCCCAGACATTACCATGTGGCTAATCCACCTCCCTGAGCTTCAGCCCAAGTCTCTGACACTGAGCACTCACACCTACCTTGACAGGACAATGAGCACTCTTCACATTCAGGTGTGGTGCCCAGTGGTGCCGCCCATCAAGGACCGATGGCTCCTTACGCCACATTTGTTACTGTCTGTTAGCACATTGCCTTCCGCAAGAGTGTCGCTTCGCTGTCCTTATCTTTGCCCCTCCTGAGGGTGGGGACTGAGCTGATTCATCACAACATCCCAGCCTTCCAACACAATTCTTGGTATGTGGCTGATGTGTGTGTGTTGTAAGGACTCTGAGTGAGGGGATGCAGGAACACATGAGGAAGCTGTGGTTTGCTGGGGCCACTTGGCCAGTTGTCTGGATCGCGCTGCCTGGAGTCTTATCCTCTCTCCTCAGATTCAGGCCTAGGGCAGTGGTACGGTTGTTCCATTGTTCCCAGATAACACATTCTATCTGAACATTTCGAGGGGCACTGCCGGGACACGCCCTGGGTGGCTACTCTATCACTGGCTGCACGTGGGCCCCTGCAGGCTCTAGTCCGCTGCTCGCAAGAGCCTTTCCTGTGGCCGGCACCGCCCTTAGTTCCTCCCTGCTGCTCTGTGAAGTCTACACAAGGAGGCGCTTTTTCCTCCTCAACCATTCCTGTTCTAGTAAGGACCCAGACACAGAAACACTTCGTACCTGTCTGACCCTTCACAGTGCAACCCCATCTCCAAGCTGACCTCACAAATGTCGGATAAGTCAGTTCTTAGCCCTCTTGTACTGTGGGGAAGCCGAGGTTCAAAAGTGGAACGACTGCTGGGCCACATAGAATTTTTTCTGGTATAAAATGGAGTATTTAATACATGTACACATTACATGATATTTAAAGTTGTTAAAAATGCAATTGTCTACTCAAATGTTCACCTCTCTTGGCGGTAAACTCTTTCAAAATCTTTTCTTCTGGCTTTCTCAATGTGCAGTACATTACTGTTTCTTGTAGTCACCTACTGTGTGATACCACACCAGCATTTCAACAAGCTTTGGTGGCCATTTAATACATATGATGTATCCCTTTCCCTCTTAAAGTACTATTGTACAAGTGGCGTCTTCCTTACCACGTGGGCTCCTGTCCCCTTCCTCTCTGTCCCTCTCCAGAGGAAGCTAGCTAGCATCATGGATTTGGTTTTCTTAAGACTTTTAAATTTTATCTTATTTTTTTAATGTATAATTCTCAGCCTTGGAAACCTTAGGTATATGTTGGCTTAGGGAAACAACAGATGGAGGTAGACGTATAAAGACCCCGTCCAGAAACGGGCATCCGAGATGAACACCCGCTTCTCAGAGGAGGAAATTAAAGAAGTGAATAAATATAGGAAAAAATGCTCCACATCGCTAGCCGTCTGGGAAATGCAAATGAAAACATCATTGAGATATCATCTCACCCCAGAAAGAATGGCGATCATAAAGAAATCACCAACAACAAATGTTGGAGAGGCTGTGGGGAAAAAGGAACCCTTCTCCACTGCTGGTGGGAGTGTAGACTGGTGCAGCCGTTATGGAAATCAGTGTGGAGACTCCTTAGGAAAGTTGGACTGGAAATCCCATTTAAACCAGCTATTCCTCTACTGGGAATTTTTCCAGAGGATCTGAAAACATCATATCATAGTGATATTTGTGTGCCTATGTTTATAGCAGCACAATTTGTGATAGCCAAATCTTGGAAACAACCAAGATGCCCATCACCTGAGGAATGGTTGAAAAAGATGTGGTATTTTTACACAATGGGGTATTACTCAGCTATAAAGAATGATAAACACATAGCATTAAGAAGCGACCCAAATGGGAAGGACCCGCCTGGCTGAATGGGTCCGTCCTCAGTGCTCATACCTGTGCTGCCGAATGAATGGCCCAGGGTGCTCTGAAGTCAGTTAGCTCTGAGTAACATACAGGCAGCCCAGGAGGGAGGTGCACAGGTGAACCCTGCTGAGCTGCAGTGGCTTCAGGAATTTGTTCAGCTCAATGGTCAGCATTTGCCCCTGTGCCACTCCTCCCGCTCCAGTCAGAGCTGACTTTCGTGTCAGTTAAAGTGAGTTGAATGTTGGCAATACCTAGAGAACTTTAAAAGTCCTGCTGTTGTACTGGGTTTCTGAGGATTCTGCCTTCACTGAGAGTCTAGGAGCCTGGGTATTGGAATTGACATCTCCCCGGGAAATCCCCAGAGCACCTCTGGGGTGGCGCACTGGGGCCCAACGGGAAGGAAGCTGGCCATCCCAAGCCTACCTCAGGCAGTAGTTCTAACCTTCCTAAAGCAGACCTCCCCTGAAGCCCACTCTGTCGGGAGAAGGAAAGCTGAGGGGCATGGGTGCTGGCAGCTGAGTCCAGAGCTGGCATGAGATTTGCCCCTTCTAAGGGTGAGGCACTTTCCCATGTACTTTACAGCCCTTACCCACCCTGTGCACTATTTTTCAAACCCCAAGAGGCCTCTGCTGATGTCAGCCCCATTTTACAGATGAGAACACTGTCCCTTGCTCAAGGTGGTGGTGGCAGAGCCAAGGCCTGAAGACCTGTGCCTGGCCCTGGAAGGCATTCTTGATTCACTGCACCTGCAGCCTTGCAGGCTGACCTGGGAACCAGGAACGTGCCCCTCAGGCTTCACACGTGCCTGAGAGTTCCTCTCACCACTCTGTCCTCTATGACCATGCTGCAGCAAGAGATGCTCTTTTTTTCTTCTTCTTTCTTTTTTTTCCCTTTCTGGTTCTGGGCAGTGGGCTCCTCGAGCTCCAGATTGGACAGTTAACATTTGCTGTGCTTTCTTGGCCTGGACTGTAAGTTCAGATGAGTTCTGAAATCCCAGGGAGATCTGCATCTCTCCTGCTTGACGGTCTCAGGGCCTAGAGGAAGAAAGCTGACAAGCTCTGGCTGTGCCTGATGAGAACTTGGCATCTTGCTGAGTGCTAAGCTTGACTCTGGCCGAAGGAAGCACCTTGGGCAGAGGAAAGAAGGAGGGAGGAAGGTTTGTAAGTTACAGAAATGGGCTGTTTTCCTTTGTACTCTTGTGGACATGGTAGCGGTTGCTCACTGAGCACCTGATCTCAGGAGGGTGGGCTCAGGGAAGATGTTCACCGGTAGAGGAGCAGTGCGGAGACTTTGCTACTGTTCCCCTGCGGGGCGCAGGGAGGATGCTGGGTGGATTCTCACACTCCCAGAAGCACGGCATAGGTATAGTGGGATGCGAGTAGGATCTTCTCAACATGATTTGAAATGGGGAAAAAGGGACTGATTTCAAATGTTCATCGGTTGGAAATTAGTTGACTTAATCAGGATGCTTCTACAAAATGGAATACAGCTATTAGAATAATAGAAAGTATGTGAGGTGTTGGATACATTCGTTAATTCAGCTGAGCTTTCTGGAAGATCTACATATTTCAAAGCATCGTGCTGTGTGCCATTAGTAAAACATACAATTTTTATGTTAATTAAAATTTAATTAAAAATCAGTGGCTAGGGCCAGGCAAGTAGCTCATCAGCACAGCGCCTACCTGGCAAGCATGAAAGCCTGAGTTTGATTCCTGGTACAAAAAATAAATAAATAAATAAATAAAATCAGTGACCTTATGAACTAATAGGGAACAGCACTGATTGAATAAAACAAAGGCAGGGCATTGAATAGCAGCGTGTGGGGTTCGCTGGTGGCTATGTGTTAATAATTCAGAGGCCAGGGCTGGTCAGGTAGATAGCTCAGCAGATTAAAGTGTCTGCTTAGGCAGATGCAGGGACTGGGGTCCAATCCCCGGTGTGTTGTGCCGGCCCCACCCCCAGGTCACGCTGAGACGGCGACTAATACTAGATGTGGTCGCTCATGCCTGTAATCCCAGTGCCTGGGAGGCTGAAGAACAGGAGGATCACTAGCAGTCCGATCTGTGTAGTGAGACCCTGTAGACCCTGTACTAAATACATTTTTTAAAAATGCAGAGCCCCTAGCCCCATACTGGCCCCAGAAACTGCACACTGAAGAGCACTCGGCTTTGCTGTCTGCCTCTTTCCTGCCCTGTTGGTCACTTCTAGCAATGACCTATGACCTCTTCCTGAAGCCGGGACCTGGGCTTCCTGGTGGCATGCAGTAGTATGGCCAGGGCCATGTGCAGAACACCTGTCAGATCTTCACACGGGTGTTGGTCAGCGAATGCATGAATTGAATGCACACAAAGGTGGGAGTTCTCTTCTACCACGAACACATGCAATGAGGGTCCAAGTCCATTCTCCCTCTCCCAGGTCCTCTCCCAACCTCCTTTCTCCTTGAAAATCTCTGCTTTACAGGGTTCCTCACTGTCCGCAGGCCAAAAGAAACAAAGAGGTGAAGGACCTTTAAATGAACATTGTCGGTTAGGTTGGGCAGATCTGATTTAATGGATTAATTTAGTTGTAGGAGCCAAGCCAGCCCAGCAGCTGGGAGCTGTCTCCCCATCTGACCATGTGCTGCTGAGTGAGAACTGTTGGGTTTGAGTCCGAGCTCTGGCCTGGCTGCCGGGTGACCTCGGCTGGGTTACTTAACCTTGTGGGAATCCCCATTTCCTCCTCTGTTAAAGAAGCCTAAAAATGCTGCTCTTCAGATTGTAGTAAGAATCAAATATGATAACACAAGTGAAAGTGCTTTTGGTGAACAGGGAAGGACAGCGTGCCTACTGCATTAGCAGCGGAGTGAGAGGGTCCCCGTTGTTCTCCGGGCCCCCCTTCTCCAGGCAGCTGTCCCATGCCAGGGCAGAAGAGGTTCTAATTCGGCTCTTACTCTTTCATTCGGTGCCCTCTCTCAGCCGCCTCCTCTCTTAGATTTCAGCCTAAGCAAATAAATTTTCCTACTCCACCGGGCTCTGTGTTCTGTAGCCAGTCATATGTTGGAGCTTGATAGAGATTGTTATCGAGCCAGATAATATTACCCAGTAAGGGATGACATTTCTTATCAGAGGCCCATGTGGAATCAGAGATAGGAGGCCTTTCTTTTCTCTGGCCGTCAGGTCTCTGCGCAGGGCTGGCAGGGAGGTGTGGGAGGACCCCCCTGGGAGTGGACAGCTGGGCTTGTCACAGCTTCTGTTGGCCTTCGTCTCCTGAGACAGCCACCCTTGATAGCTGGCTGAGTCGGAAGTGGCCCTGAATAATTCTTTTGTGCTTTGGAAGCAACTGACAGAGACCAGGTAGGAGAACATGAATAAGGAAGTGGGAGTGCCATGGTACTGGCCCAGCTTTGGGAGGAGCCAGAGCCCTTGCCAGGCAGACAGTGCCCTACTGCAGAGTGTGGCCCGAGAACTCTGCTATGGCTTTCTTTGCAAGGTAGAGGCTGCTGAGGCCCTGGGCCCATCCAAGCCCACCCCATCCTACTTGGCCTTGTTCTGTGACCAGGCTGGCCTGTGTGGATGCTGCCAGGGGTGCATGGCACATGGGGCTCCTGTACTTCTCATGTGGGAGGTGCTAGCTAGATGGCAGGACAGGAAGAGAGTGAGATCAGTGTTTATTCTTCCCTTGCTGTCCTAAGGACCCCTCACTAACTGAGGTCTATACAGAAGGTCCTGGGTTTGAATCTTGACTCTGGCATGGACCTGCCATCTGACATTATGCAAGTTGGGGTTCACTACCTCTATTTTTATGCCCACAGTATAGGGACAGCATAACTTTTCTCTGTTCCTTGGCATATTTGCAGGGCTTGTTGGTCTCTGGGCTTTACTTTAGCTCTGGAATTCTAGATGAAGGGGCACTGCTGAGCACCCAGAGTGCCAGCCTGAGATCAGAGCCCACTGCAGATAAGAAATCCATGATGGGCTGAGGAGATTTCAGTCCACCATGTGACTCAGAGCTGCAGTTTCTGCTGTAGACACATGCTCAGGGCTTGTCTCCTCCCGATATTTTGGGAAGTCCTGCCCTGTCCAGCCCTGTTCTCAAATAATAATCTTACTGTCATCAGAAAGGGAAGAAGAAGTGGTTTTTGTTCCTTCCTGGATCATTCAAGTCAGCAGCTCCTGCCTCTGCTTCCTTCCTGATGGCCTCCAAGGCTCAACTTGGTTCCATCACTGTTCCTTCCTCCCTGTCCTGAGCCTCCTGTGAAGGAAGTGAGTCTCCAAGTCTTACTCGATTTTCCTTTCTTTCACATTTCTTCCCATTGCCCAAGTCCAAATTCTGAAAGCAGATGTCTGTGTCCCTTTCCAGCTCAGTCAGTCAGGAGCAATCTTTCCCCCAGGATTGAAATAGACCTCTCAGTGCAGCATTTGTGGTCCTCATCAAGGTCAACATGACCTTACCCATCCTACTCACCTTTGAACCTTGGAGCAGGTGTCAGTCCATGTAAGCAGGTTATAGTTCTTATCTTTTAAACTTCCCACTTTCTCTCTGTGACTTCTGGACTTTGGTCCCATCATTTCCTCTCCGATGGAGTCCTGAGAGGTCTGTGGACTCCGACTTTCTGAATTTAGAAATTCAGGGCTTAGACTCCAGCTGCACCACTCCCTGGCTCTGGCTGAGAGCTGGTTGTTCTGCTACTCTCTGCTGTCTTTGGTTGCTGTTCACATTCTCTGGAGCCTGTGGGAGTTCTTAAATATGCAGTAGCAACTTTCTTGCACTCAGCATACAGTTGAATCTTGTTTTTATTTACCTATTCAATTACTCTGCATTTGATTGGAGAATTTAATCCATGTACATGCACAGTAATTATAGATAGGCAAGGACTTAGGATTGCAATTTTATTGTTTTCTGGTTCATTTGTTCTTTTTCTTGTACTTTTTAAAAAAATAGTTTGATTTGGGTTTTTGTTTTGCTTTGTTTTATTTTTTTCTTGTTTGCTTGTTTGAATGGTGTGCTTTGATTCTTTTCTTCTCAAATGTTCACTACAATTATTTTTTTGTGTGTGTGTTTTCTATGAAGCTTATGTAAAACATTTAGATAATGGGCTATTGTTTTGGCCTGTGTTTAGGTGTCCACAAAGCCCCAAGTAGTCATAGGTGGGGCATTTTAGAAATGGTTCAATCTAGAATGTGTGAAGCTGGAATTAATTAATGGTGCAATGGTAGATCAATGGCGCTAAGACTAAGGGTGCGACTAAGGTCTACCCACTCGAAGTAGCCTGGTTAAGATACAAGGGATAGAAAGAGCTGTGGCCATCGCTTTGTTACCATCCCCCCACCATGAACTAATGGTTCCTTGTCTGTCCTGCTGATCTGTCCTGCCACACTGCCTTACAACCAGTGAATTCTGGACTGAAACCTTTATAACTGTAAGCTAAATAAACTTAGCTTTTAAATTTGAGTGAGTGGTATTTTTATCTCAGCAGTGAGAGGATAGTAAAACACCTATTATAAGCTTATGAGCACTTAACTTTGACATAAAAGGTCTTACATGTTAACTTTTCACCATCAACATTTTATATTATTTGATATCAGAATTTATACTACTATGCATATGTTTACAAATTAATAGATGCATTTATTTCAGTAGTTTTATGTTTTACAAATTTATAATAAAGTTAGAAGTGAACAATGCATGATCATTAGAGTATTCAAATTTCATTATATTTGTGTTTAGAGTGAGTTTTTACATTTCATCTGTTTTTATTTTGTTAGCATCCTTTTCTGTCAACTTGAATTTCCTTTAGAATTGCTTACAAGATAGGTACAGTGATGATTAATTTCTCATCTTTTGTTTGTCTGGTAAATATTTTTCCTTATTTTTGAAAGACAGCTTTGATGATTAGCAACTTCTCTTTCTGCAGTCTGCAATGTTTCTGCTGAGAAATCCACAGATAGTCTTGTGACCGCTCCCTTGTATCTAACAAGTCATTTTTGCTACTTTACAATTCTGTCATCAACTTTTGATTATGATATGTCTTGGTGCAGACATCTTTGTACATAATTGTTTTTTGATTCGAGTATCTGGACATTTATTTCCTCAGAACAACAGATTTGGAAGTTTTCTGTTGTTTTTTAAAATAAACTTTCTGTCCCTTTTTCTTCTATCTTTGGCCTCATAATACATATTGTATATTCAGGTCACTAGATGTTGTCCTACAAGGTCCACAAGGTTTTTGTACACTTCCTTCTTTTCATTCCTCTGAGTCATCTTAAATGACCTGTCCTTGACTTTGTTGATTGTTTTTTCTGATTGGCTAAGTCTTGTGGAAGTTCCTTATGGGAGATGTTAGTTCAATTGTTGTGTCTCAGTTCCAGATTTTCTGTTTGTTTGTTTTCTATGGCTTCTATTTCTATGTTGAACTTTTAATTTTAGCCATATATTATTCACCCAATTTAATTTAGTTATATGTCCATATTCTCTTGTAGTTCACTGAGCATCTTCAAAATAATTATTTTAATTTTTTGGTCAAGGAATTTGTAGCTCTCCATTTCCTTGGGACAGTTACTGGAACTTTATTTTTCTTCCTTTGGTGCATGTTTCTCTGACACTTCATGATGCCTGTGCTTTGTGTTGGGGGGTCTCTGTATTTGAAGTAGACATTGTTACATTCTTTACAGGCTGGTGTTGTCAGAGAAAGTCGTTCACTGACCAGGCAATCCAGATGTTTTGAGTGGTGCATGGAGAAGCCTAGAAGGAGGCTTGAGAACTTTGACAGGCTGGTCGGGTGCCTGGGTCATTGGGCAGGTGAGCCTGTGTCCTCCATCTGTAGGGATTATTCTGGACCCACTTGGATGGCCGTGGAGCTTGGGTCTGTGTGGCCAGGTCTGGAGGCTGCATAAATGAGGATAAGCCTAAAGCTTGGATCCATGATGTGGGCCTGTGTCATAAATCCATAGGGTCCCGACTCACACTGTGGTCTACTGAGGTGGGTTTATTGTCTGGATCTGTGAGGTGAACCCAGAGCCTAGTTTTATGAAGGGCATCCTGGCATCAGAGTTCCCTGAGGTCGTCCTGGTGCTGTGCTGTGCAGCAAAATCCATGCTCACTTCTTCCTGAATACTCAGCACCTGAAGGGTATCTTTTTCCATGGTGAGCTGAGCTGACATGGGGAGGGCTGATGTGGAGTATGTGAGACTGCCCTTATTGCTTTCATTAATATTATTACTAGGTTTGGTACTGGGGATAAACTCATGACCTTGTATTGGCCAGGCAGGCGCCTATGTCCCTGAGCTACCTCCCTGGGCCCCTTATTTTTCTCCCAAATGCATCTTTTCTCATGGAGCACCAGAGTGCTCTATCTAGGTTCTGTAACCTCACACCTGCATTCCTTAGCTCTTGTGAAGGTATCTTTATGCAAGGGTGACTGTTCACACTGATACTTTTGTCAGAATGAGTGAGTTCTGGAACTTCCTATCTTGCTATCGTGCGGATATAAATTCTCCTCTCACAGTATGATTTGCAATGATACTTTGCTTTGCTTTTTTTTTTTTTTAACATACTATCTTCCTTCACTAGATTTATATCTTATACAGGCAAGGAAGAAGTCAGTTTTTACTACCATAGGCATAACAACAAGAAAGCACTGCTTCCACACTCACCTATGTTCTGGGCACTCTTCTAAGTTCTTCACTTTTGTCAAAACCTTTTATTCCCATGTGTTATTGGGGATAACCCTATATCCCCAATATCAATGACTCTACTGAGTTATTGATAACATCATTGCATTTATTTTCACAGTTGAAGATGCTGAGGCACAGGGAAGTGAAGTAATGTGCTCCAGCTCTTCCATCAGGCTGACAGACGATAACACCAGGACTTAAACCATCATCGTGGTGGCTGCAGAGTCTGTACTCTTAATCATTGTGGTCTATCAGGGTCTCTAGTCCCTCTTTCTAGTGACCATCCTGGCACTGGTGCTGGGTAACTCGGTGTACAGCAATCAAAGTACCACTGTTCTATCCTTGAATAATATTCTCATGGTAATTTGTGTGCCTGGTATAGAGCTAATAGTTGGAGAAAAGAGAAGGGGGCTCACTTAGGAATCCATAAACCTGGACTGAAATCTGGACTCCCACATTCACTAACCAGGTGGCTGTGACAAACGATTTAATTTCATCCAGATGTGGCTTTCTTAGGTCAAAATGGGAGCAATATTATGTCTTGCCTTAACAGTAAGGGAAAGTTCATGGAGTGTAGCAATGAGCAGGGGTGTATGTGCAAATGCATTGCATCATCTGCCTCTTGGAAGGGTTATCATTTTTAACTTGGATCATATCATATCCCCTTCCAGGAGACAACATCAGGGAGGGATGAGTCTGCTTGGGATAGGATAGATTTTGCTTAAGCAGTAAGAGGAGGCAGGGATGAATTGCTGTAGGGCACAGAGGGGTTACACTTTTCCTAGTGTTTTAGATGCTATTACCTTAAGCTGGTGTTCTCATGGATTTCCTCTGCAGGGCCAAAGCTGTGGGACTTTCTATGACGTCTCTGGCCAGGTTGCAGGATTGAGGCCCCTCCCCCATTACATTTGGCTTTGAGGTCACGCTGGGTTTCCAGACACAGGCTGCTTTCTCACAGCAAGTCACTGTTGTTTTCTGCCTCTGGCCTTCCTGGCCGTTCTAAAGAGGCTCCTGGGAGGCCAAGAATCACGGGTTTGCTTTTTGATCCTTTCCAGGAAATGCAACCAGGTATCCTGAAATAAAATTTCTCTGTTTTTTTTTTTGTATGTACTGAGCATTACTTCATGCTAGTCTTCCTTCTTTGAAGTGTGATTGCTGTCTTCCCATGCTCAGGAATAGCCCTGTCTCCCTCTTGGTGGCCTTTCCTTCCATGCTGTGTTCATAGAGTGTTTTCTCTTTGCTTCGTTCTCACCTCAAGATAAATGGCTTCCAGTGGTCCAAGGAGTACATGTGCTGGCCTTGTATAAATTGGTCTTTTCTAGAAGTGGATTTGGCTCCTGAAGATGGGGAGAAGGGCCTGTAGCACGGTGACAGCCATAGGTAGCTGGCTCAGCCTGGAAGCTGGACTCACTGTACACATCGTCCCTGGAAAGTCACACAACCTGTTCAGCCCCAGGCCTGAGCTACAGAACGGGGCCTTTGTGATGGAAGGAGCAGCTCAAGTCAGCTGCCTTCTTGATTATTGTCTCCCTCCCCAAGTGTTGCTCTTTTGCTTCTGAGAATCGCCATACTCTCACTGCTGAGTACTACATTCAATGCTGTGAAGATTTGGCTCCACTAGTTAGCAATTGCACACTCCTGCCTGGCACCCTCAGCCAGGCTGCTTGGCCTGTGATCCTTGCTCCTTTGCTTGCTAGCAGGTTGACTGGGCACAGCATGAGGTTCTTAGTGACTGGATCTTGGCTGGCTTATCCATAGAATGGGCGACCGGCAGTGGGGCGTAGCTGTGGGGAACTGAACTGTGGGTTACTTTATAATAAAATAGCACACTTATACCCCTCCATGATCCCAGTGTGAGTAAAACGCACCTTTTCACCCCTTCGCTTTGGTCTTAGCCTTATGACTTGCAGTGCTCCCGGGAAGCTGTTGGCCTCATGCCCTAACTGGGTAGTGGAATGGGTGGGACGGTTGGGCTTGCTCTTCTGCAGAGCTTCACCATGACAGTGTGCCTTCAGTAGCCTCTGATTGGTGGGACTGACACTGGGCATGGAGATAAACTTAGACAGGACCAGCTTGTACCTGTATCCTCTAGCTAAGCAGCGGATGGGAAAATGAGGAATCAGCACTTGCCGTCATATGCCGCCTGGGAGTGTGGGGCTGCGCGGTGCTTTCTAGCACACTGCACTAAGGCACCACCTCAGCAGACACTTGTAAGGCTTGCGTTTGCTCCTTTGTTAGTTTCCTGTTCCTGTTGCCACAAATGAAGGGGCCAAAATAAATAAATTTATTATTTCTCAGGGCCATGGGTCAAATGTTTGCTACTGTCTGGCTGGGCCAAAATCCAGGAAAACAGGGCTCTCTTTCTTCTGGAGGTTCCAGGAGACAGTCTGGTTTTTCTGCCCCTTCTAGCTTCTAGAGGCTGCCCAGATCCTTGGCTCATGGACCCTTCTTCTCCATCTTCATAGCCAGGAATAGGACATCCCTCCAGACTTTTCCTCCATGGTGACATCTTCTCTCATTTGTTCCTTGTTTCACCCTCTTCCACTTTTAATGCCTTTCTGATGGAATTTGCGTCCACAGAAATAATCCAGGGTAATCTTACTTAAAGCCCAGCCAATTAACAACTTTACTTCAATCTGTAGGCTTTCTTCCCCTTTGCCACGTAACCTGATGCATTCGTGGGATGCAGGGATGGAGGAGTATGCAAGGCCACGTGTCCTTACTTTGCCTACCTTTTAGGCATTTACAATAGACCTTCGCTAACACTAAACTGTACATCCACACTTATATTACAAACCTCAACATTTGCATTCGTAAGATCAAATGCAGTGGAGTCCCAGTGACATTCACACAGACCGTTCAGGCGGGCTTTGCTTCAGTGGAGGGGTAGGCCTGGCACAGTTTTCATCCCTCACACATGGGCCCTGGGCAGGAGGATTATGAGCTAGGAAGGAAGTGACGTCAGGTGGCCAGCTGGCCATGGAGCAGATGATAATGTTCTTCATTTGTTGTTATAGTTGGTCCCCTGTTCTCACTGCGCCTGCTCAGATCTGCAGTACCAGCAGAGCAGACTGGCTGCACCACCAGGGTGGTGGGGAAGGGCCAGACAGGGTGCCTAGCCCGTATCTTCACATGCCCACTGGCTCCGTCCTCGCATCCGACAAGTCCTTCTGATCTTCTTACACACAATGGACTACCAGCAAGCAAGAAAAACTTCCTGGCTTGTGTGAAACCAGATTGAAGGAAACAGCTGGCTTTTGTGGAGGCAAGAAGACAAAATCCATCTAGAGTGATAACCTGTCTCCAGGCACCCTGTGTTTTGGCCACAAGCTGCTGAGTGACTGTCAGGTGGTTCAGAGGTGACGGAGGACATGAATTCCAGAAGTGCTAAGTGAGCATGGTGGGGGTGGGAGCAGGGTGGCTCCAGCCAGCATGAGAAGAGCCTGGCACTGCAGGGATGCCTGGCATCTGAGGCCCCACCAGTGGCTTGCTGTGCCACCACCAGAAAGTCGAGGCTGCACCACTGTACTCGGACATTAGCTTGAAATCCTGCCCCTTCGCTGACCGGCTGTGTGACCCTAGGTAAATCTCTTGTTTTCCTCTCGGCTTGAGGAAGATGATCATTTCCTTGGCAGAGAAATGGCAATTAGATTAGTGCTTGAGAGAGTTTGGGTGAGGATTCACTGAATAGGCATGTTTGGGGGGAGTGGTGCATGCATTGTGCACATATGTACCCATATGGCCATAGGCATGTGTTTATATATGTGTATGTGTGTGTGTGGGGGGGGAGCTGGCTGTATATACTCTCTGTAGATAGAAAAAAGATTAGACAGATTAGAGATAGATAAGATAGATACATATTTATATATGTACAAGGATAAGGGCTAGTTCTCTGCTCATACTTATATGTGTATAAGCATACATCTATTTTATCTATCTATTTCTAGTCTACCTATCTATCTATCATCTATGTAGAAAACATAGAGGATTATTAACCACCCTTAAAATACCTCTCCTCATTTGAACACATCCCATTGTTCTTGCCACTTTCTCTTTTGTAGGGCTTTTACAAGGTGTGATAAAAATATACTGGATGTTGTTGCTAACTACCAGAAGTGGGTGGGCAGGCTTGTCAAAAACGTTGTTGTGTGTTCTCGTCCACCTTATTCCCTGGATCTGTCATGGTATGACTTCTGGCTCTCTTTCAAAGTCAAAATGACCGTGGGGTAGATGTTTTCGATCAACTCAGGACACCAGGGCAGGCAGGACATGGTAACTAAGGGCACGCATGAGTGAGGGCTTCCAGATTTGTTCAGGAAGTTCCAGGACTGATGGGATGAGTCTGCTCAAAGTAAGGGGAGTACTTGGAGGGTGGTTAATGGCAGTGTCTTTTACTGGGATACATTTTCTTTAAACTCACACCATCTTTTCAATCATACCCATGCATTTGGAGTGTGTGTGTGTGTGTGTGTGTGTGTGTGTGTGTGTGTACATGTGTACTTCAGCTCCTAGCTCTTAAGAGCACTTCCTTGTTTACATATGCTAGCAGCCGGAGGAACAGTCCCTGGCTGCCTTTCCCTTCTCCACAGCTCCTTGAGACAGTTTTCAGTTTGAGCCTGAGAGTTCACCCTCAGCTGGATCTTTAACCAGAGCTTCTTGAGGTCACCCTCAAGCGCTTTCTCCTCCCGGCGAGTGGCCCTCCCAGGTCTGCCTGTGGGTAGCAACAGTTCCCCCAACCCAAGTTCACAAACCTGATGCAGGCCTAGAATCTGAATCTCTTAACAGTTTCTGTAGAAGCTCGCTCATGTGGCTTCCTCTCATGGCTGCTCTGTGGACACCTTTATCCCTAGCAGCACTGCCTTCCTTTGCTTGCTGATTGCTGCTTCTCTTCCTTACCAGAAAGCTCTGAGTCGTACAGCCTACCCGACAGCGCTACTGTAGTTCAGATGTTCCTGTTCAGATGTCCAATCTCATGTCACTCGAACATCCCTGGGAAGGCCGGTTCTATTCTCCTCCCTTGCTCAGAACAAGCTGGGGCCAGCCAGACCACGCAGGTCCTGGCCTCCCAAGCTCATCCCCTGCCACAGCATTTGGGTGCTTCCTCCACTCGCAGCCCCTGCCACCAGGACAAGCACGGCTGCTGTTTCTGGAGTGTCTGCACTACATACCTTCAGGGCAGTGCATGATCATCCTGAAGCAGAAAACGATAAACCACACATGCAAGGATGCCCAGCCACACTCCCACAACCCTCCCACCCACCCGCGAAGCCTTTCCCTTCTAGCACACTAGACACCGGGTATGTAAGTCTTGTTTTCAGAGCCAGAAGTCCTGACGACCTGCCTTTTAACATAGGTGAGTGAAATCTTGCAGAGAAAATTTCATCCAATTTAAAATGTGCAGCTTGTCCTTAGGGCTACAAACAAGTGCCACAGAGGCAGGAGCTGCCCTGGTGTGGGCCACACTGGGAGGTACACAAAAAGGCACGCGCCCCTGAGGCACAGCAGCCCGGAACCCGCTGCTTACTGCCTCGCTCGGCCCCATCTTTCCGCTCACAAATGTGTTTTCTTCCTGCACTTTGGCATCCATCAGGATTTAAATTCCAGGCTGTCAACCCTTGCAGAAGGGGCTCAGGTACCAGTATTACAGCTCCCCCGCGGGTGTGCACAGGCTTGTCACTTGCAGAGGGCTTGCAGAGCCTTCGTTTCTCCTCACGGCCACCCTGAGGGTTTGCCACTGGTGGCTAAGGAGAGTGAGTGGCTGCACGGTAGGCCTAAACCCCAGCCTCCCTCTGCACAGCAGGACTCCTGCTGTCCACCTGCTCTCCACAGAGTCTCTGCACTTGAGGTCTGTCCCCACTCTGCGGAGAGACTGCCCCTTTCTTGTGAGCCGGTTGTCCCATCTGCAAAGCTCCTAGCTCATCTAATCCTAGTGATCTCGTCGTATATTTATCTGACCCGCCTCTGCAAGGAATAGAGCTCTCTTCGCCTCAGCCACTTTAATTCTCCAGCGGGTAATCTGGATCCTGGCTTGTGATAAGCCCTCCTGAAGGATGTAGGGAACAAATTACTGAACAGTGATACTAATTATCAGTCAAACTATTTCTGGCATATTGAACTCCTGTCTGGTTACTGGCTTTCCTTCTTTTCTTATTACAGAGCAGTGAGGACTTCTAGAAAAAGCCGAAGCACTAGTTAGCGTTTGAAGGCAACTAACGACATGAATGGATAGATTCAGTGGGTGTGTGTTCACATCTACCTATTTACCTGTGTGATAGTGCAGGAGTACATGTATTAATTTGCAAATGGCTCTTTTACTAACTACTTGGAGCTCAACAGCTTTCCACACCGCTAGGTGTTTTTCTGCTCTGCCACCATTTGATCATGCAGGCCCCACCTTCACTGTTGTTTAGGCGTGAGAAGCAAAGCCCTTTGAATTTTTCCAAGCGTCCCAGAAGGAGAGCTAGAATGAATTGAACTTTGGCACTCTTATGCTTAGTGCTTCTGTGATTTCTTTTCTGCCAGTGCTGGGGATTAACCCCAGAGCCTCAGGCATGCTGCTCAGTGCTCTGTCACAGAGCTGGATCCCCAGCCCACACTGAGTACTCCTACAGTTATGTCTCTATGAATATATTTTAGTTCCCATAAAACAGAATGGTGGAGTGAACAGCTGTTTGGCTTTTGTGTTTGCCAAGTTCTCCTTTAGGAAGTCAGGACCAAGGTCTGTTCTGCCAGGGATAGGAGACGACCACACCCTGGGGCCAGCCCCCCGCAGCAGGACCAGGAGCTCTCTCCCCGGCTTATCATGCCCTTTCTTTAAGCTGCTGTCCTGGCTGTTTTTCTGCTATGACGGCAGAGGTGAGCTGCCGGGACTGAGCCTACTGCGACCAAGACTCCTACTGTCAGCTACTTTACAAGGAAGCTTGCTTATGTACAAGCACTGATGCCCTCATAGCACAGGCTGCTATGGGCGCCTGCCCCATTTAGACATGGGAGAGTGAGGGGCTGGGAGGACAGGAACTGAAGTCTCCCACGGGCTAGGAATGGTGGAGACGGGCTTTGGTTCCCAGTGTCAGCACTCTTGGTCCCTGGGCCACAGGGTGGGGCATCAGTCCTTTTGCAGGTGGGGAAGTGGGGTGGAGAGGGTGAAGTTCTATGTTAATGCAGGGCTGGCTGGGGCTGTTAACCCTCACCATCCCTGGCCTGTGTCCCCCCCCACCCCCCCGAGGGCGCTTGTCATTTCTCCAGTGTCCTGGTCCAGTCTGCCAGCACAGGGCTGAGGCCATGGCAGCTGGCAGCATCCTTAGAAACACTTCCAGGAAAGCTCAAGGATGCGACAGAACAGAAGCAGCTGTGATCCTGAGCTCTCTTCTGCATGAGCTTCTGTCTATATCGATGCTTGTGACTGAATCAGATGAGGAATTTCTGGATTCCAAGGGAGAAAGTCTGGGGACAGGGCAGGGGCCCCTGGGAAAAGCGGCAACATCGAGAGCCTTCTCATGGGAAGGAGGCCTCGCTGGTCACCAGTCCTGCTCCCAGGGGACACAGCATTTGAGGGTCATAAACCAAGCACTTCTCTTATTTACGTCCTACCACAAGGGTGTAGATCTGTGTGCAGCTATTTCACACTCTCCTATTTTTGGCTAAAAATACCGCTATAGCCGCTTTGTTGAGATAATAGTTCATATACCATACAATTTGCTGTTGTTTTCTGCCAAAATCACTTAGCAATTTATTTTAGCATAAATTTGTTTAACAACATATTAACAATGTATTTGATGGTCAGGAGTGGTGCAGGACATCTGTAATTCCAGCACTTAGGAGGCTGTGAATTCGAGACCAACCTGGACCACCAAGTGAACTCAAGACCAGCCAGAACTTCATAGTGAGACTTTGTCTCAAAAAGACAAAAACAAAAACAAACAAACAAACAAACAAA
>NW_004524638.1:4253654-4258679 GCF_000260255.1 Octodon degus | reverse complement strand
TGCTTGCAGGCGCTTTAATCTGCTGAGCTATTTGGCCGGCCCACGGTTCATATTTAAACTTGCAGATTCATTTCATTTAGATGAATTTTTAAAACTTGTGAAATGAATCGTTGGACAGCAGTGCATCGGTTGCTTCTGAGAAGGGCCAGAGACCACTGGGGAGGACCAAGCAAGGACCCCTCGTCAAGGGGACTGTTTCAGGCTGTTTGGTCAAAACCCAAATGGGCGATTTCACACTCTGTGAAATAGGCCCACACTTTCAAAAACCAAACAAATGAAGAAGCTTAGGTGGGGAGAGGCTAAGCACACGTCTTTGCAAGCTCTCCTAACAAGACTGGCTGCTTATCTTTGCCACCTCCCCGGACATGGCCTGCGCCTGGCAGGCTGTCAACTGATGGGATTAATGGTGCCTCACTGGGAACCTCATTAGCTCCTGGGGGGCGCTTGGGAGAGGGCGGGAGGGCGACTCCCTGGTGTGGGGGTCCTGCCTGCCCTCTGTAGGCTAGCTGCCTGCCCCTTTGGAATTCGGATAAATTTTCTAGATCTTTTCTATCAAAACCTAGGCTTCGTGTTCGTCTATGAGGAGGCAGACAGCTCACTTTTACCCAGGCCATGTCGTGCACTGGCACATGGCCTTTGGCTCAGTCCTTCGCCTCCTCACTAAAGATGCCACGGCAGAGAGAATGCGCAGCAGGACACAAAACAGGTGCAGGATTTTCTCTCACCCCCCAAAAATATGTGCATTGCTGTAGATCACAGAAGATGAGGAGTACTAGGCAAGCACCATCAGCTATCCTTATTTAAAAAACAATATTGTATAAATTTTGACAAAAGAGCATAAATTATGTCATTTTCTTGGTAGAAAAAGTCTACACTTGGCTAGAAAAAGTTTCAAAGTATAAAAATACCATACTGGGAGCAGGATGTGATTGTACATGTTTTCTTGTCCCTAATGTGTGACTTATTTTTCCCAAGGACCACGCATTGCTGGTGAGGTCAGCTGTTAAAGAATGAGTTGGGCTGTTTTCTTTGAGCAGAGAGGCCAGCTTGAGTTTGCGCAGGCTCCCTTGTCTCTAGGTTCCCGCCTCATACTTCCCAGGGCCCTGAACTTGGAGCTTGTGATGCATAAGGCGCCTCCTATGGGGTACTGCCCGTAAACCTTAAGGTTAGCGAGGTCAGGTGCGCCCTCCCAGCAGCATGGCACCAGGGCCCAGCACAATCCTTTCCTTGTCCTGGTTTCCTCACCAGAAGAACGGAACAGAAGATCGTCTCCCTGGTGCATCGACAGGAGACACACACACAGGAACACCGCAAGACGGTGTAGAATTTTATCAGTCAGTCTTCTCCAAGCGGCCCCTTCGATTCTACCTCCCTCCCCGTGCCCTGGGAACCAGTGCTCTCAGTACAGTCTGGGACAGTGGCATCCAACCACTCTGCCCTGGTGCCAACAGTGGTGGGCATGAGGCAGGGTTCGGGTGAGCCAGAGGGGCGGGGAACCGAGACCCCTTCCGCGCACAGTTCATAGGAGGGTTTGTGTTCCCATGAGAATCTAAAGCTGAAGCTGACCTGACAGGACCCTCACGTGCCCACCACTCATCCCTGCTGTGTGGCCCTAACAGGCCACGGATTAGTGTGTTTGTTTGGTGTCCTTGGTCTAAGGGACTTCTGATTGCTTGGGTCTTAGTTCCTTTTCTTGTTGCTGGGACAACCAAAGCTAAAGGAGGAGAAGTTCATTTAGCCGACAGTGTGTGGAGGTTTCAGCCTATAGCAGGCTGGTCCCAAGGCAAGATGGCTTCGCAGAGGGCCATCAACGAGGAGAACAGTCCGTGGTGCAGCAGGCAGTAGGCAGCAGGCAGCAGGCAGCAATCCACCCTCGCCTGTGTCCCTTTACATTCCATCCAGGCCACACACCTGTCTGTTGGTGCCACCTACACCCAGGGTGTGGCTTCTGTTATCTACATCCTTAATCTCAGTATCACACCCTTTTTAAAAATAATAAATTCTGTTAGTACATTTTCATGGAAATAATGGTCATATTTATCATTGGGAATGTGTGCCCGTGCATTGTTTATCCTGATTCTTCATTTTCTCCGATCCATCTCCCCTCCCTTCAACCCTTCCTCCTCTCCTTATTTATACAACTTTGTTTCCATTTTTCCTTCTAGCTCCTTTTCTTCTCTTTTCCCTTCTTCCATTTCCCCTCCCCTTTCCCTGACTCCCCTCCCCATCTGGACATTTTCTTCCTATTTCTCAAGGTCTGTCACACATTTTGGTTCTTATTTACCTTTTCAGTTTCTCACACCAAAGAAGGAATGTGCTAATTTTTTTTCATGAATTTAGGACAGGGTCTACAGGGTGTACCAGGGTCTCACTACATAGATCAGACTCGTAGGGATTCTCCTGTTTTCACCTTCCCAAAGCTCTGGGATTACAGACATGCATGCGGGCGTATGTGTGCACATGGCCCAAGCCGGAGAAGAAAGACAGTGCCACACGTTCTCACAAGCAGAATCTTTAGAAGTTGATCTCATAAAAGCAGAGAACTATAGTAGCATGGCAGTCACCAAGGCTGATTGGTTGGAGGCAGTGAGGGTGGAGTAACGTGGGCCAAAGGTTATGAAATCTTGCCTAGAAGGAGGAATGAGTTCGAGAGACTTACTGTTTCTCCAGACCGAGTACCTCTAGTTAAGATGACAGCATCTCTGAAAAATGCTAAGGGAGTGGATATAAAGTTGTTCTCACACACAAATAACCATTCGAGGTGAATCATATGGTAGTGGCTAGATTGTGTTGTTCCAACAGTGTATAGTCCTTCAGAACACCATGTTGGACTTGGTGAACACATGCGGTATGTCCATCTCTCTGTGTAGAGAAAGGGTTTCTCGGGGCCTCCTTCTCAGCTGGTTGCTTCAGCTGGGATCTACCTCTAACCAAAGGTGGGGCTGACTGCAGCAAATGTCTGGGACACAGTGCTGTTTCTGTCTCTTCCTGCAGCCTAGTTCCTCGCAGCCGTGCTGGGTCTTCAAGCAGCTGCGTCGGAAATATCACCAGCTCTTCTTGCAAACCAGTCGTGTGCTTGACCCCAGATGGAGAGTGTGCAGTCCTTTCTGGAAGAGGAGCTGCTCAGAGAGGGTGAGTCGCAGCTTTGCAAACACGGCCACCTTGGTGGACCTTACGGGGCTCCTGGGGGCAGAAGCACACTTGTACTCACGTAGGCCCAGAGCTGCGTGCTGCTGTCCTGTGCCTCCCTGCTACCATCATGTTTGTCACTCTGCATCCTCCTGCGTTGTTGTCTCAACTCCTTTTTATGGTGGTGATATGGATAGCTTAATTAGAAAACAATCGTTTGAGAGACTTGCTAAAATGTTATTTCTGGGTCCTTCTGTATTTTTGCTCAGTAGGTCTGGGATGAGGCCCCACAACCAGCATTGTCATCAAACTTAGATCGGTTCATTCAGCCAGTAGGAGACTATAACCAGAGTGCCTGGGACCCCTATTCCAAAGACCCATAAACAAGTTTGAGCACTAACTTGAAAAATTGTTAGTTTCAAAGCACAAAAGTGAAGCTGTAAAATGGCAGAGAGCAGACGCTTTGCTGGGTGAGCCCTACAGGGCCCAGAAGAGTCTTGCTGTAGATGTCCCACCCACATGGGCACCGGGAGGCCGAGGGCCAGAGCAGGTGACCAGGGCCAGGCTGCGCCAGAGACATGAGGTAGCCACCCACAGAAAGGGATTAGGTCTTGTTCTCAGTCCTAAGAGATGCCTCCATGGTTTTTATTGGCATATAATAATAACTGTACATATTTATGGGGCTCACAGTGTGATAATTTAATAATGTATAGTGATTAAGTCAGGGTAATTAAAATATCTCTTTAAACATTTATCATTTGTGTCAGCAGATAATGAACTCCTCTCTTCTGGTTCGTTCTAAAATCTTTAACAAATTTATTATAGGCTGCACTTGCTCTGCCATGCAGCAAACGCTGTCTTCGATGCCTGCAGGACACAAGGAATGGGAGCACTGTCCTCACTTCTGCGTTCTCTTCCCTCTCCTGGCACCTTCTTATTTTTTTGGGCTTCGCCTCATCTCCTTCATGTTTGTTTACCTTACCTGAACATCAGTCAAACTTCAGATGTCAGAAAGTTTTCAGACTGTGACTCTAGTTTCCTTCTGCTGGCTAGTTGTGCCGTGGACGTGGAGATTTTAGATGTAGTTTTTCTTTTCTGCCTTAATTTTCTTTCTTTTGGCAGTGGTGAGGGTTAAACCGATGGTAGGAAAGAACTTTACCACTGAGAAATTGTTCCACCTCTTTTTACATTTTATTTTGAGACAGGGTCTGGTGAAACTGCCTTGGTTGGCCTCCAACGTGGTGTCCTCCTGCCTCAGCCTCTTGAGTGGCTGTATTACAAGTGTGTTGTTGGAAGTTTTCACGTGAGTATTTCATATGTAACTCCTGTGCTTTTCTTTTATGGGAGCTCTACACTGCCACTCCCTGAATCCCTACTTGAAGTCCCACCTAGGACTCCTCAGGCTCCCCACTGAAAGAACTTCTCTTTGTCCTTTAAATTGAGTTGTATATGGTTAGATTTCTGGACTTATGTGTAAACATAATGATTACATAAATCTTTACGCCTGTTTTTAAGATATATTCTAATTTTTTAAATGTTTTTTCATCATATTCTGTAGGAACTTAAAGTTCAACATATCAATGCTTGATGAAAAATACCTGTTCCATGTTATGCCTAAGAAGTTTGATATGTGGACAGATAGTGAGGTTGAGTCTAACAGCCTAGGTTGTATGGTAACAACAATAAGCTTCTCTCCTGGAGAGAAGCTAAGATTGCAGACCAAAATTAGAGAAAAAGGAGGGCTGCAAGGAAAGCCATCATTTTGGCCCTAGCCTTCCAAAGTCAATTAAGACTCAGGACATATGAGAACTAGTACAGTAATGACATGTAACTCAGTTGTGTCTCAAATTTTCTGATGAAGGAGATTATGGGGCCAAAGAGGAAAGTGATCAATGA
>NW_004524638.1:4242156-4252439 GCF_000260255.1 Octodon degus | reverse complement strand
TTGAGGTTCCTGGGAATCACAGTAATGCTCACCAAAATAGGGCACCTGGGGTGCTTCACTCCTAGCAGCCTCCCACCTATTTAGAATACTGGTGGTGGAGATTACTCTGCAAAGTCGTAGAGAGCTTGCCATAGTCTCCTTTGCTAGTGGCAGCATACATAGCTCTTTTCGAGTAGGTTGTTAGGAGGTATGGAAGGCCCTCGTGGCCTTATATCACTGTTTGGAGCTTGTTTAGAAGACCCATTCCAGGAAAAAGGAAGGCTGTGCAGTACAAGGTGATTCTTTGGGCCAGGAGCACATAGGGGAGAATGGAGCCTCAGGAGCACGTGGTACGTCTGCTCTTCCATCTCACCGACAGCCAAAATGTCCTCATGAAAAGGGGAGCACCTTAAGGAGAGCAGTGACAGTCCATGATGGGACAACACGGAAGACATGTGTCTGCCCTAGGGTGTCTGTCTTCAGGGTAGGGAGACCAGCTCCTCATTGGAGCATGAAGGTTGTACCTACTTGGGATAAGAGGAAGGTGGCAAGGGCCTCGTTTTCCTTGTCATGTGTGTGGATGCAGAGGACATCATACGCCCCTGAGACTGGTGTCACAAGGGGGCAGTGGGACCCTCACTGCACATCAGGCAGTGCCCCAGGAGCATGCTCAAGAGTGAAGGTCAGGTGGGTCCCACTGCACCCCAGCAGGGCTCAGTGGTACAAGGATGCCCCAGTGAAGGGTGTGTGCTTTTCCTCAGTGGGAATCCAGCACACTGTGGTGCTCTCTGTCCTGCACTGTCACACCTGCCGAAATCCCCATTTTGCAGACAAGCACCCTGAGTCCTCAGGGCTCGCAGCAGTGCCGTCCAAGAAGGCTCTGCTCCCATCCTCCCCAGAGGCATGGGGCAGCTCTTCATAGTGCTGTCCTGAGACTCGCATCATAAAATACCATGGGTGCTTGCCGAAGGGCACCAGCATTCACAGCAGCATTCGCGCCTGGGCTTTCCGACTCTGAATCTGGCTTTTTTTTTTTTTTTTCTATTACATTTTATGACAACTTCCTGTGTGCAAGGCTTGTTACTGTTGGTCTCTCGCTTCCTTTTCTACTTTGTCCATTTGCCTTCTCCTCAACCCTCTGTGAGCTTTTACCCCAGTGCACATGCTCTGTGCCATGCACGCGCACCCAGCGTAGTTCTGAAGCTTCAAGGGCATGGCTGTGGTGTCCCTCGGCTCCCTGGAAGGCCCCTGGCTGGTGGCGTCCATCGTGGAGGAAGAATATGTGTTGAGGAGAGACCACACAGCAAGACGTGAAACTGGGGAGATATGCGGGTGGGGCCGGGTCAGCTCTTTTCATGGCGGCCCCTTGGAGTACTACCTGAGGGTCTCAGGAAAGGCCATCTTGCTTTCTGAAGGACAGCAACCTGGTGACCTCCCCTGGCCTCCTTTCTGAAGGACAGCAACCTGGTGACCTCCCCTGGCCTCCTTTTTGAAGGACAGCAACCTGGTGACCTCCCCTGGCGTCCAGTTCTTCACAGCATCACACCAGGGATTGAGCTTTTAACACACAGACCTTTGGAAGACATGCCCAAAGCCTGTTAAAGGCACAGCGGTCCGCCGTCCTCTCTGGGCTCACCGGGTGTGCCTGTGCCCAAGGGCCTCTCGCCTAGTGCTGCATGGACTGTGGGAGAGTCCATTATGCACCAAGCACTGACGGATGTGTTCTGATGTACACTCGCTCCCACTTTCATAAGTCTCACCAGATTGTTTTCCGTACAGAGTGCAACAGCGCACACCTCCACCAGCAGGGGTATGCAGGGGTTCTGTTGTTCTAAGTCCTCGCCAGCCCCTGTGTCATCAGATCTATCAGAAAGGTTGTGTTTCGTCACACAACCAGGCCATCGTGTGATTTTAGAATTTCCACCTCCATCCCAGCATATGGATGAGCATATCATCTCTCCCTTCCATCTGAAAGGAGAATTTCCCCAGAAATCCCAAGTAGGCTTGTATGTATCATTGGCCAGGCTGGGCCAGGGCTCCTTCCAGCTAGGACCTGGCGGAGACCCCAGCATCACCATGGCTGTTCCAGCTTGGTCGATGCCTTCCCCTGCCTTTCAGCACATCTCTGTCTGCATTGATCTGAGCAGAACTGTGAGTACTATAATGAGGACAGCAGTGGCCAACAATGTTTTCTGCACCCTGTCTCTGCTTTTGGAGAGTGTGGCTGTGCTCTGGCTACCTGGCTGTCCCTCCACGTTAGCTGAATTAGCCATTTGCAGCGAGGTCCAGAAGCACTAAGCCAGCCTGTGCTTGTGGGTCCGTTGCCCTGGGGAGTACTTCTGTCCACTCATCTTTGAGGTGGCCAGGCCGATGTTGGACCCATTCCCTCTGCAGCTGCCCTGGCTTAGTCTCCCACAGAGTCCCCAGGACAGAGAGCAGTGGACAGATTGAGAGGGAGCACCCACAACACTGGCCCTGAGCTGTGCTCCAGCCAGGAGCGCCAGCTGAGGATGGGGACAGGGGGCGCGCCAGGGTCAGACTTCCCCAGCAGCTACTTCCCCTTCTCGCCAGCACTGAGGAGGCCTGTGTTTCCAGCAAACCAAAGAAATTAAGTATTAAATGATACCTGATAGTCATGAGGATTGAGTCCTTCCTCTTCCGGGTTACCTGGGGAGTGCTGCGGTCCTCTGAGCTCCTAGAACTCGGAGAACAAGTCTGTGCCGCGGTCGTTGCTGTACACCATTTCCCTACCTGAGCATGTTCAGCGCAGGCTCAGGCTGTGCACACACCGGCAGCCACTCAGGCGGGAGGTGGCAAGCCAAGCCACGTACGTGGCCCTCAGCAATAGAGGACGTTGGCTTCAAGGCCTAGGTTTCCCCCAGAAGCCTTGTAAACCCAATCTCGATAACTAGGGACTCAACTAACTTTTAGTGTTTAAAATCCCAATGTTCTTGGTCACTCCTCCCTCCCTTTCCTTTCTTTTCCCTCCTTTCCTCCTTTCTCTGTCCCTCTCTCGCCGCCCACCTTCCTCAGTTTTCCAGCCCTCAGGCTCCCCCTTCCAAGCAGCACTCAGGCCTCCTGTGTCTGGTCTGCCTGTCCTCTCACCTTGGAGAGGGCTGCATGCTAGGCATGGGGCCCCTGGGACACCCTCATGCCAGGCAGCTGGTCACCTGGTCGGACCCACAGCCTGAAAGCCGACCTGGACCGGGCCGCAGAGCACCTAGGAAGTGAGCTCCGTGTCCACCTTTGTTCCGTTCCACGCATTCACTCCTTTGGAGACCAAGGAAGAGCTTGATGCTCCTCAGGCTCTGCACGCTAGCGCCAGGTGGACCGTGGCCTCTGCCCAGCCTCCTGGAGGATGTGGCGGTCACAAGCCTCTTTTTTCTCTTTTTTTTTTAGATGAGAAAGCCATTGTGCAGAAACATTAAGCAACTCGGCAGAAGTCACACAGCTGAGAAGTAGCCAAGGTGGAAGTTGATGGGCTAAGGAAGCTCCAGGGCACTGCCGCTCCCCAGGAGCCCGCGGTAGGTGTGCGCTTCCTCCCAGCAGCCAGGTCGTGTGACCAACGAGTGGCATTTTCCTCTTCTCTTTCCCTCCTTTCCTGAGAGTCTAATCATGCCTTTTCCTTCTCAGGAGACCTTGCTCGGGAGGCAAAGGCAGCAGTCATATTGGCTTAGAGAGAATTGAATGCTTTTTCCAAAGTGCTTAGAAGACGCAGCAACTGGAAAGCAGAGCTTAGAAAATTGCCACGGCCCGAGGGAGGAATGCGCACTCCCTCCTTCCCAGCCGGCTCCTAGTGCACGGAGCACCTCTCACCACTGGTTTGGTCACTGCTGAGCTATCTTCATTTAATGTGGTTTTGACAAAATAGTTGGTCTGGAAATTTTATTTTCAATTAAACTTATTGTTGAGCTGTCTCGGTTTTGAAAGGGTTCCATTAGGGTGGCTAATTATATATCAGTTACTACAAGGAGATATTTGCACTCAATTTCAGCTCTTAGGTAATTCTAATCAAATGCTTTCTTTATAATTTTTCCTCCCTGGAGCTGTGCACAACCATCTTCCCCTCACAATGCAAAGCTTCCCGTGAGTGAGTTATTTTTAGAAAGCCAAATCAAAACAGCAATTGTGGCGGAGGCCATTTATAGCCTAGCAGAGTAAAGCATATGCACTGATAAAAGCAGCCAAACCACCTCCCTGGTGGTGCAGTCTGATGTCCAGGCACTGCAGGCTGACCTTTATACTAAAACATTCCTTTGACGTCAAAGGCAGCAGACCTGCCTTTAAACTGACAAAGGATTTGGGCCTTGGCAGACAGTTGCCAAGGTCCCTGCGTTTCACAGCGGCAGCTCTGGTCTGGCCGCTGGGGCTCTGGTGGAGGACGGAGGGCATGTCCTGGGTTTTCCTCCTCTGCTCCATTTTCCTCTTTGAGTGGCACACATTAGCTCCCCTCCTTGTGCCGTCGCCCCGCAATCAGAGTGTAAGGTGGGGGATTGGGCTGTACTTTTCACCCTGTGGGGTGCCTGTGAGTAGTAGGTGCTCAAGTACAGTCATTCATTAAAATGCTACTTGCTTTCTCATTTAAATGTTAGTCTTTCATTACATAGATACTAAGTGAGTGTATTTGTCTTAGGGCAAAACATCCCTTTCCAAATATGGCTGAGAGTCACATCACTCAACTCCACCTGAGTCCTTTGAAGGTCTAGAAACCAGGAGAATGTTCTGGTCCTCCAACTCGCCATCTTCAGGCCGTTGGCTCATCATGAGCTCGCATCAGCCAACCTTTTGGAACACATCTTTGCAGACCTTCCAGAGGCACTTGTGCCCATGTATGAGCACATGCATACATGTGCGCACACACACACACACGCACACACACACAGTCAACTTCTAAGCCTGCAATAGAGTATTGCAAAGCTTATCTAGTTTCTCTCCACAGTCTGTCAAGGGGTGCCATATACATAGGCAACCTGTTTCCTCTGAACCCTTTGATTTGAGCCAAATAAGTTCTTTGACCTACTTTCCTCATTAGACCTCTAGATCCATTCTCACGTGCAGGCTGACCAACTAGCCTTGTCCACTGCTATCTAGGTAACTATATAACATTCTCTTAAAATCAGCTCCTGCCTGGGAGGTTATACCACACCAGTAGACTGAAGTTTGTGAGATTTTATGGGTTGCTGATAGGACCGAAATTTCTTTGTCTTCAACCTGGAGAGTATCACTGTGCCCTGGGAGTTCCCCAGTAGTGGAGAGGGAGGCTGTGGGGTCCAACTGGGCTCTGCTTGCAGCCCTAAAGTGCTCCTGCATGGGTCTTCCACTTCCTGGACCTTATCTTTCCATTTGTACTGTGGACTCAGGGAACCTCCAAGAGTGCCCTGCAGTGTGTGTTCAGCTCTGTCTGTTGTGTGTGTGCTGGAGAAAAAGCCAGCTCCCATCTGAGCTTCTCCTAAGCCTGCGTCACGAGGAACCTGGGAGGGTTGCTCCTGGACTGTACTTTTCCTTCCTGTTGTTTTGTCATTCAATTAAAGTTCATATGACAATTTTTGGACTTGTTTGGTCTTTTTCTTCTAAGCAAGGTAGTCAAGTCGCAAGAAAAGAGATTATGGAGCCCTGAGTTTTGCTTCTAGGTTTGTCTAATTCTAGCTGTGTGTTTTTGTGTCCGTCATTTATCTTCTCTGGGCTTTTGGCTATTAATAGCACAACTATGAATTAGCCAGATATACACTAAAAGAACCTTCAAAAATTGAGAACCACGCCCATGCGCTTTTCTCCTGGTATTTCTGAGTCTGCTGTCACTTGCAGATGGCTCATCTCCTCCTAAAAATCCCACGAAAGCTGCTTTACAGTACTGTGCAGCTGTTCTGGCCCTTGCTGCCCCTTGCCAGCCCCTCAGTGGGCTCTGAGAGAGGTCCAGAGCAGGCTTGGAGCTGCTCTGCCTCCAGGGCCAGTGTTCTTCCCTGAGTGCTGGAGCTGGGTCGCATGTGGGGACAGTGGTCATTCCCCTACTGTGAGCCTCTGGACCACTGGGGCCTCGGGCTCTGCTTACCACATGGGTGGTGTCTGTGACATCCCAGGGAGACTTTCCCATGAGGGCTAAGAACCTCAGCCCCTGGTCTTGACATTGCACATGGGTCTGGAGACAGAGCGTGGTTCTGCAGGTGGAAGGTCAATGTGACTGGTGTAAGGGCCACAGGGGTCCACCCTGGGGAATTGGCTGCCCTGGGGCTGAACTTGCTCTGTGCTCCTACTGTGAGCTTTGGCTCCTGACCACTACCGTGGCTGAGGCAGCGTCCCAGCTGAGCAGCTACCTGGAGGAACAACAGGCTCTGCAGTGTGCGTCCCTCTGGCCTGCTGCAGCCCGGCCGCTGAGCCTTCCTGCCCTGTGGGTCAGTGCCGGAACCCGGCCTCAGCTGGGTCCTTCCTTGCCTTCACCTCTGACAGCAGAAATCCCTCATGTTATAGGCTCTGAATCCGTAACTGAATTTTTGAGAGCCCATTGTTGGCATTCTTCTCATGAACCCAAATAAAATCAAAAGGCAGCACGTAGATTAGAGAAGGGCTCGTTAGCAAGGTTTGCGTGCCAACTAGTGTAGACAAATAAGTGAATAAATAAACAAAGGGGTGGCGGTTGACTGGCTGCACTCTGAGCAGCTGTCTGCTCATTAGAACCAAGCGCTTTCACCTTTGGTGTGCACTGTGGAGCCCCTGCACAGGCATGCGTGCATGCGCACACACATGCACGCACGCACACGCACACACATGCCTGCTTCATCTTCCTCCAAGCCATCAGTGCCTCAGATACCATTTTTAAAGTTGTAACCTGCAAACTCAAAGACACAACCACCTACCTATGACTCACAGACCTTTGCTCTGAAATGCCTGATGCCACCAGGGCAAGATGGTGGAGAATCTCGGATCAACTCCTGACCTAATCTGTCATGGTCCTCCAGGAGCTGTGTCACAGAGGAGACTCAAGGTAAACCCAGCCCATACTCCATGCTGGCAGAGTGCTGGTTCTGCCTTCAGCTGCAGCTTCTGTGCTTAGGGCCTCCCTCCACCATCAGAAAGCTGGGGAGTTGTTAAAGGCCAGAGATGCCTGCCAAACTCAGAGGCACACACCTGTTATCCTAGCCACTGGGTGAAGCGGGAGGGTCACACGCTGCAGGCCAGCCCAGGCACCTGAGGGCTGTTGTGTTTCAGTCAGCCAAATGCTGGCTAAGGATGTTTCTCCGTGGAAAAGGCACCCTGGGTTCAATCTCCAGCATCACAAAGACCTGCATTGAGGCCAGAGATGTCATTTTATCCTAAGTGCATGCCTGGTGCTGGCAGACTGAAAGGAGTCTAAATACTGGCTGGGCTGGGAAGTGAGTGAGCAAGCAGACTTGTAGGCTTTTCTTTCAGAATTTCCATTTCCTGCTGACCCTCAGACCCCTCCGGCACCTCTAGTGCTGCAGCATTCCCGTAAGTATCTTCAGAATAAGCTGTAAGGGTAATTTCTCAGCTTTGAAGTGCTAAGTCACCTAGGTGTGCAGGAGTTTAGAGGAGGAGGAGGAGGAGAAGGAAGAGGAGGAGGAGGAACAGTGGCTTCCATGGGACAGGAGGAGCCCAAGAAGATGCAGGATAGAGGTGTGTGGTGGGGTTAGCTACTGGACCATGTCTTCTTTCCTTTCCCTGTAACTGTCACAGACTTTACACATACAAATATGCTGGGGCGCTTATATCAAAGTACTGTAAGAATTGCAAAAAGAATAATCCGCAATCTTATCACCCTTGGTTACACAATAGTTGTCATTGTCAAGGTGCTAAAACTCCTTTGTATCCTTGTATGGCTTTTTACATAGCTGTTTTAAGGTGCTGTCCAATTTCTTCCCACCTGGGTTTTCCCAGCAGTGGAGCCCACAGGATTCTGTAACCTTCTTAACCACTATTTCGTAATTTCATCTTTAAGATTGTTAGTGATGACTGTAGATTACTAACTTTCCTTCCTTATAAAGCTTTCCTGCCCTCATATCTCCTGTGTCTCAAGAGAATTTTGGGAATAGAATCCCTGGGTGGAAGGGTAAGAATATTTTTGAGCTTACAGATGTAGTCAATGAGTAAACTTTATTCTGAGCGATTGTAGATTTACCAAACAATTGAACAGAGAGTCATTTCTTTATGCCCTCCCCCCAGCTGGGGATAGAGTTCACTGGCGTGAGGCTTGCCTGTGTGCTCCCTGCCCGGGCCCTTGTGTACCCAGTTAGCATTTTGCATTGCATTGCTGTAATTTATGAATCAATATTGATCCATTCTGAGTAACTAAAGTCCATGGTTTACATTCAGTTTAGCTCCTGTGTTGCATACCTCTGTGTTTTAATAAAGGTGATATTATAAATTCTCCATTACGGTATCACATTTAATTCCACTGTCCTCAATATTCCATTTTCCTACTTCCCCCAACCTTCCTGTATCATCTGGCAATGCTGTCCCCATAGTTCTGCCTTTCCCGCAATGTCACACAGTTGAAATGAGACAGTAGACCACCTCTTCGCGTTGGCATCTTTCACTTAGGAATATGCATTTACATTCCCACCATATGATTTACGGCTTGATAGTGTCCTGTTCTTAGTGCCCAATACTATTCTCTTGTCAGGATGTGCCAGAGTTTATTTGCCCACCAAAGGACATTTTTGTTGTCTCCAAGTTTTGCAATGTTGAACAAAACAGCCATAAGCGTTTGTGGAGGTTTTTATGTGGGTATGTTTATAATTAATTTGAGTAAATGCCAAACTCTACAGTTGCATGTCCTCTTCTCGTAGGTGTAGTTTTATAAGAGACTACCAGGCTGTCTTCCAAAGTGCCTGTGCTGATCCACAGTCCCCCAGCAGGGAACATATGCTGCTGTGCCTTCAAATCCTCATCAGAACTTGATTGGATGAACATCTGGGATTTGGACCACTCTAAGAGCTATGCAGTGGTAGCTCGTTTACGTTTCTTGAGTGACACGTGGCGTGGAGCATCTTTTTATAAGTTTCTTTGATTTGTATCATGTCCTTTGCATGGTTTCTTTGTGTGTTCCAAATATTTTTTTTTGTTTTTTCATTGGTTATGAATGGAGTCATACATGTGCACAAAACATACTTGCCCATTTCCTCCCCATCTCCCCATGCCCTGCCTCTCTCCCCCAGCATCACACTTGGAGGGCTCACTGTTTATGGTATCTTTTGCTGCTGCTGTCCATCTGCCCTGTTCCTACCCTGCTTCCCTCCCACCCTTCTTCTTTCCTAATAATGGCCTCTAATCTATTTTTCTCATTCTTTTAAGATTCCGTTTGTGAGGGAGGACATGGACTATTAGTCTGAGTGTTTTTCCTCCCGTCCCCCATGTTTATGAGCCTCTCTGGAGTTTTGTTTTTTCTTTGCCAAGGACCAGATACTTACTAGGCAAACGTTCTGCTGCTGAGCTAAAGCCCCAGCCCCCTTTTTTGGTCTTTGCTGTAGAGTTCAGGCTGGCCTTTAACTCACAGCAGTTCTCCTGCCTCAGCTTCACCAGTGCTGGGATTACAGGGATGTACCACCACACTCGGCCTCATTTCTTTATTCTTGAGATTTAGGAGTCCTTTGTACATTTTTAAATGACTGTACTTCTAAAATCAGTGTGCAGATTTAACGCAGTCTCAATCACAATGCAACAGAACTAGAGAAAATAGTCTTAACATTCATGTGAAATCAAAAAGGACCGAGACTGACAAAAACAACCCTGAGGAACACGAGCAAACCAGCAAGCATCATAACCCTTGACTGGAAGTTGCATTACCAACCGACAATGATAAAAACAGCACAGAGGGCCGGGGAGATAGCTCAGTGGCTTAAGCGCCTGCCTGGCAAGCGCAAGGCCCTGAATTTGGTCCTTAGTATCACAGAAATAAATAATCAATCAATCAATCAATCAATCAATCAATCAATGCAGCATAGCAACAATGACGGTGATCAATGGAACAGAACAGGAGGAGCAGAAGCAAGGCCATGTACATGCGACTATTTGATCTTTGACAAAAGGGCCAAAAACATACACTGGAGGAAAGGTGGCCTCTTTCACAAGCGGCATTGGGAAAGCTGGCTGTTCATATGTAGAGGATCAAATATGGACCCATAATTCTCACCACAAACTAAACCAAAATAAAAGTGAACCAAAGATCCAAATGTTAAAAGAGAAATATTAGCCTACAAGGGGAAAAGGACTTTTTATTTACTTATTTTTCATTTTTATATTTTTTTCCCATAATTTTATTGAGAAACAAATAGCAATGAGACAGTTTCAAA
>NW_004524638.1:4235015-4242056 GCF_000260255.1 Octodon degus | reverse complement strand
TTTCAATAATTAACATATTGCATACATGCTTCCTAGTGGCTAATAGCTGTACAAGATGCAGACATGATATCCTATTTACAAACACCATTAGAACAAATCCCTCTATTCATTAAGAGAATGTAACTATATATCCATCCTAACCGCTTTGAATACACAAATACAAAATGGACATTCATCTGTATATGGTTTTTTCGTTACGTTCTGTTATTTGAATATTATAGGTGTGAAAAGGACTTTTTAAACAGAACCCTAGTTGTGCAGGAAACACTACCAAGAATCAGCAAGTGGGATCATATCAGATTTGTGAAACCTTTGACACAGCAAGATCAACAGTGAGAAGACAACCTATGGACTGGAAAAATATGCTTTACTAGCCATTCCTCATACCAAAGGCTAACATCTGAAATATATAAAGAACTCAAAAAATTAGACACCTTCCCAAAATAGAAGACCCAATCAACCCAAAAAATGCAAGTATAATGAATAGTCACTTTACAAAAGAAGTGCACATGGCCAGTAAATACATAAAGAAATGATCAACACCCCTGACCATCACAGAAATGCGAATGACAACAGCGCTGCGATTCCATCTTACCCCCAAACCATGACTATCATCAAAGAATCTACAAATGCTAACAGGGGCATCAGAGGAAAAGGAACCTTCTGCATTGTTGGTGGGCATGTACAATCCCTATGAAAATCAGTACAGAGATTCCTGATAAAACTAAGCCCATTTGACCATGTTATTTCCCTTCCAGCTATCTGGGCAGAAAGTTAAAAACATCCATTACAGTGACCCACGCCTGCCCATGTTTATAGCCTCACAGTTCATAATACCTAAAGCTTGGAAGCAGCCAAGGATCTACCGAGAGACGAAAGGATAAGGAGAATGGTATTGATATACAGTGGCGTACTGCTATGCTATCAAGAAAGATAAACTTGACTCGTTTGTAGGAAAATAGATGAACCTTGTGACCATAGCATTCGATGAAATAAATTGGACACCAAGCTTTCATATCACATGACTTCTTTTATATGAGAAACCCATATTAGAAATGAAGAACAAAATAAAAGATCGGTGACAGGAAGCTGGGAAAGAGATCTTTCTCAAGCCAAAGGGGATCTAGAGATGAAGGGAGAAGAAAGTAATGAGAGGAGGAAGAGATAATAAGAGGAATTACGGAACAGCATGTACATATACTGATACTTTACAAAGAGTATAAACATTCCACACTGCAAATATGTACTAAGAAAAATAAAAAGGCATTCTTGGTCTATTCTTGGCTTGGTTTTATTCTTGGTTTTATTTTTGATGTATAAGAACTATGGGGTAAATTACAGGGTACAGCTGGGTGTTGTGCTGTTTACAGACGATAGCTGGAGCTTCCGCAGCCATCTTGACACCGTGACATGATGAGCCAGGAGGTCTTAGTCTGTTAAACTAAGACCCTTGGACTTTTTTTCTTTTAATGTATTTAGTACAGGGTCTACAGGGTCTTACTATGTAGATTGGACTCGTGGTGATTCTCCTGTTTTCAGCCTCCCAAGAGCTGGTCTTACAGGCATGCGCCACTACGCCCAGTCTCAACTGCCGTCTCAGCATCATAGCATGCCCTGGGGGTGGGCCCAACCTGGCACACTGGAGATCAAACCCGACAGCTGCACTCTGCTAAGCAGGTGCTTTAGTCTGCTGAGCTGTCTGGCCCTCAGACTTTAAGTAAGGTAGGAAAGGCAAAAAGGACCCTGGGTCTTTCCCAGCATCATTGAGCTGCGCCATCAGCCCATGACCAAAGACTACCTCTGAGCTTCTTGTATGAAACAATTTCTAAGTTCCTCTCAGGTTGTTTGTCACTGCTAGCTTGAAGCATTCCTAGTAGATATTCAGATTTTCAACAAAACACTGCTAAACAGCTTAGTATGAAGTGTAAGGGTCTCTTTTCTGGACCCAGGGTTCTTGGCACTAATCTGGGACCTGCTGTATGGTTCTGGACAGGTCCCTCAGCTTCTCTGTGTTCGCTTTGCTCATCCGTATGATGCTCCAGAAACCTGAAGAGAATATCGAGGGATCACAGAGGTCCTTCACGTATGGCTGTTGGGCTCACTGAATGACCCAACGTTTTAGGAAATGGTTGGCAAGTTGCCTGACAAACAGATGTCTGTCAAAATGAAATGAAAGGCAGTCATCACATGGGCTCGGGTTTGTGCCTTCAACACATCACTGGGCAACAACCATCCTTTTCAACTGAGACTCGCAAAGCATGAAACTCCCCCTGATCTCCCTCCCAAAGTGGCCACACTGCTGGTTTCTTTTTGACACAAAAGCCTCCTCAGAGAACATTGACTTGTAAAAAAGGAGTTGTGACCACCAACTCATGTCACCAAGTAAGTCACTGAAATACCCAAACTTGCCCATGCAAATGGGGCTTGGTCTCTCCCAACTTTAGAAGGTCCTTAATGGTTTTAAACATCTTTAGAAAGGGTCTTTCCAGTGTGGCTTATTTTTCAGTCTCTCTTCTTTCCTGCCAAGGGGTAGAGTAGGGAGAAAAGTCTCACACCTGTGCTCCTCCCTGTTTGATGTAATGGGAGTCAAGGTACCGCCAGGCAGTCTGTGAGGAGTCAGTGTGGCCTGGGCTTTGTCCTTTCTACTATCCAAACTGTCCCCATCTGAAGATGTCACTTTGAATTTGTGCAAGAATTAACTATTATTTTGTAGAGTTGACAGATCAACTAGTAGCTGTACCTATTAGCAAGTCTTACAGAATCTTCCAGCAAAATAAATGCCCTTTCTGCCCTCTTTCAACCCAATCACCGCCTGTACCAAGTAGGCACCCCCTTCCATCTGGACTCTAGAAAGGGCTTCCTCTCAGCTTGTCAGTTTCTCCCTTGTTCTTCCTTCTGCATCAGCAGCCACAAAGAGCCTTTAAAAATGTAAACCCACTCATGAGACTTACCCCTCATAACTCATGGTGGCCGTTAATCTCTCCTGGAGCAAAATCCAGGGCCTCGCTGAGTGGAGCTGAGGTCCATTCTTTCTTTCACGTACCTACTGTTTCCACCATTGTCACTCCAGCCTTCTAGCTCTGGTCTGTACTGCCCAGGTGCAGCCTACTCTCAGGATGTTGGCTCAGGATTTCCGTTTTGCAGGGCCTTTTCCTTGCCTGGTCATTTCATTTAGATCTATGCCCCAAAGTCAGCCTCCAGCGTAGCCCCTCTGACCACCCTTCTGCTACAAGTACCTCTCCTCCTCTGCCGCTGTCTGTCATCTTGGTGACTTACTGAGCTCCTTACAGGCTTGCTGAGTGTGGGTCCCCAGTCAGGAGACAAGCCCCTGGAGAAGCAGGCCTTGCTCTGTTTATCCCTTATCGACAGAAACCAGAACATTCTGCTGTGGGTCCTCATTAAATACCAATTAAACAAGGTAAAGCCACTTTTGAAGTAAAAAATTATGGCTTAGGTTCTAAGCCTGGTGTTTCTTGTAAACACACTAAATTGGCCCAGAAACTGCTTCCTGAAGCTCTAGACATGTCCAGGACAAAGGGAGTATCAGTAAGCAGGGTTTAAGGTTCCAAATGGGTGCACTGGCAGTGAAAGTGCCTGTCACAGGGACAATCCTGCCTTCATTTGAAGTCCCCCTTACCACATTTACCTCCCGCTCTCTAGTCCTCTGCTCTTGGGCACCAGACTAGCATCCCCAATTGTGAGGCCTTTGCAGCAGTCACACCTGGCTTCAGTGCTCATTGGCCTGTTCCCCGTTGAAAGAGGGGAGCTGTCTTCTCCCCAGAATGTTGCAGGCCAGTGATGCTACATGCAGGTTTTGTCTGGTCTCCTGGGGGTGCTTGTCTCAGGGTAGCACCACATTTGTCACTCTGAAGGCCATAGTGCTCTGCTGTGGCCCCCTGTGAGGTCCCAGTTAGCAGGCAGCTATCTCGGTTACTCTTCTCTCATTGCTGGGACAAACACCCAACATTCAATATGAAGGAAAGAAAGGTTTATTTAGCTCTCAGTTAGTGGAGGTTTCTGTCCATACTTGGCTAGCTCCAAGGCAGAGCGGTGCAGGGCAGAGGGCATTCTTTCATGGCAGTGGCAAAGAGCAGAAGGAACAGCATCAACAATGGCCACAAAGCCAGTCTGCCTCTGTCTCTCTTCTGTTACATCCAGGCTATCTACCGCCGGGCTGGGAGAAAAACTCACACCCATAATCTCAGCAGCACTAAGACCCATAATCCCAGCCTTGGATCACCCAAAATCTCAGTGGCTCATGAGTTAATCACAGACTCTAGAAGTCTCTGCCCATGACTGCATGAGGCTCTGAGGGGACAACTAGACATAAACCATAACACTGGCCTTAGCCAGTTGCATGTGCTTGGCCACCTAGAGGTTTGGAGCCCTTGAGTTTTTGGATGGCCACAGCCCAGCCGATGGCTACCATCTGCCCCTGTGAGAAGCGGGTGGGCAAGCCTTGCCTGAATGTCTAACCTGAGAACCCTAAAGCAATGCTGAGCATTGTTCTGCGGCACTACGTGTTGCAGTAATACCGAGGAGGGACAGGTGATGAGAATGCCATCGTATTTCTCCTGCTATCAAGCAATCAGGAGCAGATCATTGTTCTTTATCTTATTTTTGTGATACAGGGTCTCACTACACAGCTCAGACTGGTACTGATCTCAGCCTCCTCGGTGCTGGATTACAGGCATGCATCACCATGCCCAGTCTTCATGGCCAGCACGGCACGCCCGAGGGTTGCGGGGCCGGCATTACATGTGGTGCTGGGCATCGAACTCAGGTCATTGCACTTGCCAAGCAGGTGCTTATGCCACCGAGCTATCTTCCCAGCCATATCATTTTTCACTTTTAAACAATCTGGGCATTAGATTTCTCACTGTATGCTTGGAGTGATGATGTATACGTTGTTATTTAGAGCAACAGCCCATTTCCTTAGATGGCACACATTTTGCAGCACCTATTTTTTTCCTCAGATCTAAGGGGCCCTCAGTTGTGTGGCTTACTATTAATTTATATGCGCCAAGAAAAGATTAAACACTTCCAATTAAACCATAGCACACCACTGACTGTGGAGACATACACAGTTTTGCAAATATTGAAGTTGGAAAAGATGTGTATCTTAGGCTCTTTCAAGACCCATGAGTACAAATACTTCGTTAAACCCTGACAGAAAAGAAGAACCTCAAGATTTAAGTGTGTGAAGAAAGAGTGGAGGGCTGCCAGCAAATGTGCCTTTGGATTACAGCCTCCGATCTGTTGCTTCACCTTATAGGACAAAACGCAAGGCTCAGGGGAGACAACCTGGCAATCCAGGCAGAAAGTACCTCCTGGGGCCACTCTGACATGGTGAGAATTCAAATGATATCACATTGCAGTTACTTAGCAGGAGCACAGCTTGCACAAGGGAGGAGGTCAGGTCCCTAAGTTTGCTTGAGCCTAGGAGCTCTTTAGCAGGGACGCATCTCTAGCAATAGTGATCAACCATACTGCACTTCCCTTTGGTTCTTGAGACTTCTCTCTCAGGACACGAACTGGTGGTTTCTTCAGAAACGCCAGCAAGTGAGCGAGAAGATGACAGAGCTCCCCAGGTCACCACCAGAATCCTGGCCTGCTGGGTGCCAGACTTGCATGGGGAGCCTGGGTTCGTCAGTCACTGGTCCCCATGAGAAACACGAGCCTGGTATTGGGCCAGGCAGGTAAAGTCATGTTGGTTACATTTCTCTTGTTGCTGAGATGAAATGCCTGACACCCAAAATGAAGGAAAAGTTGGTTTAGCTCACAGCTTGTGGAGGTTTCAGTTCATCATCAGCTAGCTGCAAAGCTGGGTGGCAGGGCAGAGGGCAACAACTCATGGCAGTGGAAGACGGCAAAAGCAGCAAGAGTATAGAAGGATGGCGCGGGCCCCCTTTTCCTTCCTGGTATTACAAGTAGGTTGTCGCCCTCTAGGTTAAGTGCAGCGCCCACACCATCCCCTGCCCTCCTCTTGCACTGGATGAGGATGTTTGCAGAGTGAGGACCTAGGCTCCCTGCTGTGTCCCTTAAACTTCTGAGCTTCTTAAGTTGACACAACGCATCAGCCGTTAGTCTCTTTCCTGAAGTCATGCAGTTTGCTGAGTTTAGTCTATCAGATGTCAAGGCCGTGCTCTTACCAACAGCACTGTACTTATACGAACACTTGCAAAAACATGGCAGTACGTTCCTAGGGGAGTGGTGAGGCCAGGCTCTGACCGCAGCACTTGTCCACTTGGCCCAACCGAAATGGAGAATTTCTTCCACATTTCCTTGCATCTCCTAATATACGAGCTCCAATAAGACCCTTTGTGTCTGCTCCAACTGGAGACCAGAAATCTCTCAAGGCCCTGCTCTGGTGGGTCTCCTTACCCCCTCCCTACAGAGAGGTTCCTGGGGCCCTGTCCCCTGCAGCAGCATGCTAGCTCCACTGGTGTTTCTGAGGTCTCTCCTCTGAGGACAATTTGTGCCCTCAGGTGCTGCTGTTAGGATGATTTTATTTTTTTAAGATTGCTTTTCATTTTTTCCATAATTTTATTGAGAAACAAATAGCAATGAAACAGTTTCAAATCAAATTGGTAGGACAGTTCCAATAATTAACACATTGCATACTCTCTTCCTAGTGGTTATTTGCTGTACAAGGTGCAGACATGATTTACAAACACTGTTACAACAATCCCTCTATTCATTAAGAGAATGTAACTATGTATCTCTCCTAACCACTTTGAATACACAGATACAAAATGGACATTCATCTGTATCCTTGTTTTTGTTTAGTTCCATCATTTGAATATCATAGGTGTGTTAACTCAGCAAAATATTCTTTTTTTTGAGTGTCCATAGATTTATTTATTTTTTATTTTTATTCTTATTTTTTTGTTTTTGTTTTTCATTTTATTTTTTTCATAATTTTATTGCGAAACAAATAGCAATGAAACAGTTTCAAACCAAATCGGTAGGACAGTCTCAATAATTAACATATTGCATACATTCTTCCTAGTGGTTAATTGCTATACAAGATATGGACAT
>NW_004524638.1:4214531-4234800 GCF_000260255.1 Octodon degus | reverse complement strand
AGCCCATAATACTATTGGGTCTTCCGCTTGACTGGCAATGTCAGAAATTGTTGACCTGAGTCCCCTACAGCTCAACATAACAGCATGGCTTTATTTCTTATACTTCGTTTTTATACTTTTCTGCTAGTTAGGATGATTTTGAGTTTCACCTCCAGCCTTAGCATTCCTGGACCTTAGTTCCTGTCTTCCAAATGGAGTAACCTCAGAGCCTGCCTCCAGGAGCAGAGCTAAGTGCATCTGCCTGGATTGTGCCGTGAGAGCGCTTCCTGGGTGTCATGGGGGCCCTTGCTCAGCTTCTCCCTGGTTCATCTCCTCTTGTCCCTACCACCTCCCTTTGGGGGCTCCTCACAATAACCTCATTTGACAGGTGAGGAAGCTGGAAGCCTCTTGCCCATTGCACACCCACCTCCGTGAGCCGCAAGACAAGGACATTGCCTTGCCTTCATGCTGATTTGCTAGATGGAGCCTTTGAATTAAGTGCTGAGCGTTCTGCACAAGCTTCTGGGGTGAGGCTTCGCTTTTTAAGTGGACAGGTATGATTGTACCTCTTTATGAGGAGCAGTGCGATGTGTTGGTATGTTCATGCATTGTATCTTGGTGGACTTGGTGGATTCATCATCTCCAACACTTCTCATTTCTTTGTTTTAGGGCCAGAGAGCGTGCTGCATGGGCACTGGACCCACCATGCCGTCAAGCTTCGCTCCATACTGGGCAGCCATCGCAGAAAGGGTGAGCAGCGTGGAATCCCACTGGACAGTGTGCAGAGATCTGGCCTAGATACGGATCCGGTGGGAGCTGAGAGCCTCAGAACAGGGTGCAGGGTGAATGTGTCATCTCAGCTCGGATGCAGACTGGGTGTGAATGAGGTTCTCTGGGTGTCAGCCACTCCTTCCCCTCCACCTTCAGCTGCTGCGAGGGCCACGACCACGGTGCGGAAGGACAGGGGCAGGGGCTGGAGCGGCCATGGCAGAAGACCCACTGTGTGCCCAGCAGTGAGCAAGCTTTTCATTTCCAGCTCCTTGGGGGATGTTCTGCGTAACTGCTATGGGTACTTCTTACTTATTTTCACCATCCTCTGAGAAGAATGTGGATGGACGGAAGCTATTGATAGTTATTTAATGGCTCAGCATGTGGTTTTTCCTGGGGAATGTGTGTGTACACTTGAAAAGAATGTATCTTCCAGGGTTTGGGGTGGAGTGCTCCATAAATACCCAACCTAAAAGGCCCGATCCTTGGTCTAGCATGGAGTCACTTTGCAAGAAAATCTTGTCCTTGCATTTATTACATTGATACACAAATAAAACCTAGGAGGAGGAGGCAGCTGTGACTGTGGGACTCAGCAGTTTCTGAGAAAGGTGTCTGCACATTGTATGCTCAGAGGTGCAGAGAGAGCTGGGGTCCCTAGGACAGAGGAGCCATACCAAGGCCTGAGCCCAGGAGGCAGACGCAGGGCTGATGTGTTCTCCTTGCAGCCCAAACAGGAAGAGAAGGCCAACAGTGCTCAACAGAGAGCTGAGGCACCTAGGCATGCGTGGGGCGGAGGTGACCTGCCCCAAGAGAGGAGGGGAGGAGCTATGGCACATGTGGCACACCTCTTTCTCCCAAGCTCGCCCCTCAGTCAACGTGTAGGGGACACCAGCTGAGGGCTGGATTTATTTCTCACAGTTCCAGCTCCCGAGAAGGACCAGGCCAAGCAGCTTCATTGTCACAAGAGTACCAACTTTCTGGTTCACAAGTTACCACCTAATAATTGCTGTCCTGTGTGGTAGAAAGGGTGAGGGAGCTCTCTGGGTGGATTTTATTTATTTATTTATTTAGTGGAACCAGGGATTGAACTCAGGCCCTTGCGCTTGCCAGGGAAGCGCTTATTCCACTGAGCTATCTCCCTGGCCTCTTGGATTTTTTTAAAATAAGGAGACGAATCCTACTTACAAAGGCAGCAGGCCATGACCGAGTTACCTTCACTTCTAATCATTATCCTGGAGGTATGGGGGTTCACCAAAGATCAGGGCACCTTAGGAGAAGTGGAGGATCCTTTACAGGAGCCAAGGGGAAAGCCCCAGACTAAAGGAGGACTCAGCTCACACTCTCACAGCCTGGGAGCCCTCTGTGATCGTGACCAGTTCCAGAGAACCCGCTCGCTGTCACTCAGCTTGTATTCCCCAATGCCTACGACCACCCTAGGACATTGGAAGGTCCCTGTTCTATCCTTGACACAACTGACAAGAGCATAGTTAATGCCAGATCACTGAGCTGGATCCTCTGCTATATAATCTGGACCCTGGGGTGAGTGTGTGTGTGTGTGTGTGTGTGTGTGTGTGTGTGTTTGCGTGTGTGTTTTCCCTGCCACATGCCAAGCTGCCTCCCTCTGGCAGTCACTGGAATGGTGGGCTCAGTGCCCAAGTTCTGGACTCTGACCACACTCCCGGGTTAAGTAGCCATAAGACGCCAAGTGAGATCTTGATCCTCAAGTTCGTCATCTGTAAAGTAGGACACATTTTATTTATTACTCTCTCCACAGACTTTAAAAAAAAAATTAAAAGTGTTCATCAACACACAGCCATGGTATGTATTTGTGGAGCATGGGATGACGTTTCCAAGTGCAGGCGCCACGGGCAATGGTTAGGTCAGGGTCTCCGTCTCTGTAAAGACACTGACTTGTCCTTTGTGCTTGAACATTCAAATTGCTCTTCATCAACTATTTTTTAGGACAGAGGGGGGCCCGGAAAGCAGAGCTCCTACTCTGCTTCTCAATGATGTTTTATTGAGCAAAGCCATGAGGTGAGGTGGGCTTAGGGTGGGGTAGAGACCTGCAATCAACAAGGTCACAAATATTGTGGCTCAGGTAATACTGTTTTGGTGTGAAATTATACAATGGGTGTGAGTTGGGACAAAACTATGGTGAACCAGTAAGCATACAAGTATAGTTGCTAGGGTAATAATGATTAAATTGGGATCAAATGGGAAACAAGTCATGGAGCAAGTGCACATGGGATGGACAGGGACTTTCCTGGAAGGGGTGGGTAAGGAGGTTTGGTTCTCCACCCCAAGGTGATTGAGTCCTACTTAGAATATGGATCGGTGCTGTTCATCCCTCAGAGAAGTGTATGGGTGAGCAATTCTTTTTACTGAAGTGTGGTCTTCAATGAATGCGCCTCCAGAAGCAGTTGTTTTGACATTGACCTCTCGAGAGTTCAGCCCTGTCTGACTTTCTATAATATTTCTACCTAGCTTGCTACTGTAATATTCCCCCTTTTGAAGCAGTAACACTAACGGCTATGAGGGGACAGGGATTGAAGAACCAATGTGGCTACTTGTAGCAGAAGAGGGTCGTAGTCATGATTGGCAGTCAGAGATATTCCACAGAGGGTCTCTACCCAAAGGCCCTTGATAGGTAAGGACCACTGTTCTCATTTTGAGTAGACATACAGCTTTAAGTCTGGAGGAGACAAGACCACAGAAACAGTTAAGTGTGCATGGGCCAAATAATAAAATCAGCAGGATAATTATGAATAAAGGCAATAAGGTTCTCCACCAAGAGGAGTGCTGGCTGTCTTGAAATACGCAATTAATTGTTGTCAGCCACAGTCCTCCCTGTGCAACAGACCCATAGAAGCCAGTCCTCCTTCCTCTACCCCACCAACTTTGCCTAATGATCAAAGAGATGGGGACAGGCTTCTGAGCACACAGGCCCAGCACGGCAGCATTCCGTAAATGCAATCACCAGGATGATTATTAACCCAACAGGACAGGGAGGAGGAGGAGTGCTGAGGTCCCTGGGGTACAACACTCCTGTTTACTCATCAGATTGTCCCTGTCTGGCGCACGTTCGTGAGCTTGTATCTCTGGTGCAGAGGTTGCCTGGTGCCCTGGGCAGGGCTAAGGAGATTATGCTGCACCCCGGTGGCCTGTGGGCTGCTGCCAGAAGGACTGTCACTCTTTCCTCTGACTTTCAACTCTGGAGAAACATGACCTTTATTCAGAAGAGCTTTCCAGCCCATGTCACACAGAAAACTCCATCACCCACTCCTCCCGCAAGCATTCTGTATGGATGGGCTCATCGGGGAGAGCGTGGGGCTTTGGTGTTCTCTGATGCCTGCTGGGACTTCATCACTTTCTCTCTCCAAGACTTTCCATTGCGTGCTTCTCAATCATTAGAGAAGAGAAAGGGCTGGAAGATAAAGGCTGCCGTGGTAACCAGCTTGAACTTCCTTCTGGCTGTGTTCTCAGTGTTAAAAATAGCAGTTACTCTGTGTTGAAGATTTCTTATTGGACAACATACCATAGCACATTGCCGTGTGACTAATGTATGATGGGTTACATAGGAATCTAGAGCTATAAGACATGTACTGTACACTAATGTCTCCTAAAGTTGTGGGGATTCACTGTCCGGAGAAGACCTACGCACAGAGCTCAGCACACTGCTGGGACCTCCCAGCACATGGCCCGTGCTGCCTGCCTGTCGCTGCAGCTCTAGGACAGCTCGGTGGGCCTCCGCTGAGGCCTGGTACCTTCAGGGTGCCACTTTCCCCACTTCCCACTGTGTGTGTGAGCTATGCATGGTGGGTTCAGAGCTCTGAGTAGATCGCAGCTTAGTGGAGTAGCTGCAGCCAAGGTGACATGGCCCACAGCACTGAAGTACTTTCCAACTGGCCCTTTACAGAATAAATGTGGCGATCTGGGAGCAGCACCATAGGGCCCCTTGGTGTGTGGGCGGAGTCCTTTTCCCGAGGGCTTTTATTCCAGGATCCCAGGCACATAGTTGCACAGCACTAATCAGTAGGTTGGCATTACTTGGACCAGGCCTTCCAACTGGGCTGGTTACCAGCTGAACTTCCTGTGCCCTAGCTTCACAGGCCCCTTAATAGAAGGGCTGCCTGGGACAGCAACTTGTCTTGGGTTTCTCTGGGGCTGGATATCTCCAGTGTGGGGGTCTGAGGGTGGAACCATAGGCTGGTGCCCACAGACAAACCTGCAAGGGCAGTTAGGCTCTGTGAGGGATGGATGTGACCCCCACCCTGGAATCAAGGTCTTGCCTCTGTTTTGAGAGCCTACACAGAGTTGTAGAAAGCCCTGAGCTTTGGGATCTGGTGCACAGCCAGACCCTACGAGTTCCAAGATGCTTCCTCTTGGCACCTCCTTTCTTTCCCGCCCCTCTTGGTATAGCTGTTGTCAGGTTTTCCCACTGAGGAAGATGGGGTGGGGAGCAGGTGTCGCCACCCACTGCATGGAAGCGCACTGCCCACAAGTGCCACCTGCATGAACACCAAGAAACACCCTTTTTGGAAAGGCAATTAAAGCCCACGGGGCTCCTGGCACATGGTGAGGTGCTAGAGTCAGGTTGTTAAGGCTGTTACAAACCAGGAATACGCAAAAACAGGGACCCTCGCCTGGTGCCGGTAAAGTTTTCCATGGATGGAACTGAGCTTGCTCCTGTGCATGCTACCTGTGCCTGCTGTCCCTGTGGTGTGAAGGTGAGTCACCATGACACATGTAAGGTCTAAAAACCCTAAAATATATGCGGCCTGGCTCCTGGCGGCAGTGCTCGGAGCTCCTGCTCTGAATGTCACTGCTTTCCTGTGTGGACGAATCACGACTTCACTTTCCTATTTGCAGATGTTGTTGGAAGTTGGAAGTTGGGAAGCCGCAGTGAACTTCGGGTCCATATTTTTGGTACCTTCTGAGATGGGCCGGGTTTGCTATGCCACTACCTTTCCGCCTTGCTTACAGCGGGTTCTCACTGCCCCTCCACTCTTGTACAAAAGGTGTTACTTTCATTTCTCTGTAAAAAGAAACCAAACTACCTGCCAACTGCTGCCAGCCTTGTTAGGGCCTGAGCATATGTCCTGCTGAAAGGCAGGGTCGGATCCACACGGGAGACACCCCACCAGGTCGGACCTACGCTAGAACAAACACCAAGAAACAGGACGCAGATTGGCACAGCAGGGACGTGGAGTGTGTAGACTTTGGATTAGCTTTTCCATCCTTATGAATGGCATGGTTTGAGACACCTCAGTTGGCCTTGCTTGGATTCAATTTTCCAAGCTGTAGAACCACGTCAGTGATGTCTACCATACCGTGACGTTAAGAAGATCAAATAAGAGAATGAGTTTGAAACACAGTAGCTGCTCTGCTGTTTTGCTAATTCCTTTGTCTGTCTTCTGTGCCACTCAAAGCTCTCCATGACTTTCTTGCCCTCTCTCTGAGGGGCAGCTCCTTACCCCTACACAGGCAGGGCCTCTCAGGCCTTGCTGTCACCGGGCTGGTGAAGAGGAGCTCCTGGGTGGGTCGCATGAGGTCTTTGCTGCCTCCCGGAACAGCTGGGCATGCCGCTGCCAAGGGCTAGCGTCCCTCTGCCGTACCACCGCCAGCCGCCTAGTTTTTCTCTTTCTAGGTCTGAACCACAAGCTTCCTGATTCCTAAGGGACCACCAGAGGCTGAGGAGCTCACTGAGATGTAGAGAAAGTCTGTCTTGTTCGTGGCTTTGACCAGTTTGTGGAATGCAGGAAATACTACAAATATTTGAGGTGGGTGGATGGCAAGCCCCCTCCTGTGGGGCCCTGCCTGCTGCGATAGAGGAGCTCCAGCTTCTTCAGCTGCACTGGAGAAGCACCAGCCAAGTGCTGTCCTCTTCTGCCCAGTCCCAGCCACGCCAGGTTACTCCGCTGCTGCCTGTCTTGGTCCTCTTGGGTGATTCTACCCCAGGCCTTGCCCACCACAGTCCTCCACTTCCGCCAAGAGGGGTCCAGATCCCTGCAGCTCCTGAGCCTCAGGCCGTCTACCTGCCGAGCTCTGACCCTCCCCTCCCTAGGAGAAGCCCTGGGTTTGGAGGACTGTAGAGGACAGCGCTAGAAACTTGAAAGTCAGAAAAATGCCCCAAATTCAGGGTTGGGCAGGTGCCGGTGCCCCTGTCACCTGCAGGCATAGCATGGGGCCAGGTGGATACAGAAGAAAAGCAGCCGCCAAGGGGAACAGAGAGCTTTGCCAATCACCCTCATCACCCTGCCCGGCCCCATCATTGGCGTGACGCTAAGCCTGCTTCTTGGTGGTGGCCTCTCCAGCCTGGGGGGTTCCCTGTGCCCAGAGGCAGGCCGTTGTTTGGCCCATAGCCTTGCATAGGTTACTTTACACTGCCTCTTCTCCTTTTAAGAAAGGGATGGTCATGGACGCCACCTGGGTGGATCTCCTGTTAGGAAGCCTGGCTCCCAGCATGTGGCAGGTGCTCAGGGTGAAGGTGGCATCTGCCCGCTGCTTTCTCATTCTGTTCCTCTCTGACAAGGTATCCCTAGTGACAAGCAGGGTGGGGCAGTCACCTTGGAAGCTTCTTGGTGGAGCTCCCAGCTGCTGCTTCCCAGGGCACCTAACCCCAAACTCTGGAGCCTGTGCTCAGGGGCTGCTGTTTCCAGCACCAAATTCCCCTGCATGGTTTCTTGTCGGGATCCTGGTGTAGTTACTGTGCCGAAAGCTGCGTGTCTGCCATTTTCCATTAATTAGCCCAAAGGGAGGGTCACTGCCCCTCTGTACCAACAGATGATGCGTGATGAGGAGAGACCCACCCAGGGCTACCCTGGAATCCAGGGAGAGCTGGTAGCCCACCAGACCCTCTCAGTCTGGCCTTCACATGCACATTCACTCTTGCATCTTCAGAGGGTGCAACAACCACGATCTTCTCCTGGATCTCCTACAAAGGGTGCTTCCAGGAAGCCTTTGGAGTGAGGGCAGTTGAGGTCAAAGTAACCTGCAGGGGTCTCCAAGTGCCCCCAATGCGGCCTTCCTCCTCCGAGGACACCTCCAGTGACTGGTCACAGCTGATGGCAATGGCAAGCGAATGGCAGCAAATGTCCTTCAACCTTGGTGTGTCACCTTGGGCCACACCTCCACACCTAGCTGCACTGCCCAGTGCCCGCCCCATTCACGAGGGTGGGCTCACTGCTGAGCTTTCTGCTTACTACAGACTTGCAGCCATGCATAAAGAAAAGAGTTATTACTTTTTCTTGCTTCAAAAGAGATACATAATTGCAGCACTTTGGAAAATCTAAATAAGCAAAAATAACCAAATTAATATCAGTCATCACTCCAATTAAATACAGGCAGCTCACATTTTGACGTATAATCTTCTGGGTATTTATACGTAGGTTACGTAGTTTACATGCTGCTTTCCAACTTTTTCTTTTAGTTAAAACTGTCATAAGCATTTCTCGTTCTTAATTGAATGTTCTTCTACAACAAACTTCATGAATGGCCTCCTTTTGTCTTGCATGCTTCCTGCTGCATCATGTGCCTGTCGGTCTAGCTGCCTCAGTTTCACTGAGAGCTCCTTAACATTGGGTTCCTCAGTGTGGTGTCACGCTGGAGGATGGAGATGTGGGCAAGCAGAAAGGGGGTGACATTCAGAGCAGATGTGGTTTAAGTGGAGAATCTATGCCTCCTTTCAATTGTCCTCTCTTCGTTTCCTTCCTTCCTTCCTTCCTTCCTTCCTTCCTTCCTTCCTTCCTTCCTTCCTTCCTTCCTTTCTTCTTACCTTCCTTTCTCCTTCCTATCTCTTTTCTTTCCTCCTTTCTTCTCTCTCTCTTTTTTCTGCTCCTTTCCTTCTTATGGTCCTCTCTTGCTTTAAAAATATCTTGGTAACTATTTTAAATATTTACATAGTTATGCATTTATTTACATACCAAATGCACACTTCCTCTGAACAGAAGCTAAGCTAGGTTCTAGGCCTGGCATAATGTGCAAGAAGGACACATTTTCTGTTGTCCTGGGAGTGTATCTGGTGGGGCACACAGATTCAGAGAAAGCTGCCAAATGAAATATAAATAGTTAACTTGTGTTAAAGTATAACAGAAGCAAGAAGGGTGAGAAAGGGGTGTACACTGGACACAGTGTCACAGAAAGCTCTCTCTGGGAGGGGCCAGTCAAGTATAGACGTGGAGGGAGGGCTGGCTGCAGGGGGATGTAAAAAATGGTCCTAGAATCCACAGCAGTGTCAGGACTGATCTGTGGGATTGGGCTCTAGGCTGACACAGGAACTAGGGAAGAGGAGGTGCACTTGGAGGGCTGAGGGACTGAGAAGAGGAAGGACCCTGGCACAATGTGGCTGAAGAAATGGCATGAGGAGCCCTGCATTCCACAAAGAGCTCCTGGGCATGGCTTGCCCTCCAACGGTGTCCTTCAAGTCTACCCACAGTGGGAGTTGACTCAGAGGTCAGGACTGAACTGAGCTCAGGGAGGGGACATGAAGGCTCATCATCACTACCAGGGCAGCAGGAGATCTCCTCAGCACTGTACAAAGGATGCCCTAAGAGAATGCAAGGAAGAAGACAAGCCTGGCTCTCCAGGACCAGCCCTTCCAAACGCTCCACTTACCTGGCCTCTTCCCCAGCTCTTCTGCAGGGCACCATGTTTATTTATTTATTTTTTTAGTAGTAAGACCTGATTTAGTCTTTTTATTTTTTTCCCATAATTTTATTGAGAAATAAATAGCAATGAGACAGTTTCAAATCAAATTGGTAGGACAGTTCCAATAATTAACATATTGCATACTCTCTTCCCAGTGGTTATTTGCTGTACAAGATGCGGACATGATATCCTATTAACAAACACTGTTAGAACAAATGCTTCTTCATTAAGAGAATGTAACTATATATCTATCCTAACCTCTTTGAATACACAGATACAAAATGGACACTCATCTGTATCCCCTTTTTTATTTAGTTCCGTCATTTGAATATTATAGGTATGTTAACTCAGCAAAACATTCTAAAAGAGTCCAGTAGTCCATAATAGTATTGGGTCTTCCGCTTGACTGGCAATGTCAGAAATTGTTGACCTGAGTCTCCTACAGCTCAACATAACAGCATGGCTTTACTTCTTATACTTCGTTTTTATACTTTTCTGTTGGATTGTTAAGACCAAGATAAAGCAAGACCTATGCAACAAGAGTTGTAGCTTTTGGGTCTGAGAAGGTCAATGAAATCCCTTCAGGATTTATCCTGAGATCCTGTACCTCAGATTGTAGATCCTTTGTCAGTGTCAGCCATGTGGATGAGTCATGGCCATTGCTTGGCCAATGTGCTCTCTGTGAAAGCCTGAGAGAATGTTTTCTCTCCATGTGACTCTCCTTAGGCACACTCTACATCATCGATCACTTTCCTCTTTGACCCCATAATCTCCTTGATCAGAAAATTTGGGACACTACCGAGTTACGTGATGTTACAGTACAAGTTCTCATATGTCCTGAGTCTTAATTGACTTTGGAAGGCTAGGGCCAAAATGTTGGCTTTCCTTGCAGCCCTCCTTTTCATCTAATTTTGATCTGCAAACTTAGGTTGTTAACCTTCCAGAAGAGAAGCTTATTGTTATTACCATACAACTGAGGCTGTTAAGCTTAACCTCACTATCTGTCTGAATATCAAACATCTTAGGCATAACATGGAACAGGTATTTTTCATCAAGTATTGATATGTTGAACTTTAAGTCCCTATAGAATATGATGAAAAAACATTTAAAAATTAGAATATATTTTAAAAATAGGCATAAAGAATTATATAATTCTTATGTTTACACATAAGTCCAGAAATCTAACCATATACAACCTTGAAGCAGGACAGACCCACAGCATTCCTTTTCCTGTCTCCTGCCTTCATTCACCACCCCTTTCTTTTTGAACAATCATCTACCCGAGAGACAGCAGAGCAGCAACTGGCATGTCAAGGGCACCATGTTTAATTTTGCCACATGGGAGGTGCTCTGCAGGGTTTGCCCTGCGCTTCTACCAGCTGCCCTGAGAGTGGTGCCCCGGAGGCCCCCGTTGCTGGAGCTGGGCATGGCGGCAGCAGCAATCCTCTTCTGGTGGTTTCCCCAGATGTGGAAAGACCAAGAGAGGTCTCCAGGGGCCATCTGGGGCTTGCCAGGGATTCTCTCTGCATGAACCCTCCACCTCTCCTGTCCACTGATGCCAGCAAAGTTTCCTATCCTAGAACAAGGGTGCTATCCTCAGTGTTCCCGTCCTTCACATACTCACCGATGGCCTAGCATTCTCTAGGGAAGAACAGATGCCAGAGCCCTTCTGCTCCCCTGGTCCCTCCTTCCTGCCACTGGTCCCAGGATGCCCTCTGGGAGTGGGTCTTCCATGTACAGGTCTAGCTAACTAATATACTTCCCCAGCTGTCTGAGCCCCCAAGAAGAGGCTGGCTGGGTTGCTGTACAGAGACTGATAATTACAATGATCTACCGGGGTCAGCACCAGGGGAGGGACTTGGCTAACAGAACACTTGGCAAAGACCTTTGGTAATAAGGCCTCTGATTTATAGCTGGACACCTAGAATCATGACTGCATTTCCAGCCCCTCTTGTGACTTGTTGTAGCCATGTGGCTAGTTTCTCATCAATGAAATATATAAGCACAAGCATCCTGAGTGTGTTTTTTGAAGAATTCTAAAGGACAGGGTAGGAGAAATCATCTCTTACACTTCCTTGTTATGCCGAATATAGAAGGGATGGCTGGCACTTAAGCAGCCACAATGAATTAAGAGGCGAATTTGTGTCTGTCCATATAAGGCAGAAAAAGGGAAAGTCTTGGGGTTTCTTGCCAATTCCACATGACTTTCCTCTAGATTTTATGCATATGGCAGAAAGACCTATTTCTACTTTGCTTGGCAGCCAAACCCGACCTTAATGAATACAACACTATATGTCTATAGCCTGAAGTCATATTGTCCCTTTAGTCAGAGGTCATTTATCTTTCTTTGGGGGCCGTTTTTGCTAGGTAGTTGAGACACAAAGACCGAAATAGTTATGAATTCCCAGCGAGTGAAGATACAGTGGGAAGGACAGAGGGGAGCTCACACGTTCACCCTCAGAGAGCGAAGTAATTATTGTGTCTGGAGTGATGGGTAATAAGAAAAAAGTCCATATATGCCAGGAGGTGCTTTTTTATTATAAGATATGAATGTTTCCTCCAGTGGTAGTTCTGAGTCTGTTCCTTCCTTCCTTCCTTCCTTCCTTCCTTCCTTCCTTCCTTCCTTCCTTCCTTTCTTTTCAGCTTGACCTGGAACTATCTTTGTTGTAATCGATGCCTTCTCCTTGAAGCATACTCCCCTTTGGGCTCTAAGGACCCATTTTCCTGGGTGGCCTCCTTTCTCTGTCCACTGCTTGTTTCACCCCTTTCCTTGCTCTTGACACTTGCCTGCTCCTTAAATGTCTTTTCTTTTCTGTCCTTGGTCTCAGGGAGGGCAACGTCACGTACGTGCTGGTGGGCTCCAAAGGCTCCCTCTGCCCGGCCTTCACAGCGGTGCATCCGACTTCTTCCACTGCACCTCAATTCAGAGACTAACTGTCCTTGTGGGCATTGGACCTTTTGCCTCAGACGTGCTCACTCGCAGTCTCCACCACTGGGCTGCAGACACCTTGAGATCCACTCCTTTCTATCAGCCTACAAGTCACATATGACCTCTGCTCACTCCTCCACACTGCCTGGGTCCAAGCCTGAAATAGGCCCTCTACTGGTCTCCCTGCTTCTCCACTGGATATCAGAAATCTGTTCTCAAAACCACATCTGAGACTGCCCTTTGGAATGGAAGCCGGAACTTGTACCTCCAAACAATCTGCTTGCTACGCAGGGTAAACATCAACAGCATTGCAAGGACCTCTGAGGCATGCGCGCTTTGTCCAGTGCCCTCTGATCCTGTTCCTCTCTCTGACTCTCCATCCTGCCACTCAGTGTCCTGAACCCTGCCCATCTCCTGGGTGTACAGGGTGCGTATTGTCACACCTCGCTCTGAGGGTACCTACAATCCCAAGATTCTGGGAGGCTGAGACAGCAGGAGCATGAATTCAAGCCCAGCCTGGGCAATTTAGTGACTTCATGAAACCTGTCTTAAAATAGAAAACATACACAAGCACACGAAAATCCCCTACATCTGCAAATGTAGTTCAGCATGAAGGCCTGAGTTCAATCTCCTGGACTGTCTCCCCACGAGAAGTTCAAGGCTTAATCCTCAGAACCTGTGATATGACTTTATACAGCAATAGGCTTTTGAATATATAATCTGGTTCAGATGAAGTCATGAGGGGTGAGGGTGGTCCCTAATCCAGGGACTGGTGGTCTTCAGAAGGATGCAGGCGCACAAGGTACGAAGCCATGTGAAGACGGAGGGGACCTGGATTGCAGCCAAGAGCCCTGAGGATTTCTGGAGTTAGCAGGCACTAAAGAAGGGAAAACCGCCTGCTGCATGGGATTCAGAAGGGTCAGGTCCCCTCTCACACCTTCACTTTAGACTAGTGGCCTCCAGATCCACAAGAGAATACATTTCTATTGGAACTCACCTAGTTTGTGGCATTCTGCGACTGGCCAATGTCTTCGCCACAAGACACTAAGACATTGTCCTGATACCTACTTATGCCTCGAAGAGGATGTCCTTGACCAGGGGCACTTACTGGTCCCCAGGGAGCACCCTCAGGACCTGCTGCCGCTGCTCTTCTTGGTGTGTGGTCATGTGAGGTAGCTGGTGACGTTTGTCCCAGTAAGCACGAACCCAGCCTTGTTCCCAGCAGGGAACCCCATGCACACTGGGTGAGCCATAAGTGTGTGCTGAACAAAGGCTCTGCAGCCCCGGGAGAAACCCCAGATTCACAGATTCATCTTTAGTTGAATCTGGCTGTGTGTCATGAGATCTCCAGTCAGAAGGTTGCCCTGGGTGCTTCCCCTGGAAATCCTCAACGCGCAGTATTCAAATAGAGTATCAGACCATGAGCCATGAAAGCAGACGTGAGGCTTTGCGAGGACTTTCCAAGCCCAGGGCCATTTTCACCTTTCAGCATGAATGTGTTTTCCTGCTAAGAACACGAGCCAGAAATGAGTTTTACCAAGTGGCTAGCAAGACCTGAAATAGAAAAATAACCTCCCAAAATGGAAGTTCTCTCACGGTAAAACCTCCGCCTCAACTTCTCCTTCCTATCTCCCGTCACCGGAACTGCCCAGGCTTGGTTTCTGGGTTCTGAAGAATGCTGACTCCGTTTCAGATCATCTCAGGTTATGTTCAGTTTTCCTTTCTTGGTTTTCAGACGAAGCGTCTGATTGTCAGCGTCTGCAGAATGAACTGATGTCGCCCAGACGCTCATCCGCTACCTGCTATGTTTCTCTGTCTTCTACTAGAGTTGCACTGACCCTTGGTGAGGACCTACTGTGTGCCAGCTTCTACTTGAGCCAAGCTTTCACTCTGTAGCTTCCTTGTTATTTGTTCCAGAAATAGAGAGGCGCAAAGAAGTCATCTCATCTCAGTCACTTCACTCAGGAAGAAACTGAAGCTCAGAGAGTTTCATTAATTTGCCTAAGGTCACAAAACCATTAAGTAGGAGAGTCATTTTCAAATCTAGGACTTTCTGATTTTAAAGCCAGCACTTCGATCCCTGGGGCCTGCCATGCACGCCCCGCCTCCGGGGCACCTTGAGATGGCAATTGAGACTGGGCGCCTGTAATCCCAGCTCTTGGGAGGCTGTAAAAAGGCAGGTCACTATAAATCCGATCTAGTAGTGAGACCCTGAATACCCTGTAGACCCTTGCCTAAAGTACAAAATAAATGAATAAAGCCAGTACTTTTATTTTTTAAAGATTATTTTCCTTCTACATTCTACCACCACTGAACAAAGTACTTTATTTTAATGCCTGAGGTGGTACCATGGACTGCCCCATGGATAACTGGCCTCTTGTCAGAAGTTTTGACTCTGGAGTGCTAATTTTGTACCCAGACCAGGGAGCTTGTCATGCTGTGGATAGAAATGAAATGATGAATCTTTTTCCTTCAAAAGACTCCAAAATACTTGTTCAATACTTTGAACATTCATAAACTCAGAGCAGTTTGTTTTGATTCTTTTGGAGCCACTGCTGGGGATTGAACCCAGGGCTTCGCCTATGCTAAGTACAAACTCTACAATTGAGGGACCTTCTAGTCTCTGTTGTGATTTTGGATTCCCAGACAGAGACAAAAGCTTTTGATGAAGGCTAGGAAGGTGGCACTGTTGCCACCTCCTACAAAGTTGTTTGGCTCCAAAGCTCCCTAGGAGCTTTGTAAAATTTGCATCCAAAATGTGGGCCCTTTGCGACCTGCAGCCCATTTGCTAGCGGACACTAAGAAAATCCTGTTTTTCTCTTCCTCTCTTGTTCTAATCCTCAGGCATAGTGTTCTCTTTAAAATATGCTGCAGGCAACTACTTCATGCAAATCAAGCATCTCTGGGCACTTGGCAGGGCTGGAGCCAGGCCATGGATGTGGACTGCACAGGCTGGGTAGGGGCCAGGGGCACAGCCCTGCCGGGTGGTCCTGCCAGCCCCTCCTTGCGGCGCTCAAGACTGCTTGAGAAGGCTCACTGTAACCTGAGAAATGACCAGGTCATGGTCATACAGAGCAGATGCTCAGGGCCATGGAGTGGGACAAATTTGCTGAGTCCTTTCAAGAAATGGATGGAATTCCTTGAGGGCAGAGAGAGCACAGCTCCAGCCATGCCCAGAACCACTGCAGATGTGGGGCCAGGCAAAGCCTTCAGCCAGAGGGGGCAAGAGGGTTGGCCCTGCTCGGAGCAACCTGTGCTTCTGTGCGGCCACAGCACACAGGGAGAGTGGGGCATCCAGAGAGGGCGCGGCGCACTGGAGGAGCTATCTGGGGAGGCAGCAGGGGGAAGCTTTCCGGGGGCTGGATGGGGAGGGTGGAGGCAGGTGGGTCCAGTGCCTTTCCTTATCATTGGATACCGTACAGCCCTTGCGATCCTCTGCCTAAGGGGCCAGGGCTCCGCCTCGTGCCCACACATGCTCTGGGCATGTTCTAACCCCACAGCACAGCCGCATAGGCTGCAGACGCATCAAGGTATCCAGGCACGTCCCGCTTAGCAGCCTGTCCTCACCGTGGGCCCAGACACCGTTGCCGTCCTGCTGCCTCCCACAACTGCATCTGAGGGCTGCACACCCTGTGCTGGCTCTCTGTCCCAAGAGAAGGGACAGGAGGAGAGCAACGACATGGGGGACTCCTTTGCTTCCCTGAGGGTGTCCAGACTCACACCTGTAACATCTAGCATAGAAGTGACCATCCTTTTATTTTTAAAAACCACTATCCCATGGTTGACATTGAGTCAGTTCCACCCAAGAGCCAACTTGGGCCAACTTAATGACCAATCTACAGGCACCATCTTTCTTTCATCCTTTTTATTGAGCATCATTTACTGAAAAATGCAGAGAGAGGAAGTATAGAACCTGGTGAGTTTTAAATTACCCATGCTCATGTCCCATTGTCCCCAAAAGGAATTAGGGCTGTTGCTGTCATCCCCCAGCAGCCCTGTGTTCCTCTTTCTGCTCTTCCCTTCCTTGCTGTTACACCAGGGCCACCCCAACTTGATTTCTATTGCCAGGTGCTTGCTTTCTGGTGACAGAGCTTCTTAGAACTGGATTTGGTTTAACTTGTTTGCGTCTGGCTTCTTTCATTTACAGCCATGTTTATGAGATTCTTTCTGGTTGTATCAACAAGTCTTCTTTTAGCCAGGTGCGGTGGCCCATGTCTCTGACCCCAAGGATTCACGAGGTTTAGGCAGGAGGATTGCAAGTTGGAGCCCAGGCTGAGCAAGACTGTGGGTGGAGGTGCAGCTTGGTGGTGGGGTGCTTGCCTGCAGGGCTCTGGGCTGTGCATTTGGCCTGCAGTTGGGCCCCCGCCTGTACACACACACCAGCAAGGCTGTTGAGCTCCTACTGTCTGGATCCCACACGCTATTCAGCCTCCCATGTGGCAGTGCACTTCGGGTTCCTTCTGTGATGGGGTGGAGATGGAGGAGGCTGCTATGAGCTCCCAAGCTCAAGCCTCTCAGTAGACGTATGTCTTGGGGAAACACCTAGCAGTAGAACTGTCAGGCCACAGGCAAAGTGTATTTTTAGCTTTATACACAGCTGCCAAACCTTTTCCATGTGGTTGCATAGTTTCTTACCTCAATCCCTTGGAGGCTACTGAAGTCCCAGTTACTCCACATCTCAGGATGGACAGGCTTATTTTGATGTTGGCTATTCCAAGGGGTGTGAAATGGCATCTCACTGTGGTTGTGATCTACACTTTCCAGTGACCACTGGCGTTGGGTATATTTTTCATGGGCTTATTGAATGCATTTCTTGGGAAGGGCCTAAGTCTTTTCTACATTTGGAAGGAGAGTTTTTTGTCTTAATTATTGAGTCGCAAGAGCATTTCTTTTCACATACTCTATATATACAGGCTGTAGGTCACACACACGTGCTGCAAACAGCTTCTCTCCCTGTGTGCCTTCAGTATTCCTTTTAGTTTCCCAGGAACCCTGTTAAGTAGACATTATTAGCCCTACTTTATAGAAAATCCAAAACTGAAGCAAGACAGATTCAGCAAAATGCACGACATCCCCTGACTACCAGGCCGGAAGAGAAAGGCCTGGACCATCTGAGTGGGACTCAGAGCATGGGGATCCAGGAAATCCCACGGAGCTTCTTCCCAAGCCTTGCATCTTCTCGGCTCCCTGGGAGCACACGGACCTCCAGCCAGCGCGCTGGGTTATTTCAGTGCATGCCTGCTCCCGCTGCTGCACATACCAGGCCATCCTGGGAAGCAGCCGGCTCCCAGAACCTGGTTGGGAGTGTGGCCTTCTCGGGGCAGTGCCACGTGGCTCTGAGCTGCTCTGATGAAAGACAAATGTGGGTATTTTTATGGGCCTCTGAGGATGCTGGCAGGGTGAGCTCATGCCAGGAATAACAATGAGGGGCCCAGGCGCGCCTGCTGCCAGCCCAGCTCTCCTCTGGGAGTATTGCTGGGGAAAGGAGCCAGGCAGGAGAAGGTGGAGCTGGAATATTTTCCTATAGCTGTCTCAGGGAAGGGCTATGGGGTGCTGGTGACTCCCCCATCTCTCCTCATCTAGCAAAGGGTTGGGATTTTAGGGCATTCAGAGCAACAGGTGGAAAGTTCTGAGTGAGCAGAAACAACAGATCTCACCGCAAAGTGCTGGTCAGCTCAGTGAACCTTTGGGAGCACTTGCTGTGTGCTGGGTTCTATCTCCAAACTTTGCAGCCCTACTCAGTGCCAGACACTCTGTAAGTGCTTTGCATTCACTAATCCAGTGCTCCTAATACCACCACAAGATAGGCATTCTTAAAGTGCCCACAAGAGGAAGTTGAGGCTTAGGGAGGTTAAGTAATTTGCCTAACGTCACCATGTTTGTAAGTGACTGAGATTTGAAGAGGGCTTAGCTAATTCTACAGTCCAGTGGCTTGACCGTTAGGCATTATTGCATTTCTATTCAAAAAGCCTATGTGAAATTCCTGCTCTGTGTCATGTATTACATGCGGTCCTTGGTCAGGGGAATGTAGTGTAGAATAAGACCTGTCCCTGTCCCTGTCCCTGTCCCTGGGTATTTTAATGGTTTGAATGTTGTTCCTCTGAATGAAATGTTCATACTCTCAAGCCTGAGAATACGATCTGACTCAGCAGAAGGATTTGGAGGGATGAAGTTGTCCTGGATTTGCTGGGCTACCTCGAATCCAAGAACATGTATCTTTGTGAGAGACGAAGAAGGGAGGGCAGAGGCCACATGAAGATGGAGGCTGAGGTTAGAGGGATGCAGCTGCAAGCTAGGGAATGCCTGGGGCCTCCGAGAAGCTGGGCCTGGCACAGAACTCTTTCCTAGAACCCTTGAAGGGAACCTGGCTCCCAGATAAAAGAAAGCTGTCACCTCCTGTGCCTCGACTGTTTCAGCTGCCGCGCTGGTCTCTGTGAAAGTCATACCATGCAGAATCACCTAAGCTTCCAGGGCCCTTGTTCAGGGAGGTGTTCTTGTTTCTATTCATCAGAGGAGAAACTGAATTACAAAAGGATGACAGTGGATCTCCACCATAAAGGACATCAGTGTCCCCTGATAACACTGGGTGACTCTAGCTCATGAAATCACACGTCGAGTTCCCAGTGCCCTGATGCTGGCAGCATGTGCTTTTAGAACCAGCTTGCGATGGGGGCAGAAGGGCCTTAAAAAGCCAAGCAAGACATGGCTGTCCTGCCTTTGCCTGTGCTCCTCTGGCCGAGACTTGGGCACTTGGCTCCAGAGCAGCTGCCAAGATGACTGGATAACCCAGTCTTCACGAAGAGGAGGCAATGTCTTCTTGCCCAAGACCAGGTGAGGCCAGGAGCACATTTGTTCTCCTCATTCATTCATCTCTCATCTTTCCCCAGCCCGGGTGCTTTGGACGGGTCCTCCCACATTTGCCACCGTTCTGGTGCATCTATGAACATAGGCAGAGTTGAGAAGAGTTGAATAGAAAAGAAGCCTGCCACAGTCCTTCAGCCTGTTCTCTTGCTCTTTGAGGTGTAGGTAGGTGCTCAGCGGAGCTGCTGGCAGGCTCTTCAAATCCTCCCCATGTACTGTGGAAATTTCAGGCTCCCCATCTCAAGAAGCACAGGGCCATGGTACCCCACACTTAAGAAACCCTCAGGCTCTGGGTGCTGGGCTACAGACAAGCTCCGGGTGAAAAATGTGTCCCTTTACCACTTCTACCCCGCTGCCCCAGATTGCTCCAATCCAGCTGCCTCCACATCTCCAGGTCCTCCCTCTAGTGTTCTCACATGTGCTGTGGCATTGGCTTCTTCCTTGTTTTCCACCTGATTCAACTCACACAGTTTCGCCTGCATGAAGCCTTCACCAATGAGTCAAATCGATACGCAGCTTTCCTCGTGCAGGGGCAGCGACACAGACAGGCTCTTTGTCTGTGCCTGAGGTCCAGCACTTGTCAGGCCCATGCAGATTCTGAAGGTCTCTGTCCATTCCTATCTTTTCATATGGGCTGTGACAAGCTTTAAAGCCAAGGCTGTATGGCATCTTTACCATAGACTGAGTCCAGAACCTTCCTGTGAGCTTCAGTGCCCTCTTCCAAGTTCTAGTATATTTGAATCTCGACTCTGCTGCATGACTTCGGGCAAGTTCTTAACTTTGTTAGCCTTTGGCTTTCTCAATTATCGAGTGAGGATAATGGTGTTGTGAATATTCAGTGAAATAAGGCATTCATAGGCCTTTGAACAGCTCCAAGAAAGGCTGACCACCATTCGGTCTCCATTGTGCTTGTAATTACCTTGGTACTTTGGCAGCCCCAGCCATTCCAAGTCACTCCTTTGCTGGCGATTGTGGCTTATGTGCTTCCTGGTTTCTGCTCTTGATGTCCCTCCTGCTCAGAAGCTCCTGCATTTCTTGTGCATTTTCATTCACATTCATCTACCCACCCACCCACCCATCCACCCA
>NW_004524638.1:4176662-4214040 GCF_000260255.1 Octodon degus | reverse complement strand
CCCACCCATCCACCTGCCCACCCATCCACCCATCCACTCACTCAACAGTCTTTGCAGAGCTCACACTTAGCTTGCAGACTTATCTTGGCCCTTTCTGTTCGTTCCCATTGCATTTACTGCTCCTGTTTGGAAGGGCTGCATACTTTTTGGAGTCTTCATGAACAGCTTGAGAGAAGGAATAAAATGCTCTTTCCCCCTTTTGGTTTACTGCTTTGAATCCAGGTGCTAATATCATGGCTGGCGTGGAGTGGGAAGATGGCGAGCATTGGTTGGATGAGCATGTAGAACACTGCTCATCTCTTAGCTATTCCCACAGCCTAGTGCATGGAAGGTGCTCACCCAAAGACTCGCTTTATCTTGCATGAAACCAGATCACTCTAGGTTCTTGTCATCTAAAAGCCCCCACCATGCAGGGCCACTTTCAGTCAGCATGTCTAATTTCCCACCTTCTAAACTGACTGTCCCTGAGCCAGCTAGCCCAAGTTTGAAGTGAGCGATGGGGCTGGGTGAGCAGCACAAGGGCAGCCTTAAGCACTTCCTGTGTTTCTGGGCCCATCGCCAGGGTCACCAGAGACTTCCCAACAGCTTCACACTTGATCCCCCAGGGGTTCCAGAGGATGATGAGAGCAGTACCTAGTAGCCAAAGATGGAAGGAGGAGCCTTTCCCACACGAGTCTGCCCCTTGAAGATGAAGACTGGGAGTCAAAATATCTTCCCAGCTCCTCTAATGTGGCCGGAACAGTCTCGTGGTCCCTGCTCTCATAAGTTTGTCTTATTTCTTTGGCAGCTGAAATCTGGTTTTCATTTGCAATTTGCCTCTAGATATTAATTTGCCTCTTCTTTCTCACCTGCTTTACCCTCTTGCTTTGTTTGTCAGGTGGGAGCAACGGGTGTGACTCTGACCCTCTCCAGGGCTGCTCAGCGCAGGACCTCCCTGTTGGTGCTGCACCTACTGAACAAGGGAGTGCAGACGTGGTGCTCTGTGAGCATCAAGTCTGGCTGCCGTCTCCTGTGGCTTCCTTAGGTAATGCCTCCAAACCGCTGCCGGTTATTTCATAGAGGAACTGCATAGGATGTCACAGGCATGCTTCTTTTGTTTATAATGCTAACATAGGAGTGTGTTCAGACATTGTTTCACTTCATACATTCTTTCATATCAATTTCCATGCTTAAAGCCAGACATATTTTCTGAGTCTATTTCTCCCTGACAAAGCACCTGGAGGCAGGGCCAGTGTGGCGTGTGGTACAGCGGATCAAATCCCAGTCTCTGCGCTTGCCTACGCGGGTGCTTAGTCCGCTGAGCTATCTCGCCGGCCCCCAAAATAGTATCAATTGAAATTTCAGTGAGCGGCGCAGACTCCACTTGCTGTTTTCACACCTGTTGTCCTGTTGCTTCTTCCCAACCATCCTGCAAACTAAGAATTATTAGTTCCAAGTTGTGAGTGAGGAAACTGTGACTTAGAGCTTTTTAATTTCGTGTAGCCCATCCATGTCTTCTTATTACCCGTACAATCTGTCTGCCGCTCTTTTGGTGTTGCCGTGTATCTAACTTGTAGCTTCCGGCTCAGGCAACCTCGGGATCTGATTTCTTCTGCACCACACGTACCGTGCCCTGCACTGCTGTGCTCTCATCTCCTGAGCCCTTGTAAAGCTTCAGAACCTGGTCTCAAACACTAATTATTTTGTAGTTATTATTTCCCCGAAGGAAAAAGAAATGCCCATGAATGTTTTCTCTTTTTTTCTCCTTCTAGACCCTTAGGGGCCCATTCTATGTGGCTTTTTTGGAGCAGATGTAACCAAGAAATCAATATAGCTGTCACATTAATCCATGGCAACCGTAATGCCATTGCTTTCCCTGCCCTGTAATGTTGACAGAGATGTCAGAGCAGGGAGGTGGGCAGATACTTAAAAGATGAGACAGGAGCCTCTACAGCAACGGGGAGAATTAAAGCCCCATGGAGCCTCTCTGTGCAGATGAGAAATCATAGCTGTTACCTCTGGCATACTCAGGCCTTCGTTCAGAGACTGTAATGACCGTGTCAGGCAGAGCGGAGGGAGGTACAGCGCTTGGGCACTGGGAGCCCTTCAGGAAGGGGAAATGCGCAGATGAGAAGAGTAGCAGCCCAGTCTAACATTTCATCTTTCCCCTTTAGGCACAGGGGCTCAGCCCCTCTGGACCTGGGGTGGTGCCTGAACAGATTCCCAACCATTTGCTCCCCACCCACGGCATCCAATCTTTTGCTACAGTTATCACCATCATTATTACAGTGGCTGTCCCTTCCTGCCACAAGAAGGGAGGGCCTGACCCCTCAGCGCAGTGCTTGGTTCACAGACAAGACTCAAGTTATGTCTGAGTGCTGGTCTAGCCCATGGGACACACTCAGTCAGTTAACAGTGGATGAACTTGGGCAGTGGGGCTTCAGGAAGCGAAATCTGCCAGACCCATGCAGCAGGGAATTTGGTGCAGACTGAGAACTGTCAGCAAAGCTGTCAGCTCAGAGTTCCTTTCTCCCTAAACGGTGCCATTTTGACCCCTGAAAGGCGTATCTACAGGTAGTTTTGATTGTCTTGATTTAGTGGTAGGGGTAGGTGTGTGTGTGTGCTGTTGTACTGATGTCTGTAGCTTGAGCATCCCTAATTTGAGAATCTGAAATAGAATGTGCTCCAAAATCTGCAACATTGGGCCGGTGAGACAGCTCAGCACACTCTACTCCTGCTTAGGCAAGTTCAGGGACCAGGATTTGATCCCCAGTCCCACATGCCACGTGGGCCCTGCCCCCAGGTACGCTAAGCCAGACACTGAGACTGGGTGTGGTGGCGCATGTCTGTAATCCCAGTACTGCCAAATCTGAAAACAGGAGGATCACTCTGAGTCTGAGCTGCATAGGGTGATCTTGCACCAAATTTACGAATTCAAAAAAACATCTGCGGCATTTTTAATAAATTATTATTATTATTTTGCATTTTAGGGAAGGTTCTACAGGGTGTTCAGGGTCTCATTACTAGATCAGTCTCATAGTGATCCGCCTGTTTACAACCTCCCAAGAGCTGGGATTATAGGCATGCACCACCATGGCTAGTCTCAATTGTAGTCTCAGTGCGCCCTGAGGGGCGGGGCTGGCATGGCAGGCCCAGGGATTGAACCTTCAGCCCCTGTGCCTGCTTGCAGGTGCTTTAATCCACTGTGCAATATGGCCAGCCCTATAAATTATTTTTTAAATTAATTTTTTATTATCAAAAGAGAATACAAAATAATAAAAACAGGTAAAAAAAAAAAACATACAGAACTTCACCAAACAAAACAATAGGAATTCGACAAAAGCTGCTTTATCGTATAATGTTGTTTTCAAAGTAGTTGTTCAAAATATGCGACTTTATGAGGGCTGACACAACACTTTTATTCGAACATTCTATGCCATGAAAATTTGCTTTTGTTAATAATTAATTGAAGTAAAATATTGTGTAAAAGTAATCTGGGGCTGCGCATAGGGTTCTGTGAAGCACAACTTGCGTTCTCCTCTTTGTATAGTTCATGATACATACATAAATATTCCAAAATATAGAAAAACCTGAAATCCGAAATGTGGTTTCAAGTATATTGGGTAAGGACTGTTCAACCTGTAGGAAGCAGAGGCCAGGATCGCTACTAAACATTTTATTTTGAGCACAGGAGAGGCCAGAGATGACATACACTTTCGGCATGCAATGGCCATAGAGCGCTACGGGGAAGAAGAATTATTGGCTGGCCAGTGACCACATTTCCCAGCTTCCCTTGCACGCAGGTGGACACCCTGATGGACTGTGAACAGGGGTGCTGTGCCCGCATCCTGGCAAGATGTACTAAGCGATGGACATCCCTCTTTCCTGTCCTCCAGCTGGTTAAAGAGAACACCAATTCTCTAGGTTCCAGTGGATCCATTTGGGGCCCAAAATCACCATGTGACCCCTGACTGGGGCACACTTTGTTCACATGAATAAGAAACATAATTTTGCTGCACTTTCACCATCATACATTTAGTGAACTCAGCCAAAGTAATTTAATCCAATTAACTATGGTCATCCCTAACACCTGTCAATAACTCTTCAAAGATAAGAATGTTTATCATACCTGCACTATGAGAAATTAAACTCTTTCAGCCTAAGAAGTCTTTTTATCTTCATATCTGCCCTATGAAATGGGCACTATTATTATCCTTGGTTTACAGATAAAAGAACAGCGAGAAAGGTAACGAGGCACTAAAGTACTATCTGTCAGCTTTACGACAGCTCTGTCTTAACCACTGGAACACGCGCTCTCTCTATCCTCAGGGCCTCTTCGTTTGAGCACCATGATATTCCTCCTAGGCCAGAGCTACTCCTTGTGTGGTCTTTCGGCCACCACTGTGGGGACTGAGATTGAATGACTTCTTGACAGCCAAACCTCAAGCGCTTCTCTCCCATTTAGCTTCCTTCCACACCTCCCCACTGTTTCCAGAGTGAAGTAGGCAGATGATTTCTCTGGGACGTACCCCATCAGATACTCCACTACCATCTCTGGTTCCTTTTTGCTCTTCTGCAAATTCCAGGAAACGCCTGGAGCAGGCTTTAGCAGTTCCATAGAAGGAGGGAATTACTCTTTCTCCAAACTCGTTCTCGCTCTGCAGTGGGGATCAATTAATGTATCAAACTTCCCTTACGGATTTCAAAGAATTCAGAAAAGATTTGTCTTACTGTCTCCTGGGAACACTGATGAAAGGATTCTTATATTAGGTTGAAGGTTAATTTCAGCCAGATATCGCTAGAGTTCTTCAAAACACACAACTGCATAATGTAAGGTGGACCCAGTTTTTCAACTGTGCTCAAATTCTCTTCGTTCTGTGAAATAAGATATTGACTTTGGAAAGTGATTTGGCAGTATTGGGTGATCGCAACTCTACTCCTAATGACACTCCCCAGAGAAGGCTCATGTGCAAGTGGAAAACGGGATATTTGTAATAATAAGAAACTACTAAGCTAGGTGTCCTTCCACAGGACAAGGGGCAGGCGGACTCACGCATGGTCTTCTGGGGACAATCAAGGAAATGAATTAGAGCTACACACAGTGCGTACAGAAGGATCTTGAAGCACAATGGTAAGCATAAAATGTGATGTAAAGAAGGAGAGCCGTAGTGTATCAGAACGTTGCATACTGCCCGAGGCAGTCCCAGGAGAGAGTAGAAAATTTACTCCTGCAGAATTCTAAAGAGGAGGAAAGGAGGGTGTCATTTAGGGGGGTGACAAGGGTGGTGGCCACTTCTTTTCATTCTTGTACTCTACACTGTCTCCCTCTAATGCTCCTCCCATTCAAAGGAAGGATCTATTTTCACATCCTTTCTAATCTGGATTGACCTTGGGACTTGTTTTGATGAGCAGACTGTGGCAAAATTGATTTTGGGTAAATTCCAGAGGCCTTGAAGTTTCTGCTGTCTTTTTGGAATGCCTCAGACATCCCAGACTGAGGCCTGTAGGAGTCTACTGGAGGCCCCTTGAAGAGGCAGCTAGCACTGCCCAGGATGAGCTGGCCCTGATCCACCGCAAGTGAGTCCGGCCAACGCCGTGCTGAGTAGAGCTGTCCCAGGGAGCTCTCTTCAGATTACTGAACTGCAGAACTGCAAGTGAAGACCTGGGCGTTGCTTTCAGCTGTTAACTTTTTCCCTGGTCTGTTAGGAGTGTATCATCAGCACAGAAGAGCTTAGCCATCAGTGAGGTTCTGAGGTCTCCAGGAACTGGCATTTCCAGGGTAAGGGAGGACGTCAGAGGCACAGCTGTCAGCCAGGCTCCAGGACCACAGCATCACAGTACGGACAGGATGAAAAGGACTCCAATCCTACTGCCCTGCTTTCCTGTCTCTTGGCTGAGCCCAGTGAGACTCAGAGAGCCAGTGGTTCTGGGAGTGGGTCCAGGGTCTGGGGAGGGCTGAGCGCCAAGCAGAGCAACCATGTACAACCAACTGTGGGAACTTTTAGGGAGAGAGAAACCTGAAGTCAAGCTGGAAGTCGCCTCTGGGAAGAAAACATTTTTCCTTGGAGCAGGCATGTGGGTGGGTGAGCCACATTCAGCAAGCCGTGTTTCTTCCTCTGTATGCTGAAAGCAGTCACATTCGAAGACAAACTAAGCCACCACCGAGTCACAAAGTGAGTATACGTGGAAATTGTCTGGTTCCTCTTCTCTCACTGCTGGGACAAATACCCAACACCCAAAACGAAGGAAGGAGAGGTCTATGTTGCTCACAGTCAGTGGAGGCTTCAGTCCATAACTCCTCTGGCTCCAAGGCAGGGTGGCGCATGGCAGAGAGCAATCATTTATGGCAGGGGCGAAGAGCAAGAGCAAATGGGCAGGAGCAGTGGCAACAACGGCAACAGAGAACAGGTTTGTCTCCCTTGTGTTGCATTCAGGCTATCTGCCCAGGCTAGGTATAACGCTAACACACATAATCCCAGTAGCACTCACACCCATAATCCAAGCAGCATTTATACCCTTAATCCCAGCAGAACTCTTACCCATAATCGCAGCAGCATTCACACCCGTAATCCCAGCACTGGATCATGAATTAATCCCAAAGTCCACCCCATAACTGCATGAGGCTTTGGGGTGACAACTAGACACAAACCACAACACAAATGTTATGCTACCTCCCCAAGGCTAAGTCCATAGCTATATGGACAAAAAGTAGCAGAGTGGCGACCATGTGATGCACACACATACGCAGAGGGACACGTACACGCTCACACATGTGCCGCGCATGGCTTCCTTGTAAGGCCAGCGAGACAGCTATCAATGCCCTCCTTACTTTTGCTGCTTTCTGCGCAGGTCTGGCTCCACCTCTCTGCTATGGGTCTTGGCAGACATGAAATCGGATACACAAAACAGAAAGGTGAGTATTTTAGTTGGGTTAAGAGCAGGTCTTGCCACCTCCCTTCTGCCAACACTGTGACATATGCCACCTGGTGATAGTTTAAAAAATCCCAGCTTCTTTATATATTAAAAAAAAAGGGTGGAGGGACAGTTCCCTTTCTGGGGCCTGTTGTTAGGACTAGTAAGATGGAGTGTGTGAGCGGTCAATACCGAGTGTTGGTGCTTTACAGGAGCAACCCAGAAGAAACCCCTAGCTTTCAGAGTAAAGTGCCTGCCTCCCTCTTGAAAGGGGACCACTACAGAGAGCTGCGGACAGCAGTGATGAAGCCCAGAGGGGGACTCAGAATTGTGAACGGGAAGATACCAGCATGCTGCGAGCCCTATCGTCCAGGATTCATGGAAAAAGCGCCGGATTAGGGATCAAACCTGAACCAGACGCCTGGTCATGCTGCTTAGCAACTGTGTGACCTCCGGCAGGTCATCGGCCTTCTTGGGTCCTGGCTGTTGGCATTCACACCCCATCCAGGGTTCTGAATCAGGTGGCTGCAGAAGTCAGGTCCTGGCTTTGGACTGGAGAGGACAGTGGGGTTGAGCAGACTACAGAGACGTAGGGCGTTTGTGTGCTCCGAAAAAGGCATCAACTTCAAGCAGAAATTTAAAAAAGCATTGCAAGGCAAAATAGCGCTGCTTCCTGAGCCCCAGGCCACTAGACAGATGAACGCAAGCCCTGCTCCCCTTCAGGGATATTAGATCCCGCCGCCTGCTTGGTTTCCTTGTACGTAGGTAGGGACTGTGCTGTCCTTCAGACGTCCTCACAGTGTCGGGGACCCCCAGGGAATCACAAAGACCTTAAAAAGATGAAGTGTCTTTACGTATGTAAGAAATACTATAAACTCCTTTTTTAAAATTTAGAAATTTATTATTTAACCCACAAGCTTCACATAGCTTTAGTTTAAAAAACAAAACAAACAACAACAACAACAAAAAAAAGCCCCAGTGAAACCAAGATACTATTTCAAAGTCTGGGCCCTGCTTTCAGCTTCCAAATACAAGAGCTCTGAACATTATATATGCCAATTGGAAGAATAAGACAAAAATATGAATGGAGCTATGACATTTTAGAAAACAAAGATTTCATATAACTGAAGGATCCATCCATTCTTTCTGGGAAGACTTAACTGCCTTTCTAAGCAAAAGGAGAGATGGAAGGTGGGGACTGGTGATGAGGGAAGGAAAAGAGAAAAGAAATTCAGAACAGTAGAATTCAGTTCCAGTGTTCTGAATAAACAGGGGTGAATGTTGATATTTTATCATGCAAGTGTTAATTTGTCTTAAACATACTCCTATACTCCAGCACTCTTACAGGTTTGGGGCTAGTCCTAGTGGTTCTAAGTTCGGTGGGTAAAAGTGAGAGGGAGGAGAGGGCAGGGTCCTGCTACCGGGGTCTTCAGCTCTCCATATTATTGCTGCCCGGGTCCCACAAGGTTTCCAAACACTGGGTTGAGGAGATAGCTCAGCAGTCTGAGCACCTGCTTAGCAAGCACAATGACCTGGGTTTGATCCCCGGTAGCACATATTGAGCCAGCCCTGGAACCCTGGGTGTGCCATGCTGGCCTTGAAACTGGGTGTGGTGGTGCATGCCTGTAATCCCAGGGCTGGGGAGGCCGAGACAGAAGGATCGCTACAAATTTAAGCTGTGTAGTGGGACCCTGTATCGATAAATAAAAACTTAAAAAAACTAACATGCGCACAAGTTCTTCGATATTTGTCATTTCTCAAATGGAAAATTGTTTTCCACTGTGTGCAAGAGGAGCTACGTCCCTCTTGGACTTACTTAAGATCAATGGGAAATGGCAGATGTAACCACATGTGACTTCTTGCCTAGGTAAGTCACCTGCTGCCTTGTAAGGACACACGAACAGCTGACTGTGTCAGGTCCCCGTGGCTGGTGGCAGTGGACACCTGCTGATGGCCACCATACAGTGAAGTTGCTGTTCACAGTTTGCGAGAAGGAGGCTTCTTGGAAATGGGTCCCAAGCCCAGGAGGCCTTCTGACGCCTGAGACACCAGCTGACGTCATGGCTGCCCCTCACGCAGCGCTGTAAGCCAGCACTGCCAGAAAAGACGCAGGCTGACACCTGATCCGCCACACCTGAAATAATTAATGCCCATTGTTCTCAGGCTCTAAAATTTGGAGTAATTTAGTATGCATCAAGGAGTAACAAATGTCCCAATCTTCACTTATCACTGGGGGTACATTTTAGGACTCTGAGTGATATATGAATATATATATGATATTTGCAGATAGCACCAAAACCCATGCATGGTAGGCATACATCCTTCAGAGAATGCGGTCCACCCCCTCCGAGTCTACAACATTCTGCTTTTTGTCTAAAGGCGCACTTTATAGATTCTCTTTAGCACATCCAAATTGCCAGCAGCTTTATTCCTGTGCTTTGGAGCCATTATAAAGTAAATGAAGGATTACTGAACGTGTCAGTTGATAGAACAACAGAGCCAGTGAAGTAGCTAATGGGAGGGTAGCGCCTACCGCAAGGACAGGGTGCACACAGGGGTGGTTCACGACCCCAGGGTTCAACATGCTACTCAGAGCAGCACATTGTTTAATGCCCATGAACAGTTTACTTTTTGATTTTCTATTTGATACTTTTGGGCTGTGGCTGTAGGGACAGAAAGCAGAAGGGGATGGGGGGACGGCTGTGCCATTGCCTGTTCTGTTTAGGCTTGCCAGGCACCCGATTCCGGGCCCACTTCTTTGACCACACTGTATGCAGAAAATAAACCCTTACAAACACACCATGAGACTGAGTAAAAGATGTCTTATTCCCAGAGAAGGGAGACTGTGCCTAAGAAATTATTTTGGGCCCCGCTGCTGAGCGCAGGCACTGCTGAGTGTCAGACTCAAGTGTGCTACCTGAGCCGCCAAGGAAACCCCGTGGTGAGTGGAAGGACAGAGAGATTTGCTCAGGTCTGTTCGTTAGGCTTTCCCTCCCTTTTCCTCATCTGTCGCTTTTTTTCGGTTTTGCAACTGAGACTGCAGGCACAGACAAAGTGATTCCTGAGTACTATTTGTCTAAAGGAATGTTTAAGATAAAATAGTGTGTCTGAAGCTGACTATTTTTTTCTTTTTAATATCCCCCGTAGCACCTGGCATAGGTGGGAGCCCCCGCCAGGATCTATGGAGATTGATAGTAGTGTTTTTCGAATTCAGCTGTCAAAGCCAGGGCAATCATCCTGCCTCCTGCCTGGAAAGTGATTTACAATTTTCCTCTTTGGTGGCATGCGAAGGCAAACAGGCACTTCTGTTTCCATGGAGAACCCACTCTTTGCTATAAGGATGATGGTCAGCCCTCCCTTCTTCCTTTCCATCCTCCTCTTTTTTCTTTCCTTATTTCTTTTCGCTTCCTTCCTTCCTTCCTCTCCCCACCCTCCTGCTCTCTTTTCCTGTCTTCCTTTCTTCTTTCCTCCCTCCTCTTACCTACCCTCCCTTTGTATTTCTCTTCCTCCTTCCTTTGCCTCGGTTTCTTTTGCCCTTTTCCCATGTCTGCTGGGCTTCCTGCCAGCAGCAGAGGGAACCACAGGTCTGTCCCCTAAAAGGGCAATGCTGCCTCCCTCTCTTCTGGGGAGAGGTTCTCAGAATCCCTTGTAAGCCAAGAAAGTCCATCCTAGACCTCCAGTCTGTTTTCTTTCTAGGAAGTTGTTCTTCAGAGCTCGGAGTGTCATGAAAAGCCTCGGTGGCAGTGTGGTGGTCTCAGCTCTGGCCAGTGCCACATATCTGGGTCCTTGTTGTCAGCTCACGTTGCTGCTCAGTTTTTTCACCTGAAAACTCTCAAGACCTGTCCCAGCAGCTATCGTGCGAAGGTTTAGGGAAGAAGAGACGGAGCCTCCCTGTTGCTCACCAGGGTTGGGCAACTGACCCTGTCTTCTGGTACTGCATCTTTGGTAGCAGCTCTGGAAGGACAGGATGTTCCTCAGGACCAAAAATAGGGCTTCCTTTGGGGACTGAATGCTCAGTAGCATCCTGGGAGGACCCGCCATGGGCCAGACCCCCATGGGGCCACCTTTACACTCTCATTAGAATAACCTTAGTAGCCCAGATAACCATAAAGGGCTGCATATTTGGAACAAATTGGAAAAGCAAACAGATTACAGAGTGGGTATGTGTTGTCTTCCAGCAGCTCCAACAATGTGTCTCTTAGTGTGCTAGTGTATTGTGTGTCTCTGTCACTTTTCTCCGGGACAAAATACCTAGCATCCACAATTTAAAGGAGGGTATGTTTTCTTTAAGCTCACGTTTTCAGCCTGAGCAGCAACGTGAGCTAAAAATGTGAGTCTGAGTCTGCTGGGCCTGAGGCAGGACAGCATTCTGAAGGGCAGCAGCAGAAAAGCTGCTCACCTCATGGTACACAGGAGGCAGAAAGGAAAGGGAGGGGCCTGTGGGAACGGTACTCCTCCGGGCCATTCCCCCTCTTCTGATGGTGCCCCACCTCCTAACAGCGAGTCAGCGATATTGCTCCACTCAGAAAGCCCTGCCTATGTGTACATGTGGATTTTCAGGGTACGTCTAGATAGAGACCATAAGGGTGGGTGTGTGCATGCATGCATGTGTGTGTGAGTGCACCCATGTGTGCCCTTGTGTGCATCCTTTATGGGTATAGGCCCAGACAGTGTAGACAACAGTCCTTTACTTTGTGTCTGACATAAGACTCCAGTGATAATATGTGACCCTTCACTATCTGGTTAGAACATTCAGATGCTGACCTCCAAGATGATGAAATGGATCCGAGAACTCATCAACAACATAGCAGCTCTGTGGTCCTAGCCCTACCTAGCTCGGGCAGCAGAGGGGTGATTTCTGCAGTAAAACAGAACCATACCCCTGTGCCCTCCTGCTCCAAAGTGCAACCTGGTGTCAGGAACTGAAGCCCATGTGTTCATGTGCTTCCAGAATCTAAGTGTGGTTTTTATCTGTGTTTCATTGAGGATAACTGTATGCATAATTTCACCCGGTTCCAGCTAAATAGGTGGTGCTTTGCTTTCCAGTCCTCGGTCTCTGTTTCTCTCTGCCTCCCATATACACTGAACACTTTATGTAGGATCCTGTTATGGTTTAGTTCTAGAATGTTCTCCCATTCAGACATGGGGCTTTTGGAAGGTGATTGGATCGTAGAGGCTCTTTACTCATTAATGAATTCACCCAGTGATAAGGTGGGGACTGAATGTGTTTATTGGGAGATGAGGTGGTGGGGGCTGGGGAGTCAAAGGTATGTGGCTCGGAAGGCTCCTGCTCTGGCTTCCTGTTTTCTCTGATGCCACTCCACCATCCCTTGAGGGACTCTCTTCTGACAGGCCCTTCCCCATGCTGTCTCTGCCTGAAAACCAGCCAACCCTCAACTGAATACACTCCAAGTGTGAGCCAAAAGCACCCTTCTGCTCCTTTGAATTGCAGGTGTAGGGTGTTATGTCTCAGAGGCAGGAGAGGGACTAACACAGGTCCTCTTTTATGGGCAAAGGACGCAAAGATGATTCGGAAATCATAGTTCGCTGTGACAAATCTCCAGTGGTGAAGATAAGCCAAGTAGAAGCTACAGAACACAGTGCTGAGGATTCACAGGACAGAAGGAAGGGCATGGCCTTCTAGGGCAACTGGTTGAGAAGGTAATAGAAGAGGTTGTGTAAGAATAGCTGCTGCTTTTCTGAAGATGGTACTTTGGGGAGCAGGACAGACTCTTCTTACTTTTTTGAGGCTTGTAAGAAGTCATAGAATTCCTTAGAAGTCTGACTGAGCTGTGTGTTATTTTCACAGCTGGGTAGGAGAAAGACACATTTAGCAGAAAGGCAAGCAGTGCCAGACCATTGCATTGTTGGCCAGTTCATCTCCTCAGTGGGGAAGGGCTGAGCGTGGGGTAGCTGAGTCACTTCTGGACTCCCACTGCACCTCAGTGGACCTAAGACACCATCTCCTTTAGTCCTTGTCAACAGCCCTGTGGCATGTTGTTGAATCCCATTTTGTAGCGGAGGAGACTTGAGACTTGCCCAAACAAAGAGCAGGAATTTGAACTGCAGTTTATGTGGCTTCATTTTCAAGTCTGTGCTGCTTTATTCGAAATCCCACTGCCTTCAAAAATTTTCTCTAGGCATTATAGCATCATGACCAACGGACTGTTTGTCAAGGATCATAAACTTGGAATTCAATAGAAAGTAACTGTTAGTTGAGAAAAAGAAAAAAATAAAAACCTTGAAGCTTGTCCTTTTGAAGACATAGCATGCTTTGGTAAGATGGCTATTAATATCAGGATTGCAAGCTTGTTCTCTGGGAAAGCCAGAGTGTTGCTCATTTGCATACTGCTTTGCATTCATTTGCATTCTTCCCCCCATGCAAAATCAAACACAGCTAATTGGTGCAACCTTGTTACAATGAGAAGCAGGCCCAGCCTTCTGTGCCAGGGCAGATGGAGCTCAGAACAGGGATTAAAAAAACCCCAAAGGCAGTCAAGTCCTGGATTGAACACGCAGGGAGAGCTGAGAGGGAAACACACACCCTGAATGAGAAGCAGGGAGACTGAGCATCATTATTTTTGAAATAGCATTCCTTTGAAGTAGTTATTACAGAGTGGAGGTGGTGGGAGAGGAGAGAGAAAGAGAAACCAAAGAAGCTGGTCAGAACTGTGCCCGAGGCAAGATTTTGCAGGAGGAACAGCAGCACAAGATTTGGATCCCAGGGACCTCAAAGTGGAGCTTGGAGTTCAGCTTCATTACTCATAAGCTGTGATGCCTCACTTTGTGGACATACAGGGCTTAAATATGAGGAAATAGGAATAAACTCTGCAAAGGTTAAAGCGCAATGCAGAGCGGGGGGTCTGGGCCATTGCTGTGGAAGGCACAAGGTCTCCTGGGGCCCTGGGCCTCCACCTCCATGCAGGGTCTAGCCCCAGATGTGTACACATATATAATGAGCACCTAACGTGGACCAAACCTGAGCTAAGACCATCACAGCCATGGATTCATTGAACGGCTCCCATGATCCCTCTAGGAGCTCTTTATTAGGGTCCCACCTGACAGATATTACTAAGGCAACAATACACTTGCCAAGTTCACCACAAAGCTGTTGCCAAAACTTAGAACCTTCTCTATCCTGAGCAGGTACAGTGACATTTGTGTTTTAGGTCCCCTTCAGTCCCTTTTTCTTTCTGAAGACTATGACTTTTCTGCTATTTGACTTTTTTTTAAAGTGCATGTTACCTAGTTATGATCATTTTTATTTGGCCACGGATTATTCCTCTGCCATCTGAGGATCCCTATTTTTTTATTTGGTAATTTGGGTGCTTCTCTAATATTTCACTTCCAAGTTCCATGACTCAGGATGGTCCATGCTAAGAAAGGCAAACCCAACCTAACAAAGCAGACTGCACTACTCTTCACCAACCTCATTGCACCTTGTAGGGTTAAGTCCATATTTCCCCACCCCATTGGTACACAGCCTGGCTTGCTGTAGCCAGGCTACAATTAGATGTACATGGAAGTAATGGAGGCCATCACAGGCCGGAAGACAGCGTGTGGTATGACATAGTTGGCATTTCCTCTTGACCTGAAGATGCGCAATATCGTAGATAGGTTCTGCGCTGTGGCCAGCCCTAGAGCAGGGCCGGGGGATCAGCCATGGACTGCTGCTGATGTTAAGCCAACCGAGTAAGAAGTAAATGTCTGCTATTGTACACCTCTGGAAATTTGTTATGGGCTCATCCCTTTGCCTTTTCTGGCTGAAATACTCTCTCCTTATACTATGAGATTGGTTCTCAAGGATGGTCCTTCTCTTAAATGCTGGGGACACATTACAGAGATGAGTACAGTTGTTAAGGTGGTTGTCAAGATGCCAGTCCAATGTCACTGCCAGTACTCAGAATATTTTGTTCTTCCATTTTAAACATTGCTGTAAAACTGTAAAAGTCGTATTGCTACTATTGGTGATAGTACATGCTTTACAAGATTATTTTATTAATCTTCTCAAAAGCTGAATGAGGTAAGTGGTCTGCATTTCCCAATTCAAGAAAACAAGACAGAAGCTCAGAAATGTCCAGTAATGCATTCATGATCACACAGCCAAGGAGAGGGTCAAGATTTAAATCAGCATTCCTCTCAGGCACAAACCCTAACCTTATTACTTTCTGATCATATGTTTCCCCTTCAAACTGGATATTAACAGTCTGAGTCACACACCTTATTCATCAGAGATGGCTGAAAATATTTTGTCTGCTTATGAAAAACAAAATAATTATGAAGCAGTGAGAACAGCATCAGACGCAGCATTAGATGTGGCACAAGCTTGTAGGTCTTTCTTATAACCTTAGATTATATGTTTTTCCTCAGTGCATCCTGGGATTTTAATCTGGAAAATGGTGCACTTTTCCCCAGACTGTATAATCTAAGGATGTTCACTTGACCCCTAGAAATAAGTGCACAATGTCTGATATTAATGAGGATCTATAACTTTCACCTGGCAGAGGTCTGTCATACCCTCAAAGATGAATAATTCTAATGCTTTGATCTGTGGACTCTGACCTGTCTCTCCTCCATAAGTGGATTTGGAGGAAAGCAGAACTCTGGCTAAGCGACAGTTGAGATTTGAAGGGTGAGTGTCAGATTTATCAAAGAAGAACTAGGAAGTAGGCTGCATGATTTCATTAAAAATCATTCAAAGTGTTTCTGCCACACATTTCTTTGGCTTCTTCTTGCTTACGCTGCAGAGAAGCTGTCCGTTGTCCCCTTGGCCAGTGCCTGAGTCATTAGTTATGGCTATTGGTCATTTCCTGTCTCACTCAGCACAATAATCACATTATTTTGACTGGGATGAGAGTGACTGTTGAGCCATGAACCAGTGGATACACTTCCTTGAATGTGGAGGGAAAAGAAAACAGTGTGGAGGAGTAGCTCTCAGGGGCTAGGGTGATCCCCCGGCTTTTCTGTCGCCATTTATTTCACCCGTGGAATCATACACATCCATTTTCAACCAGTAATTACAGGCACCTCTGATTTGTTGCCTACTATTTGAGGTGCGAGAAATACTGAAATGCACACATCAGAAAAAATAAAATAAGTGGTATGTTCCTTGAGACATCCTGCTGGGAGAGCTAAAGTATGTTTACAGTAATTACTATAGTGCTTAGACATATGTGGAGACCAGGGTTCGATTCCCAGTGTGCTGTGTGGGCCCTGCCCCTGGGGTTCATTGAGGCAGCCACTGAGACTGGGCGTGGTGGCGCACACCTGTAATCTCAGGATTGGGAGGCTGAAAACAGGTGATCACTATGAGTCCAATCTGTGTAGTAAGACCCTGTAGACCCTGTCCTAAATACAAAAAATAAAAAACAAAAACAACATTACTACAAATTATCTATCTATCTATCTATCTATCTATCTATCTATCTATCTATCTATCTAGATATATATCATAGCGGGAGAGCAAGGTGTCCTGCACAGTATAATGTTCATATTATATGATTGTAGACATAAAATAAGCTTCATAATCATTATCTTTGATTGTTGATCTTATTATTATAAGGTGTCTTTCAATGGCTCTAGTAATTTTGAAGTCTATTTTGTTTGATAGCGATACAGCCCCTTATGCCTATTAATCATGATTGTCATCGCAGCTAGGTCAAGAGACTCCTGGAGCTGTGGCCACATTCAGAGGGCACTAACCTAATCACTGAATGGGCTGCTGAGAGGCCAGCCCTAGCTGAAGGACGCACTCCAGGTATCATGACCTTGGAGACTAGCTCTGGTCCCTGGCTGCTTTCTCTTTGGCTCTTTGCCTTTTCTGCTTTCTGGCTGCCACATAGATAACAGCTTTTTTTTTGCAGCATCCTCTGCCTTGGCATTTCTGCCTTGAGGCCCGGCGACCATGGACCATAACTCCTGAAACTGTAAGCCGAAATAAGTGTCTTCTCATTTGAGCCACAGGTGTCAGGTATTTTGTCTTGGTGCGGAAACTGACACAACACCCTATATTTCTTGTGCATGGCATCTCTTTAATTCTTTTACCCTTAATATTTCTAAAGGTGATGTTCTATTTTATTATTGTTATTTTTTGGTACCGGGACTCAAACTCAAGACCTTGTGCTTGCCAGGCAGGCGCTATGCTACTGAGCTATACTCCGAGCTCTAAGGGTAACATTCTAAAAGTGTGTCTCTTGTGGGCATCCTATAATCAGTTCTTGAATTTGTATACAGTTTGACGTGCTCTGTCCTGTGACTGGAAGCTTTTGTGTACTTATAGGCCATGGAATTGTCAATGTGATTGTGTTTCAGTGAGCCACGTTGCTATTTGTTTCCTGTTCCAGCTGTTGTTCATTTTCCTTTTTCTCTTCTGCTGCCTTCTAAATAAGAAACAAATATTTATATAGTATTTTCTAGCATTTCATTTCTGCTTTTTTTTTCCTGTACCAGGGATTGAACTCTGGACATTGTACTTGCCAGGCAGGCGCTTAAGCTTGTTGATCTCATTATTATAAAGTTTCTTTCAATGTCTCTAACAATTTTGAAGTGTTGAGTTCCAGTCCCGGTACCAAAAAAAAAAACAAAAAACCAAAAAACAAAAAAAACCATAGCAAAATAGAATATCACCTTTAGAAATATTAAGAGTGAAAGAATAAAAGAGATGCCATGCGTGTAAGCAGTACAAGAAATTTAGGGAGCTGTGTTGGTCAGTTTTGACACCAAGACAAAATACCTGACACCTGTGGCTCCCCAGTCTTTGATTCCTCCATTTTATTTTATTTTCTTTTGTACCTCTGATTGTCTGACTTTTTTCTGTGGTTTCATTAAGCACTACAACATAAATCTATGAGTCAGTATTAAGCATTCTTTGTTTCTCACCCTGACTCCCCACTGCTGCTTGCAAGCCCAGTTCGGGACAGGACTGTTTCTAGCTGTGTGTGTAACTTGGTTATTTATCAAGACCTGGGGTAATTTTGAGTTTATCTTTTCAGTATTCTTTTCCCTTATAGGTTTCCTCCTAATTTTTAGTCTGTCTTCTTACCCAAGGCTTTGTATCCTGCAATTTCAAGCCTATAACGTGCAGCTTTCTGCCACAGCGTCTGTTCAAACATGGGCAGAACAGCTAACGCAACAGAGAACATCCAGCTCTCACACAGCACAGTTCTGCCTTTTGAGAACAAATGTTTTCTGGTTCCTATGGTCTTTTGCTTCTCTCCTAGGCATGAATAATTTAGTAGTCAAAGAACTGAACAGAGCTTAGACTTGTTGCTTATCTCTCACTAATTCTGTGAGTCTCTGGTAGTCAAAAATTCATCTTTAGAATTTCATTTGTCTTTTAACCATCTACTCTGATCTCTGGCGTTCAGGCCACGGTGGCTACATCTCTTCATCCTTTTAGTCAAAGGGACTACAGGGCATGTTTACATTGGCAAAGCTGCACAGTTCCAATTCTTTTCTCTTACAATTGTTTTTCAAGGTTGTACTTTCCTCTTGCTTTGGTTTGCTTCAGAATGTTTTCCATTCTGTCTCTAAACAGTTTTTTAAATGTTTTATCCAATTTTTTGGAATGCCCATTGCAGGGGGATTCATGCAAACAATTCACCCCTGTTTCATCCTTTGTCTTTTTTTTTTTATTTTAAGGAAGGATCTACAGGGTGTTCAGGGTCTCACTACAAGATCAGACTCATAGTGATCCACCTGTTTATAGTCTCCCAAGAGCTGGGATTACAGGCACGTGCCACCACACTCAGTCTCAATTGACATCTCAGTGTGCTCTGGGGGCAGTGCCAGCACGGCAGGCCTGGGGATCGAACCTCTGGCCCCTGCACCTGCTTGCAGGTGCTTTAATCTGCTGAGCTATTTGGACAGCTCCATCATTTGTTCTTAATTAGATGACGCTCTGAAAACACTAGATATAAGACATATAGGATGTGGCAGAATTTAGGTACATCAGACAACCTATTAGACTAATTCAGTGTTTGGGGATTCATTCTCATTTTATTCCTATTGACCTCCTATGGGAGTCATAGTGAGAATTTGACAAATGACAACTCTTCAGGTTCAAGCTATTTAATAGATAGAGTTGGCTTGAGGCATGGTGACACATACCTGTAGTCCCAGGACTCTAGGAGGCTGAAGCAGGAAGGTCACAATTGTAAGTCCAGCCTGGGGAACTCACTGAATTGGTAAGCACTTACCTCACAATAAGAGATTAGATAGACAGACAGACACACAGACAGACAGAACCTGAATTTTCACTATTAGTATTATATACATGGTAGAAAGAAGATGAATTGTCCTTTTAATGTACCTTTCTACAGGAATCAACACTTAGTATGGATTCAGTATTGTATTTCTTACACAGTAGTTGATGTTGGGTTAGAAATGTTAGACTGAATAGAATAGCAAGTGGTGCATTTTTTGCAAGCCCAATTCTGTCCAACCATGTCACTTATCTCTTTTGCATATAAGGATGGCATATATAGTTTTGCCTGCCAAGGAGCTACCAATGTTTCTGATCTAGCATCTTAATTTCTCCTTGGGCAGCCATCTCTGTCTCATTGAGATGAGTAAGATCAAGTGAGAAGAGCCTGTGACAGGGATAATTAGAGTGTCCTGGTCCACAACAATGGTAATTAATACAAGGATGTCATGTGGCTCAACTTGGTCTGCCCAGATGCATTCCTGGGTCTTCTGCTAGAACTAGTTTAGGCGGAAAGATCTTCATTTGGAACTGAAACCAAGATAGACAATGGTTGTTTATTGACGTCTCACTACTGATAACCTTAAGGAAATATGAAAGTAATGTGGATCTGGCTATTTTCTCTCTGAATCCTGTCCCTGGAGCAAGGGACAGCACCTTGACAAGTCTTGGGGAGACTCTGCTGGTTCAGCAAGACTAACGCTGGAGAGCTTGGATCTGAGCCATGAAGTGAGATGGCTTTCAGCTGGGTTCCTGCATGAAACCATCTCCAAAATTTCAGTATCTAAATTTTATACCTAAATCTTTATTTCTTCCTTTTATGTCAATCCCAGGCTGAGCTGGGTCTGTATCACCTGCAACCCAAAGAAGCTTAGAGGAAGAATGCTTGTCTCTTTAGCTCTTGTAGGCTTGGCTCATCACTGGCTCTTGCCTGGCCCTACAAGTGCTGCCTGCTCCTCCTAGAGTAGACTATTTGTAGTTCCAAATGGAAGAGAGACTGTGAGAGTTCAAGGAACTTCTTGGTCCTGATCAACCAGCGCCATGTGCCAGATTTAGGACTTGGATCCTAATTTGCCTGTGTACACATAAGGGACTGATTTGAAGCAAAAGTGGTGAAAGGAACAAAGAGTGCAACTTTGTCTTCCTTTCTCACTTCTCCAAGCTCCTCCCTTCAAGCTGTGCCAGGCCTTTGTGTCCTATTCAGGCTGTGGTCTCAGGGGGGTGGGTTGGGAGCTCATGTACCCTCTCAGAAGAAATTGTGACTTTCCTAATGCCCGAGTTTTCTGTTCAGGACAATAGGCCTTTCTTTCTGTTTCTAAAAAATCATTAAACAGTGTTTTTTGTGGGGTGGGGAGGGGTACTTAGACAACTCATTACTTCCACTTGTGATACTTGGAATTCCTAAGGCATCTTCTAAAAGCATTTTTATAAGCTCAGAAACAGACAGTCAAGGAAGGATGTCTAATAAACCTGCAGCACATATTTCTGACTAAAGCATGTGGAAACACATTCTTATTTACCTTCCCATTCTGCAAACTTTGCCATTGAAGCCTTCCATTGATCTTGTCTTGGTCTCTGTCAACACAGCTATACCTTAGGTCAATATACCCCAAGTTTCATCACACGAAAGGCTGGAGCAAAGAAATGATTTTCTGACATTTCCATCAACTGCATTTCAGTACTGTCGAGGACATAAACACTTTGTCAGAACCCCAGAGAACACACCTACAGTCACACATAAACTTAAAAAATAGTCTCTCATTCCTATTTTTTTTAGGTATTTAGTACAAGGTCTATAGAGTCTCACTACACAGATCAGAATTGTAGTGATCCTCCTGTTTTTCAGCCTCCCAAGCCCTGGGATTATAGGTGCACACCACGATACCCAGTCTTAGTCGCTGTCTCTGAGCTCCTGGGGGCAGGATCAGCATGGCAAACTGGGGATTGAATCCTGGCTCCTGTGTCTGCCTAAGCAGGCACTTTAATCCCCTGAGCTATCTGGCTGGTCCTCCCTTCCTTCTTATGAAGTGCTTTTTCTCTTATTGTTTTGCTTGTTTTATTTGTGTTTCTTTCCACTGTGTCTATTTCTCTTTACCAACCTCCACAGTTGTCTTTTCTCTTCACTTTACTCATTTCCATCATCTGTATTTCTGCATTTCTATTTTATATCCTTATCTCCAATCAATGTGTCATTAGGCTGTTTTCATGAGAAAATAATTGGTCTCTACCTGACTGTTTGAAAAATTGCCAACACTATTGGCTGTACTAAATTATAACATGGGCAAGACATTGTTTTTATTTTATTTTTTGTCCTGCAGAATGGTCATCTTATTACATCCAGTTTTATCCTGTATGAATCTAAGCAGACATTAGTAGGCTTTTTTGGGTAAAGGACTCAACAGTAGTAATTATCTGAGTCTTTGTTGGCCCATTGCTTCACCTCACCAATATGAAGAACAAACATGATCATTAGACAGTATGTAAACGGACTGTATGTAAATGACATTCCAGTAAAGCTATATTTACAAAGATAAAGTGGTTTTCCAGCACCTGTTCTAGAACATTCCTTGTGGTAAGTGAGGCATCTCCTGAATTTCTGACTTTTCCCCTGGATCTCACCCTTTGGTGTGGTTGCCCGTGATTACATGGTGAGAGCGTAGCTGGACCCGCCTGAGTCCAGTTCATGCTTGTTACTTCCCCATCATTACTCCTCTCCAGAGACAGTTGTGGTTTGCAGAGGCAGAGAATGGAATCATCCTCTCCCTTTGCCAATCTCCAGTGGGTTCTCCTTTGTCCTCCTAATAAGGATTCCTTTCTTTAGCCTGGTATCTGAGTCCCATCAGACATAGAATTACAACCTGTCATCTTGGCTTTCTGGCCTCTTAAAACTTTATTGACAACTTCTATGTATCCACCTAAGGTCTTCTACTCACTCTCTTCTACACTTAAGGTCTGTTATGGTTATCGCCTCTTGCCTGGAACTTCTTTTTAATTTCCTATCTACTGATTTGTCTTTCCCTACTTTCAAGACAATTTGAATTGCGCTTCTGGGCTGAGTCAAAAACTATCATGGATCTTTGTATGAGACTTTCCTTTAAAATTTTTCCAGCACCTTTTCCTTGTGTCCAACATAGCTTGCAAAGTCCCTGGGGTATGGTCTAGCGATGATTGTGCCTCTCTCCCCTGTGGTCTCATTCATACTCAGTCTATGAACTCCTAAATTTTTTAAGTTTTTATGTATTTGGTACAGGGTCACTCTACCCAGCTCAGATTCATAATGATCCTTCCGTCTCAGCCTCCCAAGTGCTGGAATTACAGGAAGTGCCACCATGCCCAGTTTCAGTGGCTGGCTTGGCAGAGGGGCCAGCACATCATGTGGTACTGGGGATTGAACCTGGGTCCTTGTGCTTGCCGGGCAGGTGCTTAGACTGCTGAGCTATCTCTCCAGTCACTCCTGCCTTCTTGAGTGTTTCATGGGCACATTAAGAAATTTTCCCCATCCATTGGCTTCTCCTTTAAATGCACTTCCTCTTTGTGTCCAGGCTATTATACAGTTACTTCCCACACCACTCAGGCCTCTAGTGACATATCATGTCCTTCAAGAGCCCTTCCCTGTCCTGTGGTGTACCTAGGCACACCCGATGACAACCTGTGGCCCTGTTTCATTTGTTCCTAGAAGTCTGCATTCAAAACCTGGTAACATAGTGTACATTCACTCTTTGTTACCTTTTTCCTCAATGAAACCACAGGCTTCTTAACAAAAAGACTCTAAATGCTCTGTTTATAAAATAGTTAAACCTCTAATACTTGTTAACTGAATTAAACCACCAAGAGAAGGAAATTTATTATAAGGAAAAATGTAGATAAAGGGTGGAACGGTTTGAGTATTGGATAAGTGGTTGGATTAAATTCCTTTACAAACCTTTTCTAAGATATTACAAACCATTCTACGATATGGTGAATATAAGGTGACACCATCTCCCCCTGGAGATTTGTTCATTCTCTTGACTTCTGCATTTCAGTTGACCAACCCACCACTCTTTCAACACCTGCTTTTAAAACTCATTAGAGGACATTATCCCGCCCTCTCTCTGTCCTTCAGCCGGGCCTCCCTTGTGGGTGCACCTCATGCTACCCAACAGCCAGTCGCAGAGGCAGAGAAGATGTTCTCAGATGTTGTGAATTTGGCTTCCTGCTTAGCAACTTCAGCGGTAAGGGGACTTCTCACTAATTTTGTGGTCCTGCCCAGGATAAGTTTCTGCATGGCTTTCATAATGGTGTCACTTGATTGTATCACCTTGACTGGCGTGGAAGCCACCCACCGCGTTGTTAGAGCGCACATCTGCATGTGTGGGCGCGGGCTGGAGGCGTGGCCTTGGACGTTGCGTCTGCACCATTGCCGCTTCCTCTCTGGCGCTGATTCCCTGCTCTGCTTCTGTCCCACCATGACTTAGGCAGCTTCACCTTCCAGTCAGCTGGCCAGGGACTGAATCACCTCAAAATGTGAGCCAAATTCAACCTCTCAGCCTTTGCTCGTAAGTTTCATCTAGTATTGTGTCATGCAAAAGGAAAGTTGATGAATACAGGTGGCTTTGAGCTAAGCCTACCCGCAAACTGGTCATTTTTTCAGGGGGTCGGAACCACCCCATGTACACTCCTGAGACTATGTTGGGGTGGGCTACCCTGAGTAAAGTCCGAATAGAATTGAGAAAGGAGTAGACCCTCTGGGGAAAAGGTACAGAAAAACAGTATGCTTCTACTGTAGAGCTCCTTGGAATGTTCTAGAGGCCAATTTCTGATTGTTTCAATTCCTCTTTGAAAGTAACAAAAAAGGGCCAGTACCTCTGTGCAGATCCATGACCTCACAGTGCTGTGTGGAGGAGGTCTCTGGAAGCGCTGGTCGCCTGACTGCAGGCTTGAGGTAAGGCTGCAAACTCCTGGATGCTGTCATTCAATGCTGTGACATGAGGCTATTCAGAAAGAAAGAGTCACTTCCCATCATCCTTCTGTTTTCTTTTGGTACCTTCTTTTCCCAGAATCATTTTCTTCCCTGACTTCATCTGAACTACAAAGAAAGGAACGTTTTCTTCCATATGCTTTCCAAATATCTTCAAAGTCTTTTTGATGCCTTTCCTTGTAAATCATAGGCTATAATTATGTGAATAGTGTGTGTTCTGAGTATATTTGTGTGCCCTTATATTCTTTCTTGTAGATTAACATGCTGGATGTAAGGGTTACTTCTCTTCTGATTTATTTTGTATTTTGTCTTGTTCATAAAATGTTCCTCTCAACTAGAATGCACAATTAATATTTGTTGAATTGAATTTAATCAAATCAAATTGAACATGACAGTTAACCTAAGTTGTATAATCTGATCATCCATGTAGTCTCTACATTTGCCCCATTCTATCATTAACGTTTTTGTGCACATTTGTCTAAGTCATACTTGTATTGCTATTGTCTGGCATGGGCTTTGACAGCATCAGGTCAACCAAAGCTATTGTGTCCCATGTGACACATATGGATCATGTGTATGCTGTATGCTGGGTGTAGCAGGTGTGTCAGAGAACATGGCAGGTTGTGCCTTTGTAGAGATGCTAGTCGGTAAGTGTGCATTTATGGAACTGTGTGTAAGAGCCAGAAGGGGTGAAGGGAGCTGCTAGAGAGGGTAGGAGGGTCAGAGAGGATTGCTTCATCCATCTTTGTGTGAAGGCCAGCTAGGGAGCTAGGGTACAGGAATGGCCATTCCCCGTCTGGCTTAGAGCAGGTGCCTCCTGTTCCAGCTGTCTAAAGTTCCGTAGAACCTAAGTCTCCTCACATGCCTACGTGGGTTTCCACAGCTCCTTTCCTTTCTCACTGCCCTTAACATGCTTCTTGGAATGTTTTATTTGGGTTCTGTGTACACACATCCAGCAGACTGGTCCCGGCCCAGGGCATCTGTTACCGCCTACCCCTGGTGTCTCATGCTCTGCTGACACAGAGTGAGTGCTCAAGAAATGCCCATCAGATGAGACACAATTCTTATCTGTGGGAAGGAGGAAGGCGGGGTTTATCATGCAGGTGTCTAGCAGTGGCTGCCATATGCCATGGATGGCGTTCGCAAAATGCCTGTGGCACAGCACTCCTTGCCCCAGGAGTCAGAGGGCTAGGGACATGGGTGAAGGCTGATGTCCTGATGTTTGAGACAGTGAAGGAAGAGAATTTCAGAGCTCCACTTGGGGCACATGCAGGCCAGGGGCTGATTGGCCTGATGCACATTGCATTTTTTGTCCAGAGGATCCTGGGAATTAAACCTCCCACTGAACTACTGACATCCAGGGACATGCCCTCGTGTTGGGGCCCATCTTATTTTGAAGAAGCCTGTACTTTGCCTTGGGATTGTTCTTTGTTTTTGAAGGAAATAAAAATAGACTTAGTCCTTGGGTAAAGGATTCTCCGGTGGGGGTGTGGTGCTTGGGTGTCACCAGCAGACATTGGCAGTAGGTGCTGAACTCATAGATGCCCTTGGGTGCTTTGGACAGCCCCACAGTGGTGCAGGATGGGCGGGGTGGGGGGAGAGTTCGGGGAGTTGCCTGTTACCTGTGTGATAACCGCCAATTATCTTAATGAACAGCTCCATTCATGATGTCATTAGCAGTACCAGGCATCTTGCTAAGCACTTTACAGGGACATTGTCATTTTATATTTCAGAAAACAATGTGCAGAGTACACTCCCCCCAATATTGCTGATAGGTCACTGAGGCCTGGAGTGATTCGGAGCATTATTCTGTGCTCAGCCATGCACTGGATGGCACAAGGGCCTGTGTTGTCCTCCCACCAGTAGCATGAAGTAGCTGCCTCATGACCCTCCTGGGTATAAGGGCAGCTGATATAGTGGTGCGTAATGTTTTTGTTATACCAGTGATCTGGGGCGCCTGACATCCTCAGTTTGCTGAGCCATGGTAGCAGCTCATGGGACAAATCTTCCTTCTCGATGGATGGGTTGGGGGTGGGGTGGTGGAAGGAAAAGGTTTGGAGCAGGCAGAGGGTGCTCAGAGGGATCAGGATATCCTAAGGTCAGAGACCCAAACTTTGTTAATGAAGACACAAGTGGTCAGCTGCTTTGCCTGCTCTGTGTGGGGGCGTTACTTAAACTGTGTTGAGTTCTAGCAGCCGCTTGAGGTGCCACAACTGTTCTTCCTCTCACAAGGTGAGACTTAGGAAGGTGGCTCAGGTGCCCAGTGGAACTGAGCTCAGGGGTCCGGAAGCTGGGCTTTGAGCTGAGGACTCCCCTATGTATGAGCCAGTGTGGGTTCCTGTCCTAGACCTCCCATCGCTGTATGCACCAACCTTAATTTCTCTGCAAACAACACAGAGAAAAAGCTCTAGGGACAGGAACTTAGATCCAGAATGGTAAAGTCTTTGCTGCTGGCCAAAATATGTGGTCACGCTGAGGCCAACTTGTTGGGGCTGAGCACGAGAGCATCACTCCTGCAGGGTTGGCTTCACACATTGTGCGGAGCACTCAGACCCCCATCCCAGAAGAGTCCCAGGCTCACCTTCGTGCTCTGCTGTTGCCTGCCATTCTCCATCCCTTACTTTGAGACCTTCAAGAGGCCCCACATTTTCTCAAGGTTGTCAGTCCTGGTCTCTTGGGAGAAAGGCTAACCTGAGCTGCAGAGGGCAGAGGTGCTTCTAGGCACAGGAGGTGGGGGCCACCTAGGTGCCCCCTTCCCAAGACTGCTAGCTTGCTCTGGATGGCTGTGCTTGAGGACAGGAGGACAAGGGGTCAATGGGACAGAGGAGGCACTGCTGTCCTGCACCCTTTCTATGGACCATGTCAACCAAGGGCAGGGAGAAGAGAAATAGGCAGGGGCATAGGCTGTCCACCTTGCTTCTCCAGCTCCTTCTCATGTGTGCAGGTAAACTTTTTGTAGGCCAATTTGAGGAAGGATGGGATAAGGAAATGTAGACCCTTATCCTAACTTAGACCATTTAAATTAGGTAGTTGTGAGTTCAGGTTGGTGCTGTGACAGCCATGAGACCTTGGGCACCTACTGACAAGCCTCGCAGTCAACCTTGGTTTCTTGGCCTCATCTTCGAATCCACTTGGACTCAAATCCATTGTGCCTCCTACCTGAGGCCCTGCCTCATCTTATCTGAGGAAATTAAGACATAGAAAATTGAGTTGCATCCCTGAGGTCTCACCAGTCTATTTCGCTATACTATTTCAGTTCATCAGATATCCCGTTGTTTTGCTTTTTTACTCTGTTGTTGTTGTTATTGCTGGAGATCAAAGCCAAGGCCTTGCCCATGCTAAGCATGGACTCCTTCACTGACCTACATCCTCAAGCCAAATGTCCCATTGTTGCTTCTGCTTCAGGATCTTTGCACCAGCTATTTCCTAGACAAACATCTCCACCTCACAGGTGAATTCATAAGGCATCTTCTTGCTGGTCATTCAGTCCTCACCATCAAAATTCCTTGTGTGAAGAGACCCTTCCTGAACTCTCCTTGGGAGGTTACCCCACTGCTCTTTTCATGCTTGGACCCCGTTTTCTCCCTCACAGTGCCCATCCCAAATTTTAATTCTACATTAATCCCTCCATTTATCTGTGAGCCTCTCCCTCCCTCTATAAACTACACAAGGACAGGGCCAACCATGTTTCCCTATCTAGACCACCATAGCTGGCCTGTGCCAGTGACACCACTGGTACAGAATAAACAAGGACACAAATCCAGCTTTGCACAAATGGAAGAGAAATAACCAGCACAGTAGAGAGATGGAAGGATTTGGAGGTGTAGAAATGGTCATTCTCTATATGAGCGTTGGAGTCGGACAGAGCTCATTCTTGGCTGCAGAGAGCGAGAAGGATGGGCACATCTGTGCCACTGCAGAGGGCCACTGCTGAGGGCTGCAGCCTGGCCACTTCTGCAGTCACAGCTTTCTGTGCATGCTGCTGGGTGGGGAAGGAAGAGGGTCTCTGGCTCTCCTTGTAGCATGCAGCTGTTGTAAAGGCCAAGGCCCAGCTGGAGCTTGTTGGAGGCCTGGCAGGTGGCGCAGCCTGCAGCATTTTTCTTGCTTAGATCCTGGCAGCTCTGACTTGCAAGCTGGAACACAATGACCTGGAACGTTGTGACCTTTGGCACAGTTTCCTCCCGATTCCTCTCCTGCTCATCCAGCAGAGAGCCGAATCCCTACTCCCTGCCCTAGCTCTGCTGCCTGTGAAGCTGTTTCCCTTAGTCCAGAGTCTGGAGAGAAGGAGCAACAGAGGGCTGCTGGGCTCTCCTCTCGGAGCACCAGAGGCTCTGGATTGCATTCTGCCCTACTTGGGATTTGTCATATGGGTCAGTGTGTGCCAAGCCACAGAGCTGTCTATGGGTGGGAGCTGCCGTTGGAGTAGCAGCCTAGACCCCAGTGTACACACCCTCACTGTCCAGCCTTCCCGGGTGCCATCTGCTACAGATGAGTCAAAGCGGATTCTGACTTGTGACTACTTCGCAAGGCTCCGGAGCCTCCGGAGTTTTCTGATCTTTAAGATGGAGATAAGAATGGAAACTTACCAGCACAAAATTCACACTGTTTCACCTCATCTTGAACCTTTTTCTACGTCATTATTAGTATTTTGCCTTGGTGTCCCTTCCGAAGCATTGGATGTGGAATCCAGCTCATGGTGGTGGTACCCGGAGCAGGCTCAGGGTCCTGCCACTGTCACTGCACATATGGCGCTTTGCACAGCACCTGGCACAAGGCATCTGGCCATCAGGAAGAGACATCTGTCATCACCACCGTCAGTGACCATATCTGCTTTCATTAGGCTGCCTCCTCCTATAGCCTCGCTCTCATCCTTGTGGCCTGGCATGATTACTACTTAGCTGGGAATCTGAGCCTGACAAGCTCTCAAATGACTCCAAAGCCACGTTTCTAGTACGCACAACGAAGGACACAATTTGCATCTGTTTCACTTCATCTTGAAAGTGTTTCACCTCACTTTCACTTTATCTACTTTATTGTTATTCTTTTGCCTTGGCATCCCTTCCTAAGCAATGGATGTGGAAGGTAGCTCATGTTGATGGCGTATGGAGAAGGCTCAGCGTTCTACCACTGATGCTGTCAAGTAACAAAGATTAGAGAGAGCTGCCTACATGTGGAGAGGGGAGTTTATAAGGTGCTGTCACTGACATTGTCTTTTTTTGATTCCACACCCAGCCATTGTAGGTGGAAGAGCCTAGGCTTTGACATAGCGGCTTCAAGAAAGATAGTTCCCTTTAAGTTCTTATTTGCATGTGCTGCAGAGTTATTAGCTAAGACCTGGGATATGTCCTTATGTGACCTGTTTTAATTTCAGCTCTGAATTTATGGGCTCTTGACCTCAATCTTTCTCTGTCTAGTTCTTCATCTATAAAGTGGAATAATTATAGCAAGGGAGATGATATATAAACTGCTTGTCACATTGCCTTATGTGTATAAGAGCCTGATAAATGAGAGATACTATTATTGGGCTAAAACTTTTCCATATTCTGTTGTTAACATTCCTTTCTCCAGTTGTAGCAACTGAGTAAAATTGAACCCACAAATGTTAAGTTGGAGGATACCCAGAAAGCTATAAGCGCTGGGGGACTGGGCAGCAACCCAGTGCTGTAAGATACACAAATGGCAGTGCCAAGGGTGTGGTTTTTGATTCAGAACCAAGGACAGCACCAAATATGCTCCCCTTCCCCTCTCCAGAATATTGCCTGGGGTCTGAGTAAGGACTCCCTCGCCGCTGCCCTGGGCTCCATGTGACAAACCTTCCACCATCCTGCAGCTCCCCATGCCATCCTGCCCATCTGAGATGCCTCCCTTTTTCTCTCGCCAGAAGATGTTTCTAACCCAACAGCAAGCCTAGAGAATGTAAGAATCACCTTTGCACCTGCACTCAGATTTGGCAGATGCTGCTATTTTGCTTTGATGGAGCAGAGCAGCAGCAGCAGCTCCCTTTGTGCATCCCCCCATCCCTCTCTCTCCTTCCTCATAAGGTGGCTACAGGCTTTCTGTGTCCCTCTGTCCTTATATCTAGCTCCTGTCTGTTTTACCAAGTCCTCCAGGTATTTTTTTTAACCTTTTTCAAATATATTTCAAACATTCTCTTCATTGCAAAGAAAATATCAGAAGTGACATAACAGATATATTAATTTGTGTTAGTAACAAATAATTTCTTACCTGGGTAGTAAATGGAATGGGATCTTTCACAAAACAAAAAAATCTCTCCTTTCTGCTTCTAACTTCCACAGCACTGAGCGATAGGAACCTCCTACCCCTGAATTGTCATTGTACTTGTGTTGGTCTGCCTCTTATGATTTCTGAGAGCTGGAGATGAGTTTTTATTTATTTCTGTATTCCTAGCATCTCTTCCAGGCTCTGCTGCATGACTGATTTCTGTAAATATTTGTCAAATACATTTTCTTCTTAGAACATGTCAGAATGTTCTTAAAACGCGCAATCTACATTACTGAGCTTTACCCACGAGCCCTGCGTACTTCCTGTTGTAGGTGCCACCACACAGCTCACTTTCTCTCAAGCATCCTTTACTGAGTTACCCCTGATCAGCTGAAAGTCACCCAGCAGACCGGGCCTGCTTGTACCCAGTACTCTTGTGCATATGCTTTTCTTCCACCATGAATGCTTTCCCCCTCTTCTCTCTGTTGAAATCTTCATTTTTTCTTAAGATACATCCCATTGAACTATAATCTCTTAAACAGTAACCTTTCTTAACTAAAATTACTTGTTTTAAACACTGCTATCTTTTAATATAAGTATCCAGGTTTTTAAGAGCCAGGTCAAACCTCCTCTCCTCCAGCTTATTGCTTTTTTTTTTGGGGGGGGGGACCGGGGATTGAACTCAGGCCCTTGTGCTTGCCAGGCAAGCATTTATTCTACTGGGCTGTCTCCCCAGCCCCTTATGGTGATTTTCTACGCAGAGCGCTACTGCACTCAATTTTGGGGCTTTCCGTGCTGTATTATTTACCCCTGTGATCATTCATTAAACCTGAACTGCACAGCATCTGCGTTGATACAGCACTTGGCTACTTTTGCTGGACTTGCCTGCTGAAACTCACAGAACACGGCGGGTGGAGGAATAGTATCTTGCAGCGGGACTAGAATCTTTCCTCAGAAGTTGGTCACAGTCTTTGCATTGGAAAGTTATCTCACATGACTGCTTGGACCCTTGTCATTAGAAAGTGGAAATGGTATGATAGGGGACTTCAAGATGGGTTCTCGGTGTCTATTTTGTGCTGAGCAGTGGGCGAGGTGTTGGCGTTATCTCTTTTATTTTCCTCATTGCCTAAGCAAAGATAATGGACACCTACAACTTAGAGGAGAGGCTTACCTTGGTTCATGTTTACACTATGGTCTGTTGCTCTGGGGCAGACACGGCATGGCAAAGGGGCGCAGCAAAGGAAAGGTGCTCTTGCTATGGTAGCTAGGAAGCAGAGGAAGCAGAGGAGTGGGCTGGGGTGGGGAGAAATGCTTGCGTAGCTCCTGCTCCCGAAGTGATCTTCTGTCAACCAGGCACATCATTTACAGCACACTCAGCTCATGAATCCGTCATGGATGAGCCCACCAGTAAGCGCTGTGCCCCCAGACCCAACCAACCCCCTTTCCGAATACCTTTTGTTCACCCTCTGAATGGATGAGGCTTGGGGGGGACATTCTTATCTAAAGCATGACAGGGATTAAGGGAAGAACGAAACCATGGACTGCCCTTCCTAGCTGAGCTACCTTCTGGAGGACAGGGAAGCTACAAAAATGTTACCATGATAACATCCTGGAAATTGTTAAGAAAAATAATATCACAGGTCAGAGTGAGAGAAACCAGGTAGCGATTGTGTTGGCCAGCATGGTCCAGGAAGATCTGTGGACCCAATACCTTCATGAAGAGGAGAAGGGCAGAGAACTTGTGAGATAGAAGAGCTCCATGGACACTGAGGCTTGGCAAGTCTGGGAGAGCTGAAAGAAGTATGTGTATCTTTTCTGACTTGTGCTTGAAGGACACTACATGAAGTATAAAAGGTTTGATTACAGGAGGGAGAAATGCATCTATAAGCACAAAGGGAATTTTTCTTTCTCTGTGTCCACCTTATTGACATTATCCTCCACACATTTGGGAAATGATTCACTTCTAAGCACCTTCTTCAAGCCTTGAGGATGACTCTAGAGATTTGGACATCTACCAGCTTCAGTGTCTGTCTTTCCAGAACAGGCAAGATGACTTCTGTTTAGTTTCCTTTCATCTTCTACAGATCCCTTCATCAAGGTCATCCAGTTAACCTTCCCCCGGATACACCTTGGACTTCTAAATGGCCAACTTGTGTGGCAGTCTTTGTGTCACTCGATCCAGAGAGCTTTCTGGTATCTGTAGAGCTGTGTTTTCTTTCCATCCCTAGGGAGATTGTCCAGTGCTCAGGGATCGCTGCATGGATGGGAATATTCCTTTGTTGCACCTTCCACTTCTCACAGTGCTTTACTCCAGGCATTCTTGAGTTCCCACCCAGGGCTACCTGTACACAGTGAATCCTCCCTCGCCTGCTGCCTGTCTCTGCAGCTGTCCTCAAGCCACAGATGCCAGTGGAAGAGCTCAGAAAGAGGATCTAAGAAGGGGCTTTCTGGGGGCCATTAGTGAGTCACTGGTAGACAGGATGAGAGGTCCACTTGATGAGTCACTATTGAGGGGAGATGGACAGTCACTGAGACAGATAATGTGTCACCCCCCCTCTTCTGGCTGGCCCGAGACAGCAGAACAGCCTGAAGTTGCCTTTATATGGACCCACTGCAGACACTGGAGCCAACTCTGTGAGGTACTTGGGCCAACTAGGAGGGCAATACAGTTTGCAGGTGGTTGAGCTGAAGGTTTAGTACTGTGACAAAGATACCTGAAAGAGGCTTGTTATCTTGGCCAGTACCCTCTTATGCATGGATTGTTGGCTCTGGCCCCTCCATAAAAACAATTTCCTTTTGAATGTGTGCTGCCCTCTCAGTCCCCTGAGTGTGGTGATGAACTGCAGTTCTCTGGACTTTGAAGAAGACCCACAGGTAACCCTGCTGTGCTGCCAGGTCTGGGAGACCCTGCACTCAGTCACATGATCTTGAAGCTCAAGAAGTCCTTCTTGTTTATCCCTTTGGCTGAGTAACTGATTGAGAGATATATGGCGGGGTTCTATGAGTGCTCTATAATGAGCTAATTATTGAACACATGAAATTACATTCACCCACTCATGACAAAGGCAAGCAGGGATCGGTGTCCCTCTGTGTTTGGGGACCCTGAAGGAGTCTGGGGTATCCAGAATATAACAAGAAATGAAGGAAAGGTGAACTGGGGTGGGGGACATCTTTCAGGCTGAGCTCATTTGCGTGTTAAGGCAGAGAGCCTGAGCATTCACAATCTGATTGGCAATTTTGGAAGGACTCTCCTGTGGCTGGATTCCAGGTTGAACTCAGATGAAACTGGACCCTGAAAGTACATAGGAAATGCTTTGCAAGTACTGCTGGGATCCCAGCAGAGTGCACCCTCTGACATATTTGAGGCCTCGCCAAGCTGAGGCGGCACGTCTTTGGACACAGCCTTGTCCTATGTTCAGTCACATCGGTGGAGCACCCAGGAGCCACTTCCTCAGGGCACAGTCTCCTTCACGACCCTCCCCCATGTCAGTACTTCTGTCATGTAGGGTGGAGGGAAAACCTACTCAGATTCCTGCTCACATTCAGGAAGGGAGGGAGTGTTTCACCTTTCTGAGAGTGTTTTCTCTGTGTGACTTCCTTGCAGTCAGAGGGTCAGGACACAGGGCTGCAGCTCTCCAGCTGGAGACTGGTTACAAAAGTGGGCTATGGACATGGCATCCCCCCCCCCCGCTCATAAGGCTGCATTAGCTGCCTAGCTCCAGGGAAACATGGGACACCTACTTGTTTTCACCCTCCCTTGGGACTCCCTCTACACATTTACCAGGTGAGGAGGCACCAAGATGGCATGAGCTGAAAGCCACTGTTCATGCCTTTGGTGTCCAGAATGCTCTTTGTCTTCACCCAGTGATGGGGCAACAACTCACAGATGTGTTGTAGTCTGATGATACCCATCAAGGCTCTCAGGTGGGCTTCTCTCAAGGGACAGATGGATTCTAAGGTGCTTGTAGACACATGGGGGTAAGGATATCACACCCCTACCCTATAGAGGTCCCCAAGTGCAGTTTCCTTGCTGTGGGCCAAAGCTTGCTTCCCATCCCCGCCTTCCAACCCCAGCTCCTTCCAGTGGTGGGGAACCTATGGCCTGTGTTACTTGTTTTCCTCTTAAGACAAGAGATGTTGATATATGAGTTGTTTTTTCTAAACTAAAACCTCAGCATTTGGGTTTTGCTGCGGCATTGGCACTGTTATGAAAAGGTAGGTTTTGAGTGGCAGTTGGGCCCGCATCTCTAAAGCATTCACATTCCTGCTTTAGAGCATCCACCTCCCTGAAACCTTCTCCCCTCACCTGGTCCTCACCTCTCTCTTGCTGAGCGCTGACTCACCGTCAAGCACTTGTGCATGCCTGGCCAGGCCAATTCTTCAGAGTTTTCCATGATTGTTTTCTAGTCCTTGAGCTGTTTTAGCACCTACTACCAGCAGATGTTTGCTGTGCGTTGGTCCTGAGCGACCAGCAACTCTATAACTGCACAGAGCCTGGAACATGGAGGTTCAACCTCTCATCTTGTGTGAGAGAGGAGGCGGTGGGGCAGAGGATCAGGAGCGACTTCAGTGTGCAGATCCCTCAGCTACCATTGCCAGCTCCCCTTGCCGATTAGAGCACTGAGCCACCTGGAAGGTGATGAACTCGCTAAGGTCACCCAAGCAGAAGCAGTGAAGACAAGAAAGCTCGCAGGTGGCTCACCCCTGAATCCAAGCTAGGAGTGGCCTGCTTTCCGCAAAGCCCCTTGGAGGTGGAGGAGAAGGGAAGGTGCATTCGTGAGAAAAAGGAAGGCTGAGCAGTGCTCACTGCTCCCTGGGAGTGAGGAACCCAGAACAAGTGAAGATTCTGCCTGAGAGGGGGGAACTAGAGCTCTGCTTGGGCCTGTAAACGGCGTTAGCACATTACAGCGTGAGCTCTGCGTGCTACTTTCTTTACATAATGGCTCCACTTCTAAGTTTGCATCATTGTTTTCTTTTAAAAAATGAGAAAATTCAGGTTCCGCAAGATCACGTGCTTGCCCAGTCGCGACGATGGTAAACATAGATGGCATTGAGATGTCCGCTGGGTCTGGCCGGGCCACTGCGAAGTTGAGTCAATGACTCGACAGTGTTCCACACTGCTGTCTTACAAGGAACCATGGGAACAGGAGGCCTTGGGGCAGCTTCTGTGAATCCGGTGTTGTTGGAATTCCTGTCCTTCCTTGACCCAGATTTGTAAACAGAGGCTTTGGGAGCCAAAGTACACACCAGGGATGTGCACAAGCACTGAGCGGAGAGGCAGATGCACTGCTGTTAACGTGTGTGTCTACTGGAGCTCGCGTCCCGCAGGACTCCTGTTATTCCCAGCGCTCAGCCACCTAGGTGCAGAAGGCCACAAAGTGTCTCTGGCCTGGCCAGCTACAGCTGGTGGAGTGGCAGGGGCGGGGTGCTGAGGGGTCGACAGCCTGCTGACAGAACTTGCTTTCTGATCTTCCTGCTGAATCCTTTAAAAAGGGGGATGAGGAGGAAGAAAAACTATTTGTCATGGATGAAACTGGAGCTCCCTGCTTTGCTAACAGCTATGATATGATTTACTCCTTCATTTGTGAAATATGAGTTGAGCCCCTTATGCAATGGGCTGTGGATCAAGGTTGGTTATAGAGCGGGGATAGAAATTGAGCCCCTGCCCTCATGAAGCTTACATTTATTAGATGTAGATGCATAAAGAGGAAGATGCACATAAAGGTCTACCATGTACTATAAAAACAGGAGGGAAGCAGGGGAGAAGGGTAAAGAATGAAAACGTCAGCGAAGACATCTCTGATGAAATGATACTGATGTACAGGTGGACAAAACAAAGGAGTGGAGGCAGCTGGGACGTCTGTGGTGCAGGCAACAGGACATTCATGGGCTGGTGGCAGGAGAGTGGCTCCTAGTCCTGGGGAGTGTGGGAGCTCCGTGCCCGGAAGAGTCTGGAAGCTGTGGTGTGGGAACGGGTGACAGAGCTGATGTGTCCATGGCAGAAAAGGAGAGACCGAGGAATAGGGCAGCCACCTTCCTACCAAGCATCCAACTGTAGGTGAAGAACTTGGTTAATCCTGAGTAGAGTCAGAAGTTAGAGCAAACGACCACCCAATGGCAGTTTTTGCAGGCTCATTTACTTCCTTGAATGGTATGAGATATAACTGAAAAATGTGGTAAATATTTAAAATTTAAAATGAAAAAATATTATGTAAAAGACACAACATCATGAATCTCCCTCCTGATTCTCCCCTTTACTTTTAATACCCATTCCAATGTTCTTGAAATATTTTTCTTTCTTAATTAATTTTTAAAAATCTTTTTGAGACAGGGTCCCGCTATGGAGTCCAGACTGGGCCTGAGCTCACTTTGTAGCCCAGGATGGTCTTGAGCTTACCGTAATCCTCATGCCTCACCTTCCCGAATGCTTGGATTACAGGTGTGTGCTGCCATGTCTGGTAAATTTCTCTTTTCCTGTCTCTCTCTCTCTCTCTCTCTCTCTCTCTCTCTCTCTCTCTCTCTCTCTGTCTTTTCCTGTGTCTCTCTCTCTCTCTCTCTCTCCTCTTTCTTTCTCTGAAATGGATCATGCCCAGCTTTCCAAATTCTCTTTCTTGAATGTCTTTACTTGGACAACACATGCTGCCTTGATGCCTGAGTTCTTTCAGAACAGTTACTTTCACGGTCATTTGAACTTTGAGGAAGAACCAGGGAAGAACATAGGACCAGATCTAGAGAAGGTAGATGAGGATACTGTGAAGTTTTAGGAGCCTGCCTTTCTATTGGATAGAGCTCGGCATCCATTCACCATATTTTATATTACATTTCATGAAAACACTCAGGAAAGAAAACTTCCAGGACTGTTCTAGAATGTGGCAAGAATGATGGCCTAAGGGTGTGCTAAGCAAAGGTGAGAAGTATAAGTTAGTGGCTATGTGTCTTTTATGGTAATATATTTTTTAAAATTGAGGATTTGTCAGGTTCTACAATCTGAGGTACAGGATCTCAGGATAATTCCTGAGGGGATTTCACTGACCTTATCAGACCCAAAAGCTACAACTCTTGTTGCATAGGTCCTGCTTTACCTTGGTCTTAACCATCCAGTAGAA
>NW_004524638.1:4154106-4176527 GCF_000260255.1 Octodon degus | reverse complement strand
TGAATGTCCATTTTGTATCTGTGTATTCAAAGTGGTTAGGATAGATATATAGTTACATTCTCTTAATGAATAGAGTGATTTGTTCTAATGGTGTTTGTAGATAGGATATCATGTCCACATCTTGTACAGCAATTAACCACAAGGAAGAATGTATGTAATGTGTTAATTATTGAAACTGTCCTAGCGATTTGATTTGAAACTGTCTCACTGCTATTTGTTTATCAATAAAATTATGGGAAAAAAACAAAAAAAAACTCAAAAAAATTGAAGATTTGTCATGTATTTTGATCACCCCTTACAGCTTGCATCATGGATGTGTAGAACTCTGGCTCTAAAAATAAAGGACAAATTTTATGTAAATGTCCACAGCGACCCTATTATATGTCAGTAAATATGCATGCATGTGACTTGAACATTTTTCTTTGAGTTGTTATTTAAATAAAACCCATCCATTGCAGCTGGCTGTTATTGTCTATTGGATTTCTCCACGTTCTTCACTAATTGGCTCTAGGATGTGAGACCGGTGCCATTGCTTCCCTGTGCTTTGTGACGAGTACCAGACAAATCATTTCGGCTGGAAAGGGTGGCAAGTAGCAAGGCGAATGACACCAGCAAGTTGTTGCTTACACATCAGGTCCACCAAAAAAGGACAAGTGTGAAGGCAATATTTGCATCAAGAGAGGTAGAGTAAAAAATATAATTCATTTTAATGCTGCTGAGTCCCAGGCTGTGACTGTCATTCTCTAGGGTCACCCTAGTATAGTAACAGAGACTGGAAGCAAGGCTTGAACAACACATGTTTGTTTCTTCACAGTTCTGGAGGGTCTTTATCTAAGACCAAGACAGTGGCAGCATTTGTTTCTTACAAAATCTCTCCCCTTGGGTCAAGAGTTCCTGAACTCTCTCTATGTTCTTGCGAGGTCCTTCAGTGCATAGCCAGGTCCTCGTGGTCCCTTAGAAGGGCACTGATTAGCCTGAGCTAGAGACCACAACCATGGCCTCATTTTGACTCAGTTCTTTGAAGGCACTGTCTCCAAAACTGGGGCTGTGCATTGTAGCTCGAAGCATCTCCCTTATCTTCACTACTTATGTATTCCAGAAACAGAGTTATTTGTTCTGCACTGTGCTGTTGGCATTGTCTGGGTTTTCACGTTGCTTCCCTGTGGTTTAGTGTATTGCTTGTAAATGGTACTTAGATGCTTGATTGGGTTTTGGTTTGATTTCAAGAAAGACTTCTACGTGAGGGGGTGGTGCGCATTTCCATCAGGACGTTAATGGTGTCTGGTTGTCTCTCTGTGAGGCTCCAAACACTTTGAAAATAACAAAAGACTTAGATAAGTAGGAATGTAATGTACATGGAATGTATCGGTTACTGTTGTCTTCACGGATGGCCTTGAGACATGCCTAAAAACCCTGATATGCTTTCTGAATCAAAACAAGACTCAGTCAAATCCAATATCAGTTTAGCAGCAACTATTTTAGGGTTTTTTTTTTGTTTTGTTTTGCAACTATCTCAGACTTGCATGTGAAATAAATGTGTGGTCTGGACTCGAATCCCTCTCTGATTGGATTTGCAGGGGAAAAACTTTGTATGCAGTGGCAGTAAGGTGGGAAAGAAATGACATTCAATGGCACTCAGATCTGGATTCAGGTCCTGCCTTGCCACACACTAGAATATGGTCCTTACCAAGTTGCATAACAACTTGACCCACATTCCTGATGGGTGAAATCCATACTAAACTTTCTTCAAAGTTGTCACCTCCTCAGAGCTCCTCCTCACACTCTGTCTCCCTGCTTGTACTCATAGCCCCTCTCCAGAAGGTCCTTCTCCCCTGGTGCTTAGGACCTGTGTGTGCCTAGCTGACTATGTTTAAAGATTTAATTTAATTGAACTTTGAAGAGTTAAAAACATATATAAAAAGTGACAGAAATTTGCTTCACTTGTATTTCTCTTCCTAGACTCCAACTGCAAGCTCAATACAATGTCCTCAGGACCGTGTTTAGAAAAGCTGCATCTTCCTAGAAACTGCTCCGTGGCAGATCCTTCGATGACTAACAGACTGCTCCTGAATCCTGCTCTGCATCCAGCTGCAAATTAGAAACCCTTCCTGGCAGCTTGTACTAATTACTAACACCCCAGGGCTGCACACTAGGCCTAGCGAATCCCCGAGGGTGCTTTGGGAACAGACTGTTAAAGAGCTCTGTAGGTTATTCGAATGCACAGTCAGAGTGGAAAACAACTTTCAACTCTGAGCCGAGGCAGTGGTTCTCAAAGCGCTGGCAGCATGAGTATCAACCTGGAAATATGTTAAAAATACAAATCATCGCGCCCCCTCTGAGCTTACTCAAGCAGACTTCCTGTTTGGTAGGGCCCCGCTATCTGTACGTATTGTATCCTTCTGGAGATTCTGATGTGGGCTCAAGTTTGAGTTAGCAGTCTTTTTCTATTTAGGGCTAGATGAGGCTGTTTCAGGCTTTGGAGATGACGTAGTCCTTATACCTGTGTTGGCTGTGTTCTTGTTGCTAGGACCCATCGCCAGGAACCCGTCGCTTCGAGGAGGAAACGTCCAGCTGGCTTGTGGTCTTCTGAGCTTTCAGTCCCTAGGGGCTGGCTCCAAGGTCGGCTGGCACAGCAAGGGACCTTGGCAGGGGAGGGCTGCTCGTGCACGGCAGTCAGCAAGCAGAGAGAGCGAGCAGGGAGGAAGAAGTGAGGCCAAGGCTTCAGACCATGCCCTTGTCACCCAGCTCCTCCAACCAGGCGTTGGCTCCTGAATCATATTTGGCTACGAACTCATCGCTATCCCCGGTGTGTTGTGCAGGCCCCAACCCTGGCTGTGCTGAGCTGGCCACCAAGCCTAGGTGTAGTGGCACACTCCTGTAATCCCAACCCTTGGGAGGCTGAACACAGGAGGATCACTATGAGTCCGATCTACGTAGTGAGACCCTGTTGACCCTGTAGACCTTGCACTAAATACATAATAAAATGAAATGAAAAGCTCATCGCTTGACTAATCCACTGGTAACACCACAGCCCGGAGGTCCAGTCACCTTCCGCATTATCTACGAGGGCATGAGACTTAAGTGGGACATCACGTTGTAACCCATAACAGTATCGCTGCTCAGCACTGCTGTTGTAGAGTGGGCAGCATATTCACTGGGTAAATGAATGGGTGGTTTGTTTTCTAATTATACTGCATTTAGAAAAATCAGGAGGTCAGAATGGGTCTCTATGCCGGCGTCTGTTCCAGGGGATTAGGTAGGTCGCTTGCTGCTGTGTGACGCATCACTGATGGGCAACTTGGGATCACACAAGCACGCACACATCTGTGGGTTGGTGGCTGCAGTCCAGGCTTGAGTAAGGGGGACGGGGTGGGAAAGCACACAGTAGCTCAGGGCACAGCTTGACCGTCACACGGCCCAGGGCATGAATAACCGCAAAACAGCTGTGAAACACTGGCACAGCAATGCAAGTTGCAGCAGGGCTAAGTGACATGTACGCAGTGCTTGGAACCATCCGGGCATATGGCCAGTACCTTGTAAGTGCTAACTATTGTTATTTTAGCAATGATTATAAGTCATTATTCTCTACTTTTTGCCATCAGAGCTGGATATCAGAGGCAACTGTCCATTCTCTGGGGAAGGCTGCTACAGAAATCCTCAGGCCTGGGTGTCACTTGTCATTAGCATGTGTGACAGCAGGTGTAGGGAGTCTTCTGTGCTAGCAGGCTGCTCTGGTAACAGCACAGTTTGTTCCCAGTGCTGAGGGCTGTTTGTTCAGTGGAGGCCCCAGGACAAGCCTGTCATGTCGTGACCACTTGCTCCTCAAAAGCAGGCATATCATTCCTGATCTCCCACATTCAGTGAGGTGCAGAATTGCAACCCTGGTTTGAAAGGAGACAGGACTTCCTTCATTGGAGCTAAAATAACAGGACAATTTCTCAGTTCTCAAGAGTATGATTTTTGGTACATTCAGAGCAACGAGGGAAATGAAGAAGAAACAAATTGTCCCTTAGAGATTTGTGTTTGAATGTAGTGGTTAACTTGCAATGCATGTCGTGGGCTCAGCACACTGTGGTCCACACTTCTTTATTAGTGGCTGCTGCATGTTCTTTGTGGACCACCCATGTCAGCGTTACCAGCAGGGTCAGCTACACACACATGTTTCTGCACTTCATGCTTAGAGAGTCTGATTTGGGGAGGTGGAGTGGAACACTCTGGTTTTAAGGGTTTTCTGCTACTGGGGGTGAACAGTCTCATGAAGGCGTATGATTCACAGAACCTGAGGTTCTCTCTCAGAGTTGATCAGAACTGTGGAGCCCTGATCTGAGCTGTTCAAGAGCAGTGGCCACCTCTCCTGCATCTTTATATACCTCACAGGTACTCTGGAGGGCAATGCTGAGTCCAGACTCTATGGGGCCTTTTTCTTATAGGAGTGACCTAAATGACTTCACCTAGCTGTGCCATGGCATGGTCCTTCAGTCCCACTCTGTCCTTTCTGCTCTTCAGGGTCTGAATCTTCTACGCTCTTTCTTGGGATGGGAACTACTGTGTATGACACCACTGTGACATGTTAGACTTGCACTGGGCAACTGTAAAATGCTATTTCATTTTCTTGTTTGTTCAGTTAAGCTTCTTAAATTGGCAGTATCAGCTCCACTTGGTGCAAAACATATGCAAAGTCACACAACTAATGAGGGGTGAAGGTAGAATTCAAATCAGATTGTCTTGGATGGACTTAGTGATTGGAAAGGGGCCTAGAAGAGCTTCTGGGATCTTGATCATGCTTTTGAGAGTCCCTTGGGACAGAACCTGTGTGTGTGTGTGTGTGTGTGTGTGTGTGTGTGTGTGAATTTGTCACTGAATGCACAGGCTTCTACTCCTTTGTGCATCTTCTCGAATGTCAGGGTAGAGGCAAATCCAGGGGTGCCTGCTTGCAAACTCATGCTTCTCCTTTGGACTCTGCTGCCTCCCAGAACGAGCTTGTCTCCCTCCAACTGACACTGGGACATTTTCATGTGAAGGCACACAGAGTATAAAAGGGAGCTCTGTGCTGCAATCCAGGGCTTCCTACCTCAACCAACATTCTTTTATTTTATACCAGCCACACCTGGGAGGCTCCTGTAGATTCCTCTGAGTGACTTTGGCTAGAAGCGCAGATCACAGAAACTCACTTTATGGAAGACTAAGACATTTCAGTGTTGCTGGCAACCTTATCCCTACACTACCAGCTCCACAGTTTCCTTAAACACAGCTTACCCAGATCTAATTGACACGGAATAAACTGCGTGGGTTTAGAGGGTGCAGTTTGGTAAGTTCTGACACATAGATACATCCATGAGATGAGGGTAATGGACCAGGCTACACTGCCTGGGCTTTCCAGCTGCAGTGCAGGAGAATTCCTGCTCCTCCACATCCACACCAGCACGGGCATGGCTAGCCTCCTCATTTTAGCCACCTTAATAGGTATGCAGTGCAGATCTCTCGAGTTTCGTCCATGAGCGGCACCCTCTTGCTGGCTCTGGGTGTGTGAGCTCCGTCCGTGCTGTTCTAGTTGCAGTCTGAATCTTATCTCCCAACTCAGCCTGCCTACCTGGCTCTGCTATGAGGCCTAGAAATAGTTTTTAAAACAACAACCTGCGGTAGTTACAGGGCTAACTTGAAATAGAACTCAAGTCCTTTGCCTCCATAGTCAATTTTCTTTACTCCAACCCTCAGCTAGGCATCACTGCCCTGTGGTGCCAACCAGCCACTCTCTTGCAAGCCATTGCTTCAGCATTTGTCCATTTCCTTTGAGTTGTGCCAGGCAGGAAGGCAAATCTCCTCCTTTCTACTCTAATTTGACCAGAGCCAAAATCTTCTTCACTCCCAGCACTTTCAGTTCTCTCTGGTCCTCTATCGCAGTGACTCCAGTTTCTCCTTCATGGGTCAGCCTCAGTGACTCGTAAGAGCTTAACAGACCTAGCATACAAGGAGAATTCAAAGGCCTGCACCAAATGATGGTGCTGAAGGATGAACTTAGGCCTCTGCCTGTGGCTATGGTCATTCCTCCATAGCATGGGCTATGAAAAGCAAAACTAACAAATAACAAAACTTAAAAAGCTGCTCATGAAGGAATAATCCGTCTATAGTAATGATTCAGGGAGTATATACTGGGTACCACTTTTTGTCAGATGCTGATTAGGCAATAAAATTTGTGTGTGGGTAATTGTCTGTCTTTAGTCGTCTCATATATTACTGGGTAAAGAAATTCATAAGCAAGTCATCACTACACATTTCAAATGTGAGATCTAGGTAAAGGTTCACTTGGTTCTGAGTCAGTGGAGCAAGAACTGGACCTTAATAGGTGGTTGACTGCAGTCATATGGAGAGCTTAATTAGTGGTGTCTACATCACCTGCATCCTGGGCTTCCCAGGTCACAACAGCAGCCACCTTGGTGATGTGGAAGGAAGTGCACAGAAGCACTTTCCCAGGGAGGGCTCTTAGTGGCCAGCCGGAAGTGCTGCCTGTCATCTCTGCTCAGGTCCCACTGGCCAGAGCCCTCCCATCTGGGTGCATTCTACTGCAAGGGGTGCTGGGAAAAGTAGTCAATCGGTGTGCTCAGGAAGAAAAGGCATTTCAACAGGTGAGTGTGTCAGCTTAGGGCTTTCTCTAATACTAATTTGTAAAATGGTTGCCTAAGCTACGTACAAGGGTGACACATGGTATTTGGTGGAGAGGAGGGGCAGAGCTGTTGTATCCAAGTGCTATGGCCTTATGGCCCCTGTAGAATCACAGGCAAGAGGAGGAGAGGAAGGGTAGACTGGTGCCTCAATGGAATAACACGTGAGGCCATGTCTGCCACTTACCTACTGTGGTCTGTAGCTTGCAGCTTGCCAAAAGGAACAGTGAGCTACCTGAGTGAGGGGCTCAGAGGTCACATCATGAAGAACTAGTAGCAACAACTGACTTGGAAGAGATAGAAGTCCTATTTCACTTAGGAGCAGGAGAAAGAGAGATATAGATGTACGTGAGCAGGATGCTTTTGGCCACTGTACTGCGGATTTTTGCTGATCCATGGAAAGGAGCAGTTAACCTTTAATTTGCTTCATCTCTTTTTTCAATTCTTCTTTTTCTCTCTTCTTACTTTCTTATATTTTTTTCTTTCTTTATTTCTTCTTCCAATTTGGTATGCATATATCTGGTAAAATGAAGGACTAATTGGAAGGAAACACTATGTGGTTCAACAAGTACTGTCAAATTCATATCACTTTGTTTAGTGAAATTCTCTAAAATTTGTAGTTTTTCTGTTTTAATAATATTTTGTAGGCTCTTTAAAAAAATAAATGAAAAGAGATAGCAGTCCTAACCTCAGTCCTAACCTTCACTGTGCCAAAAAAACAATGGCTATTGTGTTGCTGCATGCTACTTTTTAAAAATTTTTTATATTAATTTTATTGAGAAAAAAATACCAATGAGACAGTTTTAAAACAGGTTGCTAGGACAGTTTCAATAATTAATACATCGCACACTGTTGTCTTCATAGTAGTTATTCATAGTACAAGATGCAGACATGATATCTTCACTAAACACTATTAGTTTAAAACTTTTTTCTCATTGAACTAAGAGAAAGTAGCTGTACATCTATGCTAACTATTTCATATATATATATATTTTTTCACTACAAAATAGTCCTTCATTTATATCCCCCTTTCTTGTTTACCTTTGTCAGAGATGGGTATTCCACTGCCATTCATATAGTGTAGGTGCATGAATTCAGCACAGTAATCCAAGATAGTCCAGTAGTCTATAATAGTCGTGGGTTATCTGCATGATTGGCAATGTCAGAAGTTGTTGACTTGAGCCTTTTACAGACCAGCATATAATATGGCTTTTGTGTGTGTGTGTGTGTGTGTGTGTGTGTGTGTGTAACTGGGGATTGAACTCAGGCCCTTCTGCTTGCCAGGCAAATGCTTATTCCACTGAGCTATTTCCCCAGCCGCCAGCTTTATTTTTTTATACTTTGTTTTTATACTTTTCTACTGGATAGTTAAGACCAAGATAAAGCAAGACCTATATAATAAAAAATATAACTTTTGTATCAGACAAGGTCAGTCATATCACCTCAGGATTTACCCTGAAACCCTGTACAGCAGGTTGTAGATCCTTTTGTCAGTGTCAGCCATGTGGATGAGTCACGGCCATTGCTTGACCAATTTGTTCTCTGTGAAAGCCTGAGAGAATGTTTTCTCTCCAGGTGACTCTCCTTAGGCACATTCTACATTGTCAATCACTTTCCTCTGTGGCCCCATAATTTCCTTGATCAGAAAATTTGGAGCACCACCGAGTTCCAGGATGTTACAGTACAGGTTCTGTTATATCCTGAGACCTCACTGACCTTGAAGAGCCAGGGCCACAGTGTTGGCTATCCTTGTAGCCACTTGCTTTTCTCTAATTTTTTGATCTGTAAACTTAAGTTGTTAATCCTCAAGAATAGAATATGCTGTGACTTTGGATCAGTGTTGGGTCTTATTAGTGCACAATTTTACAGATGACTTTGGAGTTACATAGATGTATGTTTGAGTCCCAGTTTCACAACTGCTGTACTTCAGTAGCTTACTTAGATTGTTTGTGTCTTGGGATCCTTACTCTGAAAATGGAGCTAATAAAATGCCTGTCATGTTGTAGCAAAGGTAAAATAAGTGTATACTGGTAAGCTACTTGGTAGAGTGCTGGCTGCATAACCAGGAGTCACTTCATCACAGTAAAGTAGAAATCTAATAAAGTTGCTGGGAGGATCAGCAGGTGATGTCACAGAGCCCGATATCCAACTGCATGCGCCGGTGTGATGGAAGCGCTAGGATGCCACCAGGCCTGCGCAGAAGGCAGACCCAGAAATGCTGCTCATGCATGACCTGCTGGTGGCTGAGTCATGGTGGTGGGGCTGGGAAGGCTGTGCCTGCTGTCCCATACCAAAGGGGAAGGCGCAAGATGAAGTTTGCGTTCTGTAGACTGCTGCACAGCTGAGGTCTCAGGAGGTCCACAGTGGTCCTAAGCATTTCCCATATCCGAGTTTGAAGTTCTCTATATGTTCATATTTCACCCTCAAAGACCAGTGCCGTGGGTCTTCTTTCTCATCAGCTTTGCCTGTGTTGCGTTATCCTTCTGGCCTCAGCACCGTGTCACCAATATTATTGGTGGTAACTGCACGGGTCATGCCTTCCTCCGATCCACCCCCGTGGTGTTTTGTCTTCACAGCAAAGGTGTCGTAGTCCATGCACGAGCATCCAGACATGGCTGCCCTTCTGGAGCCCCTCCCAGGGCTTCTGTAGATACTATCTGTGGAAAGCTCAGGTTGATTCAGACATAGCTTTGCCTTGGCTCTCACTGTGTCACACTAGAGCCACGTGTTTAGTGTCTGTTGCTCCCAACTTGGTTGTGACACCTCCACTGTAATTGTAGAATTCCTATCCCTACCAGTGGACCCAGTGTTGTTTTTGAAGTATGTCGTGGAATGCACAAGCAAGAGAGAGTGGGCCAGATGCACACAGCCCTGATGTCCAAAGTGCAGCCTACTTCATTCCTAGTTCCCCTCCTCCACTGCTCTTACTCTGTTTCAATCAATCCATACACCATCACCATGAAATCCCATCTACTAATCAGTAGATGCATCTTCCTTTTCAGGAGGAAGTGGAATTAATTATTTTCAAATTCTAGGGATTGAACCCAGAGCTTTTACACTTAGCCACATCTCTAGCCATTTGTTTTTTAATTTCAATACAGTGTCTCACTAAGTTCTTAAATTGCCCAAGCTGTCTTTGAACTTATGCTCCTCCTGCCTTAGCTTTCCTGAGTGCTGGGATTATAGGCATGCACCACGGTAAGTATATATCAGCTATTTCTTGCATTAAACCCTTCAATATTAACATATCATACTCAAAGTAATGTCCAAACATTCCGCCTGGAGTTCCAAAGTGGATTGCCATTTATGTTCTCTTAGCCATGGGACTTTCCTTTCAGTTCACTGGATGTACAAAGCTCCTTCCTTTCCCAGGGTTTTATCATTCTGCATTTCTCCCATTGGGATCACGGGTAGAGCTGTGCATCTGGGGATCTGCAATTCTGAGCAGATGCTAAGCTTCCAAACAAAAACGCAAAGTGGGGGGCCGGAGACATGGCTCAGTGGTGGAATAAGTGCTTCCCTGGCAAGTGTAAGGGCCTGAGTTCAATCCCCAGTTCTGCCAAAGAAAAAACAAAACAAAACAAAAAAAGCAAAGTGTGGAGAGGTCTACTAGCAAGAAGGGATACTTTTTGAGTTCTTGAAGCTTTCTAAAAAGAGTACCTAAGTGAAAAAGCAACCACTACACAGCCAAGTTCTGTTGTCTCCAAGGAGGAAGGCCCTGGCAGAAGACGATTCTTCCTGGACATCAGTCTACAAGGGACATTTACAGAGCATGAAATAGGAGAGAGAGAACCCATGAGGCAACCAGACTCCAAGCTCAGGAGCAGCAGAGGGGAAGGAAGCCCACCAGTGCGTGGGAACTGACTGACTCCTGCTAGCTCACGAGAGCCAAAGATGCTCCCCTGTCCCCAGCGCCACATGCTGATGGGTTGCAATGAGCTCAGTGACAGCATATTTGTGGCACGGAGCCTGGCAGTGTTAAAAGAAGAGGGCTTAAAAAGACTGAATTTTAAACTTCAGAGAACTATCTTACTAACACACAAGTGAAAGCCTCCCTGTGTTTTAGACTCTGGATAATGAGGAAGAAATGACAGGGACACTGGATGTGGCTGGGAAAGGTTTGAGAGTTCTAGGTGTGGTGGTGACTGGCAGTATTAGCTGAAGTGTTTTGTATACACACACACATAGTGTGCAGGCACCTCTTAGCTCAGCATGACTGCAGCATACAGATGCTTAGATGTCATCCTGATTGAGCCATTAGCAGCTTGTCTCTGCAGAGGTGGGTGAGCTCTCCAAAACTTGTAAGGGAAGGAGTCAGAGCTTCCGAGGAACTTGGTAGTCTACTCTGGCCCCTGGATAACGTTTTCCATTTTGGACCCAGAATATACAGGCTTGTCATTCTTTCTTCCTGCAGTTATGACAGACTTCAGTAGAACAGAGTTGCAGAGGAAGTCAGACACCCACAAAAGAGCTGGCAACATTAGTTAAATCATTTTATTTCCTAAGTCTATTAGAACCTTTGGTGTTTGTTTTGGCAGGACAGACAAAATGATCTGGCAGGGAAATTCACTAAGTAAAGGGAAAGACTTTTGGACTAGGCATGAGCTACCCCAGGGGTACCTGGAGAACACCTAGGGTAACACTGTAGGGATATGGTTGAGATCCCTAAAGAGCGTGGAAGAGAAGCCAAAGAAGTCTCTGCAGGCATTTGGAACACCAACAGGTAATAAACAGGTATCTATAAACCTTGGTGAAGTTGCCGAGCACTCTGGGGCTCCTCAGGTAAGCAAATCCCTTCAATCTATTGCTGCAAAGAAAACCAAGCCCTCCTTGGTGATATGGCATGCGAGCGGCATATTATCCTCCTAGGTTCCGTATGGTCATGCATTTGGGTGAGACACAGCAGCGCATGCGTGTCCTGGTTGCCTTGTGTCTGAGGCCTCAGATAGCAAGTTTTGAGTGAGTGCAGATGGCCCAGGAACTGAAAATAACATCTGGGATGATTTGGGGGCTTCTCTTGCTTGGGCCCGCTTGCCAGCATGCCTACGCATGGCTGCTAGGCAGGACATAAGCTTCCACCAACATGGTGCTTTGAAGGAGATCAGATGTCTTGTAAAGCCTCTTAAGTTTCCAAGAGGAAGTATTCCAGCCATCAAGGCAAAAGAAGGTGACCTTTTATTGGCCAGCCTTAAAGTTACATGGTGTCAATTTTTAGAATTCTATTGGTTGAAGTACTGTAGTCCTTTGCCATTTCAGGGTTTGACTTTTGCTGATTCACTGTTTCACAGGTTTTCAAAAAATATTGATGTAAATTATGTATCACAGATTTTTTGCTATATTGTGGGATTTTGCAGTACTGTACAGTGTATGTATGTTAAAATTAAATAGGTTTGCAAGTTTAGAAAATGGTTATGAACATTAGAAATGTTTTTGCAAGTGTGAGAAAGGTTTATATGAGTGTAAGAAGGGTTTATAAGGGCTTAAAATATATAAATAATGGGGAAAAGGGAACTCTTCTCCCCTGCTGGTGGGAATGTAGACTGGTGCAACCATTATGGAAATCAGTGTGGAGACTCCTTAAGAAACTAGGACTGGAAATCCCATTCAAGTCAGCTATCACTTTACTGGGAATTTTCCCAGAGGAACTGAAAATGTCATATCGTAGTGTTATATGTGTACCTATATTTACAGCAGCACGATTTGTGATAGTCAAATCTTGGAAACAACCAAGATGCCTGTCGCATGAGTAATGATTGAAAAAATGTGGTGTTTTTATACAATGGAGTACTACTCAGCTATAAAGAATGATAAATACTAAAATAAATGTAACTTCACTACTTTGCTGATTTTCACTTATTGTGAGGGTGTCTGCAATCTAACCTCTATGATAAGTGCAGGACCTCTGTAATCAGAGGTGTGTCCAGGTTCCAGGAGAGGGAATACAGACTCCAATTTTTAATTTAATTTAATTTAATTTAATTTAATTTAATTTAATTTTATTTTATTTTATTTTATTTTATTGAGAGATAAATAGCAAATGAAACAGCTTCAAAACTGATTAATAGCCTGGTTTCAATAGTTAACACATTGTATATTGTTATCTTCTTAGCGGTTATCCATAGTACAAGATGCAGACAGGATATCCTGTCCAAACACTATTAGTACAAATCTTTCTTCTCATTGAATTAAGTGAAAGTAGCTGTATATCTATCCTAACTATTCTGTATATTCAGATACAAAATGGTCCTTCCTTTGTATCCCCTTTTTTTTTGTTTAGTCCTGTCAGAAATGGGTATTCCATTGGCATCTAAGTACTATAGGTGCGTGAATTCAGCAAAACAACCCAACACAGTCCAGCAGTCCACAATAGCAGTGGGTTACCACAGAAGTTGTTGACTTGAGCCTTTCCCAGCTCAGCATATTAATATGTAGACTCCACTTTTTAAGGTGAGGTTAAGAATTTTCAGCCATGTTTTGAAATAATATAGAGCTTAGAAAATATTGAAATTCCAAGAATATGAAAGTAAGAGATATAAAAAAGTAATAATAAAGATAAAGATGAAAACCAATATAATACAGTTTATGTGCGCTAGCCATTGTGCTACATGCTTCATATACTTTAATTCACTTAATCCTCATAGCAAACTTCAGAGGGAGATGCTATTGTCATAGGCACAGGTGAGGCGACGTGAGCACATCCCATTGCTAGCTACTGACGTAGCAGGAGCAGCAGCAACTGATGCATATTCAGCAGCCTTCATGTGCTCAGCACGTGTCCACATACAGTGGACGTCATGCAAAGATGTACCAGACAGATGTGTCAGGCATTCTGCTAAGGGCTTTTTGTGGATTGCTTTCTGGCAATTATTTCTCCAAATAATCTCACACGTAGGTGCGTTAGTTGTATTCCCTTGTAACTGAGCACACTGACGTCCAGTGAGGCTAAATTACTCCTTCCCAAAGTCATAGAGTGAGGAGGGATTTAGTCTTAATTTTTCATTCCTTTACAGCCTGGAACATGTATGTGGAAGAACCCAGAAAGGAGGGCTCAGGATCTAGGACTGATACTCCTCTAGATTTCAGTGGAGTGGGATTGGGTCAGAGGCATTCAATGCTTTGACAGGGATGAAGGGAGAGATTGTCCTGAGATGAGGAGTGGTGATTGTGTGTGTGTGTGTGTGTGTGTGTGTGTGTGTGTGTGCACAAAAGTAAAGCTCACCTAAACTTGGGCAGCATCTGTGATGCTCACCAGATCAGCCCACTCCTTGGCCAGTGCCTAAGCAGGAGGCTGAGGAATGTTCCACCGTGCAAACCTGGCCTGTGTGCACTCACTGTCTCCCAGCGGCTCAGCATTTGGTATTTCCAAAGCACTTCCCACATCCTTCTGTTGAGTCTTAGGCAGTCCCAAGGTTCAACCCTAGACTTTTCATTTTGTAGACTAGGCCCTGGGGTGGTGAAGATGCGAGGTCAACCGTGATCAGATGCTCAGTCACCATGATGACCAGGCCTTGGCCAAGAGAGGTGTTGGCCAGCCCAATCCCCTCACCAGAACCAAAGAGGGAGACAACTTACTCTAGGTCAGTACAGACTGATGGGGAGCAGGGACTAGAAGCCAAGTTTCTTGAATTTTGGAACACTACTCTTCATTCATCTCATCCATCACTCAAAACATACCTAGATAATTGTGCTACTAATTTCTCTTGGTTTATTTAAAGGAAGAGTTAAAGTTTAGTTGTTTGAGCAATCTTGCATATCTGGCAATTGGAAACAAATTTCATGATAACAATGTGTGATATAACAGTCACTGTTAATTTTCTGTTCTTGTTTTCAAATTCTGTATCATTTTTTGTTGTTTTTTTTTCATTGCTTTGCTTTGTCTTTGTTCTTATTTTTGTTTCTTTCTCTTTAAAATGAAAAAAAACCCTATACATCTAGATTACCAACTCTTCCAGAAAACCCTCCTGACTACCCCACAGCCCAGGAAAATTGAGCATTTCCATAACACTGAGGCTTTCTCCCACCACCCTCTTGCCATGGATTTCTTTCCTACTCAGCAGTGAGGACAAGTTCCATCTGTTATCAGTGCATCTCAGTACTTTAAGCATGTTCTGGACAGTAGGAACCTAACCGTCACTGGTTGAGTGAGTGGTTCAGTGAACCTGGGGATGAGCAGACCAGGTCAAAGAGAGCTGGTGCATGAAGAGGGAATTAATTTCCGCTTTGAGGTTGAGTTAGAGAAACCAGGAACAGAGCAAGAACATTTCCAGTGGTGACCACTGTCGTAGCGAAGAGCCAGGCTAGATTTGCTTCTTGAAGCTACAGGGCTTCAGATATATGGCGCACTTTCAAATAAGGCTGGAGTAGAGTAAGAGTTCCAAGACATGGTCACCTCCAACCCCTGGTTCCCTTCTTTTCAGATGCCTTTGGCACTGTTCTCACCTCTGGGGTGGCTGATAATTAAGGCTTCCTCTTTGAGCTGGAAGTCACCAAGCTGATTCAGGTCTCAGTCACTGGCAGTCTGGATTCCTCTTTGCAGTGTTGTTCTAGTAACCCCCGCTCCCTAAGTCAGACACCCCAGCTGCCATTCGAGGCTTATTAAGGGGAATGAGTCAATGTGCTGGCTGAAGACATAATTTCCACCCTGTTGCATGTTCCCTTCCTCTTCTCTCCCTGCTCTGCTATTTTGAGTACACAACCTCACAAGGGATTGTGGGGAGCCAGAGAAAGACCCTGGCTCTGAGCCGTCAGATTTCTCAGTGAATGTCAGCTGTGTGACCTTGAGCAGAGACTGCATCTGCTCCCCAGGTTCTTTTCTTTGACATTGTGTAGAGTTGTTGTGAGGATTGAATGCAGTTAAATATTCAAGGCTTTTGGTGGACTGTGGGGTGTGGTAGGTGTGTAGAAAGGACACGGGTGCCTCTGATTTGAGGCTCATGTGCCCTATCTGCCCCTTTATCATACAGAAGGCAGGGCTGTTTTGATGTGTCTTCAACAGGATCCTGGAAACTCTTCCTTCCTTGCCTCCTGTCTTCCTTCCTTCATCCCTGGTTGGTTGTTGTGAATCATTCCTGAAAAATTCCTTTCTGTGGTTCTTCAGGACCTCAGTTCAACTGCGGCCCAAGTGGGAGCACTTCAGAGCATTCCTGATGGCTGCAGGAGGCAAACTGTGACTTGCAGGCACTCAAGGGCTGAGGGCTGCTTTGTTAGAAACACTGAGTTATCTGAAGAGATTCTCGGTGCTGCCTTCTCACAAATCCTTGGTGGTGAGAGCAGACACCAAAGCAAGGACTCTGTCCCTGATGACTGCCAGTCACAGCGGCAGAGCTATATGCGGGACTTACTTTTGTCTTCTGATTTTTGGATGGACTCTCAGACTCTGTCATGAGACTGTCAAACCTGTGAACCCCCGAACTCCAGCATGGAAGACCTTCTTTCTCCCCTTTACCTCATTCCTCCCTGGAATGCAACATCCTCAAGTATGGAGGGAGAAGCACTTGTCTTTTCCTGCCTCTGGGACCCCCAAGCACCACAGCATGTCCTCTGCCCACACCAGCCCAGACTGTCTCATTTTGTGCCCCGTCTGCTCAGGGCTCCTGTCTCATCGCTTCCTACCTGTTCATTGGAGTTCATGAGAACAGATACACTTTCCTTCTCAGCCTCCATAAGGTACCACTCTCATCCCCCAAACTAGCTCTAATTGAAGAAGCCGAGGTGCTGAAGGAAGGCCATAAAATCCACATTCCCAGCTCTACAACTCACCAGTTTTACAATCATGAGCAAATCGCTTAACCTCCCTGCACCACAAGTGTTCATATTTGAAAGGGCGGGGCTAATGCTAATTGCCCTGTTCCCCCCTCTAACCCCATTTACTGTGAGAATCAAATGAGATAATGTCTGTGAAAGTGCTCTGTAAACCAGAAGCTGTTATTATACCATGACAGCCTATTATTATTAAAAACTGGTTTTCCCAATTCTTTTGACTCGTCCCCCACTCTCCATCCATCTCCTAAGCTGACTATAGGCTGAGGCTCAGTGGGGCTGCTCATCTAGGGCAAGAAATGAAAAATAATCCAACTTCACTTAGCTGCTCTGAGTTAGGCATGTATAACCAGAGAAAGGTTGAAGGATCCTGATACTAAAATCTTTCTGGGTTTGACTATTTCACATTTTAACAGGTTTGAAATCCTCACACAGAACCCAGAAAGCAAGCTTTGCTTCAGCAGGTGTCCAGAGTTGCCGCCAATATGATGAACTTGGTGAACCATGCTCCTCATCTGGTGACTGTGCGCGTTCTGTGTGCTCTTCTGTTGGACCACCACCATCTCTAAGAAGCCTCTGCCTCTGGGCCTGCCCCTCTTCCTTCGTTATGTGCTCAAATGAATTCACTAAGTGCCAATCTCTTCACAGTACTTGCTTGCTCAAACCTGACTCTAACCTGATGGTTGAAGGACAGGGGCTCCTGCAAAGATTTGCAGCCTCAGCCCAGAGCCTCTCAGCCCTCTGCCTTCACATGTGAGTAGCTCTGCTCACCTGGCACCTTGGTCTGCAGGCATCTGCTCCTCCAGTAGGGCTCAGCTTAGCCATCAGCAGCTGATGGAGTGTGTTCCGTGTTTCCCCAACAAAGTGATTTCCTAGTGCAACCTATTGTAATCCCTTGGTTGGATTTCTCTTCTCCACCTTGACACTGCCTTGCTTAATCATGACGTCACCACAGCAAGACCAGTGGCTCGCAATGACCGGCGAATGGTGCAGACGGATCACTGCTCACGACGTGGTCTCTGGGAGCTGGAGCTTCCAGTTGTCTTAATGGACAAGCTCAGATGGGCTCATTCTGAAGAAGATGAACAACATATCTACCTTTCCATTTTTCTCTCCCAGATCTCTCGTAGCACAGGGGCCCTAGGCTGGTGCTACCTCTGACTTACTGAGTGCTTAATCCGTGCTGGGCACTGTGCTGATCACTTTGCATGAGTCAGCCCCGTTAGTCTTCCCAACCACGGTCAGGACTGAGTGCCATTACCCTGCTGCGACTGACTGATGAGACACTGTGGTTAGAGTAGGAGTTATTCATCTATCAAGGGAAGGATGACTCTTGAGCAAGGGTCTGCTTTCCTGTAAAATCCATGCTTTTAGTCAGTGTAGCTGACTTTGGCATCAGGCCTTGGTATCAGCATGATCTAGGGTTGCATTCCTGGGGTTTCCTATTGCACTTAGATAAGCTGGTTTATTTCTTTCATTCCTTACTAGAAAGTTTACTTACTGGAACCTTCAGAGGTAATCCAGTCACAGTTTCCTTGGAACCTCCTTCGCTCTCTGAAGGAAGCTGTGGTGTCACTGCTCCCTGGTTCCTACCTCTGGACTCTCACTTCTCCAGCTGTGGAGATGTCAGATGTCCCACATTTTCATTGACAAGTCTAAGAGTTCCATCATCTACTCAACTGCTTCCTAGAATAAGCTCCAATTTATCCCTCCCTCCCTCACCTTTCCTAGCTCAAAGTCTTTGCAACAAGGCTCTTCAGGACATGATCGACTACACCTGGTGAAAATGTGAGCTGTTCAATTCTCAGTGATGTGATGAAGGAATGGCTGATTAGATGACAGCATGACCATAGGTGCAAATGGCCATCAGAGATGACCATGAGAATGAACCCTGAGTGGTCTGACAAAAGGATTAGTGGTCTGACAAGAGTGGAGTGGAAATGTAAGAAGCCGGTGGTGGTACAACACAGTGCAGTAACATTCACTCATATATGGAAGAAAATCTGAAAGTGTGCAAAAGGGTAAAAGTGTTTATCTCTGGGTCGTGAGATTATGGGGTTTTCTTGTTCTAAATTTTCTGTTGGGGGAGGAAGTATAACTTAGTGGTTATGAAAATGGCCTTCAGAAACAGGTAGACCAGGTTTTAACTCTATTTTCTGCCACTTGGGAGCTTTGTCACCTGAGTTTCAAAATTTGTAAAATAAGACCAACAGCGTCTTGTCTATCTTTGTGTCAGGACAGTAGTAAGACTAGTTTTGATTTGGGCAGGCCAGCTGTGTGCTGAGTGACCTGCCCAACACTTCATGCAACGTTCTCCATCAGGATCCCCATTCTGCAAGCAGGGAACCCGACAGAGAGGGTGAGAAGCTCACCCCTGTCCTGATCAAAGGCGCCAGCGCCTCTCCCCGTTGTTGAGACTCTGGTCTTCTGAGTGCTGCTGAAGCTGAGTCTGCTCTCTCGTCATCCACATCTCCCTGCTGACTCATTCTGGACCCACTTTGACTAAAGTCCCCAGCATTTTCATACCAGCTGTGTCTCCCCCACCTCTCGTCGGGTTTGATTTTTCTCTTATTGTATTTTGGACACAAGTGAACTAATTATTGAGCAGGCAGGTGGATGCGTTCAAACCACACCTTTGACTATGAGGAAGTCCAAGAATAAGGCTTTGAGTTTGCCAGCACCAAGTTGCCCATCACACCTACTTCACACGACAGCGCCCACAAGTGAAGCAACACGTGAGCTCTGCAGTTTTCTTCTTCGCTCATCTGGAAAGAGTGACTGGCCTTGCTGAGAAAGCAAGTCAGTACAGAGGCCAGGGCTAGGCCCAGGAGGGCACACTGGCCAGGGCTCCCAGGACAAGCAGAAGGTCAGCAGCCCTTGAGCAGGTTGTGGAGCATGCCTGCAAGGCCAGGAGACAGTTGTCCTATAGGTCTGGATCCTATATCTACTTTTGTACTTATTCACTATGTGTGGCCTTCTGCACCTTGTTTTCTTTTATTTTTTTTAATCTTTTATTTATTTATTTGGTACAGCATCTCACTGTGCAGCTGAGACTCGTAGTGATCCTCCTGTCTCAGTCTCCTGAGAGCTGGGATTACAGGTTTGTGCAACCACCCCAGGTTTCAGTGGCCTTCTTGGTGCAGGCATGCAAGGCCTATGGTACCAGGAATTGAACCCGGATCCTTGTGCTTGCCAGGCAGGCACTTGGACCAGGCACTGAGCTATCTCCCCAGCCCTTGTAAAGTTTTTTGATCCTTAAAATGCACTATTGATTTTGGCAGACTCATGTGAAGAAACACTGGGCATCCATCAAGAGGGAGTGTAGATGCACACTTCTTGGCTTGGAACGGTGACTGTGGTCTATTGGTCAGTGTGCAAAGCAGGCTGCACAAGAACCATGCTCTTCCCTACTCACTGATATGTGCAACGGTCCAGGTCCCTTACTGTGGAATGTGCTTCCACCGAAGGAAGAGGCCCAGTGCCAGCTGTCAGTGGTCTCAATTTCATTTGTCCATCTGCTCCTTAATCAAGATCAAAACATACAATTAATGTTTAAATAAAAAGTTATCATGGTAGAAGACACATTGTGTCTTAAGAAACTCATTTCAATTGCACTTTTGCCTTCATTCTTTTCACTTTCTGAAGCAGTTCTTCAGGTTCTCCTTCATGAGTGTCTCTATGAGGTGTGGTGAAGACTATGATGAATGGCCGGTGCCACCCTGAAGAAATCCAGCCCTGTGAACGCCCCACACTGTGTCCTCTTCTACCTTCTTCGGGGGATCCAGCTCCATGTGATTTCCAGCTCTTCCTCATAGTTAGAATGACCATGAAAGATAACTTTATTTTTTACTTTTAAAGAATACAAAATAGTGATAGAAAAAAAAAACAATAGAAACAATACAAGTTGAACAAGATCAGAACATTGAGACAACCATGAATGTGTAACTAAAGATGCCCACAACAGAGGGCGGCTTCACAAAATGCAAAGGAAGATGCAGCAATTGTGTTCAGAGCAAGGAGGAGTACTTTGAGGGTAGTTAAGGGGATGTAACTTTTCCTGTAATTTAAAAAGTAATTTGGGGGCTGGGGAAATAGCTTGGCCTTCAAAGCACTTGCCTGGCAGGCACAAAGAGCTGGGCTTGATCCCCGGTACCGCATGCACTGCTGGCCCTGAAATCAGGGGTGCACAATGCTGCCCTGAAACCAGGCATGGTGGCACACCCCTGTAATCCCAGCACTGGGCAGGCCAAGACAAGAGGATTGCTATGAGTCCAAGCTGCGGAGTGAGACCCTGTACCAAATAAATAAATAATTAAAAATTAGGAAAGAAATTATACATTCACCACGTATTTTACTCACATTGCTTCTAGAAGTGGTACTTCTTGCGAGGCACATGCTCTGTGTCAGTGTGGTTGATAGGACTTGATTAGGGGTCCTGAAGTCTGCATCAGTGACCAGTTTTTAGTGGGGGAGACATCTGAGAAAGTTTTCAAAATGGGAGTGGGGCTTTGCTAGGCAAACATGAGTGGGGGCATTTCTTAGTGGGAAGGCAATAGTAACCAACATAGGAAACACAAGGCAAGGGGCAAAATTGTGAGGCTGACAGAAAGCCCCGGGTCTGAGGACCAGCCTGCTCTGGCTGTCCATGTGCCAGAAAAATCTCAGAATTCACCAGAGAAAGATGTCTTTCTGCTCACCACAAAGACTGAGTTCCAATGGGACCCGGGGTCATACAACTTCCATCTGAGGATTACTACGTGCTCTGTACTATGCCAGGCGCTGGGATACAGTGCTGATGATTTTCTCAGGCAGTTTTCCTCAAGGCCCAGTAATCAGTATTAGACTTTCACTTGGTGGTGAGCAGCACTATCTTTGACCCCTGCTAGAGCGCACGCTACTCGGAAGGCAATTGGTGAGGAAGGCCTTCTCCGTGCTCCGCACTGCACTCTTTGACCGACTCTTCAGCTGTCCTAACCAAACACAAATCTAGATATGCCTGTGACTCACTGCTTTATCTATTGACATATATTCTGATCAGATGCTGCCTTGCAATAGATGACTTATAAGTGCCTTACAGAAGTCATAACCGTGGCTTTGCATGCGAAATTAGGTTCACGTGACTTGTCCCAAGTTTCTGTGGTGAGTTTCGTTAGACTTTGAGAGAGAGTGAGGGCTGCTGCTGCCTGGCATTCTGATGCCTCCATGATTGAAATGTTGGAGGCCATCCATAACTGAAGCCCCAAGAGCTCTGCCTGGAGCTCGGTGCTCCTGAGATCCTCTCTTCTGAGCTTCCTACCTCTGCTCCCCCTTTGCCTCCAGGGTTCAAAGACCACCCAGCTGTGTTCTGCACCCGCGGCCTTTGCTCTCACTGAACATGGCCTGGCTGAAGCTCACCTATCCGTCTTCTGAAGATGCACGCTTCATTGTACCTAGCGTCTCCACTGAGCAGCCCTTTTCCTTTATTGGCTGTGTGTCTTTTTTGGTAGACAAAACCACAAACCCAGATGGACAGTTTGGGATTGAGAGCAGCAGCAGTTTGGGATTATTTCAGCTAATTGCTGTCCCACGTCCAAGAGCACCTCATCTGTGACAGCTGGCCTGAGTCATCCTGGTTGTCACAGCAGAGTGTCTACCTTCTGGGTGACAGAGCCTGCCAAAGCTGTGTGACAGAGATGCTCGCTACAGAGGAGTCTGTGGAAGGCTAGCAGACAAACTACACTCATGTAAAAATTACACAGGACACAACGGTCAGGTTCCTACCATCTGCGGGTGCATCGTGCGTGCCTGACTTAGTTCAGCTGTTCTTATGTTTTAGAATTTGTCAGTCCCTAACTTCAGCACACAGCACACTGCACTGAAATCCATTATTTTCTACTGTTGATGGCACATTGGCTGGCAGGGGACAATGTGATTTGCATATAGCTACTCGGAAGGCTCTGCTAATGATAGGTCCTGGAGCTTGGGATCGCACCGCATTGTAAGATCTAAATGGGCTTCTGAGTG
>NW_004524638.1:4148376-4153800 GCF_000260255.1 Octodon degus | reverse complement strand
CTTTCCTTTTTTCTTTTCTCAGGCTGCCAAGAACAAACCCAGGGAAGAGGAAGTTAGTCCACATACTTGCTGTCTTCTAAGGGCAGATGAATACTCTGCGCTGCTCCGAGGGCTCACTTTCTGAGTCTGCATGGCTCATCAGTGTGGATGGGGAGCTCCACGGCCTTTGGAGGAGTGCAGGCCAGCCTCCACTCCCGTGTCTGCCTGGCTTTGTGGGACGTGTGCCACGTCCCTGCTAATGGGCTCTGGGCTCTGGGCTCTCAGGAACGAGTGTCTGCTGGGGCTGCAGCAGCTGGGCCACACTGGGGAGCTGCAGGGGGTATCTGCACTCACATTTCTCCCATTCCAGGCAGATGTTTCAGACACTGAGCAATATAGGGCAGGCCTGCCAGGTTGAGGTCTGGTTGATTGGAATGCAACAGGCCAGGAAAGTCCCGGAGTGACCATGACTCAGATACTCACCTCCCCGCAACCTTTTCTTGGGCTTTAATTCCTATTGAATTCCCCAATGACACATTCAGCCCAGCGCTCTTGCTGACCGCACTGCACTTGTTGGTGCTGATAAGTACGACTTCCCAAGAGATAGGAATGTGCGTCGTCCTATTTCGTTGAGTCATGTGTACTCGGCAGCACTTTCCCAAACATTGCATCAGACCCCTAATTGGCAGCTCCTGGGATGCGACTGGATGACACTGAACAGGCAGGAACAGCTCAGTCCATTTCTTTAGAAAATGCAGTCTCATTCTCTTCTTCTGCCTGCCTGTAATATCCTGTTCTTAAGGAAGCCAAACCTCTGGGGAAGCAAAGGCAAAACTGGTTTTGCAGATAAGCTGGAAAATTGTAGCTCTTGCCCTTTCCCACCCATTCTCCTCTCTTAGCAACAGGACAGCTGATCGTATCCACCAGGAAAAAATAGAGGTCCACAAGATGTGGACGAGCCTGTTGAAATTCCTGTCTGTAGTCTGATTAACTTAAACCTCCGCTGTCGTCTTGGGTGGGGAGACCCAGGAGTTGAGTCATGAGAGTGTTGCCCTGCCCCTCGCTTGACCTTGGGTATGAGCAGAGAGAGGGAGATTGCTGTTGGGGAGGGGCTGTGTTTCCCCTCAAGAATCTGCCTAGTCTGGGCCAATTGTTTTCTTTGATTTGGGGAGTAACCATTTGAAACCTCGGGCATATTTACAAAGGGAGGAGTCCTGAGGTGGACCTGGAAGGAACACAGGGCTGAGGGTCCGGAGCCTGGGTCTGACTGCTGATCTGCAGGCTTTCTGTGTGAGTACAGGCAGGCAGCTCCTGTGACTCTTCTCTCATCCCAGGGTTGGTTTTCTCAGCTGTCAAGTAAGGAGATTGGACTCAGTGCTCTATGGGGCATGTGTGCCTGTATGTGTATTTTCACAGACTTTCTATTGTATCATGTATCCATCTTATTCTTTTTTAACCTGCCCTCCAAAGTTAATGCAGAACAGAACAAGAATTTCAAACCAAGTCTGGCCAAGTTTGAAGCCTGTAGTCTTAACTTTGACTGGATGCTGTTACAGATATGCACATAAAATTTGTTTGTTCTAGCTGCATTTACTAATCCATGGGAGTGGACCTGGGAGGTTCTAGAGTGGGGGGGTCCCAAACCCTGGGCCACAGAGTGCTATCGGACCAAGGCTGCTAGGAACCGGCACAAAACTTCACCTGTGCCTACAGGAGCTCCCCATGGCTCACATCGCCACCCAAGCCCCACCTCCCATCAGAGCAGAAGCATCAGATTCTCACAGGAGCTTGGACCCTGCAGTGAGCCGCACATACAAGGGATCTAGGTTGTGAGCTCTTCTGAGTCACCTTGACCTCGCCCTAACATCTACCAGACTTGTCCTTGGCGCCCCAAACAATGACTGCAGTTCTAGAGGGTTAAAGTATTAACAAAGGGACTTGTTTTCACACTTTTGCTCTACCTCTGAGCAGCTAGTGGGCTCTACTATGAGAGGGAACAACAAAGCCCATAGGAGTAGGAGCTGCTGTGAAGGGCAGGTGAGATGATCCAACGAAAACTCCAGGAACAGGCCTGCTATATAGTAGGTGTCCAATAGAAAATGAAGACAATTGAGAAATGGACTATAGGCTTTTCGTGGTGGGAACTTGCCTTAATTATCCCTTCAGCTCATCATGGGGCAGTTACAGAAAGGCGACTGTCCTTGCTGACCCAAATGAATGTGCCTCCAGACAGACAGACACACATGCACACGCACACACACACACACACACACACACACACTGAATTCTATGACTTCATCTTGTTGGAACTTTTCAGGGAGGCCCTGTATTTCAGAGCAGTGCATCACAGCTGAGATAACGCCTGTGATTTGGCTGTAGCTGGCTCTTACACAACTTTGTTTTTCAATCATTTTAAAAATACAAAGTCTTGCTTTCCAAAGCACTCTGGTTTTTTTTTTTTTTTTTGCCAGATAGTGTGAGCACTTTTCTTTCTCCTTCAGCCTCTTCTCTTTAGGTTTAGCATTAGCTATGGTGCAGTGGTCTCCATGTTACCTGTTTCACATTCAATATTTTATTTCTCTATGCTCTGTGCAGACAACAACCCTTCTACTAGGCTTAGCTATTCCCATTTCACAGCTGTGCTTCATGAGGCTCAGACAGTATACGATGGAAGACCGCACAACTGCTAGAGGCAGAGCAGGCACTGGGGTCCGTATTTCCCTGACCGTTAAAGTGTAGGAGAGAACAATGCGCCTTTCATCTTGGTGACTGACCTTGCCTCCTTGGAAAGAACTCACTCATTCTCTCCCTTATCAGCCCGAGGAGATTTTAAGCATTTTCTGTGTTTCTAACTCTGTGCTAAGTTTATTACACACTATCTTATTTAATGCTGTTAATAACCCAGCAGGATGGTTTTAATTACGAAATGAGGTAATTATTGACGTGCATACAGATTAATCAGTACAGATAAACAAGCTCCCATTGGCACTAGTGCAACTTGAACTTGGGTAGTCTGAATGCAGAGTGGACTCTCATTGAAAGTTTGATTTAATGATTTGCTCAGCATGCAGGAGACCAGGAAATCTCTCTGCCCTGGTAGCATGAGAACTCCCCACCTAGAAGCTCACTACCTCTTGCTCATTCTGGTGGTGCCCATTATCACTGCCCCTGGGCTCTGACAATAAACAGAAATAGGGGATAGAGAAGCTAGACCTGTAGGGCCATCTGCCAAAATAAAATCTGAACGACTTCTTCCATAGAACATCTAACTGTGGGGTACATCTTGTTTAGGAGGTTGTAAAATTTGTGTCATAGTTCATGGCCACATTCCAGAAATGAAACAAGTATAACAGAGAACACAGAGGGCACAGTGTGTGCTGCAAAGTGGAATGGGTACCCCATGTGTCAGTTACCTGTGACACATACATGTGTGTATGTGTCCTAGGTCACTATTTCAAATGTATTTCTTATAGAGAATGGTATTTGTGAAAGGTCGGATTTCACCCAGTTGTTTTCAAGTTTTATTCCAAGGACTCTGCAGACCTTGGGGGAAGTTGGGCTAGGAAAAGTAGAGCAGGATCAATATCAGGAGTGTTCCTTTTCAAACTAAAATAGTCCAATGTTTATCTGCTTCTACCAAACCCCTTTGAAATTGATGCCCCCCATTTGGGTCCAGTTGACTCCACTGAAATTGCATCATATGGGGTACTGATTCATTTTCATATGATTTTATGTGCTCACCAAGGCCTGCTCTGGGCTCAGCACTGGATGACTGCCACTAAATAAGTAGGAAGATTAGGAAATGTGTTTATCTCTGTTCTTAAACTACTGTTGGGACCAAGGTGGCAGCACTCATTTTAGGGAAATACATCGAGATGTTTTTCAGAATTTGGCACCTTTTGAGAAAACAGACACAGAGCAGTGCTGCGGGATAGGAAATGCAAGATCAAAGCTAGATGAAGCAACAGAGATGAAATAGAATATGAGAGGTTATACTTTGGTTCCGGTCAACAACATAAACACAAACGGAATGCCAATTTACTGCTCAACATGTCATGAGTCAAAGTCCAAGGTTGCTAATTAACTTGTGTGTGACTCAGCAGGATGGCCTGGACCAAAACCCAAGGTAAGCATGACTCTATTTGATTCATTCATGAACATATGGTGGCGAGCACTCCTGTGTGTGCATGACAGGGAGACCTGCACACACTGCTAGTGGCCTTTGCAGTTTCTGCATGAGGTGGAATCAGTTGTCCTAGTTCTTTGCTTCGGTGTTTCCCAGCCTTGTTGTGGTCATCAGAATGTGGCAGAAGGAATGCTAGGTCACTTGAGCCTGTTTTTCAAGACTGCAGTTGCCTTTCCTGAGCGCTTGGAATGCCAGCACAGACGAGGGATTGCGTGCTGGCTCCCCTCCAGAAGCAGATGTGAGACGCCAGTGAAGCCTTCCCGGGCCATCGAATGCAGCCAACCTACCAGCTGGTTACAGGTGCATGACCCAGTTCAGATGAGATCATCCAAGCCTAACCCAGGCCAGAGTTGCTGCCTGACCTTTAGAATTGGGAGCTGACCTTTGGAATGTTGCGTTAGATATCAAATTCTAACAGGTGTACCCACAGCCTTGCACTGGCAAACCCACTCCTGTACTACCAGGACCACTTCTGATAGACAGGAATATTAACCAGAAATGTTCAGGAATTGAATGTGCTTCAGTTGTGGTGGTAAGAGTGGCTGTGAGAACCTGCTGGATAGAACAGCATTGAGGGAGCTCCGCTTGGAAAGCGCAAGTGCTCGTAGGAGCGTGAACTCCATACTCTGAGATGCGACTTCAGTTAGAAACATGAGATGGGGAATTCGTAATTCCTGCAGTGTATTACATAATTGACTATGACTCCTACATTATTATATTCATTCTTGCTAAAGCGCTCTGTGGACAGCGTGCCTCTCCTCTTCCACCTTGAGCTTAGATGTGGGACTTGTTTGTGAAATGTAGGCAGAAGTCACAGAAAACCAGTTCTGCCACTTTAGTGAGCATCTCCTCTCCCATTCGTCCTCCTGGGTCTTTTCTGCCATCATAACAGCAGGCCCCAGTGGGCTCCCTGATCCCAGACAAGAAGAGAAACATGCAAGGCAGAGCCGCCTCTGCCGTCTGAAACATGAAGCGGGACCTTCCCAAGCAGGCTGCACAGCATGACTGAGAAATTTATGTTTCAGAATAAACTGACGTATTCTGAAATTAAAACGAACATCCAGGAATAGCTGCACAAAAGGAGAAGACTTCTGTTTTTGCAAAGGAGAGAAACAGGTAAAATGAGGGGTTCCCTGTCTTTAGGCATGGCTAGTTATCAGGACTGGGCTCTTAAGGAATTTGAGAAAAATGTACAGGTCATTTTGAGTGTTTTTCAAGAGAGAGAGAGAGAGAGAGAGAGAGAGAGAGAGAGAGAGAGA
>NW_004524638.1:4142592-4148276 GCF_000260255.1 Octodon degus | reverse complement strand
TAAGTGTGCAATGCACAAAAGATACCTATTTGGGAGAAATAGAGGCCATGCCAACATAGACTGCCTCACTAAGGAGTTGGCCTTGGACTGAAACCAGGGGACATTTGGTTCTCAGCCTGGTACCTTCCCTCCTACCTCTGAGCTGTCCTCATTCTGAAGCTCTAGCTCAGTCCGATTTTATTTTTAATTTTCTCTGAACTTTCCAGCCTATACGGACCATCCCATTTCTGAATTCTTTACCTTGGCTGTCATTTGGATGCTCCCTTAACATTTTCCTTGACTTTTTCCAGGCTGACTGAGAGGTTTCCATGTGTTCGCAGAGCATTTCTTCAAATGGAGAAAGTTGCTGCTCTGATCCTGCAAGTGTCTCTTTCTTTAAAACTGAGCTAGGAGAGGAGCAGAGCCCAGGTCCTCACTCAGCTGGTACCCCTTCTATCTTCCACGGGGCGGGGCCGGTGGGAAACACTTCCCCAGTGAGAGGATGTGGATCTGTTTGTCCTTTGGATGCACATCCCAACAAGCTTTTCTTACAGAACACAAGATCTGTGAATTTACTCCTTCAACAGCTACTTGGTTGACAATCCTTCCTCTGCTTACAAAGCCCTTTGTCACCAGCTTCTCCCTGTCTCTTGGACGTCACCTCACCTAACTCTGCCTTAGTCACTGACCTGCTCTGTGTGTACCAGGTCTTCTCTCAGGTTTTTGAACCCATAAATCTCATTCCTCCAAAAGTCTTTGCAGCTCTAATCTTTCCTTGTGGTCTTTAAAGGTGTCCTCTTTCTGGTCATTTACATCTAATTTTTAGGGTCTTCTCCTGAGAAGGCTGCCCTGAGTGTCCAGTCTGAGGCACTGTCCTGCCTGTCTTACTCTGCTTCCAGTCTTGGTTCACTTCATGACTCTGCATACTTTCTGGCCATTTACTTCTTTCCTTTTTTTCTCTCCCTTCCCTTTTGTTCCTTTTCTTCCCTTTTTCTCTCTTCTCCCTTCCCCTTGCTTTTCTTTTCCTCTCCTTGCCTTCTTCTCCCTCCCTCCTTTCCTTCTTTCCTTCTTTCCTTCTTTCCTTCTTTCCTTCTTTCCTTCCTTCCTTCCTTCCTTCCTTCCTTCCTTCCTTCCTTCCTTCCTTCCTCCTTCCTCCTTTCTGATCTTCTTTATTTTTGGTTATGTTCTTTCTCTCTGCTAAACCATAATCTTTACGGTAATAGGTACCTTTTGCTCTCATTCCCAACTAAATCCCTGACACAAGAAAATGTTTTGAAGGAATAAATGAATTAATGTGGGTTCAGCACTCAGCTTTGTGCTGGGAGTACAATAGCAGGAAGAAGATAAAGTTCTTGCCTTCAAGTATTTTCCAACTTTGTTTACTGAATAAATGATCAGTGTATACCTAGTACAGAAGGAAACCCACAACCAACCAGACAACAGTAGCACAATAAAACCAAACGAAGCCTTCCTTCCTGTGTGAAGTGGGGGTGCCGACCACTGCCATGCAGGTGCGTGGTGAGGTTGTGAATTTACTCCTTCGACAGCTACTTGGTGGACAACCCTTGCTCTGCTTACAAAGCCCTCTGTCACCAGCTACTCCCTGTCTCTTGGACGTCACCTCACCTAACTCTGCCTTAGTCGCTGACCTGCTCTGTGTGTGCCGGGTCTTCTCTCAGGTTGATGAGCACACGGCCAGGCTGGAAAGGAGCAGGTACTAGCGGAGTGCCAGCCTGCTCCCCTGCCCCACCTTACCTCAGATGTGAGACATAGTCTGCAGCAAGAAACTTCACCTGCTCTGCAGTCCAAACACTCCTAACAACTGCGCCCCAAGTCCCAGTGTGGGTCCCAGTGCTAAATCTCGTGGTCAGGACTGTCTGGTTTGCAGCCTGCTGGATTGACTCCAGCTCACCAGAGCAGCGTGCACTTTTATTCTTTCAAACCCTTTATGTGAGCTGGAAACTCTCCTTAGTTGCTCTCCCAGCATAGTAGGGTGCGGAGCTGTGTGATGATTAGCCACAGGCTAGTGAAGCGATAGGAAGGAACCAGAAGTGCTGGAGAGGAGGCTAGTGTTCTGTAAGGTAGAGCTGCTGGCTGCTGGCCTAGCTCGAAATGCCACCAGTGGGGAGTTATTCCTGGAAGGAGCATCACTGCCTGATTGAAACCCAAGTTATTAGTGATTTACATATTGATGAGTCTGCTAGTCATAGTGCTCTATATTAGAAGTGAGGCGCATCTTCTACTGAACTGTAACATCCGAAATAATGGAGTGGCCAGGGCTCTGCCAAGGTTCAGTGGATCCGTGTCCTGAGAGGGTTCTTGGTGGACATGGGGTGCTCAGGGTCTAGTGAGTCAGGTTCTTCAGAGGTCCCAGAAAAGGGGCCTATTTGGCCTGTGGAAGGGACTAGCTCAAGGGTAATTACATAACAGCGCTCCCAAAGTGAGTGCGTATCTGTTCCTAATCTATTTCCTCCTTCCTCTTCCACCTACACAGATGTGCCCTTTAAATATTTATTTGCCCACCTTTGCAGTGTGTAGCAGACTTTGTCTCAGAAGTCAGCTTGGCCCCTTTGAAGGTGTTTACTAATTAGATCATGCTGGGCAGTTAGGCAACTTCAGATATATTTGTCCTGTATAAAGTATTTCCTGGGCTCGAGACCCCTGCACAGCCCCAGGAAGGCCAGCTGCCACTGCCTTGCTTACTTTCCGGATGGGAGGAAGTTCTTACGATTGCCCAATTACGCTGCATTGCACATGGCTTCTCTTTGTGGCCGTTACCTCCTGCCACCTTTCTAAGGCAGGAATCAGAGGGCTGCAGCAAGGAAGCTCCATGCTCTCAGCAAGCCCAATGAAAGATCTGTGATTTGCTGGGTTAAGTTTGACACAGCCATGTAAAATTCCCTCAGAGACTCAACACGCAGCTCATAGGTACTGACTAAAATACAATTTTGGCTTGCAAAGCAAGCTGCTGCTGCACTAGTTCAAGTTCCATAGACCAACACATACTGTCCTCAATTTTTAAGGAATACTGTTCACAGCTCACGAACTTGTGCACTGTGTGTGTATGGGAGCATGTGTTTGGCTGTGCACTACTGGGGCCTTTGCATGTGTGTGTGCCTATTTCCAGGTTGAAGAGCTAGGACAACAGGGTGAGGTGCAAAGTGAGGGGGAGAACTTTATTATTCTAGGGTCTGGGGAGATGGCTTGGTGGAATAAGCGCTTCCTTGGCAAATACAAGGGCCTGAGTTCAATCCCCGGTTCTGCAAAATAAAAAAAAAAAAAAAAGAAGAACTTTACTATTCTAGATCTGAAGGGTGCTTCAGTCCATGGTTCACACTCATTGAATTCTCTTCAGCCCTTTTGGTTACTGTCACTAGTGTGATGGCAGGGAGACAGGAATGGTTCTGATTGGCCTAGAATGTCTGTGGTCTCAGAGGGTCTCCTTAGAAATCCTTGCCTCAGAAGTGGTAGCTCTTTCTAGTAGAAAGGGTGAACATGGTCCACTTCTAGAGTGGTGGCCTACAGTACATTGGGGTACCAGAGAACACGCTTAGAGTGATGTTAAATCTGTGGCATGGCAGGAAAAGGGATGCGTGATATTTGAACTTTGCTTGGCATGGCCTTTGCAAGCACGAGAGAAAGGCCAGTGAGATAGCTCAGCAGAATAAGCACCTGCCTAGGCAAGCGTACGGACTGGGGTTCGATCCCCTGTACCATGTGCTATGCTGGCCCTGCCCCCAGACACACTGAGCCAGCCATTGACACCGGGCATGGTGGCACATGCCTGTATGGTTGGGGAGGTTGAAAACAGGAGGATCACTATGTGTCTGAGGTGCATAATGAGACCCTGTACCCAAATACATAAAAAAGCATGACACGTGAGAGAGAGAGATAGACACACTGAGAGAGAGAGAGAGACAGACAGACAGACACACACACACACACACACACACACACACACACACACACACACAGAGACATACAAACAGAGGAGTTCAGGGATTTACCAAATGGACACATCTCACAGGAGGGAGGTCCCATGGTCCTCTTGATATCCTTACCATGCAGCTTTCCTCAGTGACACGGTCAGCACATTGCTCCTTATGGGTCAGAAGGGGAAGCTCGGAGGTGCAGTGTGGGACAGGACAGAGTCATGTGGCAGCAGCACGTCCACCTGGCCTTGGAAGACCTGACTTTCTGCCCCAGAATTTCTGCATAATTCTGCCTGTAGCACACTGGCTCCAGTGTTATTCTGTTTCCCGTCTTAACTCTTGAAATTGGTTGTGGACAAACCTCCTGTTCTTTCTGTCATATGGGAGGGCAGCTTAGTGGGTAGGGCTCCTGGGTTGAACTACTTGGCTGTGAATTCCAGGGCCACCATGAATGAACTGTGTCACCTTCGGGAAGTCATCCCATCCTCTCCTGACTACCTCAACAGATTCCTCAAGTGCCAAGTGGCAGTGACATTAGCTCTACCTCAGATGTGGGCAGGAAAAAAAGCAGCAGAAGCAGAGACTCAGGAGTGGGGTCTGCTAGGCAGCAGTGCTCAGGAACAGGGGCCATTCCTTCCGGAACACAAGGTCCTTCGTCCTTCTGCACAACAGTGCAGAGCTTTGTGGTGAAGGATGCAGGGCTTGTGGCCCAGTGAAAGGTATTTACTGCCATCCTTACTGAAGCCTCAGGACTGACTGGAACATGAACAAGATTTTACCACTTCCTGAGGAATTTCACCAGGAAAATGGTCCAGACTTCAACCTTGCAAGCATCTTGACAAACTCTTTTCCTTTCCATTGTGATTCACTCTTTTTTTTTTTTTTTTTTTTCAGTCCTGGAAATTGAACCCCCCAAGGCCTTGCATGTGTTAGGCAAGTGCTCTATCACTCAGCTACCTGCCAAGTTCTTCTTAAGTTTTATCTTGAGACAAGTTCTTGTGAATTTGCCCAGGCTGGCCACAAAATTGCGGAGGTCAAGCTCCTCCCAAGACTTGACTTCTCCATAGAAACGCGGCAGGGTGGCGGGAAGTCCTCCTGGGCCCTGACTACCTGCAGGGCTAGGCCCCCATGCAGTGAACTGCGGAGCTGATTCAGCCAAGTTGACACAATGTATCAACTAACACAATTGGTATGGTAAAATATTTTCAGTTCTTCTGGGAAAAAACCCAGAAGAGGGGAGAATACCCGGGTCACATGGGATTTATAATCTTTTTTTTTTTTTTTTTTTTTTTTTGTGAATCTCCAGACTGATTTCCACAATGGCTTCAGCAGCCTGCAGTTCCATCAATAGTAGAGAAGGGTTTCTATTTTTCCATAGCCCCTCCGGCATTTGTTATTGGTTGACTTCTTCTATCTAACTGTCTGTCTGTCTAGTTGTTACAAAGTCTCACTATGCAGCTTTGACTTGGTGATCCTTCTGCTTTCAGCCTCCCCAGTACTGGGATTACAGGCATGAGCTACCATGCCCAGACTCTGGGCTGCTCTGCCTGCCCTGGGGGCTGGGGGCTGGTATGACACGTGGTGTTTGGGATTGAACTGTGGTCCCCATGCTTGCCTATGCTTGCGTAAGCAGGTGATTTATTCCACTGAGCTATATCTCACCAGCCCCCTTGGATGACCTCTCGATGATAGCCATTTTCCTGGAGTGAGATGGAGTGTCAGTGTTGTTTAAATTTGTATTTCTAGAACGACCAATGATGTTGAATATTTTTT
>NW_004524638.1:4105329-4141562 GCF_000260255.1 Octodon degus | reverse complement strand
ATGTTTTTTTTCTTTTGTTGTGGTACCAGGGATCAAAGCTGGGACCTTGTGCTTGCCAGGCAGATGCCTATGCTAGCTCCCTGGCCCTGGGGCTTGACTTTTCTTTCTCTTGTGCAGGGTATCATTATGCAGCTCCAACTCATAGTCATCCTCCTGTTTTCTGCCTCCACAGTGCTGGGATTACAGGCACATGCCACCATGCCTGGATTCCACTGCTGGCTCAGTGAGACTGAGAGCAGGGCTAGTGTGGCATGTGGTGCCAGGGATCGAACCCCGGCCCCTTAGGGGCACTTGCCTTAGCAAGTGCTTAGTCCTCTGAGGTATCTCGCCGGCCCTTGTGGCTTGACTTTTAAAAATTCTTTATATGTTTTAGATAGAAGTCCTTTCTTTGTCTCAGAGACAGCTGGCTAATTTTTTTTCACCAATTCATATGTTGTCTGTTTATTCTGTTGGTGATTTCTTTTGATGAGAAAAATCATTTTAATTAGATCTAGTTGTTGATTCTTTAAAGTATTTCCCATGCGGTTTGGTTTTTGTTCATGAACTCTCTCTGTCTACCCCCATATCTGCAAGATTTCTACCTAATTTCTTTGAAATCCTCTTCAATCTCTTTTTTTCAGTGTACTATAATTTTCACTCTATAGATCTTTTATTTATTTGTTAGACTGACTTCTATGTATTTCACTTTTTTGGATGCTGTTGTGAAGAGTGTGGGTTCCCTAATTTCTCTCTTAGTGAGTTTGCTGTTTTTGGGTAGGAATGCTATTAACTTTTGAGTGTTGACTTTTGTGTCCAGCTATGCTACTGAATTTAGTTATTAAATCTAGAAGACTTTAGTTGTAATTTTGAGGTCTTCTATATAGAATATCATGTCATGTCTGACGGGTACTTGTCTGATGATAATTTCACTTCCTCCTTTCCGATCTTTACACCCTTTATTTCTTTCTCTTGTCTAGTTGCTCTGGCTAATATTTCCAGAACTATATTGAGTAAGAATGGTGATAGTGGGCATCCTTGTCTGGTTCTTGATTTTAGAGTGAAAGCTTCTAATTTTTGTCACTTTAGCATGATGTTGGCTGTTGCTTTGTCACAGGTGACTGTTATCAGATTGACATAAAAACCATGTATCCCAATTTTCTATAAAATCACGAATGAATGTTGGAGTTTACAGAAAGTTTTTCATGCATTTATTGAGATGATCATGCAATTTTTCTTCTTGGCTTTGTTGATATGGTGTGTAAAATTTATTGATTTGCATATATTGAGTCATCCTTCTAGTCCTGAGATAAATTCCACTTGGTCGTGTTGTATAATCATCTTGATGATTTAGTACATTCTGTTTGCTAGTGTTTTCTTTTTTTTTTTTATTTTTCAACAGATAATACACTGCATATATTCTTCTTAGTGGTTAATTGCTGTACAAGATGCGGACTTGTGATCCTATTTACAAACTCCTTTAGAACAAATCATTCTATTCATTAACAGAATGTAACTATATATCTATCCCAACCACTTTGAATACACAGATACAAAATGGACATTCATCTGTATACCCCATTTTTTCTAAGTTCCGTTATTGAATATTATAGGTGTGTAAACTCAGCAAAATATTCTAAAAGAGTCCAGTAGCCCATAATAGCATTGGGTCTTCTGTTTAACTGGCAATGTCAGAAATTGTTGACCTGAGTCCCCCACAGCTCAACTTAACAGCATGGCTTTATTTCTTATAATTTCATCTTCATACTTTTCTGCTGGATGGTTAAGACCAAGGTAAAGCAGGACCTATGCAGCAAGAGTTGTAGCTTTTTGGTCTGAGAAGGTCAGTGAAATGCCCTCAGGATTTGTCCTGAGATCCTGTACCTCAGATTGTAGAACCTTTATCAGTGCAGCCATGTGGATGAGTCACGGCCAATGCTTGGTGCTAGTGTTTTCTTGAGGATTTTTGCATCTATGTTCAGTAGGGAGATTGGCCTGTACTTCTCTTTCTTGGTTGGGTATTTCTCTGGTTTTGGTGTCAGGGTAATGATTGCCTCCAGGAATGAATTAGAAGGTATTTCTTCCCTTTCAATTTCATTGAAGGTTTTGATGTCTACTGAAATTAAATCTTCTCGGGCTGGGGAAATGGCTCAGTGGAATAAGCGCTTCCCTGGCAAGTACAAGGGCCTGAGCTCAATCCCCGGTTCTGAAAAAAAAAAGGAAAAAAAAAGAAATTAACTCTTCTCTAAATTTTTTGTAGAATTCAGTTATGAATCCACCAAGACCTGGGTTTTTTTTTGTTGGTAAGATTTTTTTTTTTACATTCAATTCCATTAATGGATATCATTTTTTTCCAGAATTTTTTTATCTTCTTGATTTAGTGTTCGTAATTCATATTTCTAGGAATCTGTCCATTTCTTCTGTGTTTTCCACCCTTTAAAAATAAAGAATTTTCAAAATAGGTATTGATGATCTTCTGAATTTCCACAGGGTTTATAGTGATTTCACCTTATTCACTCATTCATTATTGCAGGAATTTGTGATTTTTTTTTTCCTTTTTGTGATAAGGTTGGCTAGGGGTTTATCAATTCAATTTATTCTTTTAGAGAGCCAACTTGCCAGGCATGTTGGTTTATCCCTGTAATCCTAGCACTTGGAAGGCTGACACAGGAGGTCTGTTTTGAGTTTGAGCCCAGGCTAGGCTACATAGTGAGTTTAAGGCCAGCCTGAGCAGTATGTCGAGACTCTGTCTCAAAAAGACAAAAGCATAAATAGAGTAAAAAACCAACTCTTCTATTCATTAATTCTTTGTATTGTTTTCTTAGTCTCACTTGTCTTAATTTCTCTTAACAATTTCCTCCTGGGTACATTAGTTGGCTAGATTTTCTCTTCTTTTTCTAGAAACTTAAGGTGTAGAATTAAGTTGTTTATTTGTGCTTGCTGTTTTCCTGAAGTGAGAATCCTCCACTATTAACATTTCTCTGAGGACTACTTTCATTGTGTCCCTCCTGTCCTGGTAAGTTGTATGTGCACTTTCGTTAGAATCTAGTTACTGTCCAGAGGGTGTTATTTAATTTCCATGTCTTTACAGAGCTTTTCCTGTTTTGTTTGTCAATGTTTAATTTCCAATTTCATTGCAAATTATTTCAAATAATAAATAATTATTTCAAATAATTTCATTTTTCATGCATATTAATATTCATCTTAAAAATATTTATCTTATCTAACTGGGCACTCCTGTATTTGGTGCATATATATTTATGATTGTTATCTTTTCCTCTTGCAGTTTTCCCTTAAGTATGTAGTGATCTTCATTTCTCCTTTTTTTTTTTTTTTCTTTTTCTTTTGGCGGAACCAGGGATTGAACTCAGGCCCTTGTGCTTGCAAGCACTTATTTTACTGAGCTATCTCTCCTACCCCTATTTCTCTTTTTAAAATGTATTTGGTACAGGGTCTCACTACACAACTCAGACTCATAGTGATCCTCCTATTTTCAGCCTCCCCAGCACTGGGATTACAGGCATGTGCCACTACATCCAATCTTAGTGGCCAATTCAGTGCTCCCGGGTGCAGGACCAGCGTGGCATGTGGTGTGGTGGATCGAACCCTGGTCTGTGAACTTGCCTAAGCAAGCACTTGTTCTGCTGAGCTATCTTGCTGCCCCTTCTTTATCTCTTTTGATCATTCTTGGTTTCAAGTTCAAATTTTCTGCAATAAGTACAGCTACTCCTATCTTTTTCTGGGTTCCTATTGCACAGAGTACTGTTTTCTATTCTTTGACTTTGAGTCTATGAATATCCTTTCGAGTTAAATGTGTATTTCGCCTACAGTACATTGTTGGATTTTATTTCTTGATCCACTCTTCCAGTCTATTTCTTTTGATTGGTTAATTGGGGTCATTTACTTTGATGGCTATAACTAGTATGTATTAGTTGATCTTTGCTTTATTATTTTCCTACTGTTGGTTCCCTACTTTTTCCCTCTGTTTAATTGTTTGCCCTGCTTGTTGGTTTCTTTCTGCTGTTGTTTTTGAAATTGTAGCCATTTTGATCTCTTTCTAGAATAATTGTCAGTACTCTTTGTGGCATTTTTTGTTTGTTTGTTTTTGATGGTCATGCATTTCTTCAGTTGTTCTTCGTGGTGGAAGTATCATTTCTTCATTAATTTTGAAAGGTAGTTTTGCTGGATACAGTAATCAGGGCTGATAGTTATTTTCACTGAGGACTTGAAATACTTCATTCCAAGCTCTTCATAGTTAAGGGTGTGTGTTGAGAAGTCTGCTGTGATTCTGACGGGCTTTCCTTTATAGGTATCTGTTTCTTTTCTCTTACATCCTTTAATATTCTGTTCTTGTGTTGAATTTCTGGGATCTTTACTATGTGTCTGGGTGTAGATTTATTTTGGTTGTGGTTATTAGGAATTCTATATGCCTCACTTACCGTATACCTTTTCCCATGCATGGGGGATTTTCTGCTATTACTTCCACAAATAATTGCTTTTTAAGTCAGTGTGTTGACTCCTTTTTTTTTTTTTTAACCTATCAGTCTTATATTGTTTTTCCTTGCATCATCTTGCAACTGTTGAATTATTGTTTTCTGGTTCCTTGTTATTTTAAAGAGATCTTTTCCTTTATGGTCACTAGCTACAATCCTAACTTTACGTTCTAAAAGTCTATCTTCAATGTCATTCAAATAATTTTTCCAGATTTCAATGGGATCTTTGATTTCCTGGATAGCTCTTTGACTCTATTTCATGCACTTCATTTTCCTATGGTCCCGTATATATTTTCTGTCTTCTTTAGATATGCGGAGAAATTCTTTCACTATGGTTTTCATTTCTTCTACCTGAGAGTTTATTTTTGATCTTATTTCCTCTATAGCCTGATCGAGTTATTCCTTCACATCAGTTGCTATGATTTCAAAAATTTCATCTGTGTGACTTCCAGTTTCTTTTATCTTGTTATCTCCTGGGTGGGCTGCAGGTCTGTGATTGCATTTTACATCTTTTTCTTGACATATTTTATTTCAAAATTTTAAAGTTTTGTTTTCTGTGATATCCTTGTGAGTTTGGGTAGTAGATAGCCATATGTCTAGCACCAAGGCCTCTCCAGGAAACGTCTGTGCTCCAGGGTTTATCTCTGTAGGAGATTATTGGTTTACATCTGTCCCAAGATCCTATCTTTCCAATTAATTGCAAGTTGAATAATATTTTCTTCTGTTTTGCTCAGTCTGTACTCTTTTCGTGTAGGGCTGTTGTCAAGTTGTTACCTCAGAACTTCCCAATACTGTTACACAAGGGAGAACAACTGATCAAAACATATATGACATTTTAGCTAGCTATAGTAGTATCATTAGCAATAATGATAGCATCACACAAAATATAGAAACTGACAAATTGGGGCAAATATTGATGTTGTACTTTAGACTCTAGGAGCAAGGTCTGTGGTTATATAACAGAACTTATAAATTAGGAGTTTTGCATGCAGAATATTTCAACTTCTTAGAGAGAATTTGCCCTGGTTTCCTACAGAGCAGCCTATTGCCCTGTCTCAGGCACTTCCAATGCTGGCTGTCCATCCTGCTGTGGAAGGGAATGGGCCAGGCACCAGAGTGCCTCTGATTTGAACCTCCCAGGATCATGGAGGGGCAGTGGGAGAAGTTTCTCTTCTCTTTTGTGACACACCAAGGCTCAGTGAGACTCCTGGGATTGCAGAGAAGTGGTGGGTTGGTTTTCTCCACTCTTCCTCTTCAATTTCTAAATTCGGTTTTTTAAAAAAATGTATTTGGTATAAGATCTCACCACACAGCTCAGAATCATAGTGATATTTCTGTTTCAAACCTCCCCAGCGTTGTAATTACAGGCATACTCCCCTACACCTGGTCTTGTGGCCATCTCAGCATTCCCCAGGGGCAGGGCTGGCCTGGCATGTGGTGTAATTTCTTAATTCTAAGGGATAAATCTTTATTAGGTGAATCATAACAAAAGAGATGCCTCACTCTAGGGAAAATATTCTTTGTTATACTTTTTTTTTTTCCAGAACTGGGGATTGAACTTAGGACGCTGTGCCTGCTAGGTAAGCAGTTATTCTACTGAGCTATCTCCTCAGCCCCTTCTTTGTTATACTTGACCTTTAACTTTATCTCTCTTCAGAAATGCCAAGTGCTAGCCTTAGCCAGTGTTGCACAACAGGACACTCCTATGCTTTTCCTCTCTAGACTCATTACATTCTTATCATGCATAAACACATATGACTATATGGCTAGCTTATTATCATTTGTAACAAAATGTGATAGTTTTAATTGTTTTCTTAATCTTTTTTTCCCTTCTTAAGAATGCATTCTAATCTTCCTATCAGATCAATGAAAAAAATTTCCCACCAGCTTGAGACCAACAAATCCTGTCTACTAGACCTCACAGTGCATCTACAATGTGCTGAATGGATGCAGAGGATTATGTGATACAAACTAAGACAGCCACAGCATCAGGAGGTAGTGTGCTCTTATGGAACAATAACCATAAATGTAGTTTCCTGTTCACTGAAGTTGTGTATGACGCATGACTGGATATAAGGTACAATATCTGCAGAGACTAAATATGCAGTAGCAGCATTTCTAGTTTACGGACCTATACTTTAATATTTTAATGAATTCTTCTCCTTCAGAAAAGCTTTACTTCAAATAATGAAACTAAACAAAAAAAGGGGATACAGTTGAATGTCCATTTTGTATCTGCGTATTCAAAGTGGTTAGGATAGATATATAGTTACATTCTCTTAATGAATAGAGGGATTTGTTCTAATGGTGTTTGTAAATAAGATATCATGTCCTCATCTTGTACAGCAATTAACCACTAGGAAGAATGTATGCAATGTGTGAATTATTGAAACTGTCCTACCAATTTGGTTTGAAGCTGTCTCATTGCTATTTGTTTCTCAATAAAATTATGGGGAAAATATAAATAAATAAAAGAAAAAAAAGAAAGAAAAGCTTTACCGAGTTCAAGCACTTCCCCAGTAACCTATGGCAGTGCTCCCTCATTTTTAATATATTATTAACACACACAAAGGATAACTTGTGTATGGTGAATGTGCCTCAGATGAAGAATGACTGTCCCGTGTCTCTGCAAAGGTGTAAAGAAAGCAAGGTCTGGGCACTGCCGTAGCTTTCCAGCGGGCACCACCAAATGCTCTGTGTTGTGTGCTCTCTGCTGTATGACTTCATGCATCCTGATAACCATATATTCTGCTTTTGGAAAGAAGTCACTTTTCTTAAGGAACAAAGCAGGCTACTCCTATTAGCAGGACATTGGAGAAAAGATAGACAGTGTTACAGGTGAAGAGACTTCGGCTCTGTGAGCATTCAAAAAAGATGTAACCAGTCTTTGTGGCCCCAGCCCCCAGCCTGGGTCCCTTGTGAGCATTGGAAAGAAGTAGCTGGTTATTGGAGGAGGCTGACCCTAGGTCATCCCCAGCTTGTCAGCAGCATGCAGGGGACCTGTGTGAGTCATAACAAAGGAGCAGAGCATTACTTATTGTGGTTTCCCAAGATCAGGAAGACTCAGAAAAGAATGCTGTCAGCCTTTCTGTTCAGCCTTTATAGAGTTGATGGCTGTGGCTGGACTTTATGAAGGTGACTGTGGCTCAGGTCCTCAGTGTGCCACTGTGGCTCATAAAGTTTTTATGAAACCTCATTTGTGCCCTTGACAAATCCTGCATAATGAGGAGGGATACAGAAAGCACAAGGAGCATCCTCCATCCACAAGGACACCCAGGATTCAATTCTATCCAGGGAGGGAAGCTCAGCACTTTTGGCTCTTGCCAAGAAGCCAAATTGCAGAAGCTTCGGGACTTGTTCCCAACTGTAAGATCTTGTTTGATGGGAATGACTGTTCCTTGTTCATTGGCTTGGGTGGTAACTCCCTAGTATTTACTGGAATTTGATGACTAAATGATCCTCAGAGGAAAGATGGAAAAAGAGTGTGTTTATTGATCCCACAGCGACCTGCTTAGAAAAATACCAACTTCATATACAAGGCTTCGTGTTGAACAGAATGCAACACAGCACAGTAACACAACAAAACAAATTTAATAATTCTCAGGAAAGGAAGTTGTTTCTCATCTGCTGAAAATTCTCCTAGGTAAGAAGATGGGCATCCACACCGATAGGTAATGTATGTTCAACTACAGAGCTGTCCTATTTCCAGCCTTGTTGTGTCTCTCCTGAGGCATCTACCACTGAGACTTTCTATCACTGCATCTTTTCCTCTCTCTCTTTGTGTCTAATTCTGTTTCTTTCTTTCACAAGAAAGAAACAGAATTAGGACCAACTCAGCCAGAGCGGAGTCACTGTGAGATCGAGGGCTTCTACAATCCTTCTTTTCCGTCTGTCAGCTGGGTATCACAAGAGCCGTGTTTCTTCATCATACGGAAATTATTTTCAACTACCAAGTCAGAGAAAGGATGGAAGCTTAACATATGTTAGACTTTCATAGCTTGATTCTCTGTGAAATCTACTTCTCTTTTCCTTACTTAAATTACCTAGGTAAGACTAAGTCATGGCATTCTAAGAGATCTTCTGTTCCATTAGTGGGACCGTGAGAAATATTACAAAAACTCTCTCCTCTGTTTTGTTGTGAATAATGACAGAATGAGAATAACCTCTTTTTATGATGACTTTTTATTGGTCCTAATTTTTTATTATGTTATGTAACTTTTCCATATCTATTAGTGCTATTCTAGATCATCCAGACGGCTATTGAAGCATGCTTTTAATTGCTACCCCCAATTTCTTTCTCTTTCCATGCCAGCACATCCTACACATGACACTTATTCTTTCACTTAGCAGTCGTGTATCAGATACCTGCCAGGCTTCAAGAACTAGAGAGGGTGCTAAACATATTCCTAGTAGGGCCACATACTTCTCTCTGTTTCCTTAAACTATTATGTAAATGTCTGGTGTTATCATCTAGGATTCTAAAATAACTCCTCATGTTAATGTCATCCTTTTCTCTTACTCTCTTCCTCATAATATTGTCAATTCTAAGAGGTGAGGTTGGGCCAACCTCTTCTCTGTCTTTGCACTGTAGCTTCTATTGCTCTTTTTTCATTTTACTTGCTCCAGAGGGATGCAGAGCAGAAAGCTGTGGTGTCAGGTCTTTGTGAAACTATCCTTCCTATCCATCCCTGGGGCCCTAGTCACTTAATGCTCCAATCAATATAATTTAAACAGACAATCATTTTGTTTTCTTTTTTTAATGTATGTAGTACAGGGTCTACAAGGTCTCACTACACAGATTGCACTCATAGTGATCCTCCTGTTTTCAGCCTCCCAAGGGCTGGGATTACAGGCATGCACCACCACACCCAGTCTTGATCAGCATCCGAGCGCACCCTCAGGCAGGGTTGGCACAGCATGCTGGGGATTGGACCCTGGTCCTTGAGCCTGCCTAAAGCCTACCTAAGCAGGCTCTTTAATCTGCTGAGCTATTTGGCAGGCCCTGATAATCAATTTTAATGTACCTGAAAAGATGAGATTTCAAGATGTTTGAGTAAAAACAAAGAAACATATTAGCTTACATGCTCTTATCCCACCACCTATAGCTGTGATGGCAAACATTTTAGGGCTTTTGGTGATAGCAAATAGCGATTCCCCTGCAGCATGCATGCCCTAGGTTTCCCACCACTGCTTTATAGCATCTAATGTAGTGTCTTGCCCAACAAATGCTTCCCTATGTATTGGTGAATTATACAAACACATGAGAATTAGAAATTATGGGGGCCAGGGAGATGGCTTAGTGGAATAAGTGCTTCCCTGGCAAGCACAAGGTCCTGAGTTCAACCCCTGGTTTTGAAAACAAAACAAAACAAAAATCTTCGGGGCCGGGGAGATGACTCAGTGGAATAAGTGCTTCCCTGGCAAGCACAAGGGTCTGAGTTCAATCCCAGGTTCTGCAAAAAACCAACAACAACAAAAAAACCTTTGGGGCCAGGGAGATGGCTCCATGGAATAAGTGCTTCCCTGGCAAGCACAAGGGTCTGAGTTCAATCCCTGGTTCCACCAAAAAAAAAAAAAAAAAAAAAAAAAAAAAAAAAAAAACCAACAACAACAAAAAACCAAAAACCCTAAGAATTTTTGCATGGATGGAATTATTTTTGGTGACTAGCGTCTTTAGACATCATCTTGATTTCTAACCTCCCCCATAGGGTCCCCCTCATCTATCTTTTGTCTTTATAATGGAAACACTCGTCTAGGCTGGAGAACACCATCATGTGGTGGAAAGCACTGAAGATTTGCACAGATACCTAGATCTGGATTCTAATTCCAACTGTGAACTGTGTGACGCTGGACCCTGGAAATGGTTTTGTTTTTACTCTCTGAGATTCAAATCTCTCTTTTGTGAAATAGAACCGATAAAACCCACTGAGGGCTTGTGTGAAAATATAATGTGACTATATATCCAATTATCTTGCTCAATTTATACCAGGTGATTACTAAATTACAGCTTAATGTTGACGTTGGATGCTAGCATTTTCTGTACCTCCTAGTACTCTATGGCGGAGTCCTTGGACTGCTAGGGATGGGAATCAACCCTCCTCCTGGTAGGCTCTCCTAGACTGTTACTGCAGAGATACCTAACATAGAATTTGACCTTCCTTGTTGGGACAGAGTCTCTTTTATGTAGTCTTGTGAAGAACAGTGGTACCCACCTACCATAGATGTCAGAGACTTTAGATTCTAGTATTGAAAAGCCTAGGTGTATATCCCAAAGCTCAATGGTTATGTAAAATTGATTCACTCACAGGTATCACAGATTGTGTGGTGGTAGCGTTGGCTGCATCATTCCTTCTTCCTACAAGATCATTGTTAATTGTGCTACTCTTTAATCATCCACTTTGCTATGTTGTTTCCTCAGCATCCTGTTGCTGTGATTCTCTGATAAAGTTCCAATACATCTCTAACCCGGTCATTTGTTGTCTCTCTCGTTACCTGCAAGTGAGGGCATTTTGATGATAAGCTACAGTGTCTCAGTGACTTTGTTCAATAAGAAAGAAACTACAGTGTGTCAATTAATTCTTTGGCCTCCTCCACAAGAACAGCCATGAGACTTCCTGAGACCTTCACTTATCATTGTCTTTGTGTTATGGTTTCCACTGTTTGCTTTTAGGGAATCTTAAAGCCAAAAGAATGCTGAGCTTTCCTCTAGCTAAGCCATTTCCTTTCAAGTTATCTTCAATTTGCTTTCACAGGATGACACTTCTCAGCTTGAAGGATTACTGTGTTCTAGTCTTTTCCTTATCCCTTAGGTCAGATCAGCCAATGGGACTGAAGCTGTTTCTCTCAACACATTAACTTTTGTTATCAGGGGACATGGGCATTCATCTAACCTTTGCTACAGAATCATTGTGCAAGCCTTTCTATATCTTTACTCTTTAGTAATCTCACCTATAAACTAAGCTAGACTGCCACAGAGGGTTATTTTAAGAAGAAATAGATAGTTATCCTTTTGTGACCATTGTAAAACAAGGTTCATAGAGCAATAAAGAGAAGATCCCATGGATTTTTTTGCACATTAACAGTAGCATTAAAATTAGTGTGAAGTACATTAGGAAAGATTGGGTGACATTTTTGGATTTGCTTATTAATCACTAGGGAGACTTGGGTGTTGAATGGTAGTGAGGGGCTGGGAGCTAGGGGAAATCTACTGCTCTTCTTAATCAGGTAGTGACATCTTCTGGGGAAAGAAAGAGGCTAGCAGGGCCTCAACACTAGCAGCCACAGACAACATCTGCACCAAGGCAACCAACAACAGGGTGGGTGGTCCCCAGAGGGAGAAATTTTTGTGTAGATGACTGCATTCAGCAGCTGGGTTAAAAAAATAAGTGAATGAACTAAAACTGAAACTCATCTGGCCAGTAGCTCTACTGAGACAGAGGTAATGAAACCCCATGTGCCTAGTGGAAGCATCTTTGGGTACATAAGCTGGTCCCATCTAGGAGCCCAAGACCAGTCTTTGGAGAGAATGGTCCCTAAAGATCCAGATAAAAATCCATTTTTGTGCAGTTCTAAGTGGATGTAAAGAGCCAGTTTAAATGACACTGAGGTCATGGAGAACAATTAACTATGTCCAGTAGTTCTCATTCCAGGTCAGGAAAGAGCTAAATCCTACTGCATTCTCCTTGATTTTAAATAGAACAGTGAAACTGTAATTCATTTCCCCAACCAAGCCATATTCATCTGTGATTTCATGCTCTTGGAAAGAGAATGAAGGAAAACTTCCAGGAAGTCTTGATGACTTCAGCAACCACAGCATTCCTCTTTTCTGTGTACTTGAAGAGCTTAATCTAAGCCAGAGGGTGGGACATTGAATGAGACATGTTATGCATGTGGTGGTTCCGCAGGATGTGCTTCAGAGGGTGGACTCCGGCTTCCACTCAGTTGTAGGCCGCAGGATGTAGATAGACTCTTGGACATCACGTTGTTTTACTCCTTGTCGAATGGGGTTGGAGGAACTGGACTCTCGTTTTTCTTTCTTTCTTGCTTTTTTTTTTTTTTTTGTTGTTGTTGTTAGCTCAGCCTGCCCTAAGGGTGGGGCCTGTGTGGCATTTGGTGCCAGGGATTGAACCACAGTCCACTGCGTCTACCCAATCCTGCTTAAGCAGACATTTTATCACTGAGGAGGGAAGGATCTACAGAATATTCAGGGTCTCACTACTAGATCGGACTCATAGTGAGTCACCTGTTTACAGCCTCTCAAGTGCTGGGATTATAGGCGCGCGCCACTACACCCAGTCTCAAATGCTGTCTCAGAGCGCCCTGGGGGAGGGGCCAACAAGGCAGGCCTGGGGATTGAATCCCCAGCCCCTGCACCTGCTTGCAGGCGCTTTAATCCACTGAGCTATTTGGTCTGTCTCTAAAATTAGTCTTTTTTTTTTTTTTGTGGTACCAGGGATTGAACTCAGGATCCTACACTTGCCAGGTAGATACTTATTCTGCTGAGCTATCTCTCCAGCCCCAGAACTTGTTTTTTTGACCGTATTTTCCTTTCAGTTAATAGTGATTCCTCTCTTCCCTTTCATCAGTTCTCTGTTACATGCTAAACTGAATTATAGTTTGAATGTTAAGACAATATTATTTACATTTGTTAAGAAATGACTCCATATTTGTTCTTTTTATAAAACTTTATTTGTTTTTTTATTTGTTACAGGGTCTCATGACACAGCTTGGACTTGTAGTGATCCTCCTGTCTCAGCCTCCCCAGCGCTGGGATTACAGGTGTGTGCCATCACTCCTGAGCTTGAGGCCCGCGCGGCATGCCTGATGTTCCAGGGTCAGCTTGTCGTGTGGTATCAGGGATGGAACCCGGGTCCTTGTGCTTGCAAGACAGGCACTTCGGCTGCTGAGCTATCTCCCCAGCCCCGCCCATACTTGTTCGGGTTCATTTGTTTATTCCACATGTATTTACTGAGTGCCTTTCATGTGCCAGGTATAGGAATGTGATATTAAGAAAAAAAAAAGATAATCTTGCTTAGACATTGTAAAGAAAATCTCTCCAGCACAGATAAAGCAGAAAATCTGATCTCTGAAGTCAGGAGATCTAAGGTGATAGGACGCTGGAAGTGGAGTTATCCATCAAGGGAGGAGCTAAATAATCTCAGCTATCCTTGTCACTCACTTTCCCATGTTCTATTTGCTGCTTATCCACCAGGAAATCTGGTTGACTCTACATTGGTAATATGCTCAGAATCTACCTTCTGTTCACCATCTCAGCTGCTGTTCTACTTTGCTCACGCACCCTGCGTCTTTTGCCTGTATTATCAGAATATAATTCTTCTGCTTTTACTCTGGCTTCTCATCCATGCTCAAACAAATTTGCACAAACCCAGGATGAACAAATCCATAAGCTGCATACTACAGGGCTGCTAGCAGGTTTTGATACAGTAATTCACATAGTGATTCTCCAGCCAAGGCACAGCATATAGCAGACTGCACCCATATTTGACCTCAGATTATTTTTAAACACAGTGCATTTTATTTATGCTACTGATACTTCATTGGGCATGCTCTGGGAAGACCGTGCACTGTCTAGGAAACTTGACACAGAGGATTATTACTGTATCCCAGGCTGCTAGACGGGAAAGGAGCCACCCAAACAGGCTCACTGACCTGAGAATAAAAGTTCCGGAATCTTATCCAGTTATCTTTTTCTAGAATCTGACGTTGGACACATCACTTTATTTCTCTTTGCATGGCTTCTTCAAACATGAAATGTAGATAACAAGTCCTGTTTATTCTCTCGGGACATAAAGAGAATCAAATGAGACAAAGTGTGTTAAGGCAAGAGCACTCCACTCTCGCCACTGGATTAAACACAAGCAAAACCTGACACTCCTACTGCAATAGTATGGGCTTATAGAAAAGTAATATTTCTGGTTTATGGATGGACAATAGATTAACATTTGGCTTATTTATTTGAGCAACTGTGAATAGCATCCAGGAAGTTGCTGATATTGGCTAGAAATCCAATAAAACAAAACTTAACTGGGGCTAAGGGTTCAGAGAATGCCAGTCTGTAGCTGGTATGCAGATAGGCAAGAAAGGGCAGTTACCTGAGCAGAATTTCAGGGTGTCTTGGAAGAGCAGGGGCTATGCTAAAAGCTGGAAAGTGAAGAGAGTCTGACCTGAGCAGACTGGGGAGATGACTGCAACAAACATTGCTGTTGTGCTGATAAAAATTGTACTAGCCCCTTAGCTGACAGTGCTGACATTGCCACATGCTTATCCCCGAAGGGTGGTGGATGCGGTAACTCAGAGAGGTTGCTGGGCCCATGTGTACCTGGATGCTGGCCAAGTCCTGAGGGTCTTTGTGGAGCGTCCATTCAGAAAACCTGCTTCGTGCCAGGTCAGCGAGAGGCAACTATGCTGATGGGATGAAGATTTCCTTTTCTGAGCAAATCTTTGCTGTGCCCTCTTTTTTTTTTTTTTTTCCCCAGGGCTTTTGATGGTGACGAATTAGGTGACCCTGTGCTCAGGGCTCTGGGGCCCTATGTTAATTCACACTCAACAGATGCCTCTTAATGTACTTGTGAGCCAAGATTCTAGGGGGAAAAGTGAGGATGATGATGACAGCAATGGTGACAGTACTGAGAAGAATAAAAATCCTACTTGCCCAAGGCAGCTCACGAAGCACGCCTGGCTCTAGTCCCTCATGACGTGACTTGAGCTTGGTCCTGAAAGCCTTATTGAATTAAACAAGGAATCAAGGTCCAACACATGACTGGCTGTCGCACGGCCTTAGGGAGCTGATCTGGGACAGGAACCAGGCCTCCTGTCCTTCTGTCATACTGTTTTTGTTTTATATGATAGTGTGTATCTGGCCAACATGCAAAGAGAGGGAAAATAACACTTGAACAAACAAACTCAAACCTGAAAAGAGACTTTTTTTTCTTTTTTCTGGTGCTTGGGATTGAACCTAGAGCTTTTTTAAAAGAATGAACTACGTTCATTTTAAAATGTTTTGATTTTATATAAATTCTAAAATTTTGAAACAGGGTGTTATTTAGTCACTAAATTGGCCAAAGCGGGATCAAGTTCGTGAGCCCACTTTGTTTCAGATTTTCAGGATGTTAGGACCACATGCATGCCTCCCCAGACCCTGCTATGGAGGCTCTTAGTGGACTCTTCCATGCTGTAAATGAGTACCGCTGAAGAAGAAGTTTTGTGTTTTGGAAACATGTATGAGTCAATATGAGTGCCAGCGAGGTAGCTCAGTGGACTAAGTGCCTGCTTAGGCAAGTGCAGGGACTGGGGTTGAATCCTTGGTATCTCATGCCCTGCCAGCCCTGCCCCTGGGCACACTGAGCTGGCTACCAAGATGGGGGTTGGTGGTGCAGGCCTGTAATCCCTGCACTGGGGAAGCTGAAAATAGGAGGACCACTATGAGCCTCAACTGCAGAGAGAGACCCTGTACCAACTACATTTAAAAAAAAAATTATGAATCAACATAATCTGAACTGATACTGAAAACTAACTTGTGACTTCTAGAAGTGTAGTTCTTCTAGAGAATTAACATGTAGAGGCCAAGTACAATCAGTAAGAATATCTAGGTTCCCGCTTCAGATTTAGAGCTAATTAGCCATGTGACGCATGTCTGTGGCTCATTTCTGACCTGTGAAGCGGGGTTTATAACATCACCCACACTGGCACAGGTGCCGTGAAGTTTTCATGAATTTCTGAGGTGCACGGAGCTGCACCCATATACGTGAGCTGCAGTTTTAGGCTTGCTTAGTTTTCACACATCTTTGGTTCATTCCTGCTGTTATTTTCTCTTTCCTGGAAATCCACATTCTGGATGGTAATTGTGTGTCCCTATGAGCCTGCGAGATCTTGAAGGGCAGGGTACACGTCTCATTCCTTGTTGTGTCTCCAGCTCCTCGGCAGAGGAAATTCCAAAGAACAATTTGTTGATTGAATGAATGAGATCATAAATATCAAAATGGCTTGTGTAGAGGAGCCAACTTAAGAAAATTAGACAAATCATTTTCTAGCACTTGTTTTATGATAGTACGAATAACAACTTCTTCTAATGCAATAAAAAGACAAGTGAGTTAGATTCTTCTTAAGGGTGTGTTTTTCCTGCACCAGCACATGGACCAGTGCACCTTAAACTTCTGTGACAGAGCCAGTGCTCATGCACAAATATGCTGCAGTCAGTTACAGTCAGTGATTTGTATCACCTAGACTGCTTCCTGGTGAAGTTCTGATGTGTGAGGACTGACCCTGTGTTTTATTCTCTGCTGCATCTTCAGCTCATGAGAACTTTGCCTTCCATGCAAAGAAGCATTGAGTCAACATTTGTTGAATGAGTAATTGGTTACTAACTCGTCCTTCATTTTTATTATTATTATAACAAAATAAGCTATCGTTTCAAGAAAATTTAAAGAAACTTTATTTATAGAAACATTTGAATCCTAAGCATGTTTTCGACCTTCCTCTTGCACCTTAAGATTGAGCCTTCAGTGTTTGAGGTAAAAACACAATAGAATAAAAGGGTTGCTATTTGCACAAAGCCGTTTATCAGGATTAAGCAAACAGGAGAAATGCCACAACATAACAAAGAGCATCTATGGTGCTTTCCTGTGGGATTTTCTGAGTTTGTTCAGGACATGACTATTGGCTGAGTTAACTGAGTTTTTGAAGAAGAAGAAGATGAGGAAAAGGAAAAGGAAAAGGAATAGGAATAGGAAGAGGAAGAGGAAGAGGAAGAGGAAGAGGAAGAAAATGAGCTACTGTGATCCAGGACTGTTTTCTCATGGGTTGTGTGGATCTAGCGGACTGCGATTCTACCCAAACTTTGCTAAGCCTTATGGCCTTGTGTTGGCTGTAGCTAGTTATCCAGGTCTGAAGTATTCTCTAGAACCTCAGGTGGCTTAAGGCTTGGAAATATCAGTTGAGTGGAATGACCTGGTCTTTCCAAGAAAGGACGGTTTCATCACACAACATAATCCAGCACCAAACACAGTCAGGGCCAGGGATCCCTGGGTGCAGGTTATCAGGTCTGCCACCTTCACTGCCTGGAGCAGTGAAGGACAAAAATATTCAGGTAGCTTTTGATTAGGAGAACTGCAGCTCACCAAACAAGAACTGAACCACGAGGATAATATTGACTTTATTTAAAATTAGCTAGCTTGAACTTTTCAGAGCCTAAATCCAAAATTTGAGATTTTGATATGCAGCTCAACCCTCATAACAAAAATATAAGTACTCTTTGACTTTGTTCAGCCACCAATCCAGAGACTGGAAACATTTGGCTCATTGTCATTGTGTAATTACTAATTTTCTCTGAAGCTTGACTTAATCCTTGAGAAGTTCCAGGGAGACAGACACATTCAGTAATAACAGGAGATTTTCTTTCTAGGATTTGGACATGTAACTTTCTGAGGGGATGAGGGATGGGGAAATCCCAGAAGCTTGCAGCCTCCTGGAATCCTAACAATGTACAGACACTGAGCACTTGCTAAATTCCAGAAAGAGTGCTCCAGGCTCTGTATGCAAGTACTCCCTCATGCTTTTCAGTAGCCTTCAAGGTACACACCACATTCATCCTCATTTAATGGGGAGAAAATGGAGGCTCAGGGACTCTGACTTGCCCCAGGCTGCACACTTGCAAAGTAGAAGAACTGAGCATCTCTTGAGGTATCTGGACCGTTAGTCTTGGCCGTGCAGGTACTTGCTTGGTACTAATAGTAGACAGCACTAGCAGCTCTCAGAGTGGCCTTAGAAGCTTCAAAATTGGTGTCTACTGGCACCTTATTGGAGAAGAAAATTCTGAGCCCCATCCAGAAATACTCAGTCAGAAACCCCAGAGGCAGAGTCCGGCCCTTTGGGTTATTAGTGGGTTTCCATGGGGCCCAGTGCACACTCTGAACTAGGCTATAATCTTACACTATAGAGCAGTAATGGTGGGCCTTTTAGAGCTTTTGAGACACAAGCAGCCCCCTGACACACACGTGCCATAGAATCACCACCACTGCTCTCAGGAGCCGGAGGACATACACAAAACTCTGTGGGCACTGAGTGGTCCTAGTCTTGGGAACATGTTTCCTCAGGTGCTGCTTTTGCTTTGGACTTGTGGATCCACCTGACAGAAGAGAGGAAGAGCAACTTCTTATCAGAAAGAGGGTGTGATGAAGGGACAGGGTAGGTATGGTGACATCACAAGTCCCCTTCTGAGAAGGATGTGCTGGCAAGATGGATGTCCTTTGTCTACTAAGACTCTCAGAGGTCAAGTAACTTTGCCAAGCTCATCTATTGATAAATTACAGGTTCACACTCCAGCTCCCAATTCCTTACAGAGTATGTTAAAGCTAATGCCCTGCCTGATAGTATGGTGAGTCATAAAGGTTGGAGGGTTACTTTGCCTCGTGAGAAATTCTCTTCAGTAGCGCTCATAAATTCTCCTGATGTTATGACATAGGATCAAGGGAAGAATACCTTTACAGTGAATTGGTGGTCATAGGGAGGAGGGACAATGAGATGTAGAGATATAGGAAGCCGCCAGAGACACCTTCAACGTGCTGTTCTCAAACCTGTAGCTTTCTCTCGTCTTCACTGACCTTGTCACACTCAGTGGGTTGTGCATGCTCTGGCTTGTTGCAAACCATGCATACAGTGCAGCAAGGAGATTTTGAGTGTGTGGTCTGCTTTACCAGTGATGTGAAGACTTCTCAGCATCTCCCGGATTGGCTCCTCATTTTCCTCAGTGAGTATTATGGGAGTTCTGACTTCATAAGTTTGGCAAGAAACTTTAAAAGAGAAACTTTTAAGGGGCTGGGGAGATGGCTCAGAGGAATAAGTACTTCCCTGGTAAGCATAAGGGCCCGAGTTCAATCCCTGGTTCCACACACAATAATAATAATAATAATAATAATAATAATAATAATAATAATAATAGAGAAGCTTTTATCTAGTTAACTGGTTCAGAGCCAGAGCCCAGTACACACACACACACACACACACACACACACACACACACACATTGCGTTGTGAACCTCTTATCCAAGGCTGGCTTCAGTTAGGGAGGAGGGCCTGTATTCCTTTGCTGCCACAGGGATGACCCCCTACCCATCCATGCCCATTCTTCTCATCATTTCGCCCTTTGCACTCCCTCTATTTCTCCAGATTCTCTCTCTGTGAGCATCTGTTCTTGAGGGTGTCTCCTCGATCCTCGTGCCTCATGAGCCTAGTGATACAGCTTACCTACTTCAATATGTCATGCAAAATGGTGACAGGTGCTCATTTTACTTTGACTGGCTGCTGTGAGGGCAGAGAGGATTCCTTCCTGAGTTGTTGCTTAACTTACTGTGGGGTGTGAGTCTGTCGCTGCGTCACTCGTTTGCTATGTCTTTGGGATCGTGCCTCTATGAATTTTCCTCTTGGAAATTGGCATTAACTCTACTTAGAGTCAATGAAAGAGGTGAGCCATCCAGGAAGTGGCTTGAGGATTGAAATCACTGGTTATTTAATGCCAGGGTGTGCTCTTTATTTATGAAGACTCCTTTGTATGGAAAATGCTCTTTGGAAGGAATGTTTGATAAGCAAAAGTAGAGGTGTGAATAATCGTCCACTAAGTTGTCCTGGAGGGGTGATGGGTGAGGAAAGGATGCAAGTCTAGGCCAAAGCTGAATTGCTCCAGATGCAGAGGGGTGCTTGGGGCTGCTGCCAACAGGTCCCCTTCGCTGTGGTGCCTAAGGGATGTTCATATAGTTGAAGATTGCTTCCTTGGTGGGCGTTTGGCTGTTTAGAGTGGTGCTTGGGCCTTTGCATGCTTCTTTCCTTCCCCTTTTCCACTCCGGTTCTCTGGACCTTAGAAGAAATATTAAGGAGTGTGTCTGTCAGTTTTGCTGCATAACAAAGCACTCCCAAGTGCCTGTGGATTGTCATAACCGATGTTGATTTTCATTTGTGCCACATAATGCCTTCAGCTTAGGTGTGGCTCTGCTTTAAGCTGTACACTAAGAGTGGATCTACCTGTTCTGAGTCTTCCAGACCTGTGAAAGGATTTAGAGAGGCAACCCTAACGTGCTATGTGCTGTTCTCCTGTAGAAGGCAGGTGTCCAGGAGCCCTGCTTCAGCTCTGCGAGTCACCTTCGATTTCTGCAGGATGTGGCTTATTGTCTACCAGCCCAAGCAACCCTCCTGGCCATGTCTGACAACAGGACTAGGAATTTAATGGTGTTGCAGGGAGGCCCAGCAAATAGGAAACATGATCACTTTTCAGAGGACTGAATTCTAATACAAACTGTCCTGAGGATTTTAAGTCATGCTAATTCCAGGGCTTTTCTTAATCCAATAGACCAGAGTAATTCACAAAAGTAACACAAGTAATAATGATTCAAATGTCAATGTCTTGGGGTCAGTGTAGTTTGCAAGGTCAGACAAGGAGCCCCTTGAGAGAGCGGTGCATAAAATTGTGAGAATGAAGCTTAAGCCTTAGGGGAGAATCTGGGACATCAGAGGTACAAAGAAATCTGGAGTCCATGAGTAGGGCCAGCCTTGGAGAAAGGTCACGTGAGTTGCAGCTGTCAGGACCACAGGGGTGGGGTCACTCAAGTCCTTTGCAACTCACATTTTATCTCAGCGAACCCCAGATGCCAGATGCAGGGCTTAGTGTTTACTGGGTTTCAGTCTCACTTTGGTTAGACTCTTTTCTGTTCCCCCAGTCCTTTTTGAAGCAGGAATGTTGACTCTGTGCGCTTGTACCTTGGCTTTATGTAACTTGATTTTGATTTTCACAGAGGTCCACAGCTAAGAGTTTTGCCTTGAGTCTCAGAAAAGATTTCACTTTAAAATTTTGGAACATACTGTAACTGCTGAGACGTGGGAAGACATTATTGCATTTCTGGTTGTAAGCAGAATAGTTGTATTATTTTGGGTTTAATTATGAACTCACTATTGTCTTTATTTGGAGATTAAGTATGGCTAAAGAGATGTGTGTCAGTAAGATGCTGACAAAGGAATGCACTGTGACCAGTAATCTTGTTATGGCGACTTCATTGGATTTGGAAATGCCTACCAGATTAGGAAAAACATACTGTGTGGTGTGTCTGGTAGGAAAAAAGTGACGGCTCATGCTTTCTGGTTCTCATGAGCACGCATCTATGGTGACGCCTACAAATGCATGATGTTTATCCCTTGTGATAAGGCAGCAGCAGTGACCGTCTCTGTGAAGTAGGAGCAGTTACGATCTCTAGTTCACAAGTGAGAAAATGGAAACTCAGTGAAGATGAAAAACTTCCGCATCTCGCACAGGTAGTAGGTGATGGGGCCCAGGTCATTTTCAGTTCCTCAAGTATACAAAACTCTTTCCTACTTCAGCGCCTTCCCACCTCTCCTCCCCTCATGCTAAGTCGTATTTTTTCCCTTTCATATACTCATTTATTTTTTTCAGATTTCAGCTGCAACATCATTTCCTCAGACAAGCTTTTTGACCTTGGCCCCTGACTGACCCTTTTGTGGGTCTCTTAGAATTTCTCAGCCTCATTCAACCTTCGCTGTTACAGTAACTTGCTCAATGGGAAGCGCAACTTCCTATCCACCACTTCCTAACCCTTCAGGCTGTCTCTCAGCTCTCTCCGGGACACAAAATTTGAGAGCAGCTGGCAAATCACACTCTTCTTTCCACCCAGTTGCCCTCAATGGCCCCTACATCGGAGCCACTGGTGCCATTGTGGTAAAGCGTCACCTTGTGTTTGCTTTTCCTCGTTCCCTGCATCACTCCATGTTTTCCTTTCTCATCTTTGGATTTCACCTCTAATAAAACTTTAACAAGTACGCTTTATGGTAGGCTCTGCTGTCTTGGGAACTCAATCTAACCCCTACTTCTGTAACACACACACACACACACACACACACACACACACACACAAACTCAGCTTGGCTTTCTTTTGTCTTCCCCAGAATACCTACCTGATGTTTACCTGTCATAGCCCTTTATCCCGTTGGCAATAATATCTAATCAAGATCACAGTACAGATGTGTACATACGTGTGTGTGTGTGTGTGTGTGTGTGTGTGTGTGTGTTCATCTGCTTAAGTACAATCTCTTCATGCATTATAAGTTCCAGGAGGACAAAAGTCACGCAGAATTATTCACCACAGTGTTCTCGGTGCTTAGCACCTGTCCAGCACACAGTAGGATCTCAACTCGTATTCATTCCGTAAATTGCACAAGACTAGCTTTGGGTCCTTGCTCTGCTTGTATGGCTTCCTTCAAGTTGGGAAGGATCTTTAAACTTTTTCCATATTTTTTCAGAACTTGGAGTTACGTACCTATTTTAGAAGTTCTAAATTTAGATGAAGGTAGCTATTCAATAGCTGATAATAATTGCTGATTTATCATACTAGACCAGTGGCCGGCCATGTTTGCCTGAAAGGACCAGAAAAGAAATACTTCAGACCAGGTGGTCTCTGTCACAACACTTGACATGGCTGGCACAGTGTGAAACAGCCATGGACATGATAGAAGGAAATGGATGCGGTGTGTTCCAATAAAACTTTATTTATACAAGCTGGGTTCAGCCTTAGGCTATGGTTTACTGTTCTCTGTGCCCTGTAGGATAAGCAGTACACATCTGAAAAGTGCTGAGCCACACTGCCAAGCCGCAGGCCTTCTTCACTCTCCTAGGCACAGCTCATCCTTCATTTCTTGTAGGGTTAAAGATGAGCACCCCGGTCCTGGCAGTGACAGTACTTATAGAGAAGACTGTGCTCTCAGTGTCTGTGTTTGTTGATAATACTTCTCTACCAAGTATGAATAGGGCAAGCCTTCCACATATTTTTCTCTCCAACTCAGTGTTTCTCGGTACCCACACACCTCTCTATACCTTCAGAATTATTTGTGAAGAGAAAATGTAGAATTTGGGAGCCTAGAGTGCCGCTTGTTTTTCATGGTGGGTTTTAAGAATATGCTGCATTATTTATCAAGGATAAATGATCTCCTGGAGGAGATACTGAGGAGATGGTCATTTTTTTTTCAAAGTTTGGTGAAGTCTTAGGAGGAACTCAAATCTTATACAGGTACAAGTATACAGGGGCTCTTGAGACCCTGTAGTGGATGGCTGAGCCAGGACCACATGGGATGGGTAGCTGTGGCTCTTCACAGGAAAATCAGCGTCTGGGTAACAAAGGACTAGAGATTGATGTTGAAAACTAAAAGTCACATCTGTTTTGGGTGAATGTAAGTTGGTTATGTAATCTCATTCTTCTGTATGTTGCTTTTCTCTCTTATGCTACTGAAAAAAGGATAATGTGAAAACACCATGCTTATTATCTGGAACAAAATAGACCTAGAAGTGAGTTCTGTAAGATTTACCATCGTCTGTTGCAGTTATTAAGGTAAAGCCAACACTTGCCAACTCATAAAATGACTTAGGTTTGCCAGAGCTGACCCATGGAAGCTCAGCTTGGATGCAAGTCACCTCTCCATGGCATCAAGGATTTATGTCCTGAAATCTCTCTGTCCTCTATCCTTTGGATTTCAGCAGTATCCTCCTCAGCTTCAAGCATCATGCCTTCTTAGTACACCACCGTACGCCAAAAGGAATGGGGAAGGAAGCTAAAAGGGGTTCCTCTTATTTGGTGCTCTATTTGGGAGGCAAATTTTTTCCAAAGGTCTCTTGCAGGCTGTCCCTTACATACTGTGGAAAAGAAGTGTATCATGTCAGCCTAAGCACATGGCTGGCAGAGAGAGAGGGCTTTCATGGTTAGCTGAGACTTGTGATTCATCTCTTGGGCTGGAGGAAGAGGGTGCAGGGCCACTGGGTAGGCAGGGTGGCAGGGTTACAGCCTTGCCTATTTGTCCCCTTCTTCTTCTCAAGGAACTTGTCTGCTTTCATCACCCATTCTGCACACAGTGGCTGGACAGAAATAAGCCCTCAGGGATTTTTATTGGGTGTCTTCATCAATTTTCTGTGGATGTAACTGAATAGAATACACTGGACAATTTAGAAAGGGTAATGGTGTATTCATCAGAAGATTCCAGGGCATGTGAGGCCCAAAGTTGAAGGGCAGCATTTTATGAGGGTGCTGTTGCTGATGGGGATTCTGCTGAGCCCCAGTGGGACACAAGTGTCACAAGGTGAGTATAATGAACATTCTCTTGAGATAATTTATTACCTTATTAATCCATTCGTGGATTAATTCATTTGGAGCCCTATGGCCTAATCACTGCTTAGCCATCCCACCTTTTAGTACCTCACAATGCATATTAAATTCCAACATGAATTTGGTGGGATCACTCACACCAAAGTGCTAGGGATGCATAAAGTCAAGAATGCCGGCACGGGTTCTTCCTGTCTGCTGGTGACTCTCCCTAAGCATGGTAATGTGGTAGGGAGCAGGCTTTGTCCTCGCCAGCCTCTGGTGGGGGCTAAACAGTGAGCTTGTGGAGTGTACTGCATGGAGGTAGTGAGGTTGGGGGCCACACGCTTGGGTGACCAAGCCTTCCCACCAAGAGTGGGAGTGTGATGAGCTCGCTTCATTTCCACCCCTCTCTGGGTACTATCCTTGGCTTTTCATGCTTCTCTCTTAGACTTTAAAAAAGTCATAGAGACCCGACTTGCATATAGTTGGTAATAAATAGTCTGTGATACATCAAGCCCTTTGAAAGCATGACCAAACACTAAGTGTGATCATTACAAATGTCCTCTACTCAGCTTATGGCTCAAAGGATCTAAAGAGCGGCCTTTCTAGGTGTCGTTTCATAAATTCAATTTGAAAGAAATACTGAAAAATATTTCTTTACGTAAGTGCATTTATGATTTCAGCCTCACCTTCATTATTGGAGATTTTGTGCTCATGGCAGGAAAAGTCATGAAGAGCAAGTATGATGGCAGATCCCATCTGCTCTAGATCAAAACTGGCCTCTACAAGTTAGTGTGATACGCTGAGCAAGATGCTATTGTCTTGGAGATTTAATTGCTCTATTCACAGTGTGGGACAGACAATTTGGTAAATCCTGGCCAAGTTTCAGGATACTGTGAGCACACAGTGAATGATAACTCATGTTTTTAAACAACACTCATGAGCCTGCAGTTTGTCACTTAAATGGGCATGTTTTCCAAATATAGATATGGTTGTCATCTTTGGAAGGTAGATTACACAGGTGAAATAGTCTAATGTCCACCCACCAAGGAAGAGTCAGTCAACAATTTTGAGGAGGGCTTTGTGCTCTTTGCATGGTGCTGGGCACTGGGATTATACAGCACACTTGATGATGTGTCATGTTGCTGAAACTGATTTCGATTAGTCACCTAAGTGTGGTTTATAAACACCTACAGAATTGATATTTCTTTATTTTGCAGAAATGAGATTTTGGGCAAAATTAATCATGTCAAGCAAAGTAGTCTCTTGAGGTTGCCTGAATTGATTCTGCGCTTCAGTTGGTGTGAACCATGGAATTATTCAATATGGCAGAATGAAGGTCCCAGGAGACCGGGAACCCGGGACCTGGCATAAATCACCATGCTTGTTCACCTCTCACCACCATCCCAAAGTCACCTTATCATTCTGGTGCTCAGATCCCTGAGCTCTGAGTGAATAGACGCTCACCCACCTCAGTGAGCTATTGGGACAGTACAGAGTAAACGATGATGCAGTTTGTTGCAGCAACAATTCTGCTGTTATGATTTTGTGCCGAGTTGTTTTCAAAAGTGAGAGGTTCCTTGTACAAAGTGTGAATGCAATGGCTCTTCTACAAGTGGTTCTTTCCAAATTTCTGAGTAAAATTCAAATTTCATGTAAAAGGAGATGTTAAAAATAGCACTGCTATGATCACCTGGAAGTCAGACTAGACTACTGAGGACGAGTATGTCCTCAGAGAGGTACACCAAGGCAAGAGCGTAATTGGAGGAAACACCTGTGAAAAAAGAGATGGAGGAAGTAGGAGGAGGCAGGAGAGACTTGACGCTTTGGTGCAGATCTCACACTTGTGAAAGGGGAGGAGGAAGGAGGAGATCAGGTGGAAAGAAGCTCCAACTGCTGAGCTACTCTCCACTCCCATGTAGGAATTAGTCCTTGAGCCAATGTTGTCTGTCACAGCACCTCCACGCCTGCAGAGGGAGCCCTGGCTGGAGTCTCTGTGGACTTAGTCATGTTTGTGCACAACCTACCAAACTCTACACAGACCCAGCCAATTGGGTCTGTTCAACCAACTGGTCCTCTAGCAGGAGAGCCAAGCCATACACTTTCATGCCTACCCACTAATCCGAAGAAGTTTTCTCCTTGAAATAGGGACCTTAATGAGCTTGACAGCAAAAAGGCAACAAAACAAAACAGAAAGATCAGAACATTAGTGGTAGTATAGATTTTACAGCCCAAATCAAGGTTCCCTTCCTTTCTTTGACTTTCACTTCCTCCTCTGTTTCAACTAGGCCAATCATGTTGAAAACCCCACCTATGTAGAGTTCCTCATTTGACAATTAAAAAAAAAAAAACATGCACATCCATCATCCACATGATTTTGTTGTGATTTCTCAATGAATTTTAATTTACTTCCTAGGGTCTCACAGATTTTTATTCGTTAGATAAGAAAAGTCCCCAGTTCCTTTAGCTTCTCTGCCTTCAAGCCTGACCCAAATGAACCCAGCTATCCACACAGGCAGGAAAAAGAACATCCCAAAAGATGCATAATGGGGATGAAAAGTTCCAAGGCAGTGATTTCCAGGGATGAGAGGTTCTTGAATTTGCTAAGCCTTCTTGGAACTTGTCTTCAACAGGAGGAGAGATGAGATGGCTCCTGAGGGCCTGTTGTAGGGCTTGACATTTAGTTACCTGATTTGACTCTGTTTCTCCAACAAAGCATAAGTTGCTTTTCCTATGAAATAATAGGTTGTGTTGGTACAAGAGTGGAACCAGGGCCAGCCAGATGCTCACTGACCCTCTTCCTTTTCTCGCTGTCCATGCACCCAGGTGAGATTTTCCTCCCACTTTCAGTTGTGTCCTGAGACTGAGCCATACTGGCAGCAATTGGACAGAAGTGGTTGCTGTCCGGAAGTGCTCGTGCTCTTGCATCCTGGGCCGGCCAGGTGGATACAGTGTCCAGGGAAGAGCTCTGGAGCTCTGAATGACGGTGGAGCCATTGAATGGAAACCAAAGTCCCTCCATAACTATCAGGGTAGAACAGTCTGCTGGCTCATGCTGGGCTGGCAGTTGCATGAGAAATAAGCATTTATACATGAAGCCACTGAGTTGTGACGTAGATCTTGACAGTTGCCTTGACCAGATAAAGCAGGAGAGAAGACATGGGAAGCTTCACATCATGTTATAAGAATGAGATCTGGGTGGAAGTATATTCAGGTCGACAACCTCTTCTGCAATGATGTTTTGAGTCAAGCAGTATGCTGGGTCTCGAGACTGTGGAGATGAGTGGCTCTGAGCTGTGAGTGCAGCAAGGCACAGCCTCCCGGATTCATGATGCAACTCCGCAGTGGCCAGAGCAACGAGTTCAGTGTGTAGCAGGGGCTGAGAGGTTGCAGAAAAAGACATTCAAATAGTAGCACCTCAGAGGCACAACCTGACCTGAGTGTTGAAGAATGTAGGAAGTTAACAAGGCAGGTATGGATGCACACGCCTGTGTTGGGGAGCAAGTTTTCCTGAAAGACAAGGAATTACAAATGGAGATCAGACCAGTGCCACTTCATAGTGCCCATCCACAGCCTTGAAATTCACTCAGCTCTGTAAAGCAAAGTGGTGCAACTCATTTTGGTGGTAAGCCCTGAGTGAATAGGCTTATTTGACAATAACACTTGCCCTGAGCTGCCACGAAGCTATCTGTACTCTTGATTTATCCACCTGTGTGGGCTTTTGCATGTTTCATGAAGGAAAATCCAATTGTTCGCTTAGAAGGTATGTTAGGTGGTGCCTACAGGGGGCGTGTCACATGTGATCTGTGCATGCATGAGCTTGCATTACACATCTGAAACATGACTGATAAGGAAACACACAGCATGCCAGTTGGTAGAACTGCACTACTCGTGCTTTTTCGGGATGCTTACAACTCACTCCCTGCCACTGTGCAGGTGAGAAGGCTACTTCTGTGCAGAGCAGCCTGAGCTTGTGTGCGCGTTCTCATCTCCTAACATCACCTCGCTTTGCTTCCATCTCTTGTCCTTTCAGCCAAGCTGCTGAGGTCTCTGTTGTGAATAAGCTGATTCTCCTGAGGCTTTGGGGCCCTTGCATTAGCTGTCCTGCAAAGAGCTCCTCTTGGCTCACAAGGACTGTGTCATCTTCTTTCCTCACATCTCAGGGAGCCCCATTCTGACCCCACCACACAGCAGTCTCTCCTAGGGACTGTCAACCCCACCATTCTATTTGTTCTCATCATTGCATTTATTAAAACCTGAAATTATTTCATGTCTTTTTTTATTGCATGTCTCTTATTTAAAATAATTCCTGAGATGACAAGAAACCTACCGGCTTTTCTCCTCTGTGCTCCTGGTGCTTGATGTAGAAAGTACTTGTGGGGTCACTGCGTGAACTTGTTACAATATCTGCTGCGAAACTAAGGCCCTTCCACAAGTCTGAGCGCCTTGCTGGTCGGCGCTTTATCTTGGGATGATGATGTATTACAGAAAGACCACAGGTTTTGTTTCATGATCAGATACAAATAGCTTTGGCAAACTTCACCAGATCGCTGAGCGCAGGGCTCCCTTTCTGTCTAAAGATGCTAATTATAGTTTACCTGAATCGTGGAAAAATTCACGGAGATGAATGCAAAGTCCTGATATGGCATCTGGTACAACACCTGTGTTTAGTAAGGACTGCACCAATGAAGTCAGCTTTGGAATAAAGGCGCATAGATCTTATTGCTTCTCCTGGTTCTTGGGATGGGCCACCCTTCTTCAGTCACAAAGGGCCCAGTGAGAACAGCTGTATGGTTACAGGATAGGAACACGGCCACAAATGCATCCCCTTGGAACGTTTACTGGGTGCAGCTAGTAGATTAAGCACTACTGGGCAAGTGAGATGCCAGGGGCTTAGTCCTCGTCCTCTGGAAGGTGAGATTGCGCTGTAGCACCAGGCACCTGAAGATCTTGACAGCAGGAGTCATAGAATGCAGAACAGTCTGGGCAGAGGCCTAGACATGTCCCTAAGGGCAGGTTATGGTGTCCATGCTCATTGCAGTGCATGTAATCTCTAATCATGGGGCATCTGGAGCTAGCAGGGTGCTCTTCCCTGTGAGGAGAAGCATCACAAGTGGAGTTTTGATCTCTCCCTTAAATGACCTCACTCTCATAGAAAGAGGAGTCATTATTGTTAATTTATATTTGTTCAGGTAACTGACATTTTCTGAGCTTATGCCATAAGTCAGATGCTGTGATGTAAGGGTTAAGACCTGTCACTGCTGTCAGCAAGCTTTGCCTCTTCTAAAGCAGTAGCACCAGCTAACAATTGGCTGGATGCCGCGTGGCATGGCTCAGGGCCAGCAAGAGTGGCAGAGACTGTCAGTGACATGCAAATCTGGGAGGAGGAACTGAAGAATAGGTACAGAATGCCACAAGGAATTGACAGAAGGGGATGGCCCTGAAACTGAGGATTCAGTGATGACTTTGAGGAGCAACTCCGAATGCTACAAGCCAGTTGGGTTAGAGCAGGAAAACGCTGTTTAGTGGGAAGTGGGAAAGCTGGTGGGAAGGAGCTCCACTCCTAGGCAGGGGTGTGAAGAGGGAGAGAAAGGTGAGAAAACCTGGTTAGTAGAGGGCCAGGCAGCACACAAGTATGTGGTTTGGGCCATGTGGTCTGTGTTGCCTGGACACACCTGGATGATGCACTGGGGTGGGGAGATGAGGCTGCCTCCCAGCCAGCTCCCCGATGCTGGCATTTGCTGTCACATTCACTGTCACACTCCTCCTGGAGTAGTATTGGCTGAGTGTTTTGACTCTTTTGACAATCCAGAAATCATCCTTAACCCTGAAGCCATGTGAACCCAGGTGCCACGCCGGCTTGGCTCTTGAGCTGTGGTCATCAGCCGTCGAGGGGATTATGCCCACAGTAACTTCCCCTCACAGAAGTCAAGACTCTGAACCTGTGAGACAGTGGGATCTAAAGAATCCACAACAGGGCAGGGGTGCAGCCAGTGGGAGTACACTTGCTGAGCATGCACAGGGCCAGGGCTTGGATTGCCTAACACTGCAGGAAAAAAAAGTAGAAAAAGATATCGCACGCCAGACTAGGAAAAAAAAAATATAATTTCAGCTGTGTGTACTTTTGTCACATGCTTTTCCCTGGGCGTGCAGGTGCACACTGATTATCTCAGCAGTCAGGAAGATAAGACAGGAGCATCCAAATTCAAACCCAGCCTGGATCACTTGGCGACTTAGCAAACCCCTATCTAAAGAAAAACACAAGGTAGTAGCTCAGGACGGGCTCTGGGTTCGATTCCTAGGAAGACACACCACAACTTAAGGCATCAACTCTGACTCTTTTTCTCACTGATCAGCTCTCTTTACATATTATTTTTAGGTCTCTCAGAACAGCACCTACAAGAAAACAAAATATCCAAAACAGAAGAAAAAAGGAACCGAGAGGAAGGGGAATACCTTCTTCTGTGAGTGCTGGTTATGCACCTCGGGTTCTGCCTCACATCTACCATGGAAAGGCAGCAAAATGTACCCAAAGACATCTGAGCATGGAAAGTTAAACTGGAACAGAAAAGAGCATTGGTTTCTCTTGGGAGGTGTTTTTACCTGGGAATACACTTTGGCATTTAAGGGCCTGGAAACTCTCCATCTACTCCCTCAGCTCCGTGTCTCCATCTCTGTGGCTCCTTACTTCCTGGGCAGGAATGAATGTTTTGAACAAAATAGGTGTAAATCACTATGAATAAGATGAATAACTATGAGGGTCTAGAAGCAGTGCTTTATCCAAAACTGCCCTCTTCTCTCAGCCTGACGGCACATTTCTCGTGATGTGCCCATTGCCTCTGTTTTCTGTGGGCTCTAAATACAGTAAGCTCACTTGTGTCTCAAGGATAGCTTTTCTTTTTTATTAGAACATTGTTTGCATGACATGTAAGTTTATTTCTTTTCTTCTGTTCACATCACTGGGTAAGTAAAAAGAAAAGAATGGTCAGTGAATCACATTAAAATCCTTTCCCAAGCATGATCAGCTCCCATCTAGTCCTTATGCACAAAGTGTCATGGAAACACACCTTTGACTCTACCGTCCTTGAGTTTTGCTCTGCACTGACCCTTGAAGGTCCTTCTGCCATCTATCTTTCTAGTAATATCTCTTCACTCACTGTGGTTATCTTCTTCTACTCTGCAATTTCCAGGGGTGCGTGTGTGTGTGTGTGTGTGTGTGTGTGTGTGTGTGTGTGTGTATGCTTATCCATATCATTCCCTAAGGACTGAATGCTTTCCACTCAAGAACCAGCCTACTAAGGCCGGCCAGATAGCTCAGCGGACTAAAGCGCTTGTTTAGGCAAAGCACAGTGGCCGGGCTTCGATTCCCAGCGTGCGCTTAGGCAAAGCACAGTGGCCGGGCTTCGATTCCCAGCATTCTGTGCCTGCTCTGCCCCCGAGGGGTGCACTGAGATGGCAATTGAGACTGGACGCGGTGGCGCGTGCCTGTAATCCCAGGTTTAAAACAAGAGACTCAATATGAGTCTAATCTATGTAGTGAGATCATGTACACCCTGTCCTAAACTCATAAAAAAAAGAACCAGCCTACTTTGTCTGCAGACCAGAGATGGCAAAGGATGTAATTTGAGGAAGTTCTCTAGCAACTGGGCCTCTCAATTCTCTCTCACTTCTTCCAAACACCAAGTTTACACATTATTCTAAAGAATGAGAGATACCACCATAGGAACATGGCTCCACACTACCGGTGCACATGTACTGGCCACCTTCTATCTATGAAGTGCTAGGAGCACAGAAAGGGTTTCCCTCAGGGATCCTGCAGCCAGCAGACCAGAAGAGAGGAAGAACCCATGAACTCCAACAACAGCAGTCAAGAAACTGCAGGAGGGATGTATACAAAGAGAGGCTCTTTATAAAGCCCAACGGAGCAAAATTATCGTAAGCTGGAGAAATCAGGAAAGAAATTCTGCAAGGTTGAGAGGTGACATTTAGATCTTTGAAAGTGAGACAGATGTGATTATGCATAGTGATAGGTTCCAGCCTGAGTACAGACTGCTAAATTATCATGGCCCTAATCCAACGTGGCTGAATCCTCAAAAGAACAGTTTATCTTCCCAGTGGCCACTTCCTCCTTCCTCCACTCTGGCCCTGGATAGAACTTCCCTTCACCTTTCCCACCCACACAAGGGAGCCTCCAATCAGCTCCTTTAACGTCATTAAACCCGCCCCTCAAGCCCCGCCCTTAGCAAAGGTCCATGAAGCCTCAGCCTCCCTGTCTCAGGTCAGAGGATACTCCCATCTCCCGGCCTTCCATCCTCTCCATGTGTTCCGAGTTAATAAAGCCTCCCCACCCCCATTCCTGCTTCTCTGCTGCAGCCGGTATCGCTGCCGCCACTAAAACCTACCACGCGGATGGTTTAGAAAGTCAGGGTGAGGAGCTTTGGTGCCAGAGATCAGTTCGTGTGAAGGTAGGGAGATGGAAGGAAGCTGGTTCTCAGACAGAATATAGATTAGGTGTGGCAGGTTCCAGGGAAATGAGGAACTACGTGGCCCAGGGATGGGGCTGGGCCGGGGGCAGGACCAGGGGACAGGGGGCTCGCAGGTGTTAGCTGAGAAGTCACTTTTACAGTACGTGGTATGTCACCTGCAGATTCTTAAATGCCAAGACAGTGGCAAACGCAGAAAGCTTCTCTTTTCATTCAAAGAGGAAAGAAATGACCTGGCCGTGGTATCCAGAACTGGATTAGAATGCTGCTGGTGTGGTTGTAGACAGTTAGCAATGTAACCAGCGCCCCTCAGTCATCTGAGAACATATTTGTTTATCCTCTAGGCCTTTACGGAGTTTATGAGAAGCACATCCTTAAGTGGGAGTTAGGGACCACTGAATCAGTGTCTGTCTCTGTCTCTGTCTCTGTCTCTGTCTCTGTCTCTGTCTCTGTCCTCTCTCTCTCTCTCTCTCTCTCTCTCTCTCTCTCTCTCTCTCCCCCTCCCTTCCTCTCTCCCTCTCTGTCTTCCTCCCTGCACAAAGGTCAACATGTTTCTCTAACATCATCTCTTTAAGACCAAGTGTGGGGGCCGGGGAGATGGCTCAGTAGGATAAGTGCTTGACTGGCAAACGCAAGGATCTGAGTTCAATCCCCGGTTCCGCAAAAAAAAAAAAAAGACCAAGTGTGCTCAGGTGGCCTTTTAAAGGAAGAAATTAGACTCATTAGGGTAATAAAAATTAAAATACAAACTCTACAAGTGGATGAACATAAAGAATTACACTTATTTAGACATTTCCCTTGTAAGACAGTATTTAGTTAGCTAAAGATGGTTTTCATTTCTGAGTCTTACCAATTGCCATTGCTCTTCACAAATATACAGATTATATCCGATTTCCTGTCTCTGTCTCTGCCTCTGTCTCTGCCTCTCTCTGTCTCTGTCTCTGTCGTCTCTCTCTGTCCCTGTCTCTGCCTCTGTCTCTGCTTGCTCCAGCTCTGGCTGTGGCTCTGGCTTTGGTTCTGGCTCTGGCTGTGGCTCTGGCTTTGGTTCTGGCTCTGGCTGTGGCTCTGGCTTTGGCTCTGGCTGTGGCTCTGGCTGTGGCTCTGGCTTTGGTTCTGGCTCTGGCCGCTCTGGCTCTGTGTCTGGCTCTCACTCTCTCTCTCACTCTCATTCTTGCTCTTGCTCTGATACTGGGGACAAAATCCCCAGCGTGGCTCACATCAGGCCAGCAGTGTCGCACTCACCCACATGCCTGTCCCACGTGAAGCTTACTTGTTACATTTACTCAACAATGTTTGGGCCTCCATGTGGTATCAAGGACTAGGATGTGCATTAAAATACGGATGGAATGTGGAGGCCACTAGAAGAGAAGAAAATGGGTGCCTCTTCTTGAGGACCGTGTGTCCAAAGGGGTAGGTGTCCATTTCCCCGCACTCTATTAATGAATTAGGTACAGCATGCCTTGGAGCAGAGAAAGGAGGCCCTCCTCCAACCTAAGCCAAGGAGGCTGGGGAGGGCCGGGAAGGTCACCTAAAGGAGCTGACACCCCGGTGCAATTAGCACCTTCTGGGCTGCTAGAACACACAGCACCTCAAAGCCAGCGATCCTTGAGGTCACCGCACCTATCAAACCTAATTGTTATCACTTGCTCAATTATCTGATCTCCCTTAACTTCAAAGGACAGAGACTGTTTCTCTTTTGTTCACCATATGTCCCCACCACATAGCAATGCCTGGCACCTAATAGCTGCCTTATAAACACAGGTGGTAGTTAAGGAAGAAAATATCAGCACATGAGCTTTTCACCCCCTCCCTCCAAGTGCTGAGGGAATTCTGTGTAATTTTTAATGACTGCCTACTGCATTCCTAACTCTCAGCCAACTCTAAAGAGAAACAACAAACTCAGAGAAAACACAGTGGAATGTCCGGATCACACAGAGCCTCAGACCCAAGCTGATTCTCTGCTTCATTTGCACAGCTAGAAATTCTGACATTCAGAGCAGTTACCTTGGAACTGCTAGGACAAGGTCAGCAGGTGCTGAGCAACACAAGCGTAGAAAGCAGGTCCGCTTTCCAGTTCTCAGCTCCTTCCCACAGCCACAGGTACTCTTTTGTCAGTTACAGACAAGTATGGCAAGCACAAAGGATGTTGAACAAGACAGGCTTCTTTTGCCAGCAGGCAGAATGCATCTGAATTTTACAGGAGCCTCATCTTGCAAGTAAAGCTTTGTTTAACAGAATATTTTATGTGATAGGATTATAGACTGCAAAGCTCCAGAATTTTAAAGGACACTTTTCTCACCTGCGTGTAATTGTTTCTGGCAAGTGAGTGTTCCTCTTTATAGAAAAAAAAGAGACTCCCTTTTTTCCTTTCATCCTGTGCCTCAGTGAAGCCCCAGAGGCAAATATCGGGAAGAAATAATTGTTCAAACTGTAAAATTCCCTTCGAGGGTGAAGCTCAGAATCCTTAGGAGATTCTTTCAGAATTGATTTTGATGGTATAGAACTACAGTTTTACCAACTTTCATACCAAAATATCTTCTGACTAGTGATTGGGTAGTTTAAAGAATATTGTAAAAATAAGTTTCATATCGGAAGGGAAAAAAGATTATAGATTGTGATCTGGGAGTTATTTTTAAGGAACATTTGCAAAAGTGACAATAACAAGAAATTTGGCAATGAAAGATTAACTGGAGAATGGAAGACACTGTCCAAGTAGAGAATACTACTGCTCCAGGGCAAAACAAATTATGAAAACATTTTATTGTATTATCAGCAATACAAATTCATGGTTTCTAGTATTGTTTACCATATCCTGGGTACTGTTGTAAGTCATAGGAAATGAATGAGTTCAACCTTCACAATAATCCACTAACAAAGGGCTGAAAGTACCTCTCTTTAAAAATGGAACTGTGCATAGAAAACTCATGCAACTTATTTCCAGTAACACCTAAGAAGTAGGAACCTCACAGGCCTGCTTATGTAGTCTACCTTCACACTCCAAGGTTGTTTTTTAAGTTCAAATTGAACATATCAAAGTAGTGCATGTCCCAAAAAGCTACAACTCTTGTTGCACAGGTCCTGCTTTACCTTGGTCTTAACCATCCAGTAGAAAAGTATGAAGACGAAATATAGGAAGTA
>NW_004524638.1:4074220-4105124 GCF_000260255.1 Octodon degus | reverse complement strand
ATGGTGTTTGTAAATAGGATCTCAAGTCCGCATCTTGTACAGCAATTAACCACTAAGAAGAATATATGCAGTGTGTTATTTGTTGAAACTGTACTTCCGATTTGATTTGGGGCTGTCTCATTTCTATCTGTTTATCAATAAAATTTTGAAAAAAAAAACAACAAAGTAGTGCATGTCTTGATGTATGTGTCTCTTGATCCCTAAATTCTAGTTACTTGAATTAAAAAGACATGCAGAAATATAAATGTGTATCAAAGCATTGTGTCCAGTACAAGAAATCAGAAAGTGCCCAAATGCTGAATGATTACAGACCTACTTCACTGTTTGTGTATGTAATGTTAGAAATTGTTTTCAAGTCATTGAGTTATTCTTCTTTGCTTATTTTATTTTATGTTTTCTCTGTGGCTTCATGGTATTCCTTTATTCATATACGATATGACTTATTCAACAAGCTCTTTACTAACCTTGTGCTTTTGGAAGCTCTACATGCCTCAACTGGGAGCAGTCCAGTATTTCTTGGAAGCAGCTCTGACTCTCCAGGTAGCACTAGAAGTCCATCATCTGTGCCTGTTGCAAATTAGTCTTTTTCTTTTTTTTTTCATATCCCTGAATAATAGTTAGACAGAACCACTTATTGCAGAAAAGTAATTGGGTATTTCTGAAAACACTCACCATTTCTCTGCGTGTATGTACCTATTGATCTAACTATACTCTACTAGATTGAAAATCTGCAAGCAGAATTTCTGACTGAATCAGCTTTGTGATCCCACATAGCAGGATTGTATCTTGTACTTAATAGGCTGATTATGGAATAAATGAAGGTGACAATATTTTCAATAGTGTAAGATTATAAATAACTTAAATGCCTCATGAGGGGGGCAAGTGAAATTAACTATGAAACCTCCATTCTAAAGATCCTGGACCAAGAATTAGAAAATATAATGGAAAGGAAAATGTCAGAAAAATATTACCGGAAAAGAAAGAGGAAGGTATAATTCAATGTATTCTACAACTTTAGCTATTTTCAGATAAGGACCTGGAGAAATAAAAGCCAGAAGCATGCTCTGGAGAGTTGTGGTGTGGATTTTAGTCTTTATAGACACGGTGTATTTTCAAGAAGAGGGAGTAAATGAATGAAGTATATTTATCAACACGCTTCTAACTTCAAGATTATTTTGTTGGATGGTAAAATGTAAAATATAAGCTCTTTTCTTAAGGAACATGTTCCAAATAACTTCTGTATTACCAGAAGTAGAATGACTGTCAAAGCATATGATGAAGTAAATACAAGAGCCGTGCTTGTTCTGGCACTTTGGCCACAGATACATCCAACAGCTCGCTGGAGCCTCACAGTTTTCAGAACTGGGTCTCAGGGCACGGCTGTTGGGCTTCCATTTGTACGTGGCTCCTGATCTGCAGATTGGCTGAACCCAAAGAAGAAATTACCAGCCCATTATTTTAAGTGAAAATTAGACCTTATTTTCAAGAGACTTACTTTTTTTTTTCTTCCCTGAATCACCATTGCTATGTGTAAAATACCACTCGGAGAAAATGTGTGATAATCCTACTGTGTCACCCTTTTATACCTTTAGTCTCCCAATGTCCTTCTTCTTATCCTGTGATGCTTAAACATCTCTTCCTTGGAAAATAGGTTCCTTTTCCCCTGGTTCAGGTAAGTATCCTCATTTTGGTTCTTCAGATTTCATGTTCAAACTCTCACTACAATACCCAGCACCGTGTTGTTCTGTCTCCTACATCAGTTCTCCTATGGTAGGAAGTGTCTCCAAGTCTTTATGTCTTTGTGTCCACCTAGTACAGTGGCCCCATAAATATTTCTTTTTTTTTCCCCTTAAACATTTCTTCGGTGAGAGCTTTGTTATCCCTTTGCCAGAAACATTTTTTAGAAAATCCCAAAATCCCAAGATAGGGCACTATAATTCACTACTGCTAAAGAAATGCATAAATTTGATGTCTGTGGCTACCCAATTGTTCTTGTGGAAGGCTTTCTTTTTCAGGATCAGGCAAACATTTAATGTGTCACATTTATACAACACTTAAGTGTTACAGCTCTGTACTCATATTTGATCTCATGACAGCAGGCCCGTGTAGCTTACTCCATCTTCTTCTCCAGCTTCCCTGCTGTGTCCTGGAGCCACTTGGAAGTGGAGGGTAACACCTTCCAAAACCATAATCTCTCACTATGTCCATCTCTGCCCCAAACTTTCCCTCTCTCTTTCTCCTTCCCTTCTTCCCCTCATTGTTCCCCTACCCTTGCCTTTGCTCCTCTCCTGGATAACACAACCTTTCACTTTCTTTGTTTTGCATAAGTTATCTCCATTCTTCTGTGGAGAGGTCACCTTTTGCTTCTTATATATGGCCCAACATGGTTTTTAACCCTTTAGTCTCCATGTATTAAAACCTAATTACGGGCTGGGGAGATGGCTCAGTGGAATAAGTGCTTCCCTGGCAAGCACAAGGGCCTGAGTTCAATCCCCAGTTCTGAAAAAAAAAAACAAACCTAATTACTATGTCTTTCCAGTGTATGGGCAATTCAATCTATGTCTTCATTTGATATTTCCAAGGAACCAAATTTGTCCTATTTTGAATTAAGTGTCTGGGTCTCTGGGTCTTATCTCTAAGTCGAAGCCTTTCAGGGAGAGTCAAGACATATGGTGGTCTTAAAAAGAAAGCTGAGACTGCTAAATAGACTGATAGGACACCAGTAGCAATTTATAACTCCTTGTTCCTGCTCCTCTAGTCAATCTGATGCAGGCACTATTTCCCACATCTGTTTCGCTTTCCTCTGCCACTCTTGTTGTCTTGGAATACTGTGATGATCTCTGATTTGATCTTGCTTCTGATCTCTTCCTGAAAGCCAGCAGAAACTCTCTGCTACCACCTTTGAAAAACATGCCCTGACCATGCAAGCTCTATGGTTTCCCACTGACTGCAAAATAAAGGTTGAATTCTGCAGGAGAATACTGCACACATTCTTTTAGAATCAGATCACTTCCCACCTCCTCTCTCCTTCTGCTCTCTCCTTTTCCACTTTGACTGCTTTGTTTCCCAAAGGCCCCCACTTCTCAGCCCCCTTCTGTCCTGGGACCTTCCGAAGCTGTTTATGTCTGGTGTTGCTTGATCACCATAGGCTTACAACCAGTAAGCCCATCAAAAGTTGGAAATATTGAAAGTTTGTAAAGCAGTAAAGGCGCACACGTAGCCTGCTCAACATCCTGGCCTAGCTTAGCCCACCTGAAGCATGCTCGTCTCTCTTCTGTCATCCTACCACTGGGGAATTCATTGGACACAAAGTCTATCTTATAATGAAGTATTTGATATCTCCTGTAACTTTTGAACCTGGACCCCACGTACGACACCCTACAGGGATTCAGCTGTTTCTTCTCATGATCACACGGCTGCCCAGATGCTGCTCAGATGATTGCGTCATCATCTTTAGGGGAACCATCATAAGTCGAGGAGCATTTGTCTGTCTCAGTGGTTAGAGAGGAGCTGGGACTCAAGAAATTGTTGCTGAAAGAGTGGATGAATCGCTCTTTCTGTAGAATACTACAGAACCAAGATTCTATTTTTTAAAAAATGTAATATAATATTGATTGATTGATTGATTGATTGATTTTTGTTTTTGTATTTTAGGGAAGGGTCTACAGGGTGTTCCGAGTCTCACTACTAGATCAGATTCATAGTGATCTGCTTGTTTACAGCCTCCCAAGAGCTGGGATTATAGGTGCGCACCACCACGCCCAGTCTCAATCGCTGTCTCAGCGGGCCCCGGGGACAGGGCCGGCGCGGCAGGCCTGAGGATCGAACCTTGGCCCCTGCGCCTGCTTGCAGGTACTTTAATCTGCTGAGCTATTTAGCCGGCCCTATTTATTGTTTTGATACAGGGTCTGGCTGTGTAGTTCAGGCTCATAGTGATTCTCTTGTGTCAGCCTCCTCAGTGCTGGAATTACAGGCATGCACCACCATGCGGGGCTCCCGTGCCAGCGTGGCATGCCGTACTGGTGATCGAACTCTGGACCTTGTGCTTGCCAGGCAGGTGTTTAAGCTGCCAAACTATCTCTGCAGCCCATCATTCTATTTTTGGCTCTGGTATGGTTACTGTCTTTTGGAAGTTTTTCTAAATGGTGTTCCTGAATCCCCAGGGGCCCACATAAAGCTAATACAAATTATAATAAAAAATGTTTAGGCTTTCTAGTAATTCAAAAGCTCAGCTAAATGTCAACTTGCTTTAATTTTGATGGAATGAAGCAATTTAACGTTTCAGGTCTACCTTACACTACTTAGAAGAACTAATTAGCATTCTTCAATTAACAAATCTGGGAAATGTTGAAACTACTTAAAAACATTTTAAAAAGTGAATACATAATCTCCTTAAAACATAGAAAGATACTTAGAGTATCTAGGAATAAATTCCAGCTACCTTGGCTCTTGCCTTTTCCTCAGATATGCCACAAGGACAAAGTGTTCTCTTCATCTATTCTTAATTCCTAGATCAGAATTTGACCTATATCAGGAGATAAACAAATACTTGTTGGCTAAATAATTAAGCAAGCTCCAAACACTTTTCGAGAAAAAAGAAAATAGATTATGTTCAAGAACCTCAGTAAAACATTTAGATAGCAATAGCAAACTAGAGCAGATGATGGGGAGGACAATTGAAACTATACAGTTAGAAAAGTGCCCTCATTACTAGGTGGAAGAGAACAATATTCTTGTTCAACAAGCCAGTGTAATTTCTTTAGAAATAGCCATAAGGCAAACCAAGAAGAAAAATAAAAGTAAAAGAAACACGGACCATTCCTTCTCACTGATTTTGCATCTCCCACCTCACTCTACTTCATGAATGGAAAATCAAAAGGATTTCACCCATGACAGCAGAAGTAAGAGCCATGGTGCTGATACCGATTTGGCAATATCTAGTAAGTATCTACTATGTACAGAACCCTTTGTGTGATGGACAGAGTGCAACAGACTGGAAGATTGGAGTGGAGACACAGTGGAAAGAGAGGAGGTGATCGGATAAAGTAGGTTAAATGGGATTGTTAAGGGAACTTACTGTGTACTGGTTAGCTTCCATTACTATAACAAATACCTGAGATAATCAGCTTGTTTAAAAAGGTTTAATTTGGCTTACTATTTTCAAGATTTCAAATTTGTTGTCCCAGCTGCCTTGGGCCTGAGGTTGGTGGGGCAGAACCACTCAGCTCATAGTTAAGAGGAAAAAGAGAAAAGGCCGAGGTCCCACAGTGCCCTTCTAGGAAACGTCCCCAGTGACCTGTAGACCTCCCATTGATCACACCTCTTCAGAACTCCACAATATTCCAATAGCACCTTTAGGGAGAAGAAGATATTGGATCTGCGAGATGGCTCAACTGTCTAAAGAACCTGCTTATACAAGCTTAGGCAAGCACGCAGGGACCACAGTTCAATCCCCAGCACCATATTACACACCAGCCCCACCCCCAGGGTGGGCTGAGCAGGCCTTCCCCCCCCCCCACACACATTAATACTCTGGTCTTTGTGGATCTTCAGGACCAACCTGCAGAACTGACCCAGTATGAATCAGTCAACATTAACATCTTTCTCCTTTTAGGATCGACTAGGCTTATATAAAATAACTGCCCCAATACCTAACCATGTGACTTTGGACAAACCTTTATAACCTCTTGGAGTTCATATGTATTATTTATAAAATAAGAGAAGTAATACTTTGTTCAGAACACTGTTGTAAAGATTAAGTGAAATATATGCAGAAATAATCTGTCAACTGCGAAGTGCTGTGCACATTTGAGATTTCAAACATTAGTGTGCCACATTATTCAATAGTTCTATAAATATGTGTGAGCAGCCTTGCATCACAGCGGGCAAACTGCATAGGAGCAGGAATCATATTCCTTGTCCAGAGCTTAGTGAATCAGAGCCACCTGCGGTCTTGTAGATCACTGTCTGCAGGGAGACATGACTGCTCAGAGTGAAACATGGAGTCAGAGGGCGCTTGAACTGGAAAGTGGGGTAAGACAATTCATGTTGTAAGAGGCCCATGTTGGCTGCTGAACCTAGAACAGACTATGGGGAAAAGAAAGGAGGGGCAGAGTCAGGAAGATCTTGTAGTGACGAATGCAAAAGATGATGGTATCTTAGACCAGAAGGGTAGTAGAAAAGTGAAGGAGAGCAGACGGATTCTAATTCTTCTAAAGATGGAACCCATGGTAATTCCTGACAGACTGAATGTGGGACAACGACAGGAATGGAAACATGGAAGACTGATTGCTAGGGTGGCCTGAGCACAGGGAATCTGAGGTGCTCCTGCCCAGAGGTGGGGAGGCTGCAGGTCACCATCGTTTATTCCTGAGGACTACTATACTTCAGTTGATGTAGATTGATGAAGAAAGGATTGTTCCTTTATTCTCTTTCTGTTTTTTTCTCTCTCTAAATTATGTACCCTGATGATTCCTGGCTTCTGACAGGATCATTCATTCATAGCTTAGCTCTCTTGTGTTTTCTAGTTTGTTTCTCTGCCTCTGCTCAGTCTCCCTAGTGCAATCACTACTGTAATCTGTTGGGCTTTTGCTCCACACTACAGAAAGTTCAGACAGTGAACACATAACCCTGGCTGTGGGAGGCTGCCACATGCACCTTGGAGAGCCTGCAGCAGACATCTGCACTGCAGCCCATAGGTCCGTGCCTTGGATCAACACTGTGTCCTCTAGCAAGGCCAACACCTGGGGTCGCATATTGCATTAAATTGGATATGGGCAAACTCAGAATCACTTTTTCAGTCATGGGAGAAGCCAGTGTGTTTCCATGAGAAACAATCAGATGTATGAGGAAAGAAGAATGAGATAATAGCTGAATGGAGGAGTTACTGAGGCAAACATCTACCCCGTTCAGTGAGTGTGCTTCAGAGGAAATGGGACATAACCTGCAAAGGCTCTTTGATCCCCCACAACAATAAGCAATGGATCCACAACATTCTAGAGAATGCCACCCAATATTCTTTTTACAAATAATATTATATGATTAATTTGAAAAGTGTACTTATTTTATAAAATCAATTGGAAAATAGAAATAAACTACCAAAAGAAAATTTGATGCCCAGAGAGGGCCATGAAGCTGTTATTTGGCGGTTGTTCCCGTGTATGTATATATTTTACAAAGGTGAGAACATGGCACACTTCTTTGTAGATTCTTTACTCATTTGACAATACCCCTGTAAAATCTCTCATGCAGCCAGGCATTGCAGATTGTATTGCTTCGACATTAGTTGGTTATCAGCAGCAAGGCCATCTTTAAGCAGGGGCTCTGTAGCTTGTTTCTTTGTGTCCCTTTCTAGCATCCAGGACAGATATCCTTGCAGTCACAGACTATCAGAAAACTCAAAATTCTTAGACGCCATCTACTTAACCTTCCATCTTGTGGGCGGGAGACTTGAGGCTTGATTGTTCTAGTCACATGTTCAGAAACCACAGATCAAAAATCCAAAGAAAGTATCTGAACTCCTAGACCAGTACTCTCAACCACCAGTTGTGGGGTTCAACTCCACATCCATGAAATACACATGCAACAGAAGAGACAGACTTTGTCAGGAAAGCATTAAGGAGAATACAACAGCAGAGATCTTATGTGGATGTTTTTTATTTAACTTTCTGGTTTGCTACAAAGCCGGAGACCCCATATTTTCACAAAGGGGTGAAGCTGCAGTATGGGGTATACTGCACTATGGGAGGCCACTTTTAGAAGGAAACTTACAAGCTGAAGTTTGCAAAACCTACACTTGTACCATAGCTCAGCTCTAGCCAAGACCCTGTGGGGTGCACAATCTCCTAGGGGAGTGACTGGTCATCTACAACCTCAATTTTGGTTTCATGTCATTTCTAAGGGGCCCCCACCCTCAGCATTGAGCCCCATAAAACCTGATTACAGTTTGCTATGCATCAGGAATGAGTTTACATTTTGGCCCGGACATCTGGAACATTCCTGATTCCGTGACTCATTCTCTGCGCTTCCTTGCTATGGAGGAGAGGCGTTCTTGGAAAGCTGCAGACCACACTCAGCAGGACGTGAAGGGCACAGGAGGTGGGAGTCCCGTGGCAATCTCCACTTCCTCTCTGCATTTTCTCAGGTGCGCTTTACCAACGCTCCAACCTGGTTTTACCACTTCTTGCTTGGCATCTTCCTTGACTTTGGGAGAAAGTCTCATTGCTCAGCTTGGCACAAGACCCCTTCACAGCCTTGCCTTCATCCACCTCTGGCTCACTGCTGCCACCTTATTTTCGGTGAAATGAAACTTGAAGTTTCCCAACAGAGCCCTCTTATCCTTACGCCTATACCCTCCTTTCTGGATGTTGTTTTTCTTCTTTTATCTGTGGTCCTTCTCACTCAGTTGGTGGTGGTGTCTCTTTTCTGTATTATACAATCCTATATATTGATCCCTGCATATCTGTGTGTTCCACATCTGTGCATTTAACCAACCAAGCATTGAAAATATTATGGAAAGTGCCTCTGTACTGAACATACACAGATTTTTCTTATAGTTATTTACCCTACAGTCCAGTATAATTATTTTCCTAACATGGACATAATATTAGGTAATCTAAATAAACAAGAAATGCTTTCAAGTATCTAGTAGGATACACGTCGACCATAAGCAAATGCCACATCATTTTGTATGGGTTGGAGCATTCTCATATCATGGTGTGGCCCGTAGCCATGGGGTGGAATGCTTGCCCTTGAGCAAATTACCTGCCAAAAATGCAGAATGCCTGCAACCTGTGATACTTTCTGAAACATTTTTAATAATTTTCAGTTAACCTTGGTTGACCTTGATCTTAAGTCTTTGTTCCCAGCAAGAATCAAAGTTATTTTATCCACCAGCACATTCCAAGTCATTGGGCATCTGCTAAACTTGCAGCATTACTGGAGTAGGAAACATCAATTTATTGAAAAACGAGCTCGTTGCTTCTTTTCCAGCTGCAAATTATCTGCATGGCATATATGGTTTTCTCTAGTACTGCACTTAGGATATTTACTTAAATATTGGCAGTGATAAAATGGTGGGTAAGAAATTGCACATTCATCAGAAGTAGGCAGCCTGCTAGAAATGCATAAACATGGTACTCATCTCAAAATTAAATTACCATATGTACATGGTTTGACTTGTCATTTATGTACTTGTGTATTTATATACCCATCATCCTTAATCACCTACAAGAATGAATGAATACATTTAAGAACAAATGTTTGCAACATAAGCTAATGGTTAATTGAAAATTTCTTCTTAAAGGAGAAAGCTGAAAGACAATGTCAGAGAAGACAAAAGCTTTTTTAAAAAAACAAAACAAGATTCAATTAATATTATATGTTTTGATTTCCAACTCATAGAGCAAAGGAAAATTCGGGTGAGATGCCCCAAATTCTTCTTTGTGAAGCATGCTATACCCAGTAAAGAGAGGTAACTCAGCTATCAGGAAGTGTATTGAATTGAGCATTGTAAACTTTGGGTCCAGAGCCTTGAGTATCCTTTTCTGTTGTGTGATTACAGGAACTCATGGAACGTGTTCAAGTTTGTGTTTCTTCATGTTTAATCTGAGAATTGTGCTGCAAAAACATACTCATGGTAATATTTTGAGAAGGATTTTAAAAAAATATTTTGAAATATTTTTGCATAAATATGCTATTTTCTGTGCACATCTGCATCTTACCACAATCAAAGCATGGAGGCCAGAAAATACCAAGACTACTACCACCACTGTAATACTAATACTAATACTAATACTAATACTAATACTAATACTAATACTAGTACTAATACTATGTTTTTTAAAACATTTACTACCATTTGCCTGTGCTGTCTTAGAATTTTATGAGTTTATCATTTTTGCCTTAAAAAATCCCTACGAAGAAATTTCCCTTATTTTACAAACAAGAATTAGCTATCCAGAGAACTTAAGTGATTTTCTTAGGACTACACAGCTAGTAATCCAGAGGCCTGGAGCTTGAACCTGAGGTTGGATTCTAGAGTCCAAATACTGCCAGTTATCTTCTATTCCCTGTCTAGCAACAATTTGATTATAGTTGGAATGTGCTTTATTTATTTCCTGGTAATAACCTCATTTTATTCCTGTAGAAGTCCTATGAAATAGTTATCATTTGTACTTTACAGATGCAAAACTTGGGTCAAAAGGATTAAGGGATTTGCCTAAAGTCATGCTGCTCTAGAATAGTAAATTGCTTATTCCTGTGAGGGTGGCGACTAAAAATTTCTTCTCTACTGTTTTAGGGTCCTCTATGCCTTCCCTGAAACCTTCTCTCTGATGCACCCTTCTGTGAGGACCCCTGCTGAGCCTTGGTGGTGTTTTATTAGTCTTGAGAGCTATCTCTTCTTGGTCTTGCTCTGCACTCTCCTGTCTATGACAACTGAGGCTAATTGTTTCTGCAACATCATGTGATTCTTCAGAGCCTAGAAAGAGCTATAATGAGCTTCCAGATCAAATGTTGCTGGCCTTGGAGGAAGTCACCCTGGGTGAAGAACCTCAGGCAAATTCAACTTACCATGTCAGGGTCCTCTTCTCTCTCTCCAGGTGCCACACTCATTCCTTATCTGCACTTCCTCTGGGGAGCATGGAGTCGTCTTTAAACACAGCACTCCCTATATCATTGCTCTCTGTACATTTTGAGTATGCACCTTGCTTCCCATTGTCTGTGGTTTTGCATGCTCCATGCCTGATGTTGATTGACCTGCCTGTTCCTCAGCCTGATGACTCCTACTTCCTCCATCTCCCTCTATCTCAGTTAATTTTTCTCATTTCTGGGACAAAATACCTGACACCAAAAATTGAGGCAGGAAAGGTTTATTTAGCTGACAGTTAGTGGAGGTTTCAGTCCATACTCAGCTGGTTCCAAGGCAGAGTGGCGCATGGCAGAAGGCAACCGTTCATGGCGGCAGAAAGCAGCAAAGAGCAAAGTGAGGAGCAGTGGCTGATGCAGCTAGCAAGCCTCTCTCCCTACCTAAGTTGTATGCAGATTACCCTCCCCAGGATGGGTGTAGCACTCACACCCATAATCCCAACATTAGATCATGAATCAATCATAAACTCTAGAAGCACCCCAGTGACTGTATGGGGATTTGAGAAGGACAACCAGACACAAACTACAACACCTTCCACGCTAGCATAGCACCGTGTGCTTAGGACTCCTCTTTTACTCTTAGCTTGCCTAAGTCAGTCCCAGCTTACATGTGACTTTCTTCACACAGCCCCCCATGTCCCATGTCTGTGCCCCTCTCTGCTCTCCCATCACACAAGAGATGCCTTTATCTTGTCTCTTAGCACTTAACCACATTGACTAGTACCCCAATTGAGATTACTTGCTTTTCTTTTCTTTTCTAAGAAAAAAATTAATGAGATTATAGCTGAAATATCTCATAGGACACAGGAAAAAATCCAGTCTTGCTTTTGACAACAAAGGTGAATATTCATAGTATTAAAATTAACAAATTATACAATGATATAAAAATATAGTTTTAGCCCTGTGGATACAGAAGGGGTAGAATGAATGTTGTTACAGAAGTATGCGTAGCTCTTTCCCATCTTGCAAGGTGGTGGGTGAAAAAACTGAGAAGCCAGACAATAAAGAGAAGAAAGCCAAAGCCAAGAAGGCTGCTGCCAGAGATGGAGTCAGCAGTGATGCTAACGCAAAGTTTCCTCACATGCTGACTGAAGGTTTTCTTTCTGTGGCTCAAGAGTTTTCAGCGCACACCTTCAGTACGGTGGTGTTTAGGCATTTTTCAAAGCTTAACCACCCAGGTACCGCCATTCTTGTCCCCACGCACTGGTGTTGTGATCAGAGCAAGAACTTCCTCCTTCTTTTTCCTCTCAACCTTTGATTTAGCAGCTGTGTACTTTCTCTTGTACAAAGCCTTTCTGGAATAGATAGCAGGGGCTGGGGAGATAGCTCGATGGTCCAAGTTCCTGCCTGGCAAGCACAAGGACCAGACTTTGACCCCCAGTACCGTGTAGCCAGACCATGTACCAAATAAAATAAAATATATATTTTTAAAAAATCCTGCCTGGGATACATAGCAAATCAGGAATATCTACCAATTCCTGTAGCCAGGACAGGATTTCAGCTGCAGTGGGGCTGCCCTTTCTTGAATTTTTTTTTGCCTTCACCTTACCCTTTTTACCAGTACCACCGAGATTGCCTGTTTGATCACCCATTGACTGTACTAAGCTAGGAGCTCTTAAACAGCAGAAGTTCTCCAAGTGTCCACTCTGTTGTCAGCACAGAGTAAGGTCTCACTCTGTACCTGCTAATTAAATGCTAATCTCTTTCTCTGAAGTCACCAAACATTTTGAAAGGATCCTTTTATTCCCATTCATATATTTCAGGCTGTAAGCTTCTTGGGCACAGGAATTTTGCAAATTCTTTACTGTAGACTCAATGCCTCACATCGAGGAGGTGTCCAATAAATGAAAAAATAACAAGGACTTCAAACCATCTGATCCTGCTGTTCAACCTCTCCAAAGCCTGCCTTCCTGTAAAGTGTACCCTTTCCAACAATTGCTACATCTTACATTTTCTCTTTATTTCCAGGGCCTTTTTTATGATCTGACTTACACACTTTAGTAATTGTTTATATTATTTACTCTCACTTTTCTTCTATCTTAAGTATTCATGCTCTTCTACATAAATGAAATGTAAATATAAGCTTAATCAAGGTAGCAATTTTCATATTACTATAACTTCCTTTGCTTTTTTACATTTTACAAGTTGCATATTCATTAATGATAAACATATTTAATAAACTCTAAAATGTGCTGCTGTGTAGGTACCTTACAGAATCACACTGATCCTTACAACCATAAGGAGGAGGCACGGGGAAACCAAGGATTAAGAAAGCCAAGATTGTTGCCTAACATCTTGTCCTAGATGGTAATCAACAGAAGCAGAATTTAAATACAGAACTTATGGTTTCATCCACTTCCACTTTTATACTGCAGAGTATATTTGGAAAGTGAATAAGAAGTAAGAATATAAAATCACCTGAAATTCCAATCCACGCTCTAGACATAACCACTGCTAACATTTTGATACATGGCTTTCAATATTGAAGTATCAGCTCTTTAATGGCTGCCAATGACCCCAGCACCTTCTGTACATGCCATTGTATAATCTACCTCTCCCAAGTGTAGGCTGTAACCCACTTTTAGTTAATAGAATAAAGTAAAGAAGATTGGATAAACTTTTGAAATTAGGTTGTTAAAAGACTTCATTCACTATTGTGGGACAAACATTCAGTCTGGAAAAGTCAATTATTAAACTGCAAGCAGAATTATTTAGAAATTCTTGTGCCAAGAAACTGATATGTGTGAATGATGTAGGTGCTTTCTCATTACCTGGACGAAATACCCAAAAGCCACCTATTAAAGAAGGTAAAGCTTGTTTGGCTCAGAATTTATGGAGGTTTCAGTCCATAGTTAGCTGACTCCAAGGCAGGGCACGATAGAGGGCCGTGGCAGGCCAAAACCCCCTGTGACCCAATTCCCCCAAACCACGCCTCAATTTCCAACTTCACATTTAGCTATAAAATAACAAGCAGATCAATCCATGATGATTATCGTGCTCTCATGGAGCAATCACCTCTCACAGATCCCACCTGTGGGCAGCTGAGGCTTTGGGAGGACCTCTAGATATAACCTATAACACTGATAGCAACCACCAAATACCTGAGACCCGCCCACAGCCCTGCCGTGGTCAGGTGGCAGTCCTCCTGATTTGGGCCAACATAAGGATTCTGTCTTGGTGTGTGTTGAGAGAGAGATACAGACTTCTAGGGTCTGCCTGGATTCTGGATACCAACCTGTGAGGGAATAAAGTTTGTTTCATTAATTTAAAGGAATAATTTGATACATAGTGATAGATAAATAACATGTTCATATACATATTGAAATATTTAATTATTTATGTTTTACTATTCAACTTAGTTCAAAATTGCATTTTTCAACTAGCATAAACTGATAAATTATGTTTGCATTTAACAGTCATTTTTCAAGAAACACTGTTTCGTAATTGTGGTATAGAACCACATTCAGAAATCATGCAAAGCTTAAATGTACAGCTGAAAGAATTACACATAGACAGTAAGGTTCCAATGTCACTATTTTTTTAATGAAATGAATCTACAGAGTATATGCAAAATCAGCAACAATTTCATCTTCAAAGGTGGGGGGAAAGGAAAGCTAAATAGATGCATCATGTTGGGATAACTTAGGATTTAGAGTCTCTAAATTAGTATGAAATATTGCTGTATACTTGAACAAACTAAAGAGGAAATTCTTAGTCAAAATTAATCATCAGGAGGAAGTCTAGAAGTCATGCCACAGAGGATCACATGCAATACATGGGACAGAATGGGGCCTCAGTACAAAACTGATGAATGGATGAATAGGTCTGGAATTAAAAACAAAAAAAGAAACATGCATTTGGCCTCCTCTTAGTGCTTCTAAGTATGTGACTGTTGCTCTTGTTACTTCATTTATCTGAACTTTAGTTTCCTCTTCTTTAAATTATAAACATACTTGGTAAGTTCTGAAGTTTAAAGCGAATGGCATTGTTTCTATGAGGCTCTGTTCAGCACTCAGAAAACACTCAACATATCCACCACTAAAGAAAAATAAGTAAGTCTGGCATTGGGGCACCAAACAGTGGTTTTGTCAGTACATTAAGATCAATTTTTAATGAAAATTGTATTACAGTCAAATACACATCATTTAAAAGTTACAGTTCTTTTAATTTTAACCACACTTAAACGTACTGGCCTTAAACACATTCATATTTTGTGCAATGGTTTCCCCTATCCAGCTCCATACCTCTTCATCTTGTAAAACTGAAACTCTACCCATTAAACACCAGCTTCTCATTTCTCCCTCTCCAGCCCCTGCAAATCACCACTCTTGTTTCTGTCTTCATGAATTTGACTACTTGATGATTTTGACTACCCTACGAATTTGAGTATTCTAGGTATCTCCTGTAAGTAGACTCATACAGCATGTCTTGTGTGACAAGCTGACGTCACTCAATGTAATGAATGCCCATGAGTTTCGTTCATATTGTAGCACACACCAGCCTTCACTGTCTTTCTGAAGCTGAATAATATTCCATTGTATGTGTCTATACCATGTTTTGCTATCGGTTTGTACCCACTGATAGAAAATGAATTGTACCCTCATTTATCCATTATGAATAATGCTGCTATGAACATAGGTGAATAGACATTTGAAATTTTGATTTTAATTCCTTTGAGTGTGTATTGGAAAGGGGAGATGCTGAGCTTCATAATTCTGTCTTTAATTTCTTGAGAATCTCATTGTCACATTTTCCACAGGAGCTTTATCATTTCACATTTCCACCAACAGTGCACAAGAATTTAAATTTCTTCATATGCTTGCCAATACTTACTTATATTTTGTTTCTAAAAACAGTAGAGTAGAAAAAAATGGTGGTGCAGTAAATGCCAGAAAATCAGGTTTTCTAGGACAAAGTGTCTAAGAGTTTGGTAAACAATAGCGTGGCAAGGATTCAAAGTGATGGATGTTACCCTGGAACCTGGGGGAAATGGACAGAGCAAAATAAAATAGCATTAAGTGATAGATAGGAATAGATCACACCACAGAGAAGAGATCACATAACATTGTGGACAACCAGGAGGCAAAGTGACACAAACGACTCTTTGTTCATGGAAACTGGAGAATTGCAGTGCGGTCAAAAAGCCATTGGCAGTTGGAACCAGCAAGAAAACATGGGCAACTGCTTCAGAGTGGTCACCCCCAGTCAATGGTTGTTGAGTGACCTCAGTAGAGCTCCTGCAGCCACAATTGCAGAGCAATAGCTAGAGGGGACAGCACAGTAGAGAAGGGCTGAGTGTATGAACCTGGATCCTAGAGCAGCCCCAAGGCCAAAGCCATATGTTACATTGCCAAGTCTCCTGAGTGAATGAGGGAAAGACAGCCAAGAGAGACAATCAGAAGTTGGAGTGGGACTAGGGCAGTGCAGTGAAGGGGAAGGAGATGGGGAACATGGACCCAGCTCCTGCGATCAGAGGCCAGGCTCAGCCTGAGTTACACAGGACTGCAAGCTCACATGATGCCGTAAGCAGGTCTCTGCACCTAGCACTGCCCTGCGTGGACTTTCACCTCCATTTCCAATGTAAACAGAAACATATCCTGACCTGAGCTCTGCTTCCTAACCCGAGGCTGAGGAAAAGAGGCAAACACCCAAAACAACATCTTCTCCTAGTCTTTATTTGATTATGTTATTTTTCCTTTCCCTTTTTATTTTATTTTTTTAAAAAAATGTTTTGCTCCTTCTGTACATTTTTTCTAGTATTCAACCTTTCTTTTTTCTTTCATGAGCACGTCTATATATGCGCTTCTCTTCCTCTTGCCTTTTCTTCTCCTAATGTAGATTACAGAGGGTAAGAGAATTTCCATCATCCTTCTTTGTCCCTCCTACTTTTTTCCAGATCTCTCTGATTTTTTTCGCCTGTCTTATTCTCTCCCAGTTTTTCATTTCTTTCCTCTCCTGCTTTACATTTGTCTCCCTTTAACTTTTTTTCTGATATTTATGTTAGTTATAGAATCTTTTATTATTCTCAGTTCTCACTGCCAGTTGTGCACGGGGGTTTCTCTGTTATTCATTTCTACATACGTAATATACTCTTACCATCATTAGGATTTTTGCTACCCTCTCAGTTCCTTCTTCTCATACTACATAGTAGAAGATTTAAATTTTCCTTGTTCTTGTTTCTCGTCTCTTTTCCTCTTTGGCGTTACCTGATCCCCAACCTCCTGGGCTTCAAATAACTGATTCTACAAAGTTGCTGTTGAGCGCTGTTTTTCACCATTAGAGGAAATGTAGTCATCACATTGAACACATATTAATTGTGGGCAAAGACCTGGGTTGTTTTGTTGTTCACATTATAACTGTGGATTTCTTCTCTAGGCTAGAGTGAGACCCAAAACATGGTCTCATGGGGTGTTATTTCTCAACTAGCTCTGATAAATGCCACAGCAATGGACTAATCTCTTACTGCTGTAGCTGATTTGATTGCATAGGAATCATCTTGACTCAGTGGGTCATTTAGTGCTAGTGAACCTGTCTGCTGATGCCACCATCATATTCAGGAAGAGGAACAGAAAGAGCCCCTAATTGAAGATCTTGGATTGGAGCAAATTCCGCAAGAATGCCTGGAACCAGGATGAAAGAAGTGCTGAGTGTGAGTTTGCTTCAGTACGGCAGTGGAAGGATCAGAGTAGTTACTGGGCTGTGAGCACTCACTCCCAGCAAATATGCAACCTGGGTATCATGTATTCCCAGCATCTCATTGGAATAATCTGTGCTCCCACTGGGCATTTTATGGGATTAAGGTTTTGTGTGTTGTTTTATTTAGCAATATGGGGTTTTGTTATGTTCTTCCATGTTTTCCCATGATTATTAGATTGTTAACTTTATGTACCTGTTCTTTCATTGGCTCTGATTTAATGGGTTCTAGGTTCTCTCCCCTGTCTCAGTTCTCTATCTAGTTCTTTACTTCAGCCCCTCTAGCCAACATTATTAACATATTTCTTTATTCATTTTCAAGCATGTAAACTCCTTCTCCCAAGTTTTCAAATTACCCATACTTAACTCTCACACAGCCTCCTCTATCTTCTGTTTTTAAATTTTATTTGCATTTTTGAAGAACATACATGGTTTCAAAAGAAACACTGATTTTTCTCAATAGAAAAAGTAAAAAAAAAGGCCTATTATCTTCATAAAAGAGACGTCTCTTCAGTAAACACTGGGACAATTCCGAATGGAAGAACCGTGCAGCGGAAGTTATGAATAGTATGTTTAGGTGTATCCACAAATGTCTTATCTAATTCAGGAAGGCACCACATTGGCCATCCGAGCTTAACACTGGTAACATGCTTGCAGGCAAGACGCACACAGTCCTGGCGGCTGGACATGGCCAGCTCACTCTCCAGGAGGCTGTGTCTACTTACAGAATCCCTCAAACTGCTGCTGCTCCAGTTCTGTCATGACTGCTGAGGGCATAGATCTCTGCTCTCTGTCTTTGTTTCAGCTCTTGGTGGGCTGATTTCTGCTTAGGCTTCTCCACCCTGCTAACAGGTTCTTTAACTTTGGATTTTCCTTTATGTGCAGGTGGATCCATGGCTTGGCTTCTGAGGATGTCCTTAGCTCTGACTGGGCCTCTTCTGCAGTGTATTTCTTGGTCTCTCCCCATCCTAAGCTTTTGGCTTTTCCATATCTTACCAAGCTTATTGTCCTCCCTATTAACAAGTTCTGGCAACCATGTAGCTTTCCTTAATCACAAAGTGAATCCCCTTTCAGCTTATCTCACTCTTGGTCCCATAAAATAACCTCCAAAAACCCTCAATACTAACCCTTCAACTGAACTAGAAATGTGCCAGTAGACTCAGCACCCGCATCAACCTTATCTTCTCATCTATCACCATTCCCCCTCAAACCTCCCTCTTTATGAGTGTCTAATACTCCTCACCTAACAACTTCCCATTCTCTCTACTTCACCTAACATACCTGGTTGCAGAGAAACCACAGATCATAAACTGTTACAGAGTGCACAGAGAACAGACAAAGGACCGTCATGTAACTGGAAGCACTGTCATATAGAAGAGTTGTAAGACAGAACCTGTGGATGTTGTTATAATCAGACGGAATACTTGAGGTAAAACCTAACAGAGTCAAAATCACTGAAAGTAAATAACAGGAAGAAATTCCAGCACTTCACGTACAAAGCTCCACATAAGCCATACTGTCTCTCCGTATCTCTAGTCCTCTAGCTGAGGTGTCCCCACAAAGGGGTGTTATATCACCAATACTCCTCAAGACCTTTAAAAAGATTGAAAAGGATTTGCAGAAGCTAGTACTGCCATGATCCCAAAACTGGATCGAGATCCAACTAAAGAAAGAAAACTATCGTCCAATATCCCTAATATGCGTAGATACAAAAATCCTCAATGAGTTCTTAACAAACAGAATGCAGCACATTAGCAGAAAGATTACATATCATGATAAGTTTTATTCTAGAGATGTAAGGATGGTTCAATATATATATAAGTAGGTAAGTGTAATGTGTCACATAAACAGAAGGACTATAAAAAAAACACATGATTATATCAATAGATGCGGAAAAAGCTTTTGATAAAATTCAACACCACTTCATGATAAAATCCCTGAAGAAAATAGGTGCAGAAGGACCATATTGAGTATGACTGAATCTATATATGAAAAACCATAGTCATCATCATGGTAAGTGGAGAAAAACAAAAGTATCCCACTTAAAATCAGGAGCAAAACAAGGTGTTGACCATCACCCCTGCTATTCTACACAGTCCTTGAAACATTAGCTGAAACATCTAGATAAGAGACAGAAGTAAAAGGGGTATAGGCATGAAAGGAAGAACTCAAATGATCATCACTTGCAGATGACATTATCCTCTCCACAGAAGGCCCTGAAACTCTTAGAGCTAATAATGAATTCCAGTGGTGGAGTAGGATACAGAATCAACACATAATAATCATTAGCATTTGGACACTAATAATTTGTGTACATCAGTTCTAGTAGTTTCTAGAAAGAAAAGAAACCATGAGGAATTAACCTAATCAAGAAAGTGAAAGACCTCTACAAAGAAAAATATGGTGCTCTAACAAAGGAGATTGAGGAGTACATAAAGCAATGGAAAGATTGCTTCTGAATCAGTAATAGCTAAACTCCCTATACTGTTCTTTGGATTCAATGCAGTCCATATAGGATACTTTTTAAATCTAGAAAAAATAATCATAAAACTCATAAGGAGTCAGAAGTGACCAAATAATAGGAAAAATAATGTTGGGCAACAAGGGCAAAGGAGAATGTATAACAACACCTGCCTTCAAGCTATACTATAAAGCGATAGTGATAGAAATGGCATGGCAGCGACACAGATTTGGAACAATGAAACAGAACTGAGGACGCAGAACTTCCACAGACAACTACACGGTCTTTGAGAAGGGGCCTAAAAGCATACGCTAAGCGGTGCTGTGAAACCCCTGTGAAGGAGACTGAAAATAGACCCTTGTCTCTCCCCATGAACTGTATTAGAATAAAAATGGATCAAAGATCTAAACATTAAAGCAGAGAACTAAACCTACTGGAAGATGCAATAGGTAAAGTATCTGAAGACGTGAGTTTATTAAAGGCTTAACTAAACAGAATATCAATTGCACGAGAGATAGTAATAAGAATCAACAAATGAGGTTATGTCAGTCTAAAAAGCTTCTGCATAGCAAAGGGATAAATCAGTGATGATCCAATCCACAGAACAGGAAAGAATTTGCCAGCTACTCCTCAGATAGATAGCTAGCATCTATAATATGCAAAGAATTAAAAGATTAAACTACCTAAAATTAAAGACTCAGTCAAGAAATGGAAAAAAATGAACAAATACTCCATAGAAAAGAAATATAAATGGTCAACAAACAAATGTGTCAAAAATGCTCAACAGCTCTGGTCATTTAGAGAAATGTACATTAAAACAATGCTGAGATTCCTCCTTACTCCACAAAGTATTGCAATCATGAAGCAATCGAACAATAACAAATGTTGATGAAATTCAAGGTCAGTGAAGACTCAGGACATAAGAGAACCTGCACTGTAACATCCTGGAACTCAACTGTGTCACAGATTTATTGATCAAGGAAATTATGGGGCTGCAGAGGAAATTGACTTATGATGTACAGTGTGTCTAAGGAGAGTCACATGGAGAGAAAACATTCTCTCAGGCTTTCACAGAGAGCAAATTGGTCAAGCAATGGCCGTGACTCATCCACATGGCTGACACTTACAAAGGATCTATAAACTGCGGTACAGGGCTTTAGAATAAATCCTGAGAGGATTTGACTGACCTTATCAGATACAAACATCACATTTCTTGTTACATAGGTCTTGCTTTATCTTGGTCTTAACCATCCAGCAGAAAAGTATTAAAATGAGATATTAAAAGTGAAGTCATATTAATATGCTGAGTGTAAAAGGCTCAAGTCAATGACTTCTGACATTGCCAGTCCTAGAGATAACCCACTACTATTATGGACTACTGGGTTATATTGGTTTATTTTGCTGAATTCACGCGATTACAATATTTGAATGGCAGTGTAATATGCATCTCTGACAAAAGTAATCAAAAAAGGAGATAAAAATGAAGAACTATTTTGTAGTGAATATGCATATATAACTGTACATACAAAATAGGATAGATATGCTGCTACTTTCTCTTAATTCAATGAGAAGAAGGATTTGTACTAATAGTGTTTGGACAGGATATCATGTCCGCATCTTGTACTATGAATAACTACCACGAAGACAACAATATGCAATATATTAATTATTGTAACTTTCCTACTAACCTGTTTTGAAACTGTTTCATTGCTATTAATTTCTCAATAAAATTAGTTTAAAAAATTTAAAGAATAAAATAAAAAGAAAAAAAATGTTGGCGAAGGTTTGATGGAAGAAGAACCCTTGTTTATTGCAGTAATGGGGGAAAGTAGCTGGTCCAACCATTGTGGAAATCAATATGGTGATTTCTCAAAGAACTGAAATTACAAATAACACATGGCCCGTGGATCCTCCTGCTTGGTGTTTTTCCCAAGGAGGTTGAGATACAATACTACAATGATGCTTGCATATCACTGTTTGTAGCAGCACAACTTGTAGTGGATAAATCCTGGGAAGAGCCTATAAATCCAGTAACAGATGAGTAGGTAAAGAAAATATAGTATCTTTATATAATGGAGTATTACTCTGCTATATAGGGAAGATTTTAGACATTTGTCGGAAAATGCACCTCAAAAATATAATGTTGAATGAAATGAACCTAACGTACAGGAATAGATCTAGTATCTTTCCTTTGAGTGAGGCAACGTACAACTGAAGAGAATAACCAAGGATGGGTAGAAGGGGACAAGAACTGGATCTCCTGCAATAGGGAAGTAGTCCAAGAAAAATCCAAGAATCCAAGTGTGAGGAGGACAGGAAAGGAAGATAAATAGAATAAATTACCTAAAATTAAAGACTCAGTCAAGAAATGGAAAGAAAAACGAACTGCATGGAAGTATCTGTTCTTGTACATGAAACTAACAACTCTAGCTAATGTAAGCCTTATATACCATAACATGGGCTAAGATTAATAATTCAACAAGAATGGAAAATGAGATAGGGGAATTAAAGGAGAATGGGAGGAGGATGAAAGAAGGAGATGGGGATTAAGACATTTTAAAAAACTCAACTGACTGTTGTATATACACATGTCACCACTTCCCAAGATGATTGCAAACTGTATGAACTACAAGTATATGTTAATGAAAATTTTTTAAAATGTAAATAGTTTTATTAAAAAATAGTAGTTATCCTAATGTGGGTGAGTTGGTATTGCATTATGGTTCATAAGCTAGATTATTTTCAAGAACAATTTGTATTTTACTAAATGGTATATGCTTATTATAAGATAATTTTTAGAAATATTTCTAAAAGGACAAAGAAACAAGCAACCAGTTGGCGCAGATTCCATCTTCAGTCTTGGTGGACATCATTCCAGAGATCCCTATGCACGGAATGGGTGGAAAATAGAGACACTATATAAATAGGAAACTAGTTAGCTAATCAGAGGTCACACTGGAAATACTTATTCAAATAATGCATTTACTTAATTTCAATGGAATGTAACCACAGAAACACTGAAGTGCAACTCAAGGAAATGCTGAAACCCGTATCTTATTTCTGACTTCCAATGCAATCATTTTCTCCAATATCCCTCGTAAAGCTAAATAAAAACTCGAAGCTACTAAATGATTTGGTGCCACTTTTTTCCTTTAATGTACATCTTCTAATTTTCCAGATAGTGTAATACTAATTAACCTCCTATTATGACAGATCGAGGCTGTCTTCTGTAAGATGCACGACTGTCCTTAAGAAACTGAATTTCATACACCTGACCTGAAGACTCAGAGGCGTAGTAGAGAGCCCATTTCCGGGACAACCTACAGATGCTGAAATGTTGAGTGAAAACTAAACTAGCACTTTAAAAGATTGTGTGAATAAGATTTACTAAAAATAATAACAATGCCTTCTCATTCTTTGTCTAGTTTTTGTGAACAAATTTTTAACCAGTTGGGCTAAAAGAGGATCAGGCCACCAACGACTAGTGTTTTGATTGTTCCCTGCTGAACACTTTGAGATACTAGATAGTTTGAAATTGAACAAGTTCAATGAAAGCAGTAAACTCATGACAGGTCCAAAGTGACAGTTGTTGATGCGTTCCACCCAGCTCTTTCTGTTAAATCATGGGCAAGGTAGAAAGCTACAAAAGATAATACAATCTTTGACACTATTCAGAACGCTTCTCGGTAATGACAGGGTAGCTAAATCTTCATCATGGAAAACCTACTGCTGCTCCATGAACACTTTGCATAAGGGGCCCTCATGCCCAAGGCAGGGAAGTTCCTTACTCCCTGCCTTTTTCTGTGCCCAGATTCTTCTCCAAGCCCTGCATTAACCAAAATAAAGCAATTGCTTCTTTCTTTTTCTTCCTGCTTTGTTCTCTTAAGAATTCTTTCTCCTGTGCTAGTTACCCTCATCTCCCATTTTCTCCACTTTGGGGAGATTCTTGGAGTCATAGCAAATTGCTGGACAGAAAGCAGGAGGAGATTTAACTGACACGAGGGAAGCAAGCAGCCCTGACAGAGATTTCAAGATGGATGCAAAATATGAGGACTGGGGCCAGCTTTGAGTGCCCAGCTCTGAGGCTGTTCCTGTCTTGGAACTGGCCAAGGGCTGGCCGAGAGGTTGACATATTCAAAGCAGGTATAGCCCGGGGCAGAGCTGGTTATTAAATAGGACTGGATTGACTGTCCATACACTAAAGACAAAAGAATCCAGCTGAAGACCTAGAGCCCAGCAATGCCTCCCACAAGTCCAACTGGAAGCCTAGAGCCCACAACAGTGCCTCATGCAAACATTTTTTAAAAAGAATTTGTGCTGAGAAGGCTCCAAGGTCAGTGGTGGAAGCTAGAAAGTCTTTTTCCATTGGGATGATGGATCTGTGCTAGCAGGTAAGAAGCTGAGCTCAAAGCAAAAATCAGGCTCTCCTGAAAAGCACGACAGGGACTCTCAGTGACAACAAGGTCTCCTGCCCCTCTGGTGACACAGCCAAATTCATATTTGGGAAAGCTAATACAGCAAGCTTCTCCAGGAGAACCAACAGCACCCTCCTCTTTCTCTCTAGTTCTTCTTATGCCATTAGCAACAATTTTCAGCTGGGCCTCCCACACCCAACACACTGATGTAGTACATCAGGGTATTACAAGTTGATCACCAGTTGTCAATTCATCACATTTAATTAACTTTTTTTTCCTACAAAAGAAGAAAATTAGAATGAAAAATAAGATGAGCATATGTCAGGAAATACAGAATAACAAAAAATGCTAAGTATACAAATGTCTTAGATACTTTTCTCTCACTGCTGGGACAAAATACCTGATACCCAAAATTATAGAAGAAAAGTTTAATTTAGCTATTAGTGTGTGGAAGCATTAGTTCATACTCAGCAGGCTCTGAGGCAGAGTAACACAAAGCAAAGGGCAGCATTTCATGGTGGCAGAAAGCAGCAGAACAGCAAGAGCAAAAAGGGAGGAGCAGAGGCAGAAAGCAAGCCCTTCTCTTTTTCTTGTGTCGCATGCAGGCAATCTGCCCCAGGGCAGGTACAGCCCTCATGCCTATAATCTCAGCAGCACTCACGTCCATAATCCAGCATTGGTTCAGAAATTAATCACAAACTCCAGAATCCTGCCCTGGGAATGCATGAGGCTTTAGGGGACATCTAGACACAAATCATAACGACTAGTGTTCAAATTATCTAGTACGAAATCAGGAGACGTAAGTGTGTTTTTTATTTCTTGGTTGCCTTTGTGGGTTTGGTCCTCTTCGAGACCTTCAAAGTCAGAAAGAGATCATGGAAAAATGAATAAAAATTTTTATTTCAACTATAAAAAAATAGAACTAGATTGAAAACTGCACACAGGATTGTGGGTTAGAGAAGTGGAGCTAAGAATGAGGACAGTGCCCAGTGCAAGGCACGCTTTCTGGCATTAATGATACTGACAGGCCAAGCTTGTCCTCTCTGAAATGACTACAACACACAGCGTCATCAGCAGCAAGGAGGACCAGAGGAAGTGAAGGGAAAAGTGGAAAAGGGGAAATTCAGTAAGGCAAAGCAATCCTGAAAATGATTGGTCTCAGATCCTTGATGATCGTTGCAGACAGCTGTGCGGCACTACCGCAAACTGCATGGAGGTTTTGTCTTTCTGACACAGAACCAGGGGCCTAAAGGTGATATTTGAGAGGGAAAAGTATAAACATATTAGATGGGCGTGGTGACAGAAAAAGGAAAGAAGAGGAATATTTCCTACATAACAGGGATTTGAGTCCCTCATAGCGGCCAGGAAACGCAGTGTCGGTACTCCTGGCAGGTGCCTCGCTGGTGTGAAGAACACACTTGAGCAGCTCCTGAAACATGGGCCATGACCTGTGGAGCCTCATCTCACACACAAGCCTTCTTGAGGTAGGGAGGAAGAAAGCTCCCAGCACAGAGAAGGAACCGACCCCAGTCTAGGGGACCCCGAAGATGGGACCCACGGGTCGATGTAGGGCTGTGAAAGCTTCAACTCACACAGGCAAACACCAAATGGTGCAAATCTCTAGGCATAAAACCGTGTGCATTTCTCAAGACAAAAATTACTCTAATCTCAGGCTGCTTCCTCCTAGCATACTAAATGCTAGAAGAAAATTTAGCAGCATTTGTAGAATTTGAAGAAGGAAAAGGTACATTCCAATAGATATGTGAAGTGTTCACTGATATATCTGTTAACATTCATGTATTCGGGGAACAGAATCTCATCGCTGAATATGCAAAACAGATACATTACGCTATTACAAACCCTCGGCAGAAAACTTTCTTAAGGCATGCTGAAAACTGAAGAATAAAATGCAAGGACTTAGAATTAGATAGTCAGCGATGACAGCTGCCCAGGAAGAGATAAACCTCAAAGTCACCACTGTTATTCTAAAAAACTGAATTAAAGCCAGAGACCCATTTGGGAAACAAGGTATTTATAATGTATAAAATGATAAAGTTAGAACAATGACAAAGATAAGGTGTGGAGCAGAAGAATAAAGAGCCCACCTCACTGTCCTGCAGAGGACCTGTCGATTTTATCTTCTTCATGTGTTTAAAGCTTACATTTTATATTTAGATGTACCTGTATGTCCTAGTTTTCTAATATGAATGAATATTTTCTTGGATAATGAAGAAAGACTAAATGTTGAAGAAGATAAAAGTTAGCAAGTAAAAACTCAAGAGTGAATTGGACCTGAAGAATTAAAAATCAAGTGAATGCGAACCTGTCAGAGTCATCTCTGTGTTTGTTTTCAAAGTCATAACTAAGGGGAAATGGAGCAAGGAGAGGCCTGGACAGGTAAGTGTGGTGCCACTATGGTGGCTTTTGTCACAGTCAGTGGTGAGCTACCACTATCTCACATTTCTAGGGAGAAAGAGAAAGGACAGGGAGCACCAAGGACCAGATCCAAAGTTCTCGAGTGTTCAGAGGTGAAGGTGTAAGAGTATTGACCTCTATGTGGTACAGGACTACATCTACAGGACTCAAGATTTTTTTTTCTTTTTGGTATTTAGTACAGGGTCTTCAGGGCTTCACTGTATAGCTGGTACTCACAGTGATTCTACTGTTTTCAGCCTCCCAAGCGCTGAGATTACAGGCTTGTACCACTGCACCCAGTCTCTATCGCTGTTTCAGCCCACCCAGGGGGCGGGCCCAGCACGGCAGGCCTGGGAACTGAACCCTGGCTGTTGTGTGTTTTTTTGTTTTTTTAATTGTAAGGGTGTTTTGCTGCCCCTGTTTTCTCTGGAGCAGAACAATATGTATTAATCTTTCACGGCTTCAGCTTCCTCATCTAGAAAGTGTGGGTAATAAACTTATTTCCAAGGACTCTGAAGATTCAGTGACATCAGGGACATAAAGTGTCAAACGGAGCAAGGGGTATGGCAGGAATCTAATGAGCACTGGCCCTTTAGCTTTCTCCCACTCTGAATTTTCGGTTAATCTCAACTTCAAGGGAAAGCTGCAAGGTGAGCTCCCAATGGGATGATGACCTGGGAGGTTCCTGATGTGTCTCTAAAGAGAAGGGCAAAGGGCTGCACAGGAAAAGGAGGAGGACAGTATTGTTGAAAAGCCACATTGGCACTTCTCTGCATGGCCTGACAACCATGGCAGTGGGCAGATGGCGCCACTTTTGCCACAAGAATTCCAAACTTCTTCTGAAACATCCTGGGAGGAAAAGCCCTTTTTCACTTATATTTTCAATAAAATGGGTTATTGCCCTTTGATTTCTTAACTGAAACTCATAAATTTCTTTCCCCAGGAAGGACAGATGGTTCCCATTTGTCTATTTTGAACTCTGCTTGCTGCGGGGGGGGGGCGGTCAGGCTATTTCTGGGTCCCTCTGCATTGGGTTGCATAAGATGAGCACTTCTTGGGAAGGCTGCACTTCCCTAACTCAAGCTCTTGCAATCTAGAAAGGGAAACTCTTCAAATGAATCACTGACCAAGGCCAGGGATTGGCCAACCTCGAGTTTTCAAAATCCAGTCTGGTATCACATTTTTAAGAAAGTCTTGTGGATTCAGCATACCCAGTGATCCACTCCATGCTACCCCTTCCCTCCTTGTGCCTTGTCAAGAAGGGAAAGTCTCATTTTGGCACGACATTCTCTAAGCTTTCACTTGAAGGCCACCGAGAAGTCCTGTTGTCACACGTTGTGGCAAAGCATGTGGACTGTTGCTAGCAGTTTTCTTTCACCCACGTTTTGCGAATCACCTACTTCAACACAACTTCCCGGATGCGGATCCTTCCCAGCAGCATGACCCCATCCCACCCTGAAGTTGTGCTCTCACTTTTATTTGTCAAGATCCTTTCTGCTTGAAATTCATAGAAAGCCTAATTATCTCTCCATTCAGACTTTGAAACAGCAGGCTGAGTTAAGTACTCTGGTGTGTGTGTGTGTGTGTGTGTGTGTGTGTGTGTGTGTGTTGCTTGGGATCAAACCCAGAGCCTTGCGGAGAGCCTTACAGACACAGGCAAGTGCTCTTCTACTGAAGTGCAACTCTACCCTAATGCTGTCTTCTCGATAAGCTTAGCACCTCTTCTCTGTTATTTTTACTAGCTTAAGATTTAGACCATAGACTTGGAAGTAGAGCAGGATATTTTAGTTTTTTCAGTTGCTAAAATTTCTGGAAAAAAAATATATATGTATTTCAATCATGTCCCATGTTGCATAACTATATCTGTTAATCTGAGTAACAGATTTGACCATAAAATAGATAATATATCCATCATTGTTAATCAGATATTTTTATTTTGAAAATCTGTAACATATGTATTGTTATATTACCCTGTTTTTCTTGCTCTTGTTTTTAATCTTCAAAATAAAAGAAAATTATTAAAAATGATTTTGAAGAGACAGACAAAAAGAATCATAAATATCCCACTGCCACTATAAAGAAGAAAACCACTGGGCTGGCCAGATGGCTCACTGAATTAACGTACCTGCTTAGGCAGATGCAGGGACTGGGGTTGCGGTGCTGACCCTGCCCCCAGGATGCGCTGAGAAGGCTATTAAGACTGCTTGTGGTGGGGCCCGCCTGTAATCCCAGCGCTTGGGAGGCTAAAAACAGGAGGATCAGTACAAGTGCGATCTGCATGGTGAGACCCTGTAGACCCTGTACTAAGTGCAAAAAAAAGAACGAAAGAAGAAAGAAAGAAAGAAAGAAAGAAAGAAAGAAAGAAAGAAAGAAAGAAAGAAAGAAAGAAAGAAAGAAACTCAGTTATCTCTGCTCCTTGACCTTGGAGGTTGATGTGGAAAAAAGGCAGGAAAACACAATTGGTGCTGAAGATTAATCACTTTTTATTGGACAAATGGAGGAAAAAGTTAACATTTATTTAATGGCTGTGACTCTGCAGGCTCTGTCTCTCAAGCTGTCTCTGAATTAGGGTACACATGTGATGTCGGGAATGAGCATCTGAAGGAAGAGAAAATTGAAACACGGGGAGATTAAAGAACTCCTAAAGGCCGTGCATCAGGGTTTGAGCACAGCTTGGTCTGACTTGAGCAGTGCTCCTGTCAGATCTTCCAGTGCTTCGCTCCAGGATCCCAGTTGCTCTCTGTGACTCCTCTACGAAGGCCCTGCAAGAAGAGATGGCCAACACCAATGTAGCAAATTCTGAACTGTAAAAGCTGACTGCAGAGACAAGGTTCTCAACGAGAGCAGCACGCCTCTACAAGGCTCTCCCAGAGTGAGTTTGTCTTGCAGTGAGCAATGGTACTGCCGCCTGGTGAGCATGCATCCTGCAGAGCCTGGCTTAGATTTGATGTCCTGGGAAGGTGAAGGAATAGTGAAAGAATGAATGTGTCATTGTACGGAAGAAAAGAGGGATGGATGGTTGATAAGGGAGGCATGCCTAAAGACAGCTGGATTGTCAGACCAGCCGTTCTTGCCACAGAATGCACTAGATCACCCTAAGCAAGCCACATAAACCACATGGACTTCTGTTTCTCAAGTGGAATGAGACTCCTAGGTTGAACATTTTCTAAGATTCATTTCAATTCTGAAGTTTAAATATTATGTCTCACTTGGCAGTGGGCCAGAGATGGGATTCTCCCACCCACAAGTCTTCACAACCCTGCTTGCTGCTACTTCCATGCTCTGCACTCACCTCAGACAAGTGTCAAGATTCTCTTAGGCAGAAGGTCCGCCAGGCCTGTGTATCGCTACTTGGGTGCTGACTCTACAACTTCCGCCTACTCTCTTGAGTGCGGATGAAGATGCCTGTCTCTGGTTTTCAGGGTTCCTGTAAGTGTCTCTTTCCTGAAGGCAGAGTGCCTGAGCATGGGGCCTGATTTGAGGTGTGGATAGTGTCGCCTGGGTCACGTGGCTTCCAAGCAGAAGCTGTGGCTCATGACGTTCCCCTCTGCAGGATTCTACAGATCCCTTTCCTATTCCAGCTTGCATTTGCCCCCACTTTCCTTTCATCTCCAAGACACTTAAAAACTATTACAAATGCAGTACATATTCCTTATGCAAAATTTAGAAAACTGAGATTAGAAAAAGTAGATATATTTACTTTAAAACCATGATCCACTGGTCAACCACTATCAACTCACTGATGTGCAACCTTTTGGGTCTTTTCTCACGCATGCTCTGATGACTACATTTTGTTTTCTTTTTGTCTCCCTTCTGTCCTTGTGCCTAATATACAACCGTTTCCTAATGGCACCCCTTCCCAAGCCCTTGTATCCACTGTTGTGCTTCATACCTCTGTGAATCTGCCTATTCTAGCTGTCTCATATAAATAGACTCATGCAGTCTTTGTTCATGTGATTGCCATACTTGAACGACCATAACGATTGCTAGGTTAATCCACATTGTGTCAGAATTTCCTATCATTTCAAGATTGGATATTATTCTGAGTAAATATTTTGTTTAGCCATTCATCTGTTCATGGATAGTTGGATTGCTTTCACTTTTTAGCTATTAAGAATAATTGCAATTATATGTGAGTATGTGAATTTCTTTTTGATACACTCTTTTTCTATTCTATGGATGATAAACTGATAAATGATTTCTCTTCTCATTTGTTCTCTTCTCCTCTCTTCTCTTCATTTCTTCTCTCCTCTCCTCTCCTCTCCTCTCCTCT
>NW_004524638.1:4066410-4073821 GCF_000260255.1 Octodon degus | reverse complement strand
CCCTTCCCTTCCCTTCCCTTCCCTTCCCTTCCCTTTCCTTCCCTTCTCTTCTCTTCTGCCCCACTCCTATTCTTCCCCTCCCTTCCTTTCCCATCCCACCCCTCCCCTCCCCTCCTCTTTTTTTTCTTCATTACTAAAAGTTGCATCCAGGGCATCCTGCATGGTAAATAAATGTGCTATGATGTAGCTATAGACCAAGCCCTTTTCATTTTTTCATTTTGAGACAAGGTTGTCTGCTTAGGTTGTCCAAGATGATCTCGAAATCACAGCCTTCCTGTTTCAGCCTCCTGAGTAGCTGAGACTACCAGCATGCACCAACATGGTCAACACTATTTTTATATATTGAGGAAATATGAAATGCTGATTTCCTCTGAACATGCATAATTTCATATTCCCACTGTAATTTCTCTGCACTCCCATGGCTATCTTTTCTGCTTTGTGGTTCTTTTTTAAATTAATTTTATTGAGAAACCAATAGCAACAAGACAATTTCAAAACCAATTATAGGAAAGTTTCAATAATTAATACATTGCATATTGTTGTTTTCATAGTGGTTATTCATAGTACAGGATGCAGACATGATATCCTGTTCAAACACTGTTAGTACAAATTTTTCCTCTCACTGAAGTAAGAGAAAGTAGCTGCATATCTATCCTAACTATTTTGTATATACAGATACAAAATGGTCCTTTATTTATATAACTCTTTTATGTTTAGTGTTGTCAGAGAAGGTTATTCCATTGCCATTTAAATATTGTAGGTGTGTGAATTCCTGCTTTGTGGTTCTGATTCTTCATAGCCATTCTATTGTTAGCAGATGAGTCTCCTTTTTATTTAAAAAGGGAGTACACTCACACCAGATGGGAAACTCAATATTCTGTTTAATACTATAGCATAAATATTTTAAGGTAATAAATATTTGCATACAGTATCATTTCTAGTGGCTGCATAGTTTTCTGCCCCATAAAGTTGTCTACTGAGTGAACCTAGGCAAGTTGTACAGCATCTGCCTTAGTTTCTGCAGTTGTCAAATACAATTATAAATCTCTTGCAAATGATTCTGGATAGAATGCAATGCTATGTGAAGCAAACCTGCCATGTTAACTGGCCCACTGATAGCGCTCAATAAATGACAGGCTTATCATTGTTTGCCCACTGCTAGCTTTCCTGACTTTGAGTCATTCTTGATGCTTCCCTTTGTAAAAGGCCTTGACCATTAGCTAAGTAATTGCACTTATTTCTTCTAAGTTCCCTTTTCTCAGAGATGTGCTGGCCAAAGGAGTGGACGCCACCCGAGGTTGACCCTGGCCTCTGTCCTTGGCCTCCCTAGAGCAGCTCTGGGTCACGTAGAGCAAGAAACCCGGAATATACTGCTCTGGCTTTGCCGTTTGAAGAAGCCCTCTCATAATCTATTACCAGGCTGTTGGCTGTGCTGATCTGTGGACCCAAAGCCTTTCTGGGGTATTGGCAGAGCGATGCACATGGAGGAATGTGTATTTCCTACCCTGGAAGTTTGACTACCATCTGGGTCTTGTCTATCCCCATAGAAAGAAGTGGAGATGTGTATTAAGTTGTCCACACTAGAAAAAATGAAGTCTAAACTAGGGGACGTGGGAGGTTCCCCTATGTTTTGCTATGTAGTAAGAAGCAGTAAGAACATTGGACTGGGAGAAGGTGGTGACCAGCAAGGGTGTTAGCCAGGAGCAGTTTGATCCTGGGGAGGCTGCACTGAAGCCAACTGCACATTGACTCATTAAACTCAGGGTGTCGTAAGGGAGCAGAAGATTGTCTGGGCATTGTTCTTGCCTCTCCTACCTGACTGATATCAGGGGACAAGACCTACTAATGGCTGGACCAGGTCTCCATCCCAAATTATCTGTGATAGATTTCCCGTCAGAGGAGACTCATTTCTGAAACAACATGAATTGTATATGGAGAAAGTCTGTGCTGAGTGGGCAGGCAGTACCACCAAAGTAGGGCAGGTCACAAGACCTCTCAGAGTACTGTGTCTCTTTGTAAAGGAGAGACCCTCTGACCTAATGTGCAGGCTTTGTATAGAGATGGCCTGAGATGATATGTGTAACATTGTCCAATTTTCAGGGTTCTAATTGGCTGTAAGAGATAGAGTGGCTACACCAAATTCATAATTTCCCAGTCAAGAGCACAGACACTGGAGTTTGTTTGAAAAGTCTGGCCTGGCCACACTGTTAGCTGGAAAAGTTCCAGATTTTCATTTTTTTTTTTTTTTAAATTTGAAAGCAAGACTCCTAGGAACACCAAGGTGGAAAGTATGAGTTCAGTCCAGTACCATAATCTCCAAGGCCACCACGAAAGGACTGGTCCTAGCTCAAACTCAAAGACACCACCATGGACCCCACCCCATGGGGTGTCATGCTATTCAAATAAGCCTAGAATCCCTCATCCACCCAGCTACTCATTCCACCAGCAGTTCCTGAATGTTGGCTGTGCGCCAGAAACTGTCCCAGGCACGGAAGACAGCAAGTTCAATGGATCTCATTTCTTCCTTCAAGGTAATCCTAATCTAGCCAAAAAGGAAGACCTCTTCTATGGTTTGGATCTGACTGGAACGTGTTTCCTAAAAGTTCATGCAGTAGAAATGCAGTCCCTTGTGTGCAGATGTCAGGAACCGCTGGGACCCTTAGGAAGTATAGCCTAGTGGAAGGTGACTAGCACACTGATGACATGACTTTCAACAAAGATTCATGTGATTCTTGTGAGACCCTAGTTAGTTCTTGCAAAAGGGAATAGGGAAAAAGATGTATTTGTGTGCACATGCAGGATGGCTTGCATAACTGTGGTGCTGCTTTCTGTTGATCTACAGAGCAGAGAAATCGATGCTAATCGTTTTCTTCTTTTTATTGTCCTTTTTAATTTCTTATAACTTTCCCTCCAATTTTGCTTGCATATATCTGGTAATCTGAGCAATTAATTTGAAGACACCATTATGCAACCCAGCAACCATTGTTGAACTCTTACTGATTTGACTTGTTTGGTGAAGTTCTGTATCATTTTAAAGATTTTTTAAAACAATTTTGTGTTCTCTTTAGACTACAGAAAGAAAACTATTAAAACACGAGTGAGCCTGGTCCCTGAAAGCCTCTTGCTTCCTGCAGTTTCATGGGGCCTCTCCCTCTGCACACAGCCAGTTCCCATTCCATTCGTTTCTCCATTACAGTGTGATGCAGCCAGCGACTGGTTGCAAAGACCTAAGCGCCATGCTGTTACGAGACCTCCAGATGCAAGATCTTGAGTCCAATAAACCTCCACACTTTATAACTTCCCCAAGATTAAAGAACTATGTTATAGCAATAAAGAATGAGCTAAAGCAGTGTCTAGGTCTGCTTTTTAATGTCATAAATGATATTTTCAATCTGAGCAACATGTACAACAATAGAAGTTCAGTCAGGAGCAGTAGACAATTGGAATTTGGAATGGGAAGGAAGCTCTGAAGTCAATCAGTCACAGCCTTGCTGATGCGAGGAGTCTACCTCTGTGGGCTCTTGTAGCAGCATCTCCAGCCTCCTGGAGTTCGGGATATGCCTCCCTTCCCACCTCAGACAGCCTTTTGGCAGCTCTGACAGTCTGAAATCTTTCCTTATGTCACCCAGTATTTATCTCCAGGTAACTGCCAAACCACTATGTGTGGCATTAATCCCCTTCTTCTGCTTCACCACACTTAAACTTTTAGATAAGGATTCTTGTTGGTTGGATTTATTTATTTTTCTTAGTACATGTTTGCAGTGCACCATGTTTGCCTTTCCTATATGCATTTGGTGCATGTCGTAGCACAACTGAATTGTTTCTACATCCCCTTTTCTTCCTCTTCCTCCCTCTCCACTCATCTCTTCATCTCTTCCCATTTAAGAAAGATTTAGCTCCCTGCTTCCTATTATTAATCGCTTATAATTTGTGATTCTCAAGAAATTATACAAAATTAAAATGCGTGTCTGATTTATTTCACTTTACATTATGGTCTCAAGGTGCATGCATTTTCCTACAAATGTCTCAATATATTTTTTGCTCTCCATTGTGTTTAAATAGTATGTTTTCTTCATTCATTCATTTATTCATTCACTCATTCATTCATTCATTCATTCATTCATTCATTCATTCATTCATTCATTCAAATGCTGGTGGGCACTAGGCTGCTTCCAAGATTTAGCTATTATGAATTGTGTTACTGTAAACACAGGCCTGTGTGATTCACTATAATAGGACACCTTTAACTCTTTCAGGAACATACCTGACAGAGGGCAAAATTTCTAATTCTAGTTTCTTTTTGGGTGGACTACACAGTGCTTTTCACAGACAGGTTTCTTTTTTTCCCCCACAGCTTCACCAACACTTGCTACTATTTGATTTCTTTAAGATGGAATCTCCTATGGCATTTTTTTTCTCATCTCTTGTTTTCATTTATTGCCTTTTTAAAAAACAAACATTTACTTGAGAGACAGTATGACAGTAATTGGTATGACATGACAAGCGGTAGGTATTTAGAAGACCAGAATGACAGGCGTTCCAAGCGTGACCCTACCATTACACATTGCCGTTTTCAGTGCAGTTGCTTAGTCCACAGATGTTAGCATATATAGTTAGTCAGGGTGAGAATCCTACCAATTAACTGCTAGTTGGTCTTAACCATCCAGCAGAAAAGTATAAAAATGAGGTATATAAAGTAAAGCCATATTAATATGCTTACTGTGAAAGGCTCAAGTCAACAACTTCCACAGATAACCCACTACTATTGTGGACTCCTGGACTGTGTTGGATTGTTTTGATGAATTCATGCACCTATAGTATTTAGATGCCAATGGAATACCCATCTCTGACAGGACTAAACAAAAAAATGGGATACAAAAGAAGGACCATTTTGTATCTGTATATACAGAAAATTAGGATAGATATACAGCTACTTTTGCTTAATTCAATGAGAAGAAAGATTTGTACTAATAGTGTTTGGACAGGATATCACATTTGCATCTTGTAATATGGATAGCCACTAAAAGAAAACAATGTACAATGTATTAATTATTGAAACTGTCCTATCAATCAGTTTTGAAACTGTCTCATTGCTATTTGTTTCTCAATAAAATGATATAAAAAAATCTTATTCCTTCCTTGATTTTTTTCTTTTTTTTCTTCTGTATTTTAGGGAAGGGTCTACAGGGTGTTCAGGATCTCACTACGAGATTGAACTCATAGTGATTCTCCTCTTTACAGCCTCCCAAGAGCTGGGATTACAGATGCGCACCACCATGCCCAGTCTCAGTTGCCTTCTCAGCATGCCCCGGGGGCAGGGCCGGCAGGGCCAGCACAGGGATTGAACCCTTGGCCCGTGTGCCTGCTTACAGGCACTTTAATCTGCTGAGCTATTTGGCCAGCCCTCTTCTTTGATTTCTTCTGTAGCCTATTGTTTATGTAATGGTGTGTCATTTCATTTTCAGTGATTTGCACAATTTCTTTCTTTTGTCATTGATTTCTAGTTTCATTATGCTATGATCTGATAGTACGCATGATATAATTTCAATTCTTTTATTCTTAGCCAAGCTTTATTGGCTAGTATGTGGTGTATTTTGAAGAAAGTTCCATGTGCTCCTGAGCAGAATGTGTACTCTCTTGTTTAGGGTGGAATATTCTATAGATAACTACTAAGTCCATTTGTTCAAAGGTTTTTATCTAACTTATATTCTTTGTTGATTTTTATTTACTTGATCTATTTGTGATGGTTGAGTATTGAGGTCTCTAGCATGAGTATGTTGATATTTATCTTTTTTGTGTGTGTCCATTGGTACTTGTTATATAATATTGAGTATGACACTGTTTAGTGCACATACTTTAATAGTTGTTATCTCTTTTTTTTGGATTATTCCCTTAACCAATATGCAATGACCTTGATATATTTATTTTTGAGACAGTGTTTTACTATGCCAACTGAGTTGGCCTTGAAATCACTTTATAGACCAGGCTGGCCTCAAACTCAGTAATCCTCCTGTGTCAGCCTACCAAGTACTGGGATTACACGCATGCACTCCCATACCCAGTCCCAACACTCCTCTTTGTTACTTTAAAGAGTAATCTTTTTTTACTTCTTTTGATCAATTTTCCCTTGAAGTTTAATTTGTCTGAATATAGGATACCCTATACAGGGTTTGGTTGCTATTATATGATATATTGCTTTCCATCCCTTTCTTGTAGCCTTTGAGGGATTTTTGAGTTATTTTATTGTGTTCTTTGCACACAGAATATGGTTGGATTTTGATCAGTGGACTGATTGGCTTTGGGTTTTTCTTTCTTGATCCATTCTTCTAGTCCATGTCTTTTGACCGAGGAAATGAAACGACTTAGACTGAGAGTTATTGCCAATAGATTTTTTTGTCTCATTGTCATTGCCTTATTCTCTTGCTGCTGATTCCCTATCTTTTCATCTTTTGCTTAGATGTTCTCTGTATCTGGTGTAGGCATTCTATGAGATCTTTTGTCAGCTTTAGCTTCATTTCATCTTTCTAGTACATCCTTTAATGCCTTTCTGCAGGGCTGGTTTTCTGGTCATGAATTTCTATAGGTGCTCTTTATCATGAAAATTTCTTATGTCTTCATCACTTTTGAAAATAGTGTTTGCAGCATACAACAATCTGGTTTAGAAATTGATTTGTTTTTTGGCTTTAAACACTTTAATCTCCCTTGACATTTAAAGTTTATATTGAAAATTCTGCTGTAATTCTAATGGCATTTTGTTTATAAGTGATTTGACACTTTCACTGCTTTTAAAAGTCTGTTCTAATGTTGGATTCTAGGAGTCTGATCATCATGTGTCACGTGGTGATTCTTTCCGATTATGTCTGTTTTGGTTTATGTTTGCTTCATTTATTCACATGTTAAATTATTTTTGCTTACTTGGAAAACTTTCTGCAATTATTTCAAAAACAAGTTTTTCATGACATTTTTGCTGTATTCTGATTTTTCACTAATTTGAGTTAGCTTTAGGTAAGTCATCTTTGCACCACCTATGAGCTGTTGGATTCATTTATAACCCACAGTAGTGCTCGCTCCCTGGTCATCAACAGCAGACTTGTGTCCTAGTTTGACATTCTGTTGTCACATTAGTCTTTTCTTCTGCTCATCTTTTTGGTAGAATTTTTAATCTTGTGAATTGCTATTTGGAATCTTTTTATGGCCACCAATTCTTTTCTATGCTGCTTATTCATGTTTGTATTTTTTAGTATTTTTATTTTTATATATTTTTAATTATTTTATTGAGAAAGAAATAGCAATGAGACAATTTCAAAACAGGTTAGTAAGACAGTTACAATAAATACATTGCATACTGTTGTCTTCATAGTAGTCACTCACAGTACAAGATGCAGACATGATATCTTGTCTAAACACTATT
>NW_004524638.1:4062286-4066215 GCF_000260255.1 Octodon degus | reverse complement strand
GCTTGAGCCTTCAAGAGCTCAGCATGTTAACATAGCTTTACTTTCCATACCTCATGGCCACACTCCTCTGCTGGGTGGCCAAGAGCAAGCCAAAGGAAGACCTACATAACGAAAAATGCAACCCCTGCTATCTGACAAAGTCAGTCAAAGCCCCACAGATTCACCCTGGAACCATGTACAGCACTTTGTGGATCCTTTGTCAGTGTCAGCCATCTGGATGAGTCACGGCCATTGCTTGACCAATTAGCTTGACCATAGTAGTGGTGAGTTATCCGCAGAACAGGCAATGTTCGAAGTTCTTGACTTGAGCCTTTTGCAGCTCAGCATATTGATATTGCTTTGTTGATACAGGGTCTGGCTATACTGTCCAGACTCCTATTAATCCTCCTATCTCAGTCTCCCTGGCACTGGGATTACAGGTGTGCACTACCACAGCCAACTGGTTTCAGGGCCAGCACAGCATGCGGTACTGGGGATTGAACTTAGAATCTTGTGCTTGCCAAGCAGGCACTTAGACTGCCAAGCTTTCTCCTGAGCCCTCACTGATTGTGTTATTCATTATATCTATTTACATACATCATCTGTGAGCTTGCTGAATATCTGATAGACCTATTTTATTGTCTTCTCTGATCCGTTCCTGAGGTGATGAACATTTTGGTTGTTTCCAAGATTTGGATATGACAAATTTTGCTGCTATGAACATGGTTGCACATATATCAGTGTGGTACGATGTTTTCAGTTCCTTTGCAAATATACCCACAAGGACAATAGCTGGGTTCAAAGGGACTTTCAATCCTTTTTTTTTTTTTTTGGAGGTGTCACCAGACTGATTTACACAGTGGCTGTACCAGTCTACAATCCCACCAACATGGGAAAAGAGTTGCTTTTGCCCATTTTGAATAATTTGGGTGGGTAGCTTTTGGTTTCCTCCCATTTGATGCCACATGGATCAGCTTTGGGAGAGTTGGGAGACATTTTTTTGGCTTGTCTTCTCATGATTATTTTGTTTTGGCTTTTGTGTTGAGGCTTGCAGGTGCATTGCAATAGAAAGCTTTGCTCATAGTATAGAGATATCTCTACTTAATGTCTACTTTTCAGCTGTGTCGTGGCTATAAGCATGCCAATTATTGATCTTTACCTCATTCCTAGGACCCAAACACCTTCTTTCCTTGGGATGGGAGGTTAGAGTGTATTTGTCCCAGTACCCAGTTCTGTAGAAATGTGCCAAGGTATTGTTAATTAACCCAAAACATTTCAGATGTTAACATCCCCAAAAAATCAAATAATGGTAATAGTTACATCACATTTGCTATACTAGTACCCCCAGCTTTGACTATAGGGTCAAATAAAACTAGGCGTAGAGAAATCCTCAAGAGCAATAAGGTACCACTCTTACCTATAGAAAAGAGAGCTACAATGTAATACAGACATGAAAATGAACTAAATACTGTATTACTTGTAACTTACAATAAATATCTACTGAATGTATGACTTCATCTCAACTGACAAAAGAGAGGTTTTGTCTCACAAGTAAAAGGTTTTTTTTTTTTCTTTTTTTAAATGGGCAATAAATGAAAACAAAAAGACACAAGAAAAAGAAAAAAAAAGTCAGAAGACTGTCCTGCTACAATACTGTATATGGTTAGATTTCTAAATTTCTGTGTAAAAATATGTGTTTATTCATGTTTTTTAACTTTTTTCTTCATATTCTGTAAGGATTTAAATTCCAACACATCAGTACTTGATGGGAGATACCTGTTCCATATTATGCCTAAGATGTTTGATATTTAGACAGGATGAACTGAACTGCATATGTTGCAGGGTAATAATAAGCTTCTCTTCTGGAGGGTAAGAACCTAAGTTTGCAGATCAAAAATTGGAGAAAAGGAAGGGCTTCAAGGTCCGCCAACATTCTGACCCTAGACTTTCTTTTTTTTTTTCTTTTCAAAGTTTTATTGATAAACATATAGCAATGAGACAGTTTCAAATCAAATCGAAAGTACAGTTTCAACAAATAATACACTGCATACATTCTTCTTAATGGTTAATTGCTGTACAAGATGCAGACTTGTGTTCCTACTTACAAACACCATTAGAAAAAATCATTCTATTCATTAAGAGAATGCAACTATATATCTATCCCAACCACTTTGAATACACAGATACAAAATGGACATTCATCGGTATAACCCAATTTTTTTTAAGTTCCGTTGTTCAATATTATAGGTGTGTAAACTCAGCAAAATATTCTAAAAGAGTCCAGTAGCCCATAATATCATTGGGTCTTCTGTTGACCCTAGACTTTCAAGGTCAGTGAAGACTGAGGACATAGGAGAACTTGTATTGTAACATCATGTAACTCAGTTGTGCCCCAAACATCATGATCAAGGAGATTACAGAGCCACAGAGGAATGTGATTGATGTTGTATAGTGTGCCCAAGGAGAGTCACATTGAGAGAAAACTTCCTGTCAGGCTCTCACAGAGAGCAAATTGGTCAAGCAATGGCCATGACTCATTCACATGGCTGGCACTGACAAAGGATCTACAAAGTGCAGTACAGCATTACAGGATAAATCCTGAGGATGGGGATGTTACAGGATAAATCCAGGAGTTGGGGATGCCTAGATACAGAATTTAAAATTGTTTATACTGCCATAGGGTCAGCAGCAGTCAAGGTGAAATGGAGGAGAGACACAGCTTGGTAGCTCTACATGCAAGGAACCATACATAATTTTGTGTTACTGACATGCTAGATACAGTATATAACTTAGATAAAACTTGACTGACCTTATCATATACAAAAGTTACATTTCTTGTTATATGGGTCTTGCTTTATCTTGGTCTTAACCATCCAGCAGAAAATTATAAAATTGAAGTATATAAAGTAAAGTGATATTAATATACTGAGCTGTAAAAGCCTCTAGTCAACAACTTCTGCAGACAACCCCCTACTATTGTGGACTACTGGACTATGTTGGATTGTTTTGCTGAATTCAAGCATATATAACATTTAGATGCCAAAAGAATACCCATCACTGACAGGACTGAACTGGAGAGGGGGGATACAGAGGAAGGACCATTTTGTATTTGTATATATAGAATAATTAGGATAGATGTATGACTGCTTTTGCTTGGTTCAGTGAAAGGAAAGATTCGTGTTTGGACGGGATGTCCTGGGTGCTTCTTGTGCTGTGGATGACTACTGAGAAGATAACAATGTGCAATGTATTCATTATTCAAAATGTCCTATTAATCAGCTTGGAAAGTGTCTCATTGATATTTGTTTTTCAATAAAATAAACTAAAGAAAAAGAGAAGTTTTGAGCAGCGCGATTATGAAGTTGACGATTTAGAATATTATAAAGCTTTTATTTATACTAGTAAAAGTAAAAGACATGCAGAACAGTAGAATGAAAAAAGTAACATTTGAAACAATAATCAGTGGGCTATTAAGGTGGAGGAGAGAACAGTGAGGTGTGAGCCTATTGAAAAGTAAAATGAAATTAACAGTGTTAGAGACCAGAGAAAGGAAAGAACAGTCAAACAAAAGAAGTAGGAAGATAAACAGGGGCCAAAATACAGGAAATTTAAAAAATGAGATGGAAGAGAAAAATAAATTGGAAGGAGAAAAGAAAAAAGAGAGAAGAAAACCTGAAGAGGAAAAAACAGGGAGAAACAATTACAAACTCTAAGAAATCTGATAAAAGACAGATAAAAATAATAAAATAGAAATACCAATAAAGATTGAGTCAAATAAAAGTTTCCTGGGAAATATTTGAATAAGTCATTTCTTCCAGTGTTTGCAGTCTTGAGATGCCCCCAGACATGACTTTCTCTGCCTAGTTTTAGGCTTACTGGATTTTGAAGTTTCCCCCTTCCCTGCGTGAGAAAGCCTTCTATCAGTGGACGTGGGGAGGTCAAGGTCCATG
>NW_004524638.1:4055622-4062081 GCF_000260255.1 Octodon degus | reverse complement strand
TAGTCCTTACCTCTGGGCCCCATACCAAGTGACAGAAAATGTGGATGAGTTTGTCCTTGTGTTTAGCAGAGGGAGCACTGTGCATCCATCCCACCTGCCTGCTTTTCCAGGGTAAAGGGGCAGCTGCCTGAACACCCTTCAGATGGTGGAAATCAGCTTTCAGCTGAGTGATGAACAGGGAAACTATGAGGCCCACATGCATGGGAATACTCATGTCCTTGGGGACTCATACAGGCATTAACAGGGACTGAGCTCAACACTGAGAGTATGGCACAGCTGTCTTGTTCTGAATCTATTTTGATCTTAACTACTTGCCTTACTAATTTCATTGGGGTTTACAAAGCACGTTAGAACTTATTATTTGGCAGTGTCCTTACATAGACATGGTGAAATGGCCCAGAACTATTTATTATTTCATTTTTTTCTCAAACAAAATAAGGCTCAGAGAAGTGGGGCGCTCATGATACACAGCTGATATCTCCTGAGGTGGATCTCAAATTTGGAGAACCTGGGCATAGAGGAAATTCTACCCTGGGATTTCCCTTTTCTATGGTTCTTCTGCTGTGTTCAGCAAGTTCTTTCCACAGTTGACTTCATAGTCTTCTCTGTGGTTTATCTTCTTATTGACTGCATTATGTTACTCAATCAAGGATGTTCAATAATTCCTCCTGAATTATAGGATTAAACCTCCAATCTCATGGAATAACACTCCAAGCTTTCAACATGATCTTCAAGCTAGGAGTTTCAGGTGGAGTGAGGAGAATGGATGAAACACCATGGGTCATACTCCTTGGTGGCTTGGAACTAACCCTAGGCACAGAAAGTTCTGACACTACACTGGAGAAGAATAAGCATCAGGCTGAGTGCCCAGGAGTTGGGGATGCCTAGATACAGAATTTAAAATTGTTCATACTGTCATAGGGTCAGCAGCAGTCAAGGTGAAATGGAGGAGAGACACAGCTTGGTAGCTCTACAATGCAAGGAACCATACATAATTTTGTGTTACTGACATACTAGGTGCAGTATAGAATTTAGATAAAACAGTCTAAATAAGAGCTGGTTCAGGGCCCATTGTGCCCTAAGCTATTAAATGAAAGGATTTCACCCAATTGTCATGAGCTGAACAGGATTTAAAACAGGCCAGTGTCCACTGCATTTGGGGTCTTCATTAGGGAGTTGGGCTTATGGAAGACCTGGGGAGGTCTGAGAAGGTTGGAGTGGAGCTGAAGGTGGAGAAGAACGTGAGGCTGGGTGGGAATGGAAGCTGCTGGGTGCAGCCAATATGACAAAAGTGTTGACTTAGTTCAGGGAACCGAGACAAAGGGCAGTGGTGGTAACTATAGCCATGGAAGGATTTTCACATAATTTTTAGGAGGGAAATAAAGAAAAACTGCTGACTGAGTGGTTGCAGGAGATAAAGGAGAAGGAGGAGTTGGGCTGATTTATGTTCTTAGGAACTTCCAACTTGGGTGAAAGATACTTTCTTATTCATTGTCATCGCCACACTGGCAGCCCAGACAGAGGCTTGGACAGAGATGTGCAATACTCGTTTGTCAACAAAATGACATATTCAGGCTGATTTGATAATAGAAACCTTTCTTCCACCTTAGTATTGTGGCCAGGGCTTCTGGATAGCCTGTCACCCTTGTGTGTCCTTCTTTAGTACTTCTCTATTAAGCTGCATTTCCCTCCAGTTAGATCTTGTCATGTGATAAAATTCAGTGAGAGAGCTGGCATTTCCACTCTCAGGCCTTAGCAGTACAGAAGGTCTTGGTTACTTTCCCACTGTTGAGACACAATCTCCCACACTCTGCTTGAAGGAGGAGAGGTTCATTTTGGTTCATGGTTGCTGTTCATGGTCAGCTGGCTCCATGGAAGAAATGAGAGGTGGGACGACCTGGGCAGAGGAAAGCCGCTCATGTGATGGTGGTCAGAAAGGAGAGCCAGAAGAGAAGATTGGGGATCTCTTCCAGGTCACATGGGAAGGGATTCCCTCCAGTCAGTCCCAACTTCCTAACAAGTCAGCTACAGCACTGTCAAGATCCAATGGCCTCCCCTACACAGGAGGCTTTGGGGAGATGAGACAGCTTAGATCTAATCACAGCACATACTCTTGCATGTTGTGTTCTTTCTGTCTACATGATGCAGAAGAGCCTTGTGAAGGTTTGAGTGGGAAAGAGACAAGCCTTGGGGTTGCCGTGTGGTCAAGAGCCTCCCACCAGTTAGTAATGTTTATTGTAGACAACATATAAACTAGTAATTAAAATCTTTCCTGGTTTGAGCCACCATGAACAGGGCTTGTTTGTTACAGCAGTTTGACTAGCCAGCTGATACATCTCTGGAGCCTACTTCACACAGAAGAGGAAAGAGGGTGGTATTTGGTAAATAACCATAAATACCAGTATCTGCCTAGTAGATTTGCATCCATGGCCTCACTTACTCCTAACAAGTGCTTTGAGACTCTTTAACACTCATGTTTGCAGAAAAAAAGGCCTGAAATTTATTGGTTTGCATGAGGTCATGCTGCATTTCACTAGACCAAAGAACATTAGGCTGTGTAACACTTACAGTCTCTTAGGAAATTCATTCTTTGTAATTCTCCTCCCATACTTAGAAAGCAAGAAGACAATCAAGAAGGAAAAGGCCAAAGAGGAAGAGAAAAAGAAAGAAAAGTTACTCAACTGATCTTTTCATTGGCTTCGTTGGAGTCTATATCAGGTAGATTTCCAGTTGTGCACACAGTGCTAAAAGTGTGTGCTCACGGTGACTGGAGACATTTGGATGCACTGCTGTCTTCCTGCTACCCTGGATCTCATGCTTCCACTTTGAGCCTTGGGTTTTAGCTGTCTTGGCCTTCTTTTGGTTCCTTAAATGTGTCATGCTCCTCCCTGCCCCAGGAACTTGGCAAGTGCTCTTCCCTGTGGTAGAGGTATTATCCTCCATTTAGTTGGCTGACTTGCACACATTCTTCTGCTTTTTTCTTAAGTGTCTTCCCCAGGGAAGATTTTCTTGACCCCAAGACTTGAGTCAGTTCCAGGATACACCCTCTTCTTGTATTCTAGACTTCTTCTTTGTGGTAGTCATCTGATTTTTATTGTGTAGTCATTTGCTCAGCTCAGTGTGCATTTCTGTCATCACTAGAACATCAGCTCCATGAGAGCAAGCATGGAATCTCTATGGTTGGGTATTTTATCCCCTAAACCTAGCATACAGCCATAAAGATTGGATAAACATGAAACAAAGATTTTGTCTTTGCAAAGTAATTAAGAAAAAGCAGACTTACAGAAAAGTCACTTTCCCAAGTGTGCTTCGGGACACCACAATCTGCATGTGAAATTTTGAAATGAATCAGGCCCTTGGTTCCTGGATGCTGACTTAAATCTAAACCATGTAGGGTACACTCTTTTTTCACATGTGAAAAGTCAGAGCAAGAGTATGGGTGCAGATTCCTCTTGTTGCTGAGTCTATTGGGGGCACCTCTCACTCACTGTGGCCAGACCAACTTTTCTAAGGAGTCTCCATACTGATTTCCATAATGGTTGCACCAGTCTACATTCCCACCTGTAGTGGAGAAGGGTTCCTTTTGCCCCTGCATCTTTGTGGGAACTTTCTGTTGTGGGTTGACATGGAGGAGACTTGGTAGGCATGGGACAGTAAAGCTTGCCCTAAAGGAGGCAAAATGAGTGCCTAAAACCTTTTCCCCGTGAGTAACAATCTGACATGCCAAGAAAGTTGGAGCCTTGATCCCTGTGAAAATGAGAGAATTTACACTTTTCAGACTTTATTCATTGAGGCACCTGCAAGGCTCCAATACTCTTATATGGATGCAGATGTTGTATAGGGAGACTGACAATAGTTGCTCATGAAAACAGAGTTAATTTCAGATGCTGGGGACATAGCACACGAGAACTAAAAATTCAGCAGCTCCATTACTGGAGATAAAGAGGAGTCCTTTATCTTCTCTGTGCATGAAAATGCTGATTTAGTTCCTGACAATAACAGAGGGCTGGAGAGAGAGATTTGATTATTGAATCATGAAAGTGTACCTTGCTCACAAAGCTAAGGTACTTAGCATGGAATAGCATGGGCCATGGAATGAACAAGTTCTCTTTGACTGAATATGTAGGCGACTTGATCACCTGTACTGGACATTATATTAGGGAGCTTATTTCTTTAATTGCTACTCTTATATCCTATATTGGTGTGGAATTCATCGCAGTGTCTCCATCATTTATGATTTAAAATGCTGAGATCAGAGAGATTCAGTCAGTTGCCTTAGCCACACAGTAAGAAGCAAAGGTTTATTTTATTGATTAATTGATTTACTTTCTGAGACAGAATTGTGCTAAACAGTGTAGACTGACCTTGAACTCGCTTATGTAGACCAGGCTGGCCTTGAACTCAAGACGATGTACCTGCCTCAGCCTTCTGAATGCTGGGATTACAGACAGGCAAGTTCCACTATGTCTGGTTAGAGCTTGCAAGTCTGTCTGAAGTGTAATCCTGTGACAACATACATTAGATTATTTTAAATTGTTTTAGCATGTGTTTGTGATACACAACAAATCCATGAATCATAGGGGATTGCTACCTGTACTTACTACATCTTAATCATTTTCACTTCTCCTTCCTTTCCTTTCTCTTCTCTTCTTTCCCATTCCCAACTCTTCTTTCCATTTCTATAAAGTCTGTCTCCTTTCACTCCATCTATCTTTTATTTTGCTTTTGAAGTGAAGAAATTTATAGTTTTGGTTTTTAGATTTTAAAAAAAGCTATTGAGCTTTCTATTTTAGATTTATTTCATTTAGCATTGTGGTCTCAAGTCCAATTCATTTTCCTATAAATAACTCAAGTCTCCTGTTTTACAGGTGACTAGCAATTCATTGTTTACATATGCCATATGTTCTTTTTTTTACTTTCGATAAATTTTAATTTTTTCTTTTCCTTTTTTTCTTTATTTTTTAATTTAGCTTTTTTGTGATTTTATTTTATTTTAAATTTTATTTTATTGTGAAAAGTAAAAGCAAAGAAAATAAGAAAAAAAAAAGAAACAGGGTAACATACAACAGTATATATGTTACAGATTATATAGTATATATGTTACAGAGTATAGTAATAATTGATATGACTTTAGAACTGGTACACATTTAGAAAACCAAGATGTCAGGTACTCAAGCATGGTTTTGGTATTACACATTGCTGTCCTCTATGTAGTTGCTTAGATCACAGCTATCAGCACTAGCTATTCATTAGTCAAGGTGAAAATTCTACACATAACTGCTATTTTCAAAAGACTGCTGAAGATTTTTCAGTACAATTACCTCAGCCATCCTGTATATATGATTGCATGTTTTTCCCCTACCTTTTTTTCTTATCTTCTATTTTCTCTCCTCTTCATTCTTTAATCCTTAAGATCTGCTTCTTTCTGTTTTATTACATCAGTTACACCCTTCAGATTTTATTTCTCCTCTCAGGTTCTTTCACTAGGGAGACAACACTTACACAAGTGGATCTGGTTTATTTCACTTATGAGTATAGTTTCTAGTTGCATCCACTTACCGATGAAGGCTTCTATTTTGTCCTTCTTTATAGCTGAGTAATATTACATTGTATAAAAATACTACATCTTTTTCATCCTTCCTCAGGTGATGGGCATTTTGATTGCTTCCAAGATTTGGCTATCACAAATTGTGCTTCTATAAATGTGGGTGCAAATATATAATTTTTGTATGATGTTTTCAGTTCTTCTGGAAAAGTTCTCAGAAGAGAACTAGCTGGATTGAATGGGATTTCCAGTTCTAGTTTTTTGAAAAGTCTCTCCACTGATTTCCATAATGGTTGCACAAGTCTACATTCCCACCAGCAGGAGAGAAGTGTTCCTTTTTCCCTGAAGACTCTTGGTTGATTTCTTTATGACAGCGATACTTTCTGGGGTGAGATGATACCTCAATGTTGTTTCAATTTGCGTTTCTTGAAAGGCCAGTTATGTGAAGTATTTTTTTCATGTATTTATTTGCCTCTTGTATTTCTTCCTCTGAGAAGAGCATATCCATCTGAGAGGCCCATTTTCGAATTGGGTCTTTAAATTTTGAGGCCCCAATTTTTTTAGTTCTTTATGTATTCTAGATAGAAGACCTTTGTCTGAGTGATTATTAGTTAAGATTTTTTCCAAATTTTTCAGTCATCTTTTCACTTTTTGGTGATTTATTTTGTGGTGCAAACCCTTCTCTATAAGAGAAGGTCTCAACTGTTAATTATTTGAAGTATTTCCTATGCAGTTTGATTTTTGTTCATAAACTGTTTGCCTACCCCTATGTCTTCAAGATTTCTGCCTACTTTCTCTTCCAGGAGATTTAGTGTTCCTTTTCTGATGTTTAGATCTTTAATCCATTTTGACTTTAGTTTAGTGCATGGTGATAAACACAGGTCTTGCTTTAATTTTTGGCATGTGGAGAGCCA
>NW_004524638.1:4053781-4055137 GCF_000260255.1 Octodon degus | reverse complement strand
TTTTTTTCAGAGTACTGTAATTTTCATTGTATAGATCTTTGCTTCCTTAGCTAGATTAATTCCTAAGTATTTCATTTTTGGGGGTGCAATTGTGGAGGATATTGTTCTTTAATTTCTCTTGCAATGTGTTTGTTATCTACGTAGAGAAATGCTATTGATTTTCAGATATTGACTTTGTAACCAGATATGCTACCAAATTTTCTTATTAATTCTAGGAGCTTCTTGGTGGAGGTCATTGAATCTTCCAAGTGAAGTATCATGTCACTGGCAAATAGTAATAGCATCTTCTTTACCTATTCTTATTTGTTTTAATTTTTCTTTCTTGTCTAATTGTTCTAACTACTATTTCCACAACTATATTGAATAGGAGTGGTGGTAGAGGACATCCTGATCTTATACTTGATTTGAGAGTAAAGGATTTCAGTTTTTCTCCATTTAGAATTATGTTGGCTGTTGGATTGTCTAAATGGCTTTTATCACATTGAGATAGAAACCATCTATTTCAGTTTTCTGTAAGGCTTTCATCATGAATGAGTGTTGGACTTTATCAAAACCCTATTCTGCAGTAATTGAGATGATCATGAGATTTTTGGATTTGGCTCTATTGATATAGTGTATTATGTTTATAGATTTGCATCTGTTGAACCACCCTGACATCCTTGGGATGAATCCTACCTGGGCATGGTGTATAATCTTGATGGTTTGCTGTATTCTATTTGCTAGGATTTTATTGAGGATTTTTGCATCTATTTTCATGAAGGAGATTGTCCTGAAGTTTTCTTCTTATGTTGAATCTTTCTCTGGTTTTAGTCAGTATAATACTTACCTCCAGGAATGATTTTGCAAATATTGATTCCTTTTCAATTTCATTGAAGAGTTTGAGGGGTTTTGGAATTAAATCTTCTCCAAGTTTCTTGTAGAATTTAGCTGTGATTCCATCAGGACCTGGACTTTCCTTTGTTGGTAATATTTTTATTACATCTTCAATTTCATTGGGTAATGTTGGGTTATTTATAGTTTTTGTATATTCTTGATTCAATTTTGGTATTTGTACCTATCTAAGAATTTGTCCATTTCTTCTTTGTCTTTCATTCGGTGAGAGTAAAGATTTTCAAAGATTGATGATCTTCTGAATTTCCACAGGATCTGTAGTAATTTCACCTTTTCATTCCTTATTGCTTGAATTTGAATTTTTTTCTTTCCTTTTTGATGAGGTTAGCTAGGGGTTCATCAATTTTATTTAATCTTTCAAAGGGCCAGCTTTTTTGATTCATTAATTCTTTGTATTGATTTCTTTGTCTCAATTGTATTAATTTCCACTCTAATCTTTATGACTTCCTCCTGTCTTTAGGCTTC
>NW_004524638.1:4037805-4042111 GCF_000260255.1 Octodon degus | reverse complement strand
TTGGCAGACTAGCTTGCCCCAGTTACCTGGTACTGCGTCTGTGTCTGGAGAATGCTCCTGTAGTTCTGGGCCTTGGTCTGGGCTCCAGTGAGTCCAGCAGTACAGAATGGTCCAGCTGTGTCTGGCGGCTTCCAGTTGCACGGCTCCTTCCCGCTGTGCCCACTGAAGTGGGATCACCATATGTTCCTTATCCATCTCACCACGGCTGGGCAGATGAACTGCTTCCAAGGTTTACCACTTGTGAGTTACAGTGCTATAAATGTAGCGATGCGCACATCTCTGTAATGTGATGACTAAACTCTTTTAGGAAGATACCACATAAAGTATATCTGGACCAAATGCAATTTCTATTTTATTTTTTGAGGAATCATCATGCGGATTGCTATACTGGTTGCACTGGTATACATTCTGATGAATAGTATTTTCTTTTTCTTTTCTTTTTTTATGAATTTAGTATAGGGTCTATAGGGTCACACTACACAGATCGGACTTGTAGTGATCCTTCTGTTTTCAGCCTCCCAAGCACTGGAATTAGAGGCATGCACCACACACCTAGTCTCAGTGGCAGTCTTAGCACACCCCGGGGGTGGAGTGGGGCCAGCATGACACACCAGTGATTGAACCCCGGTCCCTGAGTCTGCCTAAGCAGGCGCTTTAATCCACTGAGCAATCTTGCTGGCCCTATGATGAATAGTATATTCCCATAACCTCACAAGCACTTGTCATTTTTTTCATTTTTTGTTGATAACCTTTTTCATCTGGAGTAGGGTAGAATTTCAGTGTTGTTTTGAGTTGCATTTCTGTGATGGGCAAAGATACTGGACATTTTTGTCATGTAAACATTGTCTATTTTTGTTAGATTTTATACCTAGTAAGACACATTTTATTAAAAGTAAAGATGAAAAGTACAGGTAGAAAATCTAGCTTAGTTTTAACTCTATAATATTATTAGTAAATATGAATGCTAGCGTTGGCATTGCCTGACAACTTTAGAAATACCGAGTTTCCTTTGGAAGGTAAGACTTTCTTCTTCCATTTATAGAAGAGCACTTCTTCTGATTTTCTTTTTCTTTATTTATGGTGTATAGAACGCTCTTGGGGGAGAGAATGTTTAGAGAAGTAGAAAAGCATGGAGCTAGAGAATGAGTCACCAGTTGACTTGAAGTCTCTGTTTTCCACAACTTCATGGAATTCATGCAAGATTTCTAGGTTTCAGTTCTCCTCATGCAAGAAATGTGTACCATGAGGTGTCCTGTTTGCCTACATGTACAGATCCATCAAGATAACTTTATATAATGTCATGGAAAGACAATCTATAGTGTTGAGGCAGTTACCTCTTTGATTGCCCTTTCTTCATACTATACATACTGTTGTGACATCCCATTCTTTACAGGCATTTATGACCAATCAGATCTAATAGCCAAAGCTCTCTTTCTATGGTTGCCTTGTCATAATATGAATTCTTCATTTGTGAACAGTTTTGTTACCCAAACCTAATCTGTATCTGCAGCCCTTTGTTTTTTCTCCTGAGTCTTGTCATTGCCAGAATCAAAATTAAATGCTTCTGTGACTCATGTTTTCACAGAATTGGCCATTTCTGTGACCACAGAGGCCTGCTTTGGAGGTTTCTGTCACTTTCAAAGATTGTTGATGGGATTATAGTTCTGTCTCATTGCTTTTCTTTATTTTTTAATTTTTATTTTTTTAGAGATAGTACAAAATAGTATTAAAATAGAAAAGAATTACAAGTGATACAGAATTTCACTTAACAAAGTAATATGAATTTCACAGTATCTGTTGTAATACATACTGTTGCCTTCCAACCATGTTCTTCTTTATTATCTGCCTGTGCTCTTTGTTCTGCATTTTGCTTTATCTGAGGACTCACAAAAAGCCATGAGCTAGCCATGTGGCCTTGCCGATTGCATTTCCACAATTTTCTTACCTTCGCTAAACATCATTCACTGTTTTAGGTATTTATTAGGGTCTCTCACCGTTACTAAAAGGATTCGGTTTTATTTTATTTTAACAGAAAGATATGCAGAAAGAGGATAAAAACTCTGCTATTCTCAGGTTACCTTGGACATAGTAAAAATATTTAAATCTTGGTTATCAGCAAGCAGAAAGTGCCACCGATCTTAAGGAGAAGAAAGAGAGACAGAAGTAGCTTTTATTATTGATATTTGAGTGGGCTGAAATGATAAACTTGATTTCAGGCACACAGACAGGAGGGAGAAGGGTATTCTTCACCCAGAAGGTTGCGTGGACAGAGCAACAGGCACAGGAAGTCAGCAGTTGGTCTCAGGAGTGGTGCCACTTTGGCTGTGGTGAGAAAGAGCTGGGCTATTAGAGCTTGGGGTCATAGAGGCCTCATGACCCAACTGAAGTGGTTGCAGTGTACAGGGCTCAAGGGCAATGAATATGGGAAGTGAGGACAAAACAATATCAGAATTTGTTTCATTACCATCAAAGGCAGCTCCTCAAAAACTTTAGCACCAAGCCAAGGAGACCGTCTGCTCTTTGTGCTACCCCTGCATAGTAAGTGCATCACCACACATATTTCTTCATTAACAGATGAAGAGATTGAGAGTGAGAGAGGCTAAATGCTCAAGGACTTCTATTTAAAGAACTCAGGTGCTGAACTTGGACTTTAATGTTGTGCCTTATGTTTTCTGCTTGGTAGGATCCTGCTATATCCAGGACCTCTGTGGCCTCTGCTGGCCACTAGGCAGTAGTTGTTTGATGTTTTATGTGGGAGTCAGTCTCTGGTTTCCATTTCCCAGATTCTGAAATAGAAAGAGGCCAAGATGCATCTGTAAAATCCAGAGTAATTAATATTTGTAGAGATATCATAGGACATCTCCTTTAGCGCATCTTACTCAGAAATTTATTGTTATTTTCATTCACTTTAGGTGATGCTGCAACTGGTCTAAAGAATGCTATACAACTAGAAATTTTGAAAGTTTTCTGTATCAGCTTTGACAAGGTAGATTTCAATCACTGGCAGTGATTGCATCATGAGACACTAAGTGACTTCAGGAACCAAAAGAAACACGAGCCTTTACAAATAACATTAGAGGAGGTGAGACCTCTGCAGAGTTATAGACAGGCCTAAGGACTGTGCTTTGCTGGCCCAAGTACCAGGGTTACAGTGTTGCATATCAGGGCAGGCAACAGCAAAGCTGTGGAAAAACTGGCTGTTTGGCAAATTGCATTTTCACTTATTAGGAAAGTGCATGCTTGCTTTATGCAGAAGACAAGGAGCTGAGCAATCTAAAGTGAAGAAGTGGCCCTGGGACTCTCTTGTGCACACCGTGGGAAGCCTCTTGTCCAGAACCTCAGCTTTCCACTTCAAGGTGAAACTAACACCACCTTCCATATACAGGTCTTGTGCAAATTCACTTAGAACATGGATAACTGGCCTAGGCTCTGACACTGCAGGACTTACTAAAAATCATGACAATGTGGACTTTATTCTTTCCTTCAGGTCCTGCGTGTTGTATCTAAGTTTTTGCTTTACATGAGAGTCTACCATAGCGATACTGATACATTTTATTCCTAAATTTCACTCCATTCATTGGTGATACAGGAAGATTTTCTCAATTTCTGATTTTCTATGCTTCCTTTCTTCACTTGAGACACCACTTTACTACACTGCCAGTGTCTCAAACTTCTGTATCCAAAATCCTGGGTGAAGGCAAAGCCATATAGGAAAAGCACACAGAAATAAAAGTAAGTATATCGTTGAGATGAGGAGCCAATCATACTTTCCGGGGCCTCGAAAAGGTCATTATAAATATTATATATATATAGCTGAGAGGCAATGAGGACCAGAAGCTGGACCCTTGGGCGGTTCAGCAGATGCCTGGAGCAAATCCACAAGGAGTCCTGGATGTTCTCACGTGGTCTCAGTTGAAGACAAGATTGTCAGGATTTTTGTCCAATCACAAGGACTGGGTGAAGGTTGCCTTATGAAAGGGAATAAAACCTGAGATGGGGAACTTTTTGGCCAAGGTCTGGCACTGCGGCCAGAGCTCCTGGTGGCATATGGAGTGAGCTGCTGCACCCTGAAGGGATACCAATGCAATCCTTCATGCTGTCCCCTCCTGCACAGTGGGTCACTAGGCCAGGGAGAGGTCCACTGCCCATTCTATCTAAAATTAAAATCTCTTAATCTTTTATCACTTCTTCCCTGTTCCCTCTCTCACTTTCACCTTTAATATATATTTTTTTGCTTTTTATGTTTTATTTTTTTGAAAGTGAAAAAATAAAATGGTTTATTTAAAGAGAATAAAAAAAAAGAAAA
>NW_004524638.1:4024306-4037440 GCF_000260255.1 Octodon degus | reverse complement strand
TGGATGATCAGAAAAGTAGATGATGCTCCAGTATGAAAGGGTCCTTTAAAGACTTCTCCAAATCCAGCCTCTCTAACAGCAATGGAACACCCATCTCTGACAAAATAAAACAAAAAAAGGAGATATAAATCAAGGATCATTTTGTTGTGAAAAATTATGTATATACAAGATAGGATATGTATACAGCTACCTTCTCCTAGTTCAATGAGAAGAAAGATTTGTACCAATAGTGCTTAGACAAGAGATCATGTCTGCACCTTGTCCTCTGAATAACCACTAGGAAGACAGTAATATTCAATGTATCACCTGTAGTATTTATCATGAGCAGAAACACTTTATGTTCCTTCTTTTCTGTTATCTTTCTGAGACTGCTCCATAACTCCATCCAAATTACTTGTGGACAAGCTCTTGTTTTGCATATAACTCTTTGCTTAGCTCCTAGAACAGGGCTAAAATATTCGTCAGTGCTTAATAAATAGTTGTTCGTTTTGTGAAATAAATAGAACATAAGCAATACTTACTTTATGGGAAACATTCCAAGCTAAGCACTTACGGAAACTATCACAATCTTTCTAATAGTCAGGAGACGCTGCTATTATGAAGAAACTGAAGTACAAAAAGTTACTTATGTTGCCAAAGTCATGCAGCTCAGAAGCTGTGTCAAGAACAGAACAGAAAGCAAGATGCATACCGCAAAGCACTTCCCCTCACTCAGCTCCCCTTCTCACTCTCAGACCCACCCTGACCCATGCTGGCCAGCCCTTCCTTTTCTCTTTTCTCTTCGTTGCCACCTTGAACGTGTGTGTACTATGCTGTATAATTGCATTCCCCACATATCTTGTTTGAACCTTTGCTACCTTAGAGATGCAGTCCAAGAGGCGAGAGCTCAGGAGAGTTTAAATTCCTATCCCCCCTCTTTTGTCTGCTGAGCTATTTGGCTGGCTCTTAAAAGCTGATTTTTTTTTTTTTTTTTTTTTTTTTCTGTTTCTTAATAGTAGTACTTTAGGAGCTGACTGATTCAGATGCCTGCTGTCACTGTTTCTCTTTTTTATGAAGCCATTATAAGATGTGGAGGCTGTTTGGGTTTATAGTGCTTTTGCCCTGGCATCATTATCTCATTCAATCAATGCTTTTTCTTTTTTTAAGATATGGGCAACACAAGGACGGCCACTTGCATTTTGCAGATGAGTAAACAAAGGCTCCTATGAGATTAAGAAACAACATTTCTAAGCCACTTGCAATGTTTCCTCTGATTTTCTCTATTTTCTTTTTTGGGAGATGGATGGTAGGAATTAAACATAAAATATTTAAGTTTTAAATTCTTTAAATTGAGTTTTTTTTCTTTTTTCTTTTTCTTTTCTTTCTTTCTTTCTTTTTTTTTTTTGTATTTTAGTAAGGGTCAAGGGGGTCTATAGGGTTTCACTACATAGATCAGACTCACAGTGATTCTACTGTGTTTAGCCTCCCAAAGAGCTGGGATTACAGGCACGCTACCACACCCAGTCTCAATTGCCTTCTCAGCATGCCCCCCCGGAGGTGAGGCCAGCACAGCACTCAGAGAATCCAACCCCTGGCCACTATGTCTGCCTAGGCAGGAGCTTTAATCCCCTGAGCTATTTGGCCAGCAGCAAAATTGGAAAAGGATCTTTTTTCATTTTCTTTGTGGTAGTTCAGGAGCTGGGGATCGAACCACAGTCCCAAGTGCCTGACTATATGTCCCCAAGCGGTGCTTTAAACAACTGAGCTAACCAGCAAATTCCCTAAATTGAGATGTTTTAAATGCTTCAAATTCTAAATGCTTGGAAGGTCACTTCACACATTTGTGAATATTTCCTGGTTGATTTTCTCTATTTCACAAATGAGGACTCTGGGATAAAGAGGTCCTGTAGAGGCATCACTGAATCTGGGGTTCGGGTTGCGAAGCTCATGGCCTTTCGGCACTCCACCTGTTTGGGTCTGCCTAATGCCCCATGAATCTTTCCGTGAGTAATGTAAAATAAGTTTTATGTTTAAGACAGTGAATGTAATAATAATTAAAATTCAAAAGCCTTATTTACTTTACATGAACTCATGAACTCAGCGTGTATTCCTCTCTTGGTCCCAGAGATATCCAAGGAGACACTTGTGACAGAAATTATTTGTTATAAAGAACTCCTTATGTCCCAGTATCTTTCAGAAGCATAAAGGAGGTCTGGAACATACTTTTCATGCCTTGAATTTAATTTCATCTTGAATCAGGACAGCAATCTTCCTGAAGCTAAGCTCCAGAGCGCAGCTTGCAATCTGGAGAAGAGTAAGCGTGAAGAACCCGTTCTACATGTCCTGTGTAATGCTCCGTATCCTTGTTGCAAGACTGCCGGGATAGTGATTCTCATCACAAGGGCAGAGGTGACAGGACACCAAGGTTGGCTTCCATTAAGCTGCTGGAAACTAGAAATACACACTCATTGGTTTGGAGAAATAATTAAGAGAAGGCATGTTGAAATTCTCTCTCCATAGTGGATAAAGTCAGTTTCATCTATAGACTATCAGAATGTCTCCTGCCTTGTGCAATCAATTCAATAGGAGTTAGCATAGTTGCAAAACCATGAGGTGTGTCCAGTTCTCTGGCCCTTTGAGATGGAGCAGAGATTTGAGACTGCCTTAGCTACAACAAAATGTGGCAAGCTAAAAATGCCCTTCAATGAATTCTGAAACAGCGTAGGAATGGTCATGAAGCTTCTCTCGGGATATCCTCTAGAAAATGCATCTTTGGATGGCTACTCTTAGGCTGCTGGTTGAAAGTTGGTGTGGAGTGGTCACACTGGGAGAGGACAGTTGTCTAGGAATCATACTTGATGCTGTCTAGAGAAGAGAGAGAGAATTTCCCCACTGATGTTGGCTAAATTGAATACTAAATTACTAAGGAGGTAATTATTATTCATTTGTATATTATATTTGGGGTCATTTATTGCACAACAGATAAGTCATGCCATCCATGACAACTGGAATGTATATTATATTTCACAACATTTAGAAGGAGCTAATGTAGCATCTTGCATTTCAACTGAAATAACTATAAATACAATGCACTGAATGCAAGGGTGTCTCCAAAAATACTTGTTGAATAATGAATGAATAAATGAATAAGTAATTCTGAGGAAATATCTCTCAAGGAATAAACTTGACCTTTATAACTGATTAATTCTCTAATTGGTACCAAACATTGAATGACACTGCTAAAGAATGAGACGGCCCAAGTGGAAGGAAAGAATAATTTCCTCTTCTTCTATAATCACTTGGAAGTGTTCTGATAACTGGGAGCATGTTCATGTAAGAAGAATTCATAGTTTCTACACAACGGAGTACTACTTAGCCGGGAGTACAGTCTTGAGACTTATAGATAAATGAATGCAACATGAGACCATACTCAGGGAGATGCTTGTGCCGTGGAGCTATGGCCCTTATCCCTAAAACATACTCCTAAGTGAAATATATCAGACTCTTACAGGCAAGTATCACATTGTCTCCCTGGGGTGAGAATTTGCAAGAGTAAATGAGGTCTAAAATGTACCACAGATACTGTGAAATGGGAAGAAATTGTTTACAAGGAAAAAGGAACTAGGATGGGGAAAGGGGAAAGCAAAAAAGGTGAAAGGGAGAAAAATGCAACTGAGTTATTCATAGTATCTCTTAGCTCACAGAAAAAGAAGGTTCATGCTAAAGGTGATTGGAGAGTTTTCCAATTCCCGCATCTTATACTCTGAGAAACTATTTTTCAGATGACAGTATGCAGTGTATTAACTATTGTGATTCGTCTATTATTTTGTTATGAAATTCCGTCTTATCTTTTTTCAATAAAATAAAATGAAAACCAAAAGAAGGATTGATGAACCACAGGAGAGCCAGGATAATGCACAGCCTTCAAAATCTATCCCAGGAAAACAAGTTGAAAGGCTTTTATTGAGCCTAGAGGACAAAGGGGGAGCAGAAAGGAATTGTTTCAGATTCTTGAAGGAGATGAACAGCTTCTTTACTGCTGTCTAGAACTTGAATTGGAATAAACAATCCAAGCCGAGAGTGGTGGGACACACCAGAGAACCCAGCAACCTGGGAGGATGAGGGAGGAGGTTATAAACTCAAGCTCAGCAAAAGGAACTTGGCAATTTAGTGAAACCATGTCCCAAAATTTAGAAAAAAAACAAAAACAAAAACAACAAAGCTAAAGGACTAGGAATGTTGCTTAATACCAAAGTGGCCCTGGGCTCTATCCCCAGTACAGAAACAAAAAGCAGTTGCTCAACATTCTTTGTAAAGGAGCAGATGGTAAATATCCTAGGCCTTGGAGGTCCCATGGTTTCCACAAAGCTACTCAGCCTTGCCTTGGTAGCGCATGAGAGAGCACGGTCAATATGCAAGCACGTGACTGTGACTGTGTTTCAATGAAACTGCATTCCTAAATAAAGGCTACAGGCCTATTTTGACCCTTCTATTACAGTCAACATAGATGGGTTTTCTTTTCTTTGTTATGATTCATAATTTTATGTTTTTAATACTAAACTATCTTTTTAATGGGAAAATGGTAATTTAGTGAAGAGTAACAATAGCTGATACATTGCACATTGTTATCTTTAAGCAGTTACTCGGAGCACAGTATACAGGCACAAAAATATTCTCCATTTGCTATTAGCACAAACTTTCCGACGAAGCAGGAGACATTAACAGCACAACTACCTTGTATTTCTTTCCTTTTCCCTTCTTTTCTTTCCCTTTTTCCCACCACAGTTGCTTTTGCCTTTTCATAATTTCTTCCCTTTTCAAAATATCTAATGTACATTTTCAGCCTTCTTTACCCTTTTGATTCCTCCCACCAAGAATACAGTATGATGCTTGCATATATGAGTCTGAGTTACTTTGCTTATGAGTATCTTTCTTTTACGTAAGCCCAAGGTTCCTAGTAAATTATGCTATCAGACTTCAGCCTTGTCTGGGAGATGAAACGATCTTAGGTTTGTTTATTTGTTTATTTATTGCATTTTAGGGAAGGGCCTACAGGGTGTTCAGGGTCTCACTACTAGATCAGACTCATAGTGATTCACCCATTTACAGCCACCCAAGAGCTGGAGTTACAGGTGTGCACCACCACGCCCAGTTTTAATTGCTGTCTCAGGGTGCCCCAGGGGCCGGGCTGTACAGGGCCACATGGCAGGCCCAGGTATCGAGCTCCAGGCCTCTGCACCTGCTTGGAGGTACTTTAATCTGCTGAGCTATTGAGCTGGCGCTAAAATATCTTAGGTTCTTTTCAAATAGGTAGGAAGAACAAGACTGGGACAAAATAGTTTCATTAGATATATCTTGCAATATAAGCTTTTCAAAATATAAAAACAACTCTTATAACTCAATAATAATAAGATATTCCTGCAAATGGGCAAAATATGTTTTTAAAGTCTTTAATAGACACTTTACAAAGATAAAAGACAGGGCATAAGTACAATATTTCAAAAGACAACTTCCAAATTTGTCTTCAGAAAAATGCAAATTGAAGCTGTAATAAATCACCAATAAAGTGATTTAAATGACTGAAATAAAAAAAAATTGCATACTAAGTGTCAGTGAGAATGTAAGCGACCATTGCTGGTGAGAAGGTAGAAGACCACAATCATCCCAGCAATGCTGTTGACCATTTCTGATGAAATTATCATCCATCAGCTATTCTTCTCTCAGGCATTCACTCACAAGAAGTGAAAGCTCACATCCACAAAAGGCCTGGATACAAATGTTCACATAGGTTTTACTTAGAATAGCCCCCCCTCTGGCAGAGTCCAAACGACTGTTATCAGACAGATAAACACATGGTGGTGTGTCCATTCAGTTGAATATTTTTGCTCAGTAACAAAGTGAATAAACCATGGATACTACATCATGAAAGAATCTCAGAATGTATTGAAGAAGAGAGGTCAGACACAAAATAGGTGTCACATTCCATGTACATGAAACTCTAGAAAAGGAAAAGCTTGCCTTCTCAGACACGCTAGACTAGTGCAGAGCACTTTAGGCACTGTTTGGAGGCAGAGGAAGGTATGGATTGATTTCAGGCAGGTACTTATGCCCCTGAGCTATCTCCCAGGCCTTTGGTATGGATTGTTTTCAAAAAGCCATGAAGAAACTTCAAGTTTTATATTGTGACTAAGGTAATTCTCACAAGACTGTATATATACATCTGCCAAAAGTCATCAAAACATGCCAACTACTTAAGGTAGGAAATTTTGTTGTATACAACTTTTGGTTCAATAAATTTAATTCAGCAAAAATTAATTGGCCATCACAATTCTGATAAGAATGCGTAGAACTTCTTGTGTGCTTATCTTATACTAGCACTATAAGCTTCTGTGTGTATATATTTAATTACGTAGCTATCTCCTGAAGTAGTAGAATTACTTGCATATTAAAGAATGGAAAGTCTAAGCACTAGAAAGATTTCATAGTGTCCTCAAGGTCGTGCATTAGTTGTTTGCAGAGCTGTAGTTTGAAACTGGATCTTTCTAATTCACTGATGTTGGACTTGTTAAGAGACTAATCCATATAACTTGCAAAGTTCCTCTATGTTTGTATTCTAGAAATAATTCAAAAGTTTTCAGAAACAGGAGCAGTCAACAAGAATCAAGTAGTCTACTGGCTAATCTGAACCTTTTCTGAGTCACGCAGGGAGGAGCCCCACAGCTGATCATTGGGAAGGATGGCACAGGTGCTTGCGAAGATGCTGTGCGATGGCTTCTGGGGCACGTGAGTGTTAGCTCTCAGGCTAAAACACAAAATGTGGTTTTCTTTCCTGTTAGGCCTCTTGCTAAAGTCTCCTTTGATTTCTGAAGAGATTGATGTGAGCTTGATATTATAGTACCATGTCCTCTAAGGAAAGTTCAACTCATATCTTCTGACAATGATTGCTAATTTTTTATTCCCATAGTCCCAGTTATTTATCAGTTTATAGTGCAAAATGTACAAGCACTTAAGAAGACTGTCCAAATATTCATCAGACCAACTAGGTTATGAAGTATAGATTTCAAGAATCTTTTTCTATTTCCTCTGCTCCTAATAAGCTAGGTCCTTTGGGCAACCTGCTCTCTGCATCCCGTTATCCCCATGTGTGAAATAAAATAAAGCATATTTAATTACTGTGTGATCTTTAATTAGGAGCTTAATTTACCAATCTGACAACAAACCTACTGTTTGTACAGCTTTATTGGCAAATGAAGAAGAAAACCGTAATAGTCAGATTTACTGTAGCACAAAATGACTCGATTATCAGTGGCTTCTAACTACAAGTTTTATTTCCTGCTTAGGGGTTTTCTGATCAGGCTTAGTAACATGGAATGCCTGCATTTTTACAAAAAAAAAAAAATTACCTAGGACAGGAGACTGGATAGGGTGCTGCTTGCTCAAAGCTTTTCCTCTTTGTGTATTGTTCCTTATTTGAGAGTCACTAATTTTTTTATTAGTTTTGTGGAGAAATAAATAGCAATGAGACAGTTTCAAAACAAGTTAGTAGGACAGTTTCAATAATTAATATATTGCATATGTTGTCTTCATAGTGGTTATAGTACAAGATGCAGACATGATATCCTGTCCAAACACTGTTAATACAAATCTTTCTTCTCATTGAACTAAGAGAAAGTAGCTGTATATCTATCCTAACTATTTTGTATATACAGATACAAAATGGTCCTTTTTCTTTTCTTTATTTTTCGCTGAACCAGGGATTGAACTCAGGCCCTTGCTCTTGCCAGGCAAGCTCTTATTCTACTGAGCCATATCTCCAGCCCAATGGTTCTTCATTTGTATTCCATTTTTTGTTTAGTTTTGTCAGAGATGGGTATTCCATTGCCATTTAAATATTGTAGGCATGTGAATTCAGCAAAATAATCCAATATAGTCCAGTAGTCCGTACTAGTAGTGGGATTGGAAATGTCAAAAGTTGTTGACTTGAGCCTTTTACAGCTCAGCATATTAGTATGGCTTTACTTTTTACACCTCATTTTTATACTTTTCTGCTGGATTGTTAAGATCAAGATAAAGCAAGACCTATATAACAAGAAATGTATCTTCTATATCTGACAAGGTCAGTCAAATCCCCTCAGAATTTACCCTGAAACCTTGTACCGCAGTTTGAAGATCCTTCGTAGGTGTCAGCCATGTGGTTGAGTGATGGCCGTTGCTTGACCAATGTGGAGAGCCAATAATTTGGACCCACCTGGAAACCCTTCATTCTTTTGGTTCTTCCAAATTTCTTTTAGAGTAACTTTTAAAAACTGAAATGGAAATATTACAGAGTTAAAATGTACAGGTATCATCTGTTGCAATTATTTCCAACGTACACTCAGTGTTTAGCATGGAAAGATCGTGTTAGCCCAGAGGCAGCTCCCCGTGTGTGCAGTCAGTCACACTGGAGGAAAGTACTTGAATTTCCACCTGACACACCTGGCTGGTCTGGGCTTTGAGGGTCTGCTCCGGGTCTTCTTGGTTCCCCGCGCACCATGGCAGGATGACTTTCCAAATCTACCACTTCCATAAAGCAAGTGTAAAATATGACCCCAATTTGACCCTAAGGAAAAGGCCACATGAAACTTGTTTCCCTACTTTCTTTTTACTATCCACATGAATGACATAAGAAGAGGACTTGGGTAAAGAGCCAGTCACCCTCTCCCTGTCTTTGTAGTACTTTCTACCTCCCCCGAGGCCCAGCCTATGACAGTGAGTGGTGCCCAGAGAAGGTTCTTATCATTTGGGCTCATGTTAGGCTGCCTGCATCTGTCTCCACTGAGTTGTGTGTCCCTGAATGGTTGCTCCCACTCACATGTGCTACACTTGGTTCTGCTAACCCCTCGGTATTGCTTGCTTATTGGCATTTGAGCCACAACAAGTTAAGCCCTTTGCCCAGAGTCACACACCCCCAGAAGTCAGGACAGGTAGAATGGAGAGTGTGGGGCTGGCGAGGCTTTCTCTTATCTCATGGTGTAGGGGAGTGAGGGTGAGGGGACTGACTGACAGGGAGGAGACAGTCATGCATTTGCACTGATTTTGTTTTCCAGTCCTGGGGATTGAGCCTAGGGCCTTTGAACTAAGCTGCATCCCAAGCAGTTGTTTTTTTTTTCCCCTTTGGAGTCAAGATCTTGTTAAGTGACTAAGCTGCCCCTGCCTTAGACACCCAGAGTGCTGCGATTACAGTTGTGTGCCACCACACCCCACTCAGTTCACACTTGTGTCTGTGGATGAAAGACAGGGTGTTTCTCAGAGGTGACACATGTGTGAAGGGGACAAAGGAAGCCTGGTTTCTAATTTTGTCTTCTTGTGGCGCGTTACCAAAAAGCCCCTCAAGGTGGCCGGAAGTTGGAAGCCCTCAAGGGGAGAAGCTGTGGAGGAACACACAGAAGCCCTGGCCAAGGGGACCCTGGTGTGAGGCCACGCCTGGCTTTCCTGTGACTTTCTGCCTTTCAGTGGCTACTAAGGTTTTTCTTTTCCAGCTCCTCATTTGCATAATGGGATACCCATATGGTGTTGTATTTACCTGATCAAGAACATTGACCCCTCTGGCAGAAGAAACCAGAAGCTCTGACATTCAGAAAGCCGCCCAGCATGGCTTCAGTGCTCCGCTCCTCCTGCCCACACCTGTCCCTATACTCTTTTTTTTTTAGGCTTTTCGTTTTGATTTATTTATTTTTTAATAATTTTATTGAGAAAAAAGTAGCAATGAGATAGTTTCAAAACAGATTAGTAGGACAGTTACAATAATTAATACATTGCATATCGATGTCTTTGTAGTAGTTATTCATAGTATAAGATGCAGACATGATATCTTGTCTAAACGCTATTAGTTCAAAACTTTCTTCTTGTCTTTGATAAACAAGCAACTTGCTTGAGGGACAGGATCCCTTTCTTCCAGCGAATGGTTGCCTGTGGGTGTTTGTCCTGCCCAGGGTTCATTCCAGGGCCGTCGGCAGCCAGAGCCCACATAGGTGCCACCTGGTCCTATTCTGGACCCATGAAGGATGCTGGGAAGTTTATGAGATAGACTGTGGCCAGTGCAGAGCCAGCACATCAAAGGGCAGGTTGCTTTGCAACGCACTTGGTATTTTTGAAGAGAAAGTACCTCAGTTTTGCCATTTTAGGTTTTGATTTTTGCATTTAATTCACAATAGTTCCTGAAGATTCTTTAGGATAAGGTTTTTATCTTATATTAAAATAGTTCAACCCTCCCTTAATCCTGAAATGATTTTTGGTGATTCAGTCATTTGTTCAGTTCTTTTGGACTCTGTATATTATTAAAGATATGAGAAATATTAAACTACTAAAATATCAAATAAATAAAAAGACTAGCCATACAGCTAAAGGAAGATGTCTTTACTTTTTAATGTATGTATGTTAGCTTAAAGTTTATTTATTAAACAAACATTTGCTGGTGAGATGGCTCAATAGAATAAGCGCTTCCCTGGCCTGAGTTCAATCAGGCAAGGGCCTGAGTTCAATCCCCGGTTCCGCAAAAAAAAAAAGTAAATAAAAATAAATAAATTAAATGAATAAACAAACATTTATTTTCTTCACTTTGAACTAGGCTCAGATCAGAGTTTGGAGAAGTTCTGGTTTCCACTTAAAATTTGTTTAGACTTTGCTAATTTTACAGAATTGGGGACACCGTTACTTAGAAAAAGGGTCAGAGTTTTAGGAAACTCGTGAACTTTTTAACAATGCTGATTTTATTTGCATATTGAATTTTCTCAAAAGAGGGTTTATGACTTTCATTGAACTCATAAAGGATTCACAGACACAATGTTTAAAACCACAGACTGGCAATGGCAGCAAACTGTCTGGATGGCTTTCTATTGTAGCTACATCCGGATGCCCGGCAGAGCCTCGCGCACTCAGGTGGATGTGTGTAAACAGCGAATGGAATTAAGAGGATACCTGAGCTGTCCTGCTTGAAGAGGCTGTCTCCTCCAGCGCCTTCCTTGCTTCTCTGCTTCCTGGCCTGCTCATGGTGAGCATAACTCTTTCTCCCCTGTGCAATTCTCCTGTGCCACTTCTACCCCAGAGCAGACCAACCATGGACTGATTCTCCAAAAATGAGCCTCTATCTTTTAATTTTTAGTTGCTGGTATTAAGATCCAGCAATAAAACAAGCATCTGGGTCTCTTACCAATGCAGCTCAATACGTAGGCTCTTCTCTCCTTTGTCACCTACAGTCACCCTGGTGGGCTTTCTGTATTTGGGAATCTGGTTAATATTTATTTATTTATTTATTTATTTATTTATTTATTTATGGTACCAGGGATCAAACTCAGGATCTTCCACTTGCCAGGCACGCACTTCCTCCACTGAGCTATCTCCCAGGCCCCATGGCCAATCATCTTTAAATCTTGCTTTGAAGTTACACTTCTTTAAAACCAGGTCCATGTCAATCACAGCTGTATCTCTAGTGAAAGGCGCATCCAGGACCCAATAAGTGTTTACCTTTTTCTGTAGGGCTCAGCTTTGTGTCTCATAGCAAAGAGGAGCTCTGTGAACCCTGGAATAACTCATTGTCCCCCAGGTTTGTCCTTTACTTCTCTGTGTGAGCCCTCATATAGCCTTGATTCTGCTCCATCTCTGGCCACTCTGAGATATTCTGGCATCTCTCAAGGAATAAAGAATTTACTTGGAGTGTGTGTACATACACGTGCTTAGGCTCCAAGTTCTTTAGCACACTCCTGGCGCTTTGTTCCTTCACTGTCACGTACAGAGACATGTTTATTAATTGTAGCTCTGCGAGGGCATGTGGCACCTTCTATTTTCAAAGGCATTTATAAACATGGAGAGATGAAAGTGTGCACCACTCATCTGGGTGAACAGGGGATGTTAATCACCACCATGCCCATTCTGCAGCAGGGACCAGAGAGCCTGAAGTCTAGAAGGGATGGGACAGTCTGCTGGTATGATATTTGGCCTCACGTGAATGGGGTGATTGATTCCCTGCCACCTGTTGCTTCAGTTCAAGCAAACCGCACCGTCCTGAAATTTTTAATTTTCTATCTTTTATCTATCTGTCTGTCTGTCTGTCTGTCTGTCTGTCTGTCTGTCTGTCCATCTGTCTATCTCCTTTCTGCCTAACTTATTTCCTGCCTCCCTCCCTTCCCCTCTTCACTTCTTTCCTTCTTTTTCCCATTAAAGCCCTTCTGAAGTGGCAGATGCGTGAACCTAACTCTGCCGCTGGAGCCGTTACATCTGGGTAGTTGGTCATGTGTCAATAGCTAATTGCAGCACCTGGGCAGACTGGACAATCCACTCACACTAGGAGAGTGACAAGTTAGGCAGCAAGAGGACAGGCCCACACTGCTCCTGGCCTTGGTGCCCACCTCAGTGCTGCAGACCTCAGTCTAAAGGCACTCAGGGCTTCAACACCATCCCCGGGCTGCTCTCCGCTGGCACAACACCGTCATGAGGCGCACTGCCTGTCCCCAGAGAGCGGTGTTCTACCTGAGCGCTGAACAGAGTGTGCTGAGCACTCTGTCTTTTCTCACTAGTGTTTAACAGCCAGAACAAAGTGAACACTCGCAGAACACCTGCTCTTGCTCGGGTTCTGCGGGAAGTGCTTTGCCTGGGCCTTGTCCCTGCTAAGCATAGTCAGGTAGGGACCCTTGTCATCCCGCCTATAGATCAGAACACAGAAGTCGAGAGAGAAGAAATGGCTCATCTACAGCTCGCAGCTCAGGAGCAATAGAACGAGGATTTGAACCCGTATCTGTCTGGGGCCAGAACTGCACATGAACTGCCGTGAACATGATATTAGCTAATGCCACGCCCCTTGCATGGCACACATAGGTGCTAAGACTTGCTTTACATCCATTGTCCTTATACATCACCTTCATAATCTTTCTGTCATGAGCATTTCTAAAGCTTATAAAATAACTATCTTCTACAATAATCATTGCATTTTCCCAGTTTCTTAATGATTGAATACCCAGGCCTGCCATGCTGGCCCCTCCCAAGTTGCCCGCTGTGATGGCGGTTGAGACTGGGTGTGAGGGCACATGCCTGTAATCCCAGCACTTGGGAGGCTGTAAACAAGAGGATCACTATGAGTCCGATCTACGCAGTGAGACCCTGTAGACCCTGTCCTAAATGCAA
>NW_004524638.1:3995292-4023981 GCF_000260255.1 Octodon degus | reverse complement strand
ATAATATTTGCCCTTGTAAATGAGCCCTCCCAGATCTTAGGTTGCTGTATGCGGTGCTCATCTGTCCACTGAGGAGAGACTCCTGGAAGACATTCCATGCACCCAGGGAATAGTGTGTGGCATGTTATAGGGCTTCATAAGCAGCTCTTGGGCTGTGCAGAGTTATGGGGGACACAGTGGAAATGTTATTGCTTGCGTAAAACATAGACAGTGAGAAAATGCACACATCCCACTGATTCCTGACGTCTGTGGCAGTGATGAGCTGTGTGGTTTGTGAGTAAGTTCGCTTCCCTCTCTGGCTCATATTTCCACTGACAATGACATTGCCATTTTATCTTCACGTTGGGGCTGTTATGAATGCACTAAGATACCGCATAGCTGAAACTTAAGTGAATGACAAAATGATAGAAATGCAGCGGCACTGACGTCAGCCACACCATGATAAAGACCTTCTCCTTGCCTTGATTACTTACCTACCTGGCATTTTTCATATATCATCCTCACAGCTACTCTGTGGGTCATTATCTCTTTGGTTTAAAGATGAAGAAACTTGGAGATATTATCGTTATTAATTGTATAATTATTAAATACCCAGTAAGATCCTGCCATCCACTCAGTTTTCTGGGAGAGGACAGAGTGTGGGAACTGAAAAGCAGTGACCGCCCTGGTTGGCCAAAGGCAACCTTCCTGTGAAGTTTCATTCAGGTGGTGCTCGGAACAGCTGTGGCCAACTGGGTTCATGAGAGGTTCTTGAAAAGAGAAACTTGCTCTTCCACTGAAACATTTTGTCCTTACAGTGATCCAGGGGAATGCCCAAATCATGCTGGAATGAACCCACTTGAGATGCATGGATTGAATTAAAACAACCTAGCCTGATGCCAACTGGCCACAGGGTTTAGGCAACTCCATTACCTCATTCTCTTTGCTGTCCTGAAGAAACAAAGATAATAACACTTTCCCAAGGCTGGGGCTGGGTATGTCTTAATTTGTGAGTGTTTGTAAATGGCTTTGAAGATGGCAAATGTTATTTAAGTGCTACGTATTATTATTTATTGTGGTTTCAAGCACGGTTTCTCCTCCCTATTGTCAGGCTACAAAACAATAAGGGAAATGGTCAAAGGGCCTCTGAAGTATGCAAACATCTATAAATTAGGTAACGTTGGCCTGAGCTCTGTGATGGTATCTGCAAACCTAGCATTAGCTCTGCAGCATTTTTGTGTAGGTAGGCAGTTGCTTAATTTGCACAACATGCCAACAGCAGGCCCTGGCACAGGCTGGGCACACAGTGGTGATGCAAGTGCTCTCTGCTCTTTGGACCGCACTGAGCTGCTGACAGCAAGCTTTGCTGCTTTCCCTTTGAGATGCAAATGAGGAGCTGAAGGAGCCCCTTGTCCTTTCATCATTTGCATTTAATGGAAGAGAGTTAATGTTTCTGGGCCCTCCCTCAGTGCCAGACACTTTCATGCGTATGCTTTCATTCATTCTCACAATGATCTGGTAAACAAAGCTTGAGCGAGACAGGTAAGAAAACTGACTCACAGAAGTTCACTAATTTGCTCCTGATCACATAACTGGTCAAAGGCTGAGCTAGGTTTTGAATTCAGGGTTGTCTGGGTACAAATGCCACATCTTGTTAGATTAAACTACAGGTAGCATGCCTACTCCAGAGCTCCATTCAAATGGGTTGACCATGTTTCCCCAGTACCCTGAAAAACTCTGTTCTGTGCCCTCCCATTGGCCTTGTACAGAGTAAAGGTCAGTACCCTAATAAGGCCTTGAGATCTGGCTGTGTCCTCCTGCAGCTTCACCCAATCCCATGCAGCTTTGTTTCAGTTTCTTGATGAGACGGTAGCCCCACCACCTGCAAAAACTTTATCTCCTCCCTTGTGCTCTCCAGCTAACTGGCTAACCCCTCTCGCATCATTTTCTTGGGGCTATTTCTCTGAAATTCTACACAGTCATTCTCTAAGTGTGTGGTCCCTGGACCATCGAGCTCAGCATCATCTTAGAACTTGTGAGAAATGCAAATGTGTGGGTCCCAGTCTGGACGTATTGAGCCAGAAACTAGAGGTGTCCCGGTCCTCCAGGTGATGATTTGCTTACTCAAGTTTGGAAATCAAACTCAAGTTTGTCCCAGTCTGGGCACTCTGGACATGTTAGGACACATACTCTGGTTTGGGGGATGTTGTATCATAGGATGGCACATCCTGTAATCACTAGCGATGCTCAGTAGCTTTCTAACCTCCTGTTCAATGTCTAGAGCACTTCTGGGCCTCTCCCTATTTGTCCTCACCTTGTAGGAGCTGGAAATGTCTTCAGACATTGTCTAATGTTCTCTGGAGGGCAATACTGAACTTCTGCCTTGGACTAATGTACTTACCCTTCCTGAGACACACCTGTGGCACCTTGGGCTGCTGAGCATTTGGTTTGACCTACTGTAATCACTTGCTCACCATCTGTCTCCCCTGCTACATTCTCAGAGAAGAATACATTGCCTGGCACCTAGTGGGCTCTCAAGGAATGTTGAACTGACTGTATCATGTGGCGATTCTGTGCTGCACCTCCTCATCACCAACTCGGAGCTGGATGTGGTGGCACGTACCTGTAATGCCAGCACTCTGGGAGCCTGAGGCAGGGAAATCCCAAGTTTAAGCTCAACGAGGGCAACTAAAGGACTTGGAGAAACCCTATGTCAAAACAAAAATAAAAACTTTTTTAAAAGGGCTGGAGCTGTATTAGTTCAATGCAAAATTCCTGGGCTCAATCCCCAATACCACAAAACAAACGAATCTCCAAGAAACTCAGCCCTGGATCTGAATTTTTGAAAAAAGACAGGAATTGAGGCTGAGATCCCCTGTGGTCCAGGTGAACAAGATCCTTGGATTCCCAGTGAGCATGGCCTTGAGATGCATCCCAACCTGAAGCAAGGACACCCATCAGAACTCCCATTTGGGTAGAAAGAGCACCATTTAAAAAAAATTTAAATACAGAGGCAGAGCTTTGGGCTAAATTCAGGAAAGAGAAGAAACTGTTCTTCTAGAATGACATAGCAGGCCCTAATGAAGCTGGCCTCCGTGGTAGTGTCACTGTAAGAGAAACAAAACCGCATGCTGCTGGCAGGAGCAGCAAGGAGATTGTTGGCAGACAGAGACCTGACTCAGCGCGCCTGCGGTGCCTTAGTCTCTGTGCTGGTGGTACATTCAAATTAAAGGGGAGAGGCAAAGACCGATTCCGCTCCTTCTGCTGCCCCAAATTTCCTGAGACTGGGAAACTCTTTCTAGAACCTGGGTAAAGTAGAGCTGCAGAGCTCAGGCAGAAGACACTTCCTGCCTACATCCCTTGACTAAATTGGCCGTCAACATTCTCATCCTAGCTTCCCAGAGCGAGGCTGTGGGCATGGAAGGCGGTTGAATGCTCAGGCCCTGGGGGTCTGTGCCTTGAGGGGCTCCCAATACCCACCCTGGGAATGAGGCTACTGAGTTTCGTAGGAAAGACTGCTGGCACATAGCTCACGTCAGGCTTTCTAGAACGAAAGCGATCCTTATGATTTGGGACTTACAGTTGAGCTATGAGAGGGTATAAATCTAAATATATATATATATATATATATATTTTTTTTTTTTCAAGAAGTTATTTTGCTTAAGAAACTTGGAAAAGAGGAGAGGAATGGGAGAAAAGAGAATTTTTTTTTTCAATTTAAACATTTTAATTCCAGTTGCCAAAACATACTAAAATTTTCCTTTCATGTGGTTTTCACTTAAGATTATTTTTTAGGCCTATCTTCATGTTATTGCAGAAGGACATTGTTTTCCAAGTGATTTCTAAATTAAATTTCAATCCATTTGCGAATGCAGTCATTCAATAACCTGATTTTACAAGAAAAAATTCAATATTTTAGCTAATCAGAAAGTATACCAAAATGGATCCAGTTAAATGGATGCAACCAGAGGCTATACTCATAAGTGAAATAAACCAGACCCACATGTGTAAATATCATATTGTCTCCCTGGTGTAAGAACCTGAAAGAATAGATAAAACCTGAAAGGTAGAATAGATATGGTAAGTCAGAAAGAAACTGATTGTAAGGATTAAACAACAAAGATGAGAGAAAGGAGAAAAGGCAGGAAAAAAAGGAAGAAGAGAAAACAAGCAAATATATATTCAGGTTGGCTGAGATAGTTGTACTCATAATTTCGATCACTATTTTTGAAAACAGTAGCTGATGTTTAGAATTTTCACCTCGTCTAACTCTGTATGCTGAGATATGTGATCTAAACAATTGCATCGAGGACAGCAATGTGTAATACAAAACATAGCTAAATTCTTCTCATTTTGGTCTTCTAAATATGTACCTATTCTAATATCTTACCAATTATCATACACTCAATAAAATAAACTTTTAAAAAAGTAAAGAAAAGAATAAAAGAGAAAAAAGTAAGGTTTCTAGAAAGGCAGCGCTAATAATTAATTATCCAATCTTGCATAACTATTTCTGTTAATCTGAGCAACAGATCTAAAGATGAAAATAGATAATATAACAACCATTGCTAATTAGGTATTCTTGTTTTGAAACTCTGTATCATAGAGATTGTATGTATGTATTGCTGTATGCTGTCCTGTTTCTGTCTTTATTTCTGCTATTTGTTTTTGCTGTTGTTTTTACTCTTCAAAATAAAATAAAATAAAATAAAATAATAAAAATAAAAAAGCTATTTGAATAAAAAAGATAAAGACAAAGCTCCTGTTTATACTCTCTCTCTCTCTCTCTCTCTCTCTTTCTCTCTCTGTTTTTCTTCTTCCTTCCTTTGAATTCTTTTTAGACAGGAACTTGTATATAGTTCAGGCTGGACTAGAATTCCATGTAGTCTACTCGATAATTTTAGAAAAGTTAATTTCCTAAGTCACAGTTTACAATAATATGCATAAAATAAAATTAAAGTTTTCCTTTGATATACATATAGGTAATATCAAGCACCTTCATTAAATTCTTTTTTAAAAAATGTATTTGCTTGTTGCAGGGTCTCACCACACAGCTCAGACTTGTGGTGATCCTTCTGTGTTCAGCCTCCCCAGTGCTGGAATTACAGGCGTGCACCACTATGCCCAGACTCTGGCTGGCTCAGCCTGCCCTGGAGGTGGGGCTGGCGTGGCATGTGGTATTAGGGATTGAACTGTGGTCCCTGCCCTTGTGTAAGCTTGCCTAAGCAGGCATTTTAGTCTGCTGAGCTATCCCACTGGCACCACACCTTCATTAAATTTTATATGCCAACTTAAACTATCCAATCTATTCTTTCTGCACTTGGAGTTATAGATATAGATAGTTCTACAAAAATTATTTTATATATAAATGAGGGTTTTTTTTCTGGAATTAAGAGCATTTTTGAAAATGAGATGAAAAATTCAACCACTGGCTCCCAAACCATGAACACATCTAACCCTAATAAAATTTCCAACCAAACTATTTTCCAATTGTGTACTTCCATTATCAGTGTTTGAGTTCACCTTTTGCATGTGCGCTGAGCAGTCTCATGTATCTTAGTTACATTCTTTGTCATTGACTGACACAAAATACCTGACACCGATGAATTAGAGGAGGAAATGTTTCTTTGGGCCCAGTTTGTGAGGTTCCAGGCCTGGGGCTGGGGAGACAGCTCAGTAGAGTAAGTGCTTCCCTGGCAAGCACAGGGTCCTGAGTTCAATCCCTGATACCAAAAAATTAATATTATTAATAATAATAGTTATGTGAAGTTCCAGCCCATTGCTGGCTGGCTCTAGGAGAGGATGGCATGCCATCCAAGGCAGAGCAGAGCTCGCCACAGCACAGAGAACAGGAAGCAGAGAGCACCAAGACAGGAGAAGGGGAGACAGACTCCTCTGGTGCCCCACCATCTTCAAGCGGCGTCACCTCCCAGCCTCACATTCAGCAGTACTTTGGATTAATCCACTGATTGGACCATGCCCTCTGGTCCAAACGCCTCCCAAAGCCCCACCTGCGAGACATCTGGTATATCAACCACAACACTCAGGCTACTCTCAAAATATACGAAGGAGGAGATGGACGACACCAGTGCTGGTGCTGCTCAGTGATGGCTCAGACCGAAGGGCGCAAGGCAACGTGTGTATTTTTTCACAGGGAGATATGAACATGTCACAGGATGTAACAGCATAATCGTTTTCTTTCTCACTCTGTACTTCATAATGTTAAGAATGCCAGTTAGGCTTTGATTCCAGTTAAGGTGTTTTTCTAATGGAAATATTTCTTTCATGCTTGCAGTCATGAAATCCATCTTAAAAAAAATGATATAAAAATGGGGCATTTTAATGACTTCGCGTTCACAAACAGATTGAGATTGAGTTTAGGAATCACTTGAAAATGCCTCTGCCCCCACTCCCACCCTTGTAATAAATTCAGTTCCCCAGGAGAGCTGGATCTCTTCCTGGAGGACTTAAAGATAATTTGTCTACATGCACGTTTTCTTATAGAACCAAATTACTGAAGGGAGTTGTAACCTGGTTTCAAATACTCTTGGGTTTCCTCACTCAGAGCTGCTTTTTGTCGATGTAATTAGACCAGGGAGGATGGTTTTAAAGTCAAATATAGCTGTCCAGTGAAGGAGATCGTGTACTACACACAGGAAGGGGAAATATTCCCCCTTTCCTTCCATCTCTCCCTTCCTCCCCTCCCCTCCCCTCTCCTCGCCTCTCATTTCCCTTCCTTTCCCTACTTTCCCTTCCCTCCCCTCCCCTCCTTTCCCCTGCCCTCTCCCTTGCCTTTTCCTTCCTTCCTTCCTTCCTTCCTTCCTTCCTTCCTTCCTTCCTTCCTTCCTTCCTTCCTTCCTTCTTTCCTTCCTTCCCTCCCTATCCTTCATTCCTTCCTTCCCTTCTTATTATGCAGTATCAATTTACTTTGAGATAAAATACATGGTGAAGGAGGATTCACTACAATAACTGCTATCACAATATTACAAATTAATAGCCTTGGTTTCTTAAGTGGTCAGGGTAAAATCTAAATTAACTGAACTGATCAGGAATGTGATTTTGATAAATTAAAAATTCAGATTAACTCAGGGTTACCATGATGATCCTTTTCTCCTTCATCTTTCCTTAGTGAAAGGCTTTTATATCCCCCTTAAATGCATCTGTTTATTGCATTTCTTGGAAAGAGTTCAATTTTCTTTGACAGAAATCCTCAAAGTGCCTTTATGCAGTGCAGAGAATTCTGTGCAGTAAGGAAGGTGCAGGTAAAGACACTGGGCTTCTCCTCTAGGGTGTCCAGGATGTGCTCGGTAAGTGGCTGTTTGTTGGCAAGGGACTGGAATGAGCTTCTTTGCCCTCCTGACAGCGTAGCCTAGTGTGTCCTCTTCTCCAAGGCCAATCTTGCTAGCCTCGCTTGCATTTGGGTGATTACTTGGTTAATTCTGATCAACAGAGTATAATTGGAAATGGTGGATCTCACTTTCTGGTCTGGCACAAGCAGGTTTCTTTCCTCCTCACCCATGCTCTTTGCAGATCATCATCTGGGTTGCAGATACAGACAAGCCATCAGCTTAGTGCTCCCTGGGAAGGACCAGGGTGTCATGAGGGAGGAGCCTGAGTGCTGGACCAGATGAGGCTGATGAATGCCATCCCTATAGATTCCACATTTGTGAAAATTTTAATTAATTTGGTACATATACATTTTTGAGATTTGTTTGTACTAACTCATGACATGATGTTTTTGTATTTGCAGTAAAAGTAAGGTAAGATCTCACATTTCAAATAATTTACATAAATAATATTTATGATGAGTTGCCTTCCAGGAAATCAAGTTTTTCTTATAATAAAGTTTCTTTCTTTTTTATGATACAAATGTTAAATTATATTTATACATGAACAGTCAACATAAGTTCAAAAGCAGCTACCAACCCCTGTACTGAGAACTGCTGTGTGGCTTCCTCCCCCGTAGTGCTCATAGGAGGGCCGTGGTGTCTTGTGTGGCACATGTGTGGCCATGGCTGGTGGCTTCATGATTAGGGCAGAGGGCAAGGGGAACAATGTGTGCTTAGGATGGTCCATGCCAGAAGGTGAGTGAAGGGCTGCTTTCATGAGCCCTGGTGGCCCGGTGGTCCTAGGGACCTCAGCCATGTCAGGAAGGACTTTTGTCTATTAAAAAAGAATCGCTGACCCCAGGAGCTGGGTCTGGGGCACCGACCTGTAGGCTGCCAGGCTCTTCACCACTGGTGGGGGAGCCCCAACCTGGGCAGGTGCCCACTTTTGTAGCCACCCTGACTCTCCCTCCCACCAGCCTTCCTGAATGGCAATGAGACCTAAGGCCAGTCACAGGCCTATAGTTCTGGGAAGGGGGCTGGTTGGGAACTCAGGAGAATTGGGGGTTCTCACACAGCCCTGGAGCTGTCCTCACTCAGAGCCGTCAAGACCTGTGCAGTCCAGCGACCACTGCAATTCCCTCTGGGCTGGCACAAAGGGTCAAACGCCTTTCTGGAACCAGAGAGGGCAGCCAGGTGGTTACCCACCCTTGAAGCTGGAGATTAGAAGTCCGTGTTGCAAAGCGTGCCTGCATACTCACTAGGCTGCCAGGATACACAGTAGCACTCAAGGGCACTGTCCCTTTCCTGGGGAAAACAGGTCATCTCTGGTCTATAATTCTGGACTTTTCCTTTCACAGTAGTGAGGAGGGTGAGGACATCAGGAGGTTGGCAGAGGCAGATAATAGGAGTACATATTTGTTAAAAATCTATCCTAGGCAACAATTTTCTCATCCCCCAAATAAGAAATGACTACTTCTCAGCCTGCAAGCTGTGTGTGGACCTGGAAGGTAGGTGGGTCAAAGTAAGGCCTGCTCCGTCACCCATCTCAGTCCCGGCACTGTCTCCAGGGACCCATGGGCAGAGTGGCCCCTCTTATCCAGGAAATCGCTGCAAAATTTCTTACAAAATTTCACCCAGAATTTGAAATTGATCATTGCTGTTGCCAGGGAGATGGCATATGACAAAGACAAATGTAATTTATCATAATTTATAGTGTTAGGATGAGGGGATGGAAGGATTCCAAGCTTCACTAGGAAGGAATCTTTTCTGGAACTTTCCTGATCCACAGAACTAATGCCTTTGTGCAGAATGGAAAGGGAATATTGCCCTGGCTCTTGGCCTTTAGTTCTGTTGATCTATAACCCTCAATATCATATTCAGCCCTTGTTAGTCATTTTAAGTGTTGTGTACAGAAAGGATCTGAACCAAATCAGAGCAAACCCCAGTCTTTAAACAACTGGGAGCACATTGAGATCCTGGAAGAAATGCCACAATCGGAGGACAAAAGTGTCACCCAAAAGCTGGGACTGCCTTTTGGTAGAGAATTCCTACTTAGGAAGCACAAACCTCCCTGTCTGTCTTGTCTATACACAAGGTCCTGATGGCCCACTTTAAGTCAACCTCTGGCATTTGAGGTCACAGTTTGAGCTTGGAGTTAGTAAGAGAGTCAGCTGACACTGTCTGGAAAGGCTAGGTGGCCAAGTACTGAGGGCTTATGGAAGAGAAACACACCTCACCACTTTCCTCCAACAGCAAAGATGCAGCAGAATCATCACCTGTGTGGTTAGAGATGCAATGGAGACGCGCCTCCCACACACTCTTCCTAGATGCCTGCTCGGGTGTTTGTCTGGACTGAGGAGATGCTTTCTGCCCTGGATTAGCTGTGTTTCTGTTCTTTACAATTAAGGGACCATTAGGTGTGACTCAAGCCATTACAAATATTATGTGACTGGAGTTTATGTGTCTAAGCTAGACTCGTAAATTTGCTCTTCAATTCTTTTTCATCTGTATTTTTCTATCTTTTCTGTTTGTCATAACTTTCTGAGCTCCTAATTTAAATATTTGCATATATGTACTCAGTCATATTTTATAAATACATTTTTTGCCACAAGGAATCTTGATTGGAGCCCTAAAATTTGTTCTAGTTGGACACTTATTTTTCTAGTTTTTGCTATCCAATTATGTGCTTTTAAAGGGCCTGTTAAATTCTATAGCATATTTTGGCTTGTAAGTTATTTTCTCATCAATGATCCATTGTCAGTGTCTTCTTGGTGTTAAATATCCATCCAACAGCATAATCATTTATAATAAGAATTTATTATAGTTGTGGTATATTGTTTCCATAGTTACTTAGGATACTCAAACTGTTAGTGAAGAAAGATCCTTTATCTGGAGGCCTAGAAATTTGTAGGCATCTGTGATTGTTTTCCTTGACTATATTCCTAGAAATTAAACTTCTGAGCCAACCCCACAAAATCTCATGTCTTTTTAGTTATGTTGGTAAGCGCTGCCCATTAGACTGTGATGGCAATGACCATAACAAGTCAAGTGGGCACATAATATGCATTGTTTAAATCAAAGATTTTTATTATTTTTTTGTTTTGCGGAACCGAGGATTGAACTCAGACCCTTGTGCTTGCCAGGAAAGCACTTATTGTACTGAGCCATCTCCCCAGCCCCCAAATCAAAGATTTTTAATCAAAACATCATCATCAAGAAGAGCATAGAAGGCTTTCAAATTTCCTGATGATCCTCTAAGCCTATAGAGTGGATTGTCTCCTCAGTCCAGAAGCTTTTAAGTTTACTTCAAATCCCCAACAGCCATAGTATGAGTAGAGAGCTGTGTGTGTATGAGTAATGAAAACAACAGGAAATTCTGGAAAGAGCTCATGGTTTAAAATTGGACCACTGACTATAGGAGTTGGCCAGCTTACTTTATACCTGGGTGAGCATCAACCATTCTGAAACTTTCTAGACCTTAGATTTTTGTAACTGAAGAGCTTGGGCCTTGTTACTGTCCTAATGTGAATGGCTGTTATTCATCAGAAAGATCAAATTGGGACCTCATTGTGCACACTGGAAATGAGGTAAAATGTGATTCAGAAAGGGGCTTCTAATAAAAGAAACTCCAAATCATATGTAGTCCTAATTCTGATACTATCTGTCTTTATTCCCAACTAAAAATAAACTTTATAGTTAGCTTATTTAGATATATTTTTAAGACATAAGGAAATGATGTACCCATCTTTTCTTAGGAGGAACTTTGCGTTATTGATAATGAGTCCACAAAAGAAAAGAGTCCTTCCACAAGGACGCAGATCAGTTGGGAAAGTCTTAGAGTGGTTGAGTCAAAGATCCCAGGAAAGGAACAGCAAAGACACAGTGGTGATGAGCCTCATTGTGACATGCAATGAATAATTAACAGGACAATTGCTCTTCTGGAATCCCTTTTATCAACTTGGATCACAACCCATGCCTGTTCGGCATGGTCCCAGTGTAACTTTATGTATTACTTCAACTCTCCTGCTGGACTATGAACAGTAAGCCAGAGAATATGAGCTTCTCAGCTTGGTTTTCTCTGGGCCCTTCATGAACTTATAGAAAACTAGGGGCTGACCAAAACTATCATCATCAAGTACAAGTATATGGATAAAACTCATATGTGAATACTTCATTACAGTTAATGCTATAGTCATTAATTCCTTTGTTATCTCACTGGTAATTTATCCATGAGATAACCCCCAGGTATAAGCACTGTCCCAGCTGGTGACACTATAGGGTGGGCCAAGTCAGTAGCTCCATCCTCTCAGGCACTCCATCCCAGGCAGGCAGATGGATGTTAATCACTTAGTTAGCCACAGAGGTGCACCATAGTCAGTGAGACAAAGAAGTTAGAGAATATCATGGTGGATCAGAAGAGATCTGCCTGAAGTCAGCTGGATGGGAGCAGAAAGTATGTCCCAGACTCCAGCCAGGAGAGGTAACTGCCCGTGCAATGGTCTTGGGATGGAGAGAGAGAGCTGCTGAATCCAGGCTTCCATGGCTGAAGGGTGGAGAGGGTGCTCAGGGTGGGGTGTGACTTGGCCAGAGGACAGGGTCAGCTCTCCAGTCCATGGACTTCAGGTTGTGCCCACAACTGTTAAGTAAATGGGGAATGGGAGTGAGTGGGAAGCCACTGGGGAGTTCGTAGCAGGAGAACGATATGAGGACATGTGCACTGAGAAGGCCAACTGAGAGAACTTAGCCAGGTCTCTTGTTGCTTTTGTCCTTTGGTTTGTCTGCTTGGACACTGGGCTGTGTCTTGTGGGATGGCACACATTTTCTAAGGGGCTAGATGCTCCTAAAGAAACACATGAGGATGGCATGGGGGCAGCCTGTGATAGAGATTCAATCTGGACTTAACTCCTAGTGGAGTAGTCTCCACTAGGAAGATGCTATTGTTTTCCTTTAGAGAGAGTTATCCTGTGGTTATGTTTTGATCTAATTCACATAATATCCTGCTAATTCACAGGTTGTGACTGAAATCTGAAATTTTTTTCCACGCTATATCCTGACCTCCTTGACCAGTCCAGGCACTGTCCAACCCTAAGATGGCACACCAGAGCTGTGTCTGGTTTCCAAGATCTATTTTCCATTCCACTCCTTGAACTGCATCTATATCTGGACTAATGTGGTCTTTTATTTTATTTTTTAAATATATTTAGTACAAAGTCCCCATGGTCTCACTATATAGATCACACTTGTAGTGATTCTCCTGTTTTCAGCCTCCCAAGCACTGGGATTACAGGCGTGTGCCACCATGCCCAGTCTCATTCGCCATCTCAATGCCCCCCCACGCGGGGGAGTAGGTATGGCATGCCAGGGATCAAACCCTGGTCCCTGTGTCTGCATAAGCAGGTGCTCTCATCCTCTGAGCTACCTGGCCAGACTTACTGTGGTCTTTTAACACACCATTCCTTAAACTTCTGCCATTTATGGGACGCTGGTACTTTACACATTATTAGTTCACCTTTTGTTTTATTATTTAATGAGTGCTACTCTTAGTAAAATTTTCTCTTGCATATGTAAATATAGCTAGAAAAGAAATATGTTTGAGTATAATGAATGGAAAGGAAATGTCTCTTATCATAAATACATTGACTAAAATTCTCCAAGCAAATGTAAAACCATGAAAAGATAAACTACCCATCCATGCATCACCTGCAATCATCACCTCCACCCACCAGGTCGTGGGTCCTGAATTTGGGGGATAGTGCCTAAATTGGTTGTCTGCCATCACCACCTCATTTTACAAAGTTCATTATGTTCCTATGAGAAAGGCCTTTTTATAGGTAGTTGTCTTAGCTACTTTTTCTGTCTTTGCTGGGACAAAATACTTGCTACTCCAAATTAAGGAAGGAAAGGTGTGTTTAACTCACAGTGAGTAGAGGTTTCAGTCCATAATCAGCTGGCTCCAAGGCAGAGTGGTACACAATAGGGCAATGGTTCATGGGAGCGGAAGGCAGCAAAGAGCCAAGGGAGGAGTAACGACTATGGCAGCTAGCAAGCTTCTCTCTCTTCCTTATATTGTATTCGAGCTATCGGTCCCAGGGCAGGTGTAGCAGCCACACCCATAAATCCCAGCATTGGATCATGAATTAATCGCAGACTCTAGATGTCTGCCCCAATGACTGCATGAGGATTTGTGGGGACAACTAGACGTAACCATGGCAGTAGTCATGTACTTGCAATTTTCCTTTGAATCTAAAATTCTATTATATCATTATAGCAATGGTTACCATTTCTGAAGTCTTATTCATGCAGTGGGCTATACATTTATTCTCTCTAATCCTCACAGTCTCTAATGGGCAGGCACTCTTGCACTATTTGACTTCAAGGAAAAATATTTAAAAAGTAAAATAGGTGTTCCGTGTCATGTAGTAGTTGTGACAGCTTGATTTCAATTCTAGGTAGAGTTTTTTTTTTTCAAGGTAGAGTTTTTTTTTTTTTTTATATGACTCAGTGGTGTGCTTCAACTAGTGTACATGGGCTATGAAGAATGGATTGTTACATATTTAGGAATTTTGCAATCTGCTTGTTAAAGACAAGCATTGTTGAAATTTAATCACATAAACTTAAAAATAAATTACATTGTAAACAAAGGGAACTAACCCTGAAAGCTTAGTACTGCCTTATCATTTCATTGTATTTTACTGCAATCTATTTCTTGAAGCCATTTGTATCTATCACATTTGTATAGTGGAAATACATGTGATTTTTATTACTGTGTTTGGTGATGTCATCTTGGTAGCTTGAAAATGGTCACAATGGGAATATTTATACTATGAAACTACCATACACAGCTAACTAGGGTGTCCCCTACTCTCACCCCCCTCCAGCCTGTTGTCAAATATCCAGCTAGGAGGGCAGCTCCAACTTCGCTGCACTCTTCGATAGCCAGGTTGGAAAGGGCGATCTTTCCCACACATAAGACAAATATTGCTTGAAGTATATGCAAGAATCCACACCAATGGAGAGGAAGCTCCAGTTAAACCAAAAGGAGATGAAAATAAAAATATTTTTTCCAGAATGACACTATTTGGAATGATTTATGGCAAAACCAGGACCATGTCAGAAACCTTTTTCAATGAGTAAAAAGAAAAGTACGAAATTAAGCATATTCAAGAATGAAACCCATCTGTGCATGTTGGCCCCAGGGAGAAGCGTATCCAACGCACCCTTCTATGGACAGAGAAGCAATTCTTACATAAAACAAATATTCCAGGAGTATCTCAAATGGTTTTTCTAAGTAAGGCAAGAGAAAACCCATTCATAAAATATTCCCATCCAATTATAAGTAACATTCATTATTGTTATAAATACAATTGTTTGATATTAATGTGCCAATTATCCAGTGAATAATGAGCCTACACTGTTTTATGTAAAAATCACACAGTAATTATTGCCCTCACTTCTATGTTGGGGGCTGCACATTTCGTAAAGTTTAGAGGACTTAGTCAAGTTAAATATCTAGGAAAAACAAGCCAGTGGCCCAACTAAAACTGCCAGACATAGAACCTCAGTTCTGGGACAATTTCGTCTTACTCTGTCTGCCATGTACAACAGAACTGAATGAATTCATTAATTGAATGAATGAATGAGCTTATCCTGCAGATAAATCATAATAAATGTTAATTGACTAAAAAACCCCCAAGCAAACAAAACAAACAAAACCCAGCTCTGTCCAATTCTCCCAGCAGATTTGATTCTCCATACCAAATGAGACTGTAAACTACATGTAATGAAATTTCTGGTCCATTTCCACTTAAAGTTTTGGAAATAGCTGAGTGCTCCTGGGTATAACAATGTGACAGAGTGAGGAATCACTGGAGGAAATCCATATAAGTTTCCTTTGGACTTGTCATCCCAGCATCAAGCTAGGGAGTCCCCTTCCCAGATTTCGCTGTCTGGAGACACAGTGAGTGATCTGCTGACAGAAGCAATACAAGATTGGAGTCAAGATTACAGTTTGTTCAGGGTCTGACCCTCAAGGCTACTGGATTTTTGGTCTCTGGACAAGTTTACTTCACTTAAAAGTGAGGGGACTGGTTCAAGTAGGTCACAAAAGAAGGATTAGAGCAGTATCTTTGTCTTCCTTTTATTCCTAAGAAGAACAATAGGAAATACACAAAATAAAACAATAAAAAACCACAGGGCAATTACTAGACACAGATCCGAACACAGCAACGATAAGAGAAATTGAACTCATAACTGGACCTTGGTCAGGATAACAGCTACTGTCTGCCACCCAACCCGCCCCCCAAAAAACCTATCAATAACCTAAAAGGTCTACTGAGCCAAGCTTTGAGTAGAGTCCTAGGTGTGAGGTCACAGAAAGGTCAAGGATAGATCAGCATTATGCTCTCACAACTCCACTGAACTCTATAGGGCAGCATGGAAGAGAAACTACACTGTCCAACGTTCTGCTATAAAAGGTCTTGGTCAAGTGAGCCTAATAAGAGGCTTTTGTTTTTCAATGCCTGCCCAAATAACTTGATTATAATATGTTGGGCTACTCTGAAGGCTAAAAGACTCAAATATGGTATGTGATGTTGAAGATTCATGAGATAATTTGAAGCATGTTCTTGGCTTGAACCTCTGGCCTTAACATCCAGCGTGATATTCTGAAGTTTTCCTGAGTTCACTCGAAGACAGAATCATCAAGGCTGTGGAGAGCATAGATCGCGACCTCACTTCTTGCCTCCTACTTCCAAAGGTCTGGTTTCCTTCATAGTGTGTCTGAGGCAGCTGCCCTTATACCCAGTCCCCAGTTTTCCATGGCTTTGTGATAAAAGACATGGATAGTTAATCAACATGGAAACACAGACTATTTCTTCTTTAATCCTCATCATGACGTGTCCCACAGGCTCTGAGGCCTTTGAGTAGAAAGAATGGAACTCTGGAATCACACAGGATGGACAATATTTGATGGACAGTCTTCCTGTGGTGACTCCCTCTGGGGTCAGGGATGCCTCAAGTGCTTCATTGTTAGCTTGCAGGAAAGACATCCTCTAAAGTCACCAAACAAGTGACCATTATTGTCCACAGTGATATTTTCGGGAAACTGGATCCCAGAAGCATGAGATTCTGTTTCTCTTCAATTTGTCTTTCTCCATGGGAATGGAGCAGGTTATTTGGCTTTTATTCCATCTCAGGGCACCACGTAACATGAGTGCTCATGCCTCAGATTCACTGACTAAGCCTCAAAGGATCATTCCTTCCAAAGAACAAAACTTCACAATAATAATAGCTAGCTTTACTTGATATAGTGTTTATCAGGAGGTTATTAAGTTTTATTTTTAAAATCATATTTAACCCAACAAGGAAAACATCCTTTTCTTCGGGACAATTGAAGCACAGAGAGCCTAAATGCCTAGTTCAAGTTCACAGTGCTAGTGGGTGGTAAAGCTAATAATTGAACACACATTTGTCTGTTTCCATAATCTTAACTCTTATTCTCTTTACCACGAATAATGATCACCATCGTGAATCTTTAGGAGCTGGAGAAAGGTTTGGGCTTATCTGTTATTCCCTCCCTTCCTCCCACCATTTCTCTCTCTCTCTCTCTCTCTCTCTCTCTCTCTCTCTCTCTCTCTCTCTTTGAAGCCTCCTTTTTAAATCTGCTTAATGAAAATTAGCATGCACCCATGTAGTTGTGGTAGTTAAATGAAAAGATGAGCACACAGGGCCTTCAAGATCAGAGGGTGAGACAGAAACCCACACAGTCAGCTCTTGAAAAAAGCTCTTATGACATCAAAAATAGACACATATTTTTGGAACTGACAATTTCTCTTTAATGACTGTGTTAATGAAAGAACTGGCCCTGATTGTATCTATTATTTTTAGGATAACTTTGAGGTAAGTTCACACCACATTAAACACTGAAAATGGATTTTGGTCTCTAAAGATCACTATGACTGAGTTTTCTAAGAAGTCTTGGTGTGGTGGCTATGCAGGTGAGGGTCATATATAAAGTAACTGGAAGCTTGTAAGAAAGAGCTTGCTGGGTAGATGTGAATAGAGCCAAAAGACAGAAGGCTTACTACAGTAGAAAAGAATGATTAGGGAAGGAAGAAAGATTAAGGAGGAGCTGTAGAGGACAGGATGTAGAGGTTAAAAAGAAGAGAAGAAATGAGAGAAGAGGGGGGGTGATACAATGTGCAAAACAAATATGGAAGGCAGAGGAAGGGAGCAGGCAAGGGAGGGAAAATAGAAAGAGATGGGGAGAGAGGATATTGAGAAAGAAGATAATGAAGATGAGAAAATACCATGATAAAGAACCTGCTGGATGCTGAACAACACACAACTACTAAGGAGGGGAAGTTCTTTAGTGTGGCACAGCCTTCACAGAGACCCTGAAAAAGTAGAGTTGAATTCTGGGTGTAGAATACCTGCTCGTGAATACTGTAACTTGATCCTAAACCTAAATTTACGTTTGGTCTTTAGGTGCTTCATTTTTAGATTCTTTTGCTGGAAATGTGTTGTGCCCATTGAATTCTCTGTGTTGAAATCTTTCTTGCTAACCCTTGTTACTTACTTATTGAATATTTATAGAACACTGTCTATAACCAGGTATGGTCTCCTTATTTTTGATACCAAATGAAGAGATTTTTGAATGTTCTCATGCACGTGAGTATCTGTGTCTTGCATCATCTTATTATTATATCTTTATTATTTTAATGATGTAATTTGTATACCCATTTCTTTCTTGAGAATGTGTACAATTTTTTCACCAGTTATCATATTGAATGCTCCCAATATACCTAGTGAGGCTAATAGCTGTTTATTTTGAAGATAGGAAAACTAAGGTTTAGGGAAAGCCAATGGCTTACATTTCTCAGAGCTAGAGCTCATCTTCATTCCTGGCCCAGTGTTCTTCCCACTGGAGACATGGAAAGAGGTCAAAGATGTCAACAAAGGCTGTGAAGAGTACATTATCCTGTGGCCTATTGCACACGTGGGCTCAAAGCAGACCTGCATTGAAAACCTGATGTCTTCTTGCTTGGCCCACGTAACCTCTTGACTTCACTGTTTTCCATTTAACTCATGACTTACAGTAGTACCAGCCTCACTGCATTGTTGTTGAAAAACTTAAGTAAGATAATTCATACAAATGCTTCCCCAAGTGACTGACATCTAGTAGACAATTTGGACATTATCTATTTTTATTGCAGACTTGACCTCTGTCTTTTGGGCAATGGCAAACTATAGAGAGTATAGCTCAGTGAGTTCTGATTGGTATCCCCCAAGTACTCCATTAGCTAGGGCTCCTTTATTTTCCACTCACCTACTGGACACCAGCCCAGTGTTCTAAGAGAAGTTGCTGCTTACTCCAGTCAAGGGGAATCAGTAGCCACTTGACTTGTCACTATGAAATGTGGCTTGATCCATTCTAGCCACAACTCTCGGTGGTCACACACGCCCAGGTGGGGATTTTGAAAAGTCGTTTCTTACTTGAAGGCTTGTGTGATTCAACAGCCTGTGGGAAATGAGTTAAATGTATTATGTTTGTGTGCTAGGTAAATACACATTGGAGATGGGGATGGTTGGGGAGGGGTCTTGGCTTGATCTGTGTATCCGCTCATTTGTCCTTCTTCCTGAGAAGCCCTATTTTTTGTGAAATTGACTTTGATAGGACTGCAGAGTGGGGTTCAGATGAACTAGGGATTCAGGGTCAGCTAGACTGGGGCTTATATTGAAATGACAGTTAATTCACAAATCCTACAGTGATGGGATGTCTATTATCCGCATACCTTTGAACCAGTTTTCCCTTTAAGGTGATCTCATAGTCTTGTGCTTGACTTAGCATTTACATGATGAAGAAGCAAAATCCCAACGTCTAGACTTGTCCTCTCCTATGAATTTCTCTTTGATCACATCTTTCTTGTTAGTCTTCACATTTCTGCATGGATATCTAATATCCATCTCTAAGTTATCCATCCACAACCCTTGTGTTCCTTTCCTGGCACTTCCAAAATCTTGCTCATCACAAACGTCCACATTTCATTGATTGTTACCACCGTGTGGAAGGTGTGATCAAAAGATACTGTGAATGCTTAAATTAATAAGTTATTAGGTTAAAAAACACACTGCCAATATCCCCTCTCTAAATATTCCTCGCTTCAATCCCCCTCCTTAGCCCATCATTTGTGCTAGTTTCTGAAGCAGTTCTGAAAGTCCTCTTTTGTGAGGGTCTTTAGGTTGTTCCTTCATGGTTGCCTCCATGTCCTGACTCTGCTCAAAACATTTATCTTCACATGCTCCAGCTGGCCTGCCCACTTCCAACACCTCAAGTTGGCCTCTCCCCTCCTCCAGATTCTGTGTTAGCAGCTTTTCCTCAGCCTCTGCTTTTTTTTTCTTTTATTCAAGGCTGACCCACTTTCAGCCCAAGTTACACTTCAGCCTCAGCCCAGCAGCCAGGTAAAGAGTTGGTAGCTCTACTTAGCATCCTGACTTTACAACTTACAGATGTGTAGAGGCCGTGTATCCATCCTTGGGGCATGGAGACAATTCCGTATCTGTCTCACACAGCAGTTGTGAGGCACAACCAACACGCCTCCCTCGAAGAGATTAGCACAGCACCCTTGCCTTGTGCACTACAAGAATGCTCACCTTCAGGGTCATGCATCTTCTGAGCAAACCCTAGAAGGGCTCCTTTTCCTAAACTGTGCTGTTCTTGGAAATTCAACAGTTCAATGTGAGACTTGAAGAGTTTTAATTCTAAACCACTAGCTATTTTATGTGTGCCCCTTTCCAGTACCAAAAAATGAATTTCTGGGGAACAAGGACCACATGACACAGAAGAATAAGGATTTAGTTTATCCTCCTTCTTAGGTTGTTTCTAAACACAGACCAGTAATAACTTCTAGCATTTGTGGCCTGCAGTACATTTACTACTGCTACTACTGTTCTTACTTTGACACTACTACTATTAGTGTTGTTCTTACTATTACTGCTCCAGTGCTACTTTTGCTATTACTTGCCTTGCTGTTAATACTCCTGCTATTACTAACACTACCTAGCATTTATTGAGTACTCACTGTGTGACAGGCATTGTTCTGTGTCCTTCACATTTGTCATCTCACTTAACCAGCACAGCGATCCATGCAGGACCCAGCCTATTCTTCAGCTAGAAATGTGGGTTGGAATTTAGAGCACTGGCTTTGAACATTGGTTCCCATAATTACTAACTGTGCTATTCTAGGAAATTCACTTGGTGGATCTTTATCTCAACAACCTTAAAATAGGGTTCTTAATAATGGAGTAGAATCAACAGGGTAATGCAAATGAAAAGTTGTGGAAATCTCTGATTAGGGCTTGACATTAGTGATGCTCCTAAGCAGAACTCTTTTTACTACAGTTGTGAGCTAGTTCTCCTCATCATCCCGACCCCGTTTTCTACTGAATCTTTCTGCAGTTCTGGTTTGTGCTTCCCTTGTGCATGAGGTAGTATGCTATAGTAGTCACTGATTGCTTGGAGTCCTCTACCCTTGGGCACTTCTACAGAACAATAGTGTGAGCCTTGTTCACTGTTCATTAAGCAGAGCCCTAGTATGTACTGTTTTCAACTGACACTTGCTGAGTGCCTAGAAGACTGAATGTTTGAATACATGTCATGGACCAAGTCTTGAACTAGGTACGTCGTCCTAACACTGAATGCTGCTAATCACCTCAGGAGGTGAAATGCACTTTTCTCCTTGTGCCTCTCCTTCTTCCTTTCTTCCATAATCCTTAAGGTTTTATGTTCTCCCATTTTAGGAATGAGAAGATGGAAACCCAGGGTGGTGGGTAATCTGCTAAAAGTCAAGCAGCTTCTATATGGAGAACGCTGAATCTAGAAGTATAGGCTTCATATTCTAACTCTATAGTGTTGGTTTAGTTAGCACCACGTGGGATGGTTTCCATTAAGAACTGCAATGATGAGTGACGAGGATTATGTTGTCCCTTTTACCTGAGAACTGAGAACAGAAAGAATTTAGAGTTCCTGGTTCCAACAGACTCTACAAAGACAATGCAATGAGAATCAGTGAGTATGTCCCTCTCAATGTGGCTAATGTAATGCTCAAATCTGTATGTTTGGGCTACTGTGTGGAAACAACTCACTGCATTACTGGTCTTCATGAATGAGGCAAAACTGTCTGCTAGCCTTTTGTCACCATATGCTTGCTCAAAGACCTTTCACAAGGACCCAGGTTCAATCCCTGGTACCACATGCCTTGCTGACTTCACCCGAGGAGGCCACTGAGACCGGGTGGCACATGCCTGTAACCCTAGCGCTGGGGAGGATGAACACAGGAGAATCACAACTAGTCTGAGCTGTATAGTGAGATCCTGTGCTAAATGAATAAATAAATGATAAAAAAGCACTTTTTTCATTTTTCCTGTAAAAAGTTGAAAACACTTAAAGTAAAAAATTTAGAAAAAAATTTAGAAAGAAGGAAAAGAATTATCCAAGTCCCATGACTAGTGTATTTATTGTGCTGGTGATTTTTCTTTCCATATTTGGTCCTATTCATTTTTATATTTTCAGTTATTAAAATTTCATTGAGCTCTGGCCACATAACTCAGCAGCATAAAGTGCCTGCTTAGGCAGACTCAGGTTGGGGATTCGATTCCTGGGATGCCATGCCAGCCCCACCACCAGGGTGGGCTGAGATGGTGAATGACACTGGACATAGTGGTGCACACCTGTAATCCCAGTGCTTAGAAAGCTGAAAAACAGGAGGATCACTAGCACCCCAATCTGTGTAGTGAGACCCTGTAGACCCTGTACCAAACACATTTAAAAAAATGCAATCACATAAAGTTATTCCCTCAGCATCACTTAGAATTTTAGCAGAATGCTATTATACTGTATTTATGGCCATAGCATTTAAATGACTAAATAATAGTGCTATAGACCATTGTGAATTTTCTAGTTCTCACTATATAGTAGCTCATTATATTTGATTTTGATTTTCAGAGTCAATGAGGAACAAGTGTAGAAATGTTGCCTCTTCTTTGTCCATGGGTAGCACTCCAGTGTCATCCCATTGTTAGCTTTGGAGTTTCATGATTCACAGATAAAAATAGTCATGAAATGTTTTTACAGTTTCTCTGATCTCTTTCTTTCTTTCTTTCTTTCTTTCTTTCTTTCTTTCTTTCTTTCTTTCTTTCTTTCTTTTTTTCTCATACTGCAGACTGAACAGTACATGTTTGTGTTCGGTGGCTCAGGGGGTGGCACCAAGGTTCTCAGTAATAATGGGGGTTTTAATTCTGATGATGTGGAAGCTATTGTACCGCCTTGATTTCTGTGTTGAGAACAGAATTTAGAGGAGCAAAGCCCCAAAAGGGGCAATTGCAAAGATAGACAGGCAAGACAGGACCATACAGGCCAGGGTACTTCACAAAGGGGGCAGTGGGATCAGTTTTTACTTAAGGTTGAGAAGATGGTATTTGCTGATGGGTTCCTTCTGGAGTGTGAGCAGAGGAACACATTGTGAGTTAACTCCAAACACTTTTGAGCTAAATGGTTGCACATCTGGTCATTCCATCCTCCAGGTGAATCCAATCAGGTGTATGCAAGGGAATCTGGAAGAGGCCCAGACCAGCAATTCAAAAGCACTTCAGCTTAGAATACATTGGAAATGTTTATTAGACATTTGAGTGGAAATGGAAGGCCAGCAGTTTGAGTATAAGTCTACGGAGAAGGTAACAGGCTGGAGGTAGAGACTTGCAGGTTTCGAGTGCTGGGTGGTGTTGAAAGCCATGAAACTGGGTGTCACTACCCTGGTGGTGGGAGCAGATTAGAAACAGAAGAGGACCAAGGAATCATCTTGGAAAGATGAGGAGGAGCCACACAAAGAGGCAAAAGTAGGTCAAATGAGGGGTTCCAGGGCTGTCTAATAGCCCTCCAGATGGCCTGAAATTGATGGAGCCATTCTATGGGAAAGAGCATTGTTTGCTTGCCCCTCACAACCTGCACACCTCACTGTCACAGTGCTGCTTTGTGTAGCCTGGCTTTTTGTGCAGCATCCTCTACAGGGCTGATGCCCTTATCACAGCCCAAGAACACCTCATTAGGTCTCTGAAGAACTCAGTGTTCTGTACAGTTTATTACAATTAGTCCTGAAGTGGGCTAAGGTTAACCTTTATACTGTCTCCTACCAAAGAGAAACTCATTCAATGTAAATCCAATAACCATTATTAATTATTTAAATTAGTTATAAATTATCTGCAAATTAGTTAATCTATACTGGACGATGCATAGTGTAAGCAGTATTGGCAGTGAGCACATTTAATCTACTTATTGAAAGGAACTGGTCACAAAGGCTTTTCTATGTTCACTATTTGGGTACAATGCTAGAAGCTCTGGTACCACATGGTTTTAACCTTGTTATCCTATGCAGAGACCGCAGGATAACAGCTGATATGCACTCCCAGGCTTTGGGATCATCCAGAGCTGCCCTGGAATCTAGGCTTCTACTTATTAGTGACTTTGGGTAAAATATCCTCTTATCTTTATAATATGACTATCATACTCATGCCTTCCTGAGAGAGTTCTGAGAATTATTTCAAACATGATTTGTAGAACATATGATGCAGAAGTAGTGCTTCCTAATGATGAATTTCTTGGGTTTTGCTCTGAATTTAAATTTCCAAGTCTAGTTAAAATGTCTTCTCCTCTACAGAGGTAAATCTGTCACTCCTGTTTATAATGATGGCTTCTTTCTGCAAGCTCATGAAATTTGCAGTATTTCCCCTTATTCTCTGTGTTTGACTCCGACTTCAAGTAAGCTAGGTGTTTGCATGTCTTACCCAGAATATGGATCTCATTCATGGGTCTACCCTTCACTCAACTCTTGGAGCATCATGGAGTTCCTAGTGGATGCACAATACTCTCACTTAATCCTTTATCTCTACCCAACCCAGAGAATTTCAATTTAAATCTATTTAGTAAATAGTTAATTAGCTGAGGCTGTCAATATACATTTGAAAGTACTGGCATCTTTAAAATTTCACAATCTGCCCATTCCTCTCTATGAGACTATGTAAAGGAGCATTGCTGAGTGTACTTAATGGGTTTCACTTCTTAGAGAAGCATTCCTGTATATTAGGCAGTAGGAACCCAAATCAACAGCAAACCACAAATTATCCTTAGGAAAAAAAATTACAGTTTTAATTTCCCATTAGGTCTAGTTTTAAATTTTTTTCATGTCCTTCTGTGGAGAAATGATGCTTGTTCCCACACAGAACACATGTAGTCAGCAATGAATCACTACTTGCAGAGCAATTGATAAACTCAGGACAAGGTGCTATCTGATTGAGCGCTGGCTTTTTTAACCTCATGTGTTGTTTCTTTATGAATTCGGGGCAGAACAACAATCCACCTTGCAGAAAAAAATCTATGCTACACACTTTATGAATATGTTCATGCCTATATTTGCATATATTTGGGCAAGAATGAGGTAATTGATTTTGTGAGATTTTCTATGGGGCTATTCTTGGGTACAGTGCAAACAGGTAAGTACCAAAAATAACAAATAATTGACTGTGTATTAGAAATACAAAATTACACTATTTACTTGGCGTCTATGATGTGTGATGCTAAGTATTACTCAAAACAATTTTCATAATTATTTTTTGTGCGCATAATATCTTGTAGTTTATATATTGTAATTCCTATATTATTTGTAATTCCTATATTATTTCATAATTTACATATATGGAAATAGAGTCTTTAGAAAACAATTAATTAGTCTAACTAAAGTCAAATGGTTATTAAATCTACATTTGCCCTGTCCAAATCTACGCACATGGCTTGTATGGGCTATTTGGTAGAATAGATGCAAAAATGAAAACAGCATAGATATTTTCCTTTGGGAATACTGGTCCAGTAGGGGTCAGGAAAACATGCAAGAGCTTTCTAATATAAAGGACAGCATGAGATCTTAGGGAAGACCTAGAAATTGCCACAGCTACTCAGAAGAGATTATTTCTGAGTGTGTGGCCTTTTCCTTTGATGGCGAAGCCACTGCTTCCTCCAGGCAGGCATTCTTGACAGGTTAATGTCCCTCTTCTGGGGTGACTGATCACTCTTGTGCCAATCTATCAGAGCACCCAACTCACCTGAAGGGCTGACTGCACAAAGGCCGGGCTCTTTGGCACATGGCAAATGAAAGAGCCAATGTAGTATAGGACTAGTGTACAGAACGGGTCCTGAGGGACAAAAAGGACTGGAGAGGAGGGCCAGCCTGGAGGCCATTCTCAATAGAGGGACAAGTTAAGTAAGTTGGGAAGGGCCAGGCTTCCATGGCACAGGGTAGTCCCATTTCCTGAGCCATGGCAGCCTTCATCAAGGCATGAGATAAGATGTGGGCTGTGTGCTGGAGTCAGATCTAAGGAGCTTTACACTCCAGGTGAAGATTCATTCGTTTTTTTCTTTCAAATAAAAAGTAATTTATCTCTCTCTCTCTCTCTCTCTCTCTCTCTCTCTCTCTCTCTCTCTCTCTCTCTCTCTCTCTCTCCTCTCTCTCTCTCTCTCTCTCTCTCGTGTGACATTTAGCAACATTATTAATTAGGCAGTCACTTTTAACGTGAAACTGAGATGGAGCTGAGAGAGATCTCAGTTTGAGTTCTTATAGTCTGCTGAGCTACTTGATAGCTTAGGACTCACAAATAGCCTATTTCAGTCTCTCTGGGCTTCTTCATCTACAGATAAAAATAATAGAGAATACTTTGAGGATTTTTATGGAGAGCAGAGAAGGAGTATGCCTTGTGTTTATCTTAGTCCTTGGTATTTAATGAGCTTTAAAAAAAGCAATTACTATTGCCATAGCTCAGAAAAGGAAGGGAGTACACAAAGGGGGATCTAGAGTTAGTGGATTGAAGCTGAGCTGAGGAAAATTCTAGGAGGTCTAGATAGAGAAGTAGTGGTGGCAAGGAGGAGGGATTCAGGAAACTCGGCTGCTGCCTAGAAGTTGACATTAAGAGAGAACGGTTTGCTATGGGATAGTCACAGATGCAAATGTGACTTCTGGTGTCATACATCTATTGTCACAGATCATACACATGGGAATATCAGAGCACACAGCCCAAAATGAAACAACGTGGTTAAGTTCTGGAAGCACGAAAACCCAGTAGGTCATAGCTAGAGCAGCTTGGGCTCACTGGGCATCTGCTTTCTATCAGGAGGTGTGCGAGTCACCATGGCTTTTCTTCTGCTCTCATTTCAGAGGTCGGGAAGTCAATGTTTGGATCATTCAGTCATTGCTCAAGGACAGAGGCCTGGGAGGAGGCTGACCTCAACTCAAGACCCATGTGCATTGGCCCGTACTGCTCATGCCTGTATGCTAATTGCACTCATGTATGGGAGAGATCGTGCTTAGTGAGGAAGATGTGGGAAGTAAAATATGGAAAAAGGAGAGCAGAAGGAAGCTGTTGAGTGAGAGAAAGATCAAGAAAGACAGTCTAGGAATCATCTCCGTTACTGGGCAACAAGGACAAAACCACTAGAACAGGCTACAGTTAAAATTACATTTTCTCTTTGAGACAAAAACCAATCTAATGAGGCTTTTCACTGACCTGAATAGTTACCTATGAAGATATATTTTCATATTGCTGCCAAATAAGTAATGTCTTTTAAAATAAATGATAAACTGAGTTCAAAATTATGCAAAAGTGCGGGTGTATGTGGCCAGTGATAGGAGTGTTTGGCTGCTCTCAGATTGCAGGGAGCTCCGTTTTCTCAGCTGTTGGTGCCATTCTTTACTTCTCCTTGGTTTATAGGAATTCCTTGCAGGCTTGAAAATCTTTTGAGCTTTTTCATTTAAATGAAAAAGTCAGTCTCTCCTGTCACTGATCCTCTGAACCACCCCAGCACGCCCATCTTAGTACAGACAGTGTCCCACAGAGCTGTGCTCAATACTATCCTTCCTCACTGTGTGCCACCAGGAGCACTGGAGTCATTTCTGCCCTGAACTCTCTTGAGGTTCTGCACAATAACAAAGGCTCCATTTGGTAAGTGGACCACAGCTTTGCACACCACGCTTACTGGATACTAGTGGATGTTTTTGAAAGTGTATGAATATGAAAAGAAGATGCTGGGGAGTAAATGTTTGGCTGGTACAGCTCCACACACCAGAAGTGGGGGATGTCTTATAGTGAATGTTTAAATTGCTGGTAACACATTTTCAAGAGCACATAAAAGTTCCATTTGGGGAAACAATGACCATGCCAAGAACAAGTGGAGGAGGAGAAAGTTCACAGAAGGCGTCTTCCAGGAGACTTAGTTTACCAGGAACTCTGCAAAGAAAGCACCAGCACTGAGTGCCAGGAATGGCTTACTGTCAGGCCCCAAGGGACATTCATCAGGGTGTGTAGGTTGTATGTGACAATGTCCTCCAAGGGCTGGAAAGTCCAGATTCATCCTGAAAGCAGACACATTTGTTTAGCAATTTGTTTGCTGGGTAAAAATGATCTCCGCCAGTCTGTTTTTAGCTGTTTATCACAGAGGGGCAGTTTAGCTGGTATGATGGACTGGGACAAGGCTTAATTTCCCCCAAAGGTCCTTTTGAATCTTGGCACTCAAAGTTAACCTTTAGCCACAGTGTTCAGATTCTCAATGAGGTCCACATCCAGTGCTTGGATACAGCACCCCACAAACTGATGCAGCATGACTGTGGATTGCTTTTCACGTCACCCCTGTCCTTTCCCATGGTAGCCTTAGCAGGGCTTCTGTACATGCCTGCTAAACAAGAGGTCCACTGCCCGCCCCATAGTTCTCAACTTATCTTCAACACCGATGCATTGGCTTCCATCTTCTTCTCATTGATTAGGAATGCCCACCGTTCCACTGGCTAAGTTGTAGTCATTGTTCAACTGAGAGAATCCTATCTGACCAAAGAGCACTCTCTTGCCCTTATACTGACTAGAACCCCTTGGCTTCCTCTAGCTGTTCAATCTGAAGACAGGAAGTTATGTCTGTATCAGTCCTCCGCCACTTACATCTATTCTTCCAAAATGTCATCTCAAGATGTCTCTGTAGTATCGCTTTCATTTTTAGCTCATCCTTACGACTAGATCGCCATCTCTTTTGTGAGTCAGATTGTACATTCTTTAGGTGTGCTCACAGTCTTACTCAAGCTATTCAGTTTCCTTGATCCCTAGTTGCCTCATCTTTGGAGTGAGGGATTAGAGAAGAATCACATGTAGGGTTGTTATGAAGGTATAATGAGAAAATATATCAAATATCCTTGCAGGGAAAATAGACTTCTTTGGATCTGCTACTACCAAGATAGAAACATCATAGAGGCTAAGAATTTTTTTTGTGCTTATTCTACTTATGCAAATTCAACTGTATTTT
>NW_004524638.1:3993677-3995192 GCF_000260255.1 Octodon degus | reverse complement strand
TTATACTTCTCTAGAGTTGTATTTGTGTATGTACATGAGTTACTATGTATATCCTGTATTTACATGTATATATTGTGCATGTCACTATGGGAGATTTTTGTATACAAGAGATGTATACTTCATGGCCATTTGTCTTGGCAAGAGAAGTGAGCAAGCAGAGAGGGCCGCGCAGGTGGCAGAATGTTTAGTGACTTAAGAGGAAGGAAACTTGGCTCAAATGCTAGCTCTAGCCCTGCTTGCTGTATAACCTGGGGGCATCTCCCAGAGCTTTTCCGTTACTAATGGAGATAATGCTACTATTTCTTTTGTAGTGCTGTGTATCATATTTGGTAATGTTCATCAGAGAACTCCGTAAAGCATAGGGCATTATTGTTCGCATGAAGTCAGATGTACTGTATTATGGCCTACATTTTAGAAATCTGGCAATCCACTTTGTTGCTATAGTCTTTTATTTAGTTCACTAGGTGATAAAATTAATGAGGCCATCTCATACTCTGACTTTTGAATAAAAGGGAGTTAATGGTTATTTCCTGTCTTTTAAGAGCAGACAATTAATAAACAGCATTGGGATTAAATCCAATTGAACAGATCTGGTATCTGGCCTAATTTCAAAGGGTCGATGTATCTATGGATTTTTTTTTTCCAAAGAAAATACTTTCAAGCTGGGGTTTGAGGGCAACCTTTGGATAAAGAGTGGCATCCTACAGAACTGATGAGATCTGTACGACAGTGTGGTGTTTAGAATACACTATTGGAAATTCGGAGAAATCTTGGCATGTGTTAACCAAGGTTTTGTCTTCAACCGTCACGTCCTGGATGCTACTCACTAAGCAACAGCAGTCATTTGTTTCAGAATATTCATCCCGAGTCCCCGCTTAATTAGTGTGGATAGTTAGGAGTGTTTTGGATTCCTTCCAGGAGACTAATTTTGACACAAAATTTGTTTCTTAGCAATGGCTCCAATGGTTTCTCCTTTAAAGAGAAGTAGTGACGTGGAGAGGTGAAATCTCTCATAAAAGGACATTTACCCCAAATGGGAACGTGGGCAGCAGAGTTACAGTACTTACCAGGGTGAGTGTCGGATGCCAAGTCGGATCGAAAGCCTGGCTCTGCCACTTGCGGAAGGTATGACTTTAAGGAAATTATTTAGACTTTCCTAGCTCTATTTTCTTCATCTTTAAACTAGAGATCAGACCAATACCCACCTCTTATGAGTGCCATGAGGTACAAAAGAGATCATGCAAGTGGAACACCTGGCATGTACTGAGATGCTCGAAGTGTTGACAAATCTCACCATGACTGCTGTAATTATCAGGTGTGCCCTCACCACCGCTACCAGCCCCACCACTTCCCATACCACCAGTCATCTAAGTTTTCACTTTTTCTCGTGGTTTAGCAAGGTTCATCTCCCTTCTTTCATTCCATCCTAGCCTGCTTCCTCACAAATCACTTAATGGCTCATCTTACTTTATTTCCTAAAACTTCTTGTCATTTCCTCTGGCCCAGCCATCCGAA
>NW_004524638.1:3954401-3993212 GCF_000260255.1 Octodon degus | reverse complement strand
CAGTGTGATGAAGTTGATAATGAAGGCAGTATGGGAGAAGGGGGCCTGCTCTGTCATGATGGATCAAGGAAAAAGGCCAGAAAAAGCTGACAGTGAAACTGGGCTTGTTCAGAAAAGGAGGTTTCAAGGGGTCCACTTAAGGGAACAACGAGGAGGAGACAGCTTTGTCTGTTGTGTTTTCTTGCAGCAGCCATCAGTGTCGTGGAGACTGGCTGCTCTTAGCTGTCTGGCCCTTTCCACAAAAAATTGACCAAGGGACATATGATTAGAAATCAAAGAGTAGTCTTCTTTCTTTGAACACACCACATTGTTCTTGCTACTTTCTAAAGTGGTTCTGAAAGTCCTTTTTCACAAGTATTACTTTAGTTGTGACTGTCTTGATGTCCCAGATTGATTTAAAACATTTACTTTTCTTGGTTATTTTGACTTCAGGGAAGACAGAGATGTCTCACAATGCCAGTTGTGATGCATAAGGTGGACAAGGGCACACCATACCACTTTTATGCATCTGCTTCTGCATTGGGCAGCACTCAGCAGCAACGTTCTCTGTATTTTTGTTTGCACATCATAAAGATACTCAGGGAAGAGGAGTTCCAGTTTTGTTTTTTTTTCAGAAAGTGCAAGGACAATGAGATAAGCGTTCTCAAGTGAATATTTTAAAGGGGATTAAAGGCAATGTGCTTCTCTCTGAAAAAAAAAAATGTAAGCACCAACTCTATCTTTTGCTCCTAGGTCTGATCTCAGACACTAGGCAATGTGACTCACACCCACAATTAGCTTTGCAATCTTTCCTTAGCCAGATGTATGTGTTCTCAGAGGGAGATGCCATGCAGGTTGTGGTAGGGCCACATGAACTTGCCACTCTGTATCCCTCCTTACCTTGCACAGAGGCACAAGCCAGTCTGTCTCCCTCCCTTACTCTCTATTTTCTCAACAGGATAAATAAACTACCCTTGATTGACGGTGCAAATCATAGAGGCAAAGTGAGATGGCTAGAATCCTATGGCAAGTCGGGAGCAGAAAAACAAATGAGACATGGCTCCCAGGACCACAAACAGCAGCCTGCTCAGATGGCAAATCTGAGCTTTGAGAATTTTCTCCTGCTTCTCCTTCTGTTTGGCAGCCTTATCTGCGTTCTGTATAGCTCACCTTGGAGATCACCTCCTCTGTAGGTCCCTCACAATTCTCCATTCTCTCCACTGCCATTCCACTACTCCAGTCTTAGGAGGAAATGACCACCTGTCCTTTGTGCTTCCTGGCATTTTTGAAGGCTCCTGCCCTTGTGACTCAGCATTATACTAGTATATGTCAGTCTCCTTTTCTGTTTATAAGTGCGGGGAAGACTGGGCTCACCGTCAGTCACCTCTGTAACCTGAGCATGCAGGCCACCCTCTGTGAATCTTACTGAATGATTCAACAGACTAATCCCAGAGGCCTTATGTTTTCAGCTAATGTGTCTTTCCTTTAAAGTCATTGACAAGCTCTTTTAAAACCTCAGAGGTCATATCTTCTCCAAGTAAACTTTCATCTGGATGGTCTTCCTTGGGCTGGAGAATGAGCAGCCCTGGCTCTTGGGCAATATGTAAACAGAAAACCCTTGTGGTGGACGGGCAGGAGATTGCCACCAAGTACATGGACTTGATAGACCAGTATTTTTACAGAGGCAAATGCAAACTGTAGCTATCCAAGCAGACAAATTCTGGGAGTCCTCACGGCATCTAAACCAGGATTTCTTTGGTGAGTTCTTTAGTCTTCTTGAAAATATCACCATGCTCTTTGCTGCCCTCAATTGTAGTTTTCTTTTTTTTTTTTTTTTTGAAGTTTATTTTTTTATTTTTTTATTTTTTTCAAAGTTTTATTGACAAAGAGATAGCAATGAGACAGTTTCAAATCAAATCGGAAGGACAGTTTCAACAAATAATACACTGCATATATTCTTCTTAGTGGTTAATTGCTGTACAAGATGCGGACTTGTGATCCTATTCACAAACACCATTAGAACAAATCATTCTATTCATTAAGAGAATGCAACTATATATCTATCCCAACCTCTTTGAATACACAGATACAAAATGGACATTCATCGGTATACCCCATTTTTTCTAAGTTACATTATTGAATATTATAGGTGTGTAAACTCAGCAAAATATTCTAAAAGAGTCCAGTAGCCCATAATAGCATTGGTCTTATATTTAACTGGCAATGTCAGAAATTATTGACCTGAGTCCCCCACAGCTCAACTTAACAGCATGGCTTTATTTTTTATATTTCGACTTCATACTTTTCTACTGGATGGTTAAGACCAAGGTAAAGCAGGACCTATGCAAGAAGAGTTGTAGCTTTTTGGTCTGAGAAGGTCAGTGAAATGCCCTCAGGATTTGTCCTGAGATCCTGTACCTCAGATTGTAGAACCTTCATCAGTGCAGCCATGTGGATGAGTCACGGCCAATGCTTGGCCAATGTGCTCTCTGTGAAAGCCTGAGAGAGTGTCTTCTCCCCATGTGACTCTCCTTAGGCACACTCTACGTCATCGATCACTTTCCTCTTTGGCCCCATAATCTTCTTGATCAGAAAATTTGGGACACTACCGAGGTACATGACGTTACAGTACAAGTTCTCATATGTCCTGAGTCTTAATCGACCTTAGAAGGTTAGGGCCAAAATGTTGGCTTTCCTTGTATCCTTCCTTTTTCTCTAATTTGGTCTGCAAACTTAGGTTGTTAACCATCCAGAAGAAAAGCTTATTGTTATTATCAAACGATTTGGGCTATCAATCTTAACATCACTATCTCACTGCATTTCAAACATCTTAGGCATAATAAGGAACAGGTATTTTTCATCAAGTATTGATATGTTGAACTTTAAGTCCCTACATAATATGATAAAAAAACATTTAAAAATTAGATTATATTTTAAAAAATAGGATAAAGAATTCTATGCTTCTCATGTTTGCACATAAGTCCAAAAATCTCACCATATACAACCTTGAAGCAGGACAGTTCCACAATATTCCTTTTCCTGTCTCTTGCTTTCCTTCACCACCGCCTTTCAATTGTAGTTTTCACATGCGGGAGTCTGTGGCTGATGTGTGTGGCCAGCTCACCTTTGAGCCATTTCACAGGTAGAGGAGGAGTCTTCTCTGGCACAGAATCAGTAGACAAGGGATTTTAGAGTCTGGAAGAACTGGGTTCTAATCCTGATTCCATCACTGTACTTTGGCACAACTAGCTTTGCCCCTCTAAGCCTCACATTCTGAAGCTGCAAAGATTTTAGGTTTTTTTTGGAAGAGTTTTGGAAAAGATTAAATGTGCTAGCAAAAAATACTGGTGACAAGCAGAACCTGGCATATAATTAGCACTTTGCAAATGTAGGTCCTCTCTTCTTTTAGGGACAGACCCGAAGTGGGGAGGTAGCCTTTACTGAGGGTGTCGAAAGCCATTTCTCTTGCACCTATGGTTTCTTTTCCCTTTTTTGGACAGCGGCAAAGGTCAACGTCTCCCCTCCGTGGGCTGTCTCATTTCCCTTTTGCCGTCACTCAGCTGCCTTAACCTCTGCTTGTTCTTTTTTCTGAATGGAGCCCTAGTGGGCCCCTTCCCACCACAGGTTTATTCTTGCCACGCCCCGTTTGCTCGCCTGCACCTCTCTGCTGTTACTCTGCAGGGACCATGTCCCACATACCGGGAACTCGTGCGCTGTTCCACAAATGGCAGCTTTTCTCTCATTTCTGGCTCAGGCTTCCCCCCACAGAGCACATCCTGTTAGAAGAAAATAAGTACTGAAAGCAGTTAGGATACCACTGCACAGAGCAGCTCTCCCTGTTAGGGCCCCTCCCCTCCCAAACACCCCAAGAGGCCCTAGATCCTGAGAACTGAGGTTGCTGTACTGTCCTACACTCACTCATGTATGTGGAGGATGTTCTTTTGGTTTAGTTGCTAATCCTAAGCACACAGAACAAAATAACAATGGTACAAAGTACTATCTAATGAAAATCTGCCTGCCATTGACCCCTCTGTTCTCACCCTAAAAGCCAAACCACTGTTACTCTTTTCAGGTGTCTCTATGTGACACTCAACACAAGCACACAGAGTGACTTTTTCTTACAGAAATTGTAGCACAAGATCACACCTTGTCTTTTGTATGTAGTTCTGCATCCTACAGGTCGTCTTTCATTGTAGGTCCTGTTGGCTTCCTGCAGAGTTGGGGTAATGCTATTTCTACACATAGACCTCACCAGGTTATCTGCTGAGACCCATTTAGGTTGCTTGCAAAATTATAATGAATAACTTCCTAGCTACATCATTTTTCTTGGAATAGTTCTAAATCCATTAAAATGCAAAGATTAGTGGTATTGGGAACTGGTTGAGGAACTCAATAGCAGGAATCCCTTGAATCTTCTTACCTGTTGTTTGTTTTCATCTTTCTAGACAACTCTCTGCTTTTAAAGATGGAACTCCTACATCAGTTCCTGTCTTAAACCTTTCCAGACCAGCTCTAATGTGAGAAAGTTGCTCCTGCATCTTTGGGTTTTCAAGGTGATGACCTCTAAGCTGAAGCTGGGGAATAACCTCCAGGATTTAGAAAAGGTCAAACTGCATGACTATTCCCCTCCAGACCCCAGCTTTCCCCTCTGGAAGTCCTTGGTGGGGACTGAGTACCACCTTCCCAACAAGTGCAGATGATGCTTCTCCTGCTGTCCAGCATACAGTGACTTCACTGTTTTTATGACACTGCTGGACACCTGTTTTCATCCTACCCAAGCCATAGGCCCAGGTTGAAATGAGCATGGGTGTTCTTTGGTGTGAAGCTCTCCAGGGGTGGAGGGGGCTGCGGGTTTATTCCACAGTTCATCTTAAAGATTTGACTGAGCCCTCAAGAGCTTACGAAGTGGTCAATAAATGCATGTGAAATGAATTATTGTATTAAAATTGTGTAGTGCATTTCTCCTCTCAAAGCTCAACTCCTAGGGGCTGGTGGAGATGGTTCAATAGAATAAGTGCTTGCTTGGCAAGTGCAAGGGCCTGAGTTTAATACCTGATTGAGGAAAAAAAAAAAGCTTGACTCCTTAGGACCAGGACCACTAGATTCTTCTACGTCTCTTCTCTATCTCGTTGCTCCTGATACTCCTCACCAGTTTTTTCATCTGTGTCTAATATGCTCACTTTATTCTCACTTTTCTTCTGTTCCATCATTCCTAAGGCAGGTGGGGTGATATTTTGATAATGTACTATGGATGCAAAATTTTGGGAATTATTTTAATGTCTATTGATAGGGACCTTATTAAATAGATGATCCTATGTGCTAGCTTTGAGTCACTGACAAAATACCTGAAAAAAATCAGCTTTTTTTTTTTTTTTTTTTTTTTTTTAAGGACGGGTCTTAAAAGTCTGTTCAGGGTCTCACTTCTAGATCGGACTCATAGTGAGTTTCCTGTTTACAGCCTCCCGATTGCTGGGATTACAGGCACGTGCCACCATGCCCAGTCTCAATCGCCGTGGCACGGCAGGCCCCTGCATGCACTTTAATCCTCTGAGCTATTTGGCTGGCCCATGAAAATCAGCTTTAAGGAGAAATTTATTGTTTTCTTTCTTTCTCTTTTCTTCCTTCCTTTATTTTCTTTCTTTTTTTGGTACTGAAAATTGAACTCAGGACCTGGCATTCACCAGGTAAGTGCTGTGCCACTGAGCTATATCCCCAGCATGGCTCATTTTCTGAGGCCTTCAGTATTACTGTCATTTGGCTCCTTTGTTTCTGGGCCTGAGGAGGTAAGCAGGGAATGACAGAACAAACTCCCCCTCCCCAACAGAGTGAGGCTGGTAAACAGCAAAACAGAGCAAAGAGGTAGGGCTCCAATCTACAGCCAAGGGCATACCTCCAGCGACTTCCTGCCTTGTAAAGTTTCCATTTTCCCCAGCACCACCATCACCAGCAGCAGACCACCAAGATGTCAACACACGAGAGTTTTTGTTTTCTTTTTCTTATTTATGCATTTGGTGCAGGGTCTCACTATGCAGCTTGGATTCATAGCGATCCTCCTGTTTTCAGCCTTTTTCAGCCTCCCCAGTGCTGGGATTATGGGTGTGCACCACCATGCCTGGACTCAACACATGAGCTTTTGAAGAACATTCCAGATCTTAAACATGCACAAGTCCATGTCATTGCAGACATAATTCCCTTATTCTTCCTTTCTGTGTCTGCACACCCTTCCTTCCTCATGCCATTTGGTTGGTTGAGTGCTGTGATACTGGAGACCACCATGGTGTGCTATAAGCAGACTCACATTTTCACTACAGATGGTTTAATTGATAGGTTTCTATTAACATAAACCATTCCCAGATCTTAGGTATTTGACGATATCAAGGTGCCACTGGTGAGGAGGATTCTGATGGAAACCAGTAAAGGTATAACAGGATGAAGTGAAAGAGAATTTGTTTGGTCAAGATCAAGGGCCAGAATTTTATTCTGTAGGCAACAGTACACCTAGACAGCTCAGGAGAAGCAGGGCTGACTTGCACTTTGAAGTTACTTCTTTGGTTTTACTGTGGAACTTTGATTTAAAGGGGACCAAGCTGGAACCAAGGAGAACAGGATGAGCCCCCACAGTTGTTAGGGGAGCAGTGAGGAGGGTCTCAGACTCAAGCTCAGTGAGAAGAGAGTTGGAGTGGAAGGCAGGACAGTGGAGTAAAGGAAAGGAAAGAGTGAGTGGATGGATGTGCAGACAGTGAAGCTGCTGATGGTGACCACCACAGAGAAACCACAAATGGAGAGCAGCAACCCAGAGAGTGGAAGGGAAGGTGACACCAGGGAGGGGTGGGTCACTTCCACCAGAAGACTCAGATGGAGGACAGAGAAGGATGAGGATGCAAGTAGTTGTTTCCAGACTGTTTTCACCAAAATTGCTCCATTTTTGTTTGCTTTGAAAACCAAAGAATTATGTAAGTACCTTTATCACTGAAAAATCTTGAAAATATAAAAAAGAAACCCCACCCTAAAACTTAAGAAAACATGCCAAGGTTATATTTTAATTTTTTGTGGCATTTTCTTCCAGTTATGTGACAAACATTGCAGTGGGGGAGGAAGACTTATCATGTTAAGCATTTCTTTAAGCATCTGCTAACGTCACTGCATGCAGTAGGTGATAGGAGCAACACTGGTTGCCTTCCTGACCTCAGCTTCCACCTGGGCACTGCTGGTTATGTCCTGTCACTTCTGAAGAGGCTGGTGTCACTCCTGCTATGCTCCAGGAGGCCCTTGGCCAAGCCCATCTCTGTTGTGTCTTGTTTTGCCTTGACAGTCATGGGCAGTCAAGGAAGGAAGGAACTGGGGATTTGGAAACCCTCACCTTTGTCCTGAAAGCAGCAATCTGCTGTTTTGTGCCAGGTACCAATGCCAGCACATCCCAAGTTGCATGGCTGATTAGAGTTTTACAAGTTTTCTGGAATCTCCCTTTTCCCAAATGATTTATTCAAGGACAAAATAGAATTGCTTTCAAAACAGTCTTCAGTTAAAGCAACAAGTGTTTGAAGTCACATGCACACCGGGTTTTACTATTGAATCTTTTTTCCTTTTTTAAGGGGGGCAAGATAGCTCAGTTGTCTAAAATGACTGCTGTTGAACATTGTAGAGCAGCATTTCTCAATATCTAGTTTCTCCAGAATCATGAAGAGGACTTATAGAACCCTCAGTGCTGAGTCCTCTTCCTAGAGTTTCTGACTTAGTACGTCTGGGATAGAGCCTAAAACATCTGAATTTCTCAGTTCCCCAAGGGATGCTGATTTTCTTGTCCAGTGGCCAAAGGTGGAGGACCACTGGGACATAGGAAAGACTCGCTCCCTTCGGATCACACCTGCCTTAGTGTCTCTGGGCCTCAGTTCTCTCACCTGTTAAATAAGCAGGTAGAGATTCAAGAAACTCTGCATTTCTTCCTCTTCTTTTTTTCTCCTCTTCCCCTTTCTCCTTTTTTTATTCTTCTATGTTTGCAGCATGTCTTTCTATGCTATACACAGAGCACACAGGGAAAAAGATCATTTCAAGTTGGATATCCTTCATCTGTGAAATAACCTGGCTGTTCACAGTTCTTTATTGGAAGGATCCAACTAGGTTCTTTTCCCCAAACCAGGCGGGTGCCCTGTGGCAGTCACTTTATCTTCTGGAAATGTCTCCTACTTCTATCTCACTACCAGGAAGGGTAGAGTAATCACCTCCGGAACAACCTCCCTCAAGTATTGTGTCTCCTTCTAGAAGCTTCCAAGGGTGTTGCAGACTCAGGACTGATTTTATTAATTTTGGGGGGTAAACATGTATTACAGTCGTCACACAGATCTAACTCAGACTTTGGCTCTTCCATTTAGTAGCTTACGAACTCAGGCAAGAGACTCGAGCTTACCAAGATCCAACATCTCATCTCTACTATAGGAATAAGAATAAAACTCTTCCCAGGATGGTTGCGGGATGAAATGAAATCAGGGAGAGAAAGCTGTTGACATCTTTCTGGACACACAGTAAAGAAGCCATGAGGAGCAGTTGTGGTGTACGTGGGGAAATGTCTGAAATAATGAGGTAGTTATTCAGAATGTCTGGGAAGCCACCTGAACTGAATCGCGCCTGAGAAGACAGCGCTCAAGAAACACTCCGAACAACCAAGGAAAAGGGCAAGAACAAAACAATCAGCTTTCCATGAGACAAAACCTTTGCATATGCCCTTGTTGGCAGCAGCGTGTGGATGCCATGCTGCCCTGGGAAGAGAGGAGCAGCAGCTGGCATCCGCTGTGGGGGTAGTGCCCGCCAACATCCGGGTCGCTCTGCAGTGGAGTCTGAAACACAGGCCCTGTGCCAGGTGTCAGAGGCAGAAGGAAAGTTGGAGGAGCCGGGAAGGGCGGGGGAACAAGGCGAAAGCAAAGGAGACTTTGCAATTATCTCCCTGAGACTGTTTAGAATGTAATGTTCCTCTCCACCCCCTTCCTTTTCACGTTGTAATTTTCTTCGCAGAAAGAACACAATGGAGAACATATTCCAGACTGCAGAGCTTGCTGTTAAACTCTGACAACCCAGACATGAGAACAGATAAGAAAAAAACAGAGGCAATTTTTTTTTCTCCCTGCAGAGATTTCAGAGATCAGAGCTGAGAAATCAAGTTACATTTGAACACTGCATTACCTGCCCACTCAATGGTTTTGATACGCTCTGTCCTTGATGTTCAGCAAGTTTCCGAGACTGTTTTCCTTGCCTGGGGGTTGGGGAGAGGCTGCTTCCTCTGTGAGGTTTGTCTCGACTCCCATCCACAGGAGAAGCTGGAGTTGGCCCGGGCTGTGTTGTTTACCCTGCTGAGTCCCATCTGTATGGATAGAAGGTCCTCACTTGGTTTGCATCTGTCTTTAGGAGGTAGGCAAAGAGCCCAAGTCATGGCTCAGTCTCAGGGTACCAAAGGTCCTTGGCAGAGAGTAGGCCAGAGCTGGAAAAGCAGCGTCCAGACCCCGGCTGCACTCTGACTCCTGCTCCTTCCCTGACTCTATCCACTGCATTTTAAACTCCATCTCTCCTTCCAATTCTGTCTCCTTTGTACTCTCTCCTGCTACTGTTTGCTGGCCCTGCTATGTCTACCTCCCTGTCACTGTGGCCACATGAAGAAGAGAAGAGACCTCAGATAGTGCTGTCCTTCATTTAAGGATTTGTTCAGAGGAAAAATGTCAGTCCTAGAAAAGTGGAGAGACTACTTCCTTTTGTAGCCCCAGTTTCTCTACTTGAATCAGTAAAACATTTTAACTCTTATTTGGCAGTGTAAAGGATATATAAATTTTCTGCCCTAGAATAACTTTGCAGTTTATTTGGGGAGATAGGGCATAAATGCTCAGAATTTTAATAGCAAAGCATGAGTAGAGGCAATGTTCATTAGCTAAAGGGCAGCTACAGTTGCCCGTGCTTCCCCTCATTGGGCAATACTTGCATCCACAAAGCTTCAGCTCTTTAAGCTGAGGGTCTCTGTCTTATAACTGAATCTCAGCACTAGCAGAAGACCAGCAGATATGGGGCCGGGGTGATGGCTCAGTGGAATAAGCGCTTCCCTGGCAAGCATGAAGACTTGAGTTCAATCCCCGGTTCGAAAAAAAAAAAAAAGACCTGCAGATATTAGGAGCTCAGTATGTAATTAGCCAAGTGAATGCATAAATGAGTGGTGTAGATAAGTAGGGGACTTCCTTTTGCTCTGTCTTTAAAAAGGTCATTTCTGAAGGATTTTTTTTGTGTTTTAAAACTGACAACTGCAATAAGAACATTTTGCAGAGCCTGTGTGTGGCAGGGTGTTAAACACGTGCCGCATTTCATGCTCCATCGTAAGCCTGCTAAGATCTTAATGATATTTAACCCTTTTAGTGACTATAGGAAGCAGAATTGATTCCTGAGATGGACATATGTTCCTAATGGGACTCAGGGAACCTCTAAGTAATCTAGTGATCTGTGGAATAGTACACAAGAAATACATAGAAAAGGCTTTTTAAAATAATTTAGGAATTTACCAACTTGCGTTTCCCTCCATTCCCATGGTAACTCTTTCTCTTGAATGCCACCTGCATCAGCCCCTTTTCCTTTGGCTTGCTTCCACATCTTTTCAGCTAGATGAAGACCTGAAAGCTCTGTCAGGGAAGGGAGCATGGAGCAAAGCCACAGTCCTGAAGAGGACTCAGGGACTTTTTAGCTGGAGGAGTTAGAGTCACAGAATTTATGGAACCCCGGTGGGGTAGATTAGCATGCGGGGGAAGTAATGACAGGGTCCAGGGACATTCCTAGATTGAAGAGTTTGTGCATGCCTTCCTGCTCCCACCAGCTGTACTTGCCTCTGATTTAATTATATGCTCAGGGTACAGATGCCTCTGGAATTGCAGGCCATGTCTTGCTTCCCAGGAAGGGTTACTGGGTAGATGACACTTAGATTGTGGAATGCAGGGGGGAAAAAGATGCTGGTTTGTCCTTTAGCAGTACAAATAGATCGGAGTCACTGTAAGCCGTGATTTGCTCATTAATTCAAGCAAAAAGACTTGATTGCTCTGGGGCTACCTGCTGCCTTCACTCACCTGAACAGAAAGTAGCCGATCCCACTGGTTCAGGGATGGGCACATGCCCTCAGACAGGCAAGCGTCAACACAGGGGATTCACACTGACAATCAGAAAGTGTGTGTGTATGTGTCTCTCAGGCCTTGAGCTGATCTTAAAAATTAGATTTGCCAGGGCCATTTGATCCTGCATGCTGAGTGTTTCTGAGAAAGGCCTGAATGTAGGGGCTAGCAGAGCTGAAATGGGAGAGGGGCATTTGGGCCCCCCGGCTCATGCTGATCTGGTAGATGCACTCGCTGCACTTAGACTGGAGTTGGCAGCAGGACCCAGGAAAAATGAGGATCTCAGGGCTGGTCTGATAGCTCAGTGGACTAAAGCACCTGCTTAGGTAGAGCGCAGCAGCTGGAGTTCAATCCCCGGCATGCCGTGTAGACCCCTCCGAAGGGACACGCTGACATAGCGATTAAGACGTCATGGTGGTACATGCCTGTAATCACAGCACCTCGGAGGCTGTAAACAGGAGGATCGCTATGAGTCTTATCTGTGTAGTGAGACCCTGTAGACCCTTGTACCAAATACAGAAAAAACAATCTTAAAAGAATGAAGATCTCCTTTTTTCATGAATATAAGTACTGTCTTCAGTGGAGTATACACAGGGACATAGAGTCAAAGCTCTGGGACTGAATTCTTATTCTGCTGTGGTTCCTTTAGACCTACTCATCCTTTCTACAGATCTTGTCCCAGGTACTAGGTCTAGAAGGGCATGTGAACTTATTAATTGGCTATACACAGTTCTAAAAAATTAATTGCTCTCTCTGAACCTCAGTTTTCTTATTTGTAAATGGGGAAAGGTGAGAGTTCAATGAGTTGTGAAAGTACTTGGAACATGTGAAAGGCCACTGTCGCAGTTGTATAAGGTCATGGTCTGTCGTGGTCACCATTGTATCATTTAAAACTTGAGTACTTTAATGAAGCGCCAAATTACTCGCAACCACCTGGTAATGCTAAACATTCTGTTGATAGTCAAGAAATTGTTTCTTTTTTAAAAATATTTGGTACAAGGTCTCATTACACAGCTCAGACTCATAGTGATCCTCCTGTTTTCACCTCCCCAGTGCTAGGATTACAGGCGTGCAGCACCATGCCTGGTCTCATTGATCAGCTTCAGTGTGCCCGAGGGTGGGGCCAGAAAGGCATGTGGTGTCAGGGATTGAACCCCAGTCCCTGCGTTTACCTAAACAGGTGCTTAGTCCACTGAGCTCTTGCTCTGGCCCTAAAAAATGTTTCTTCTTTAAATTTTTTTTTTTTTTACAATCTTGCCTCAAGTGTTTCACTGCATAGAGTCCAACTTTCTTCACCATGAGAAACTGCAAGCTAGAGACGCCCTGGGGAAATGTTAGTCCTACCTGCATCACTTAACTCTTACTTCACAATAAGCCAGTGCAACACTTAGGCTTTTAAAAATAACGATTTGTTCCGAGTTGAGGGGCCAGGTGGACTATTCTGCTAACCCTGCCTGGGCTTGGCCGGACTTGTCTATTTTCCTGCTTGTTTGCCAGCTGCAGGCAGCAGGAGAATTGCAGGTGTAGGAGGCCACAGAAGAGATCTGTCCTGTCCCTCAATGAGCTAGCCCAAGCTTGTGCTCATCATCCTGCATGCTTCCAAGAGCCTGTGCTATTGTTTGTACTCTCTGAATGCTTGGAGCCAGACTGGTCCACTTCCTCTGTCTTCATTTCCATAAAATCAGTCCAGACTCAAGGGATCGGGGTTAGGCCGCTCCTCTTGATGCAGAGAGTTATAAAGCCGTCTTGCCAGAAGGAGGGGAGGAATTGGGAAGACGTGCTGTTCATCTATCAAATAGCCTTTGAGCCAAAATGAAAAAGTGATTTAATGCTGTCAACTCAGAAGAGGAAAGCTGTAGATCCTCTTCTCCCTTTTTGCTTTACTTAACCTCCTCTGTTTTTGTCTGTCTATCGGCCATTGCCCTAGGAAAACTTTCGTAATCTCTGTTGCCTGAACAGTTCAGGGTAGCTTCAATCCAATCTTTTTACCTGTAAACCAAATTTGAGGGCATTTAGCAATTGCTTCAGTGCTGTGTTAAGGTCAGAGATGAAACAAAAGATGTTCTAAGAATTTCTTCTGGCACTCGGGTAAGCCAGGCATACAGACATGTGCGCAATTATTTCCCTGCAGAGCAGACCAAGACGTGCTCTCGTGTGTTCTCTCTGAAGGACAAACTCATCGCCAAACTTATTTTAATGAAAAGAACTTCATATTGCCTTCAAAATAAGGAAATTCTATTTCTTAACCTGGTATTCAAGGCTTTTATGAATTGTCCCCCTGTCTCCTGCTCTTGTTTTATTCCTTGTGAGAGGGAATCCAGTATTTCTACTGCAACAGTTCTCCACTGTTTCTCATAGTTCCCTGACTGTATTTCCCTATAAGCAACACTCCCCTTCCACATGTATTCTCCCTCCCCAGTTTTGCCCGTTGAATCCCACTCACGTTATTAAAATCCGTTTAACTCTCAACCTCTCCCACAGCCTTCTCTCTCTAACCTGTTCCGGTTTAATTTCCTTTCCTTCTATGTTTCCCTGGTCTTTTCTCTGAAATGCCCACACCCTGGTGATCTCTACAAGACTGCAGTCCCCTGGAGCAGGCATCACTCATTCTCACCCATGTCCCCATCTGGAGACCTGGAGTGTCTTCCTTGTTATAGGAGCCGAACAGGAGCTATCGACAGTGCTGTAAGCTCTTCCCTTCACTCTACTTGCTCTGCAGCTCTGCATCCATACCTGGAATAAGCGAGTCACAACCACTTTCTAGACTCTCTTTAGTGAGCTGATCGAGCTGTACTTGAGTTGGGATATGTCGTAGGCCAATGGCTTGGCAGTGGGCACAGACCGAAAAGTATCCTGCTGAAGAAGAGCAGAAGAGCTCACTTTAATCCCTTCTCTGATCACTCTGCTGAGCTTGAACTTGCACTGCCAGGTTGACTTTATGTTTTGGGTGTCTGGGCATGTGGAGGGCTGCCACCCTCTTGGGTTTATTTTCATGGTTATGGCTGGCCCTTGCATACTCACTCTCCAGTTAGAACGCAGCCTGATTCCCACGCGGAGAACCCCTGCTTTACACGCCTGGCTTTCCGACTTTGGAGGCACTTGGGAACTTGAAAATTCCTGGGCGTTATCTCCAGAATTTCTGAATTCCTAGGTCTGGATGACAGTTGGGCCGGGTAATTTCCTCAGGCTCCCCAGGGGATTTGGCTGCTGGAAGATCATACTTTAGGAATAACTGTTGCAGAATTACAAGCATTAGGCAATGGAGAAACATGTTGCCTTGGCAGCAGATGTGCTGCCAAGGAAGCTCTTCCCCAAGCCCCTCACCTTTCGCCATGCAACTCCTCTGTTCTAGAACATGCCATGGCTCCACCTTGACGCTTTAAGACTTTGTCCAAATTCCCCCCCATGCTGTCCAGTTCTCAATAATTTTTTCGTCCACATCCCTCCCCACCGGCCCTCACAATGCAGATACACGCTGAAATCAATGAACTCTGTTGGTGTTTATGTTACTCACCCTCAGCTGCTCCTTACTGCCTCCTGTCCTGCCAGCGAAATTCTGTGGATCCTCACAGCTTTGCTTTCTCCGATCTCTCCTTCTTCATTAGAAATCCCGAGCATTTCACTGAATGCCCCCCAAGCACCAGGCACTGTCCTGCACGCATCTGTGTACTCATCAGCCCACCCTGGGACGAGGGCAATGTGATCATCCCCACTGTGGCACCAGGTCTTCGGGACTGGGCCACGGTCACACAACTGGAGAGTAAGACAGAGCCATTACTTCTGCGGCACAGTCACTCATATGGTGGTGTCCTGCTTTGGTGAAGCCTAATTCATTCACTTTCCTCCTTGGAGACTGCATCAAATAATGTCTTCTACACAGAGTCCCCTTTCCTCTCCTAGAAATTGGTCCTGTGAGAGGCGAGCGTAGTTATCTACCACACTGTTCCAGGGATCACAACTGGGGTGATTTACGGTGCTGCTGCAGACACTACTCACCTAGCAACCTACACAAAAGCTCTTCAGGTAGGACAGCTGAAAAATCCTGTGGCTTTTGAGGAAAGATGAGATTTAATTGTCAGAATAAATTCTCCGGCATCAAAACACAATTTACCCTTTTCCTGCAGGTTCAGAGGCATCATTCAAGGATAAAGATATTAGCCAGCAACCTTCCAGCTGGAACACTTTTTATCTCCTCTTCAAAGAGTAATCTCGGGGCAGCCACAGCCATGGAAACTGAATGTGGCAGGTGGAGCTGGGCTCTGCATTAGAGGCCCGTTTTCCCCAGCGGGAAGGAGAAAGGCTGCGGCCGGGGAAGATGAATGGACCTGGGACAGCTTTGTCACGGTCCGCGGAGAGCGCATTCTCCCTGCGCCTCGATCAATCAGGCCCTGCTATTGAAGGCCCTTTGCTATCACTTTTGAGTGACTTGCAGCCCTTTTGTGTCACCAGTGGGGGACTTCTCATCTGCTTGGGTGACCCAAAAGCATAATGTGTCTTCCAGTGAGACCTGGCACGCAATTAAGAGTAGATTTACTTGTTTCTTTGTTCCTTTGAGGTGCCTGGGGATGGAAGATGATCAGGCTTTCCCTGGGCAAGAGCTTCCATGCCTGAATTTTCAGATCTGCTTGTGTGTTCAAGTGTGGAAGAGGCGGTTACACATTGTCTCTCATGAGGAAAGGACAAAGCACAACACCAGGGACAATATTGTGCCATGCTGGGGCTCACCATCCCTGCAGCCTGAATTGAGGGGCTGGGCAATAGAGCTTGGTTAGCATGGATTCATTTTGACTCTATCTTGCTGCTGTTCTGGGAGAACATTCTCTGCCTCAGTTTCCCCGTATTGTCAGATAAAGGTGATTTTACCTACTTCATCATGCTGTGACATGGATAACACATAGTTCAGACAAATGTCTGATGTGCAGTGAGATCGCAGTGTAAGGAGAGAGGAGAAGCCATTAGCTGATTAGCATCCACAGTGGCACACAAGCGTGAGGGAGCTTCCGCAAGAGCCTCTGTGCTGGACACTGGGTTAGTTGTGAGGACGTAAGTGTGGTAGACAGGCAGTCCTCACAGGTGCTCCTGGAGAGTGGAGAGTCAACTTAGGTGCCACCTACATGCCTGATGGGGATTGGAGCCCAGAACGTGGCCGGGAGTCTCAGGAGACTGAGAGCTATTATTTCCAAAACCATCTCTGGGGCTCCAGGTGCCACATCCAGGGCTTCCTCTGCTGACCAATGGCTCTTCTTATTTTAAGCCAAGAACAGATCCGGTTCCATTGTTCTGTACAAAAGCCCCGCTAGAGCTGAGCCACCCAGAGAGCAGACCAGAGCAGCTCACTGAAGGACGAAATGTGGTCTCCCTGGAGGGTGCAGCTATTGCTCACCAGACCCGAGCTTCCTGTGCGATGGCCCTGGAGTGTTGGCCACTGTCGCCTCCTCACCCAGCCCTGGCAAACAGGCCATCAGGTCCCAGGGACGAGCCTGTGCTGATGTCAGCCTCTCTGGGAGCACAAGACACACTCTCACGTGCGCTTGACCTTCTCTCCCTGTGGCCTTGGACCTTAGCCCAGGAATGACTCAGCCTGGGTTAACTCTGGGGCCCCCTTCAAAGAAGGGTCTGGTTTATCTCCCATTAATATTGCTGGCTGCATCTTCTTGCCTGCCCAAGTGTATGAAATCACACCTTTCATTTGTTTCAAATCCAATTTCAACTTCACTGGCCCTTTAGGGACAGGACACAAGCTTACTAAACATTTTCCTTCAGAGAACTACAATACGAATTCATTGTGTTTCCTTCAGTTGATTTATTTTGCTTGCCTCAGAAGGTTATTATGGAAACATTTTAAGGTAAGCATAGAAAGTTGAAATAGCTACCACGAAAACTCTACGTTATCGTTGTACTCTGCCTTACCAATTTTTATCCATTGGCCTGTCCATTGATGTGAGCCTGTCCTATCAATGTAACTTTCTCAACTAAAATTTAAGGTTGCATGTATTGTTACACCTTTTTAATACTTACTCATTTCTATCATGCTCCAGAGTTAAAAATTTGTTCGTGTTTTTTTCTTTTGAGCATACAAACACTATGTGCAACTTTTGACTCTTCTATGGGTGAATTCCGTCAAATGCATATACTTGTGTCATACAAACCTTTAGGAACCGTACTGTATTACTGGGACTCCAAAAGGTCCTGAGTTTGTCAGTCCTTGATGCCGTCTCCCCTCTTCACCAAAGGCATGCACTACTTTTATGATTTTTACCGTGCAGAGTAATTTGTCCTATTCTAGAACTTCATATAAGTTGAATCGTAACCTGTGCTCTCATTTGTGTAAGACTCTGTCACTCAGGAAAATGCCTGGAGGTGTACTTCCTTGTATTTAGACTGCTTTAATGGCTGTGAGCATTAAGATGACCTACAGGATTAAAATGAATAAAATAACTACAACACTGAAAATAATGCCTAGCATGAAGTGAGTGTGTCATAGATGTCCACCTGTGCGATTATTATTCATTGCTATTATTTTATATCTTCATGACTGCTAATGTAGGCCATAGTAAAAAACACAGTCACCAAAGCAAGCTGCTTATCCCGATTTTTCACTTAGGAAGCCGGCCTCCGAATATCAACATTCTATGATGAAGAGATCCTGGGGGTTATTTCTTAGTTGCTCCCCCTCCACAAGTCTGTCTCTGTCTCGCTGTCACTCTGTCTCTCCCTGAAGGTAGATGCATACACTCCCAAGTAGACCTCAGACTTCAGCAGCTGCAGGTACTTGGTGCTTGGTCCACCTAACCCACTCTAGCATTGTGGGGCAGGCTATGTAGGCAATCTCTGGTGTCTATGCTCAAGGCCAAGTGAAAGTCAGAATTCTGACTGTGAGGGGAAAATGTGCTTTGGAAGTGGCTGGGAGGTCCCTGAACTGAGTGGGAGTCCTGGGCGATGGTGCTTTTCATGCTCACATTCCAGTTTGGGTCCCCACAAGTCTTTGATTTGAGTGCTGGCTCACTTGTGGATCTTTGTTCTGATCTTTCTTGATAAATGGTATCATCTCCATTTTACAGATGGGCAGACTGAGCTTTAGAGACATCACCAGGAAGTAATGGAACTTAGGCCTGTTTCATTTATATGTCCTGTGTCCTGCTCTTCAAGCGAAGACCTTCTTAATTTACTCAAAGGATGTATAGAAAACTCGAAGGAGATATTAGAAAAAGAAAGGTAAAAATTTGAACGTTAATGAAGCTGCTAGTAGAGGCAGTACACAATATTAACAATAAATGGATCTAAGGGTTTCACACCTTCACACAAAGGGAACAGGGTTTCACACAAGGAACAGGGTTTCACACCTTCACACAAAGGGTCTGTTAGTCTTGATGCAGCTCTACGAGGCTCTAGGAAAATAGTACTACTGTCATTTCGTAGGTGCAGCAACTGAAGAAGACCAGGTGAGTAACATTCAGTCACCGACCTAAGCTGGTTAGTTAAGGCAGGAATAGGCGGGGGCTTGAAGACAGGCCTCATGACCTGAAAGTCCAAGCTTCCTAGGTGGTGCTCCTACATTTTTTGAGAGAAGACATGCTGACAAAAGATATCTGTGAGTAAATACATAGGAAGGTGTTTAACCCTATTTTAAATGAGCTTGTCAAAACAGTTTCTAACCTGACATATGTGAAAAATCTATTGGCTGAGGATTTTCTCAGGGCTAGGCATTATCTTTCTTGTTGACCACACATTGTTTTTTAAGATTGATGAACTCACCCCATGGGTGATGCTCTGGCATCACAGATCCTGCTTACAAATGACTCGAAAGGCTGATGGTTTTCTTCCATCATTCTCTCTAGAATTTCAACTATTGCCTATAGTCTCTTGGGCAGGGGGCCTGTGTCATTTCATTAACCATTCTACTTTGACCCCTCCTAGCCCACAACTACAAAATGCCAGATTGGCATGAAGTAGGGGCATGAGGTCAGTTTACATTTAGTATCATGGAAACCTCATGGGTCTAAGGCACAAGGTGGTTACCTACACATAGCCCATGAGTTCCAGTAGGAATCTTCTTTCAAAGATCAGTGAAGGCAGCCATTCTTTACCTACCATCTATTTACCTGACTAGAAGTCATGACCTAGAAAACAACACAGAAGTCCCTGAGTGGATCCAGGAAAGAGATGGAAAAAAGGAAGACATTGGAACAAGCACTTTACATACATTTTCAGTGTCCCCAGTCATTCTGGATGGAAGTGGCACTTAGTATTCCTGGGTTTCATTGTGATGAATGGCTTGGATATCAATTCAGGCCAGTTTGTCCAGGAATTTCTAGGAATTAGCTTACAAAGACCTACCTCACAGGAAAACTCTCATCCTAGGCAAACTGGGCATTGCTGGTCACACCAGGCAAACCTGAGATTCTTCCTCTACTGCAAAGATACAGTTTTTATACTTGGCCCTGTCCCATCTCTCATCGAGGATGCCATCTCATGGTCCAGCTATGCTTTCATTTTGACACTGTTGTTTCCTTTTTTCTGATGGGGGAAAACAGGATCCAGGATAGGTTAGTTTCTGGGAAGCTCTGGTCCTCACCTTGAGCACTGCTTCCTGGCCCAGGAGAGGAAGATGGTGCACTGCTTGATTCTATGGAGAAGCTTGTCACATTGGATTTCCTGATGGGAACTCAGCTTTCCTCAGTGCTGAGAGAGCTCAGGAATGCGCTGTTGCTGAGGATGGCTCTGATACTTTTGAGTGAGGTCTGGTTCTTACCTTGAGTGTTGACTCCTAGTTCGAGTTCTATTCCCTCAGACTACTAGCACAGATCCTTTATCCTGCTGGCATAGATTTTCTAGCTTTTACCACTGACCTTTGAACCCTTCCAGCACAGATCCATAAAGCAGGCCTGCATGAGACGCTGCTGTGGGCTCTAGGCCTCCAACTGGACCTGTGTAAGATCTATAGACCAGGTAGCGATAAAGGTAGATATAGAGTCTGGCTCTCACTGGCTTTGCAGCCCTGCTGTGGCTTATGGTTTTGCAAGGTAAACAATAGAATACAGGACACATTTTATAAGATCATTTTATAAGGGCCAGGGAGATAGCTCAATAGAATAAGCACTTGCCTGGCAAGTGCAGAGTCCTGAGTTCAATCTCCGGTACTGAAAAAAAAAAATCAAAATCAAAACAAACAAACAAAAAAAGAGATTATTTTATAATCACCCAAAGATTCATATACAAGAAGTGCAGGAAATCTGCCCACATAGTAAAGACCAAAGAGTCCAACCTGAGGGCCTGGACCCTAATATCCTATATGAGTCCAGCTGAAGATGTAGCACTCATAACAATGCCTCCCACAGGTCTAGGATGAGGCCTAGAGCCCACAACAGTGTCTCATGCAGGTCTGCTTTATGGATCTGTGCTGGAAGGGTTCAAAGGTCAGTGGTAGACACTAGAAAATCTACATCAGCAGGATGAAGGAACTGTGCTAGCAGGCTGAGGGACTGGAACTAGAGCTAGGAAGCAACACTCAAGGTAAGAATCAGAGCTCACACAAAAGTACCACAGCCATCCTCAGCAACAGGAAGGTCCCGAGCTCCTCCAGCAATGAGGAAAGCTGAGTTCCCATCAGGAAAGCCAATGTGACAATCTTCTCCATGAGATTAAGCAGTGCGCCATCTTCCCCTCCTGAGCCAGGAAACAATGTCAAGGTGAGGACCAGAGCTCCCCAGAAATGAACTGAAGCCATTCTCAGTGACAGTGAAGGTCCTCAGATCTGCTGACAAGAACAGCCAAGTTCATCAGGAATGGCAGCACAATGAGGTTCTCCAGCAGAACAGCCCAAAAGAACCCATAGCTTTCAGTAGCTCCAACAGCTTCTCCACACAGCATCCCTTACAGTCTCTCAAGGGCTTTTCCAGTTCTGCCCCTTATGCTGCTGGTAACAATCCTCAAGTGGACCTCTGGCACCCAGAACCATGTTAGTGCAGTTTAGCTGGGTGCAACAAGTTCGCCACCAGTTAGCAGTCCATGAGAAGCCCCTTGCACAACTTTCCTAAAACTGTCTAAAAAGTCAAGAATGACAAGTATGAAGAAGAGGCTGCAGGTTTTCTTGGTATTCCACCATCATATGGAGATTTTCCCCCCAGGGCAATTCTACCTTCATGACTTTCAGGGTTTTTTGTTTTTTTTGTTTTTTTTTTTTTCAGTTTTCCTAAAGGTTTTGGTGGCATTTTGACCATGGCATGAAAAAAAGTATCAGGGCAGGATAGTGAAGTAGTATCCTACTATGAAGGGCGGCTTGACTCTAGGGGCAGTATAGACATGAGGCCATTGTCACTGTCTGACCAGCACATAACCCGGATTAGCTTGAAGAAGTTGGGGCAGAAGGCTGTAGGCCATCTCTCTCTGAGGGAAGACTATGTGTGTCTGATTCCACCTGATAACTCAGGCCAACAAAATCTGCACAAATGAGGATATCCCATCTCTTAAGAATGTCCTTCACTTGATGTCCTCTCTGCTTTTTCTTTCCAAAGTGTGAAACATGTCATCTTAGACACAGACTTAGTTGTCTTTTCATCTGACATTTGCCCAAGTTTTGATATGCGGAGATTCATTTCCACTCCCCAGTATTTGTCGTGTCAATTATTGGGGAAATACTGAGGAGTGGGAGCTGATGCCAGCCTGGCTTGTGTGTAAGAAGAGCCACAAGGAGCTAATAATGAGCTGTCCCAAAGGAATGGGCTTGGGGGTGTCTCATGGCTGAGCTTGAACCCTAGCTCCATGATGGTGGTCACATTTCTAAATTTTGGTCTGAGGCTCAGTGTTCTCATCTGTAAAGAGGTGTTAAGAGTCTCTGTTTTCCCTGCTTTTTTCAATTGTTTCTCCTTTTTCTCTTCTTAATTTCTTATACATTTCTTTTTTTTGTTGTTTCTTCTTCCAGTTTTGCATGTATATATCTGGTAATATGAATAACTGGTTGAAAGACAACACAATGCATTATAACAAATCCTATGAAATCTGTATTACTTTGTTCAGTGAAATTCTGTGTCAGTTGTAATTTTTCTGCTTTAACACTATTTTGCACCGTCTTTAAAAAGTAAAAACAATAAATAAGAGTCTCACCTCACAGTTCCTAGGAAGAGCAAGCACAGTGACATGTATTTGCTGCTCAATTCAGGGTTTAGAAATTAATCAATAATAATTATTGATATTAGTAACAACCTATGCTTGGGCAACTTGGTTCATCTGTCTAGGCATCAGCCTTTCTCCTACAAAACTGGCATTATAATAGTGACCATCCCCAATGAATGTCAAGGGAATGAATCCAGAGAGTGACACTCACTTCCTGGCTCATGGGGGAGGAAGATGGTGCACTGCTCGGTCTTATGAAGAAGCATGTCACATTGGCTTTCCTGATGGGAACTCAGCTTTCCTTGTCACTGGGGGAGCTCAGGACTGCATTTCATTGTGCTGCCATGCGCAGTCTAAACTGCATAAGGACTTGCTATCACCAGTACTCGTGGTAGAACATGTTACAGCAGCTGTGAGCACACAGGAAGACTTTCCAGGAGTGGATTCCCTGGGAATGGATGTGAAGGCACAAAGCCAAGGTAGCAAGGAGAGCAGCGAGTGGAAGACGAGGTGCAGAGGATCCATAATTCCAAAGCACTCACCTACGTTGGGAGCTCCGCTCACAAGATGGAGGAGTGCCTCGCTGTAGCGTGAGCCAGAATACAGCTTTCGCCACGATTTCCTGGGTGTCCTCTGGAAAGGGACAACCTCCCTGAGCCCTCTCACAGCCGTAGACAGCTAACAGCTTCTCCCTTTTGATGCCAGTCCTGCCTTTGCTCAGGTAGTGCCTGCTGCACAAGAGGCCCCCGGTACACATTAGTCAATTACTACAAGTTTTGTTTCTATTTTATTAGGGAATAAGATGAGGAATGAGAGGGCATCAAAGAAGGAGCCAATACAGTAAAGTTAAATTGCAATTAGCTTGACTGACGACTTGAAATACAGAGCCTTTTTATCTGTCAGCAGGGGCAGAGCTCAGTACCACAACCCCCAGGCTCCTTCCTGAGGCCGCACTGGCTCTACATCCCTCACAGCCTACTCCGAGCTCCGCAGCCTTCTGCTCTGTCAGAGTCTAAATTTACCCACACCGTAATTCTTCACTGTGTGCCTCATCAGCCGGTGAGAAGAAGAAGGGCTGGAGGCCAGGGTGGGGGGCAAGGCGGCTCCAGGTCTTGGAGCAACCCTGAGCTGGTTTCCAGTCACAGGGACTGGCCAGTCCCCCTGAAATAACTACTAAGGGCAGAACTGGCATGGAGTGCATCTTTGAAAGTTAAAATTAGAGCAAACCAAGATTAAATGCTCCCGAGAAACTGACCAGCTCCACATTTTTCTCCTCCCTCTCTCTTTTTATAACTATGACCACAGTAGTAATTCAATTGGAAACATATTCTGTCCCTGATTGCTCCAACACTGGCACTAGATCATTCCCAGGGCTTGATTTTCTTTTTTTATTAAACGCACACTGCCGTTATTTTCTGCCAGGACTAAAAATACATCTGACTGAGTAAAAGGCTCAGCTGGGGCCTCCTCCCTCTTCTCCTGGAGGTCAGGACCAGGGAGAACCCACAGACTGATGGATCTTCAATTAATTCAACTGTCATATTGTTTCCAAGGGACAAATAACACAAACAGTGATGTAACGCTGAGAATAAAGATGGGGTTCCAGGCCGAAAGGATGAGTAGAGGGGAGCCACGTACCTCAGCTCATTTGCTACCGCTCTTTTCTCACTTCTGGCTACCAAGGTGCACCTTTTGGTGCTCCATTTCTTGGGAAGGCCCTACTCTTGCAGATGCACCTCCTTGCTGTGGAATTCTTTTCATCCTTCTCCTGGGTGTGCTCATCTTGGCTCCAGTAGCATCCCACTGTGTGAGCCCACGGCCTGAGGGAGAAGTTGCTTGTCTGAGGTCAACAAGCCTGTGTGCTCACTTCTGCCAGAGTAATCCTGGTGCGGGCTTCTTTTGCCACCAGCCCTTGTGGCTCTGGAGGCCAGGGAGAGCGTCTTACCAGCTATTATGCCCTGAGCTCCTAGCAAAGGGCTTGGTGGTACAAGCCAGACTTCAAGTACACATGATATAAGGAGGTTCCACGCATTGACACTCCACAGGTGATGATCCTGAGAATGAACGCCCTTTGAGATGCCGCCCTGGGCACCCAGCTTGTCTCACCCCAGCCTTGTCCTTGAGGTGGACCAACAGATGGGTCTTGAGGCAAAGTTTGTCACCACTGCCTTGTTCTTTAGGAAGTTAACACCTTGCTTAATTTGGAGACAGCACCCTGTCCCAGTGGTCCCCTTGTTTGACCCTCTTCAACATCCTTTTGGGCTTCATGTTATTCTGGCCCTTGATGTTGCTAATGAGATACTGTCCTGTGTGGCCCCATGGTGCCAGAGCATCCTCACAAACCTCTTCACAGTTGCTCCCTGGGCACCATTGTGGAGGGCTTGCCATGTGCTCCAGGTGTGTCAAGCCAGAAGAAGCCAGAGTCTGTGCCTGCCTTCAGGAAACTTACATCCTGGTGGCACATGAGATAACAGAACAAACAGATACAGTCAACTGTTTCCTCCTACATGTTTTCATCATTAATAAGATCAAGAGTGTTGCTTCGTTCACCCTTCTAGCTTATCATGGTACCCAACATCAGACCACATGCATGACACAGAGATCCATTCATGCTCACTTGAAAGGACGAATGAAAGCAAACCTTCAGTGTCCATTTCTCTATAAGAGCTTCTCTAAGTGTAAGATGAAAAGCATCTCTAAGATTAATTGGCCAGGTCATTCCCTCATGCGTTCATTCAATAAATATTTACTGACAGTCTCCTCTGCGCCTAGAAGACCTTGAGACGTTTTCTAAACACGTATCTCATGCCACCACATTTTATTGCAATCACATGTTTTTCTGCTATCTCTAGTGCTAGCACTTAGCAAGGGCAGAAGTCTTGCTCCGTTCAACTGTGGGCCTCCTACACAGCACCTGACACCACAATAGGTGTTTATAGTAAAAGTTAGTCCAATTAAAAATACAGTGGTAATAATTAATAAAGGAATGAAACCACCACACCATGCCATGGAGGGTGGGTGGTGTCTATGTGACAGGTTATCATGGTTGTCTCTTTATTAGATTGGAAAATGCCTAGAAAATTAATAAAGCTTGCTCTCAGAGTGTCTGTGAGGGTTTTCCAAGGCTGGCTGGCACAGGGAACAGCAGGCTACTGGGAAAGACCCGCTCTGCTTGTGAGCAGCCGCACTGATAAGGCGGAGGCCTGGAAGGAACCAAGACAAAAGGGCACCCAGCAGCAGGCCTCCCATTGCTCTGCCTCCTGTCCACTGTGAGCTGAGCCATGGCACTGTCACGCGCTCCCTACCTGCATACTTTGCCTTCTTCTGGCCAGAAGAACTTGGATTGAAACCTCTGAAACCCTGGGTCAAGCTGTTTCTCCTTTGACGTCGCTTTTCTTGGATCCCTATCACAGTGACTTAAAGGTAAGACATTTTACCTCTCTGAAAATGCCTTGAGTAGATGGCTTTTTTAATCTTAGTGGACAATAACATGCTAAAAATAAGTTTGGATAAGATGTTCATCCTCATTTGAATTCCTTCCTGAAATTTTCCACTTTCTTTTACACTACAATACTGGCTTTTTCCCTCCTAGGGCTAGGCAGCTCTGTCAGACTATAATGTCCTAGCACAAGAGTTTATTGACAAAAGAAGGTTTTGGAGGGACACAGCTCTGAGATCTCTGTCCAGATTCTCTGTATACTCCTTGTTTAAAACTCCAGACTTAGTTTTCCTTTCTGGATTGGTTAATGGTACAAAGACTGTATAAATCTGGTCCTTGGAGGAGTTAGGGTCTTTTCCAACAAAGAGACTGGTTTATAGTGCTCTTCTAGGGAAATGCTTATTCGATCGAGCCATCTCCCCAATGCTCATCTACGATAGATGAAGAAAATTTTGTCTGTGCACACGATGTGATATTATTCAGCAGTTAAAAAAAAAAGAAAAAAGAACAAAATCCTGCCACTTCCAGCCAATTGTGGAACGTGAGATCAGTGTTAAGAGAAATAAGGCAGATCCAAAAAGACACTCATTTGTGGAAGCCAGAAATGTTGATTTTATTAATGACAGTAGAACTATGGTCACTCAAGGGTAGAGAGAGGGAGAGGGACAGAGAGAACAGAAAACAGGTAGCAAAGCACAGTTAAATCAAGAATTAATGGTAGTATTCTACAGTACAACAAGATAACTGTAGGCCACAAAAATTTAGCATATAATTAAAATAAACTGAAAAGTCTTAAGATAGGTAGCACACAAAAATGATGGAATTTCTAATTATGCTGACTTGATGACTATGCAGTGTATACCGGGATCAAGTTACTATTATATGCCCCACAAAATATACCACTATTATGTGTCAATTAAAAACAATCAGAGAAAAAGAATCCTTCTCTTCTCTTTGGTCAGTTAGTGGCTGTGAAGTGATACTAAGAGGAGGTATCCTTTGTTGCCCCAAGATTTGATTGTATTCATAAACACTTCTTGAAATTCTGAACTAGGTTTTCAGACCTGCTGAACTATGATATTACTGTGGAATTTATTCCAAATCAGCTAACCATAATATTCCATGATTCTGTCGCAGCTGGATGAAAGCACAGCAGTCCTCACTTTTAGGAGCTAAGCGGGGAGAATGGGGGAGGGGGAAAGAAAAGAAAAAGAAAAAAAAAGTCTTGAGAACTGGAAGCAGGAAGGGAAGGGTTTGTAACAAGGTGAAATTGAAATTGCATTCCTCAGGACAGGTGGCAAGGTGGGTGTGCTGGAGGGAAGGGTCCCACACAACAGCAGCGATGGGGAGCTCTTTCCTTTCAGACTTGAATTCTGTGCATTGGAGGTTTTTGTTCATGAAGCCCACGAATCAGAAACATAATCTTGTCCTGATATGTTGCATAGATCTGCATCTGGGATCTGTGTCCTGTGTTCAGGTTAGACTCAGAGCAGAGCTAGATGTCCTGTTGTGTTAGTGAGGCAGTCCCATGTGCTGGAGGCCATCAGGGTCCCGGGTAGACAAGTGGCCTGTGAGAACTTTTCCAGCTTCCTTGAGCCTCTGAGCATATTTTAAGTGAAGGAGCTCCTCCTGGGAAAAGAGGAGAAACACTTCTCACTGTCTCTGAGACCAGGAGAAGAGGCCACATCCATGGTCCTTCTGTCGCTCAGCGTGAATCCTTGAAGAGCTTGAGAGTTGCTGCGGGGCTGAGTCCTTCACTGGGGGCCTCGTCCTGGGTGCAGGGGTCAGAGACATCCTTCCAGTAAGCTACTAGCCCTGCTATTGTTACAGACTTCATTCCGGTTTATGTTTAGAAGCTTTACTCTAAGCTAGTGTGTTGGGGTGTGTGTGTGTGTGTGTGTGCGCGCGCGCGCGGGTGGGTGGGTGGGAGGTGTTGGTAGTGCTGGTATGTGTATGTAGTTATACATGTATATATGTATCTTGCTAGTTACTAGTAATCATTTTTTTAATAAAAGTATTAAAGAAGTAAGTTGTTCCAAATGGTCAACCTCTGGCAAGTTTAGGTTCTGATTTTTCAATTAAAAATAATTTAGTAAAGTAAGAAGAGATAATTTTATTATGACAACAGATTCATATAAAAGTGATCATCTAATCATATTTAAGTATTCAATTTAATGACACTAATTATATTTATGTTATTGCACAATTATCTGGTCCCTCTCCAGAACTTTTTTTTTTTTTTTTTTCGGAACTGGGGATTGAACTCAGGCCCTTCTGCTTGTGAGGCAAGCACTTATTCTACTGAGACATCTGGCCCCTCCAGTACTTTATCTTCTCAAACCCAACAATAACTCCTGCATAAACAAGGACTTGTATTCCTTCATTATCTCAGCCTTGGAAAATCAGCACTCTTCTTTCAGTGTATCTATCTACTTTTCTAGTTTTTCACTGCAGTCGTACCATCTCTGTACTTTTGTCACTGGCTTATTTCACATAATATAAATCCCCAGAGTTCATCCAGGTTCTAGAAAATGTCAGGGTTTCTTCTTTCTTATTTTTTATTTTTTTAAATTTAATTTAATTTTTTAAAATTCAATTTAATTTTATTTTGAGGAGCAAAATCAAAGCGAAAAAATAGTAGACACATAAAGGGGGTAATATATTACAATACGTGTTACAGATTTTCGAAACAAAAATAGCCAATTAACAATGGTTCTATAAATTTTTTTATGTATTTGGTACAGGGCCTCACTACATAGCTCAAACTCATAGAGATCCTCACCTGGGTTTTATTTTAAATCTATACAGAAAAACATAGAAAATTACACCATGTTGTGTTTTGATATATACATAGCATGATGTTAAATCAGGTTAAATATATTTATCTTCTCAAAGATGTATCATTTTTTTTCATGTTGAAAACTTTCAAAATCTTACCTTCCAGCTTTTGGAAATGTAAAGTGCAGTATTGTTACCTATAGTTACCCTACTATGTCATAAGACAGTCTTCTTTTTCTTACTTATAGCTCAGTTCTCATTTATCAAGAGTCCTCCTCTCCCTCCACACTCTCCCTAGCCTCTGGTAATCACTGTTCTAATTTCAATATCTATCTGGAGAGGTCCAGAGGGTGCAGGGGAGCAGGGAAGCTCTCCCACACACTTGCTGGGCCTGGGCTTGGGCTGGCTCTGGAGGGGTGGAGGGGTTGGGGTCAATTTTCTAGAGTCCATGTTTGAAGGAGGTCCCATGATACTTGTCTTTCTGTGTCCATGTTGTTGAAAATGGCAGAATTTCATTTGTTTTATGGCTAATAGTATTCTTTTGCTAGTTCATCTTTATATATATATATATATATATATATATATATATATATATGCTTTTGGAAATGTAAGGTGCAGTATTGTTATCTATAGTTACCCTACTATGTCATATATTCTTGTATTTTGTTCATTCATTTGTTGCTTGACACTTGGGTGGTGTTATCTTTTGGCTGTTAAAAAATATGTTCCATATATTGCCATGAATACAGATGTTCAAATATGTTTTCAAATTCCTGTTTTTACTTCTTTTGGATATAAACCCAAAATGGAATTTCTGGATTGTATGGTCATTTTATTTTCACTTCTTTGAAAAATCACCAAACTGACTTCCATAGTGTCTGAACCATTTCATATTTCCATCAGTGATGTACAGGGATTCAGTTTTATATATCTTTGTCAATACTTATTTTCTGCTTTTCAAAACAACCTGCTTAATGTTTATAAAGGGACATATCATTGTAGTTTTGATTTACATTTCTTAATGATTGGTGATGTTGAGTTTATTTCTCATGCTAATAAATTTACTTTTGTATCTGTTTGGGATCTTGATCTAAGGCTGACTTTTTTTTGAACATTAAAAAAGACTGATTCATACTGAAAAGCCTTTTGTTTATACCCAGTACCATGAAGTGCAAGTCCATGGGCACTTATGGGGTATGGGCCCATAAGAGAATGTCTTGTGTTAGGACTTCCTGGCTGCTCCTTGAGGACGATATGTCCCTTAATGTGTTAGAGGAGACTTGTAAATTCATAACTTTAAACAAGACAATCTGTAAGAATGGTCACATGAGCTGTTCTGCACAGATGGAAATTCTGACTGAAATATGGAGATCAACTTTCAGGAAATTCACTGATTTGCCCATCCATCCATCCATCCATCCATCCATCCATCCATCCATCCATCTATTCATTCATTCATTCATTCATTCATTCATTCATTCATTCATTCATTCTGTAAACAGTTATCAAATATCTGCTTTGTTTTAGGCAGCATGCTAGGAGTCAGGAATGTGGCAAGGAAACATTCTCAGTAGATTTCTAATCTTTTACAATGGCCTACTTTCTCACTTACCCCTAAGCCATCACCAGAAACTCAACAATTTCTACAGGTGGCCACTTCTCTACCTCTTAAGCTCACTTTTGTCTAGATGTGATCTCCCATGATGCTTTGTGGTCTGGAAATTTCTGGTACCCAAATGTATAAACCTTTTATGTTGCTTCTGTACCAGTTCCAGTTGGCTGAATAGAAGGCCTAAGGAAAGCACTGTGAGATTTTTTTGTTTTTTATAAAAAGCACCACTTCAGACATTTGCATGTGGGTTGCTGTACAAGACTTTCTATATTCAATGTCAACATTTAATGAAGCCATCAGACTGTGTATTTGAATCATTTGGAAAGTGAACGCTACAGATTTGCCACATGCCAGTAAACACCCCTCCACTCTTGTATCCCATTAAAAGCATGCTTTAGCATTTGTCTACCTTATTATTATACTTCGTTGGTCCACCTTGGTGGGGGTAGAAAAAGACATTTCATGTGTGTAAGTGGACACAGTCCAGGAGTGAAGAACCTTTCAGACTTTTCTCTCATTGGCTGGCTTATTTACGAAAGCTTAAACAAGAACCAAAGGATGAGAATGAGCTACCATTGCCTTCAATCCCTGAAGGGAGCAATTATGAAAACAAAAATATAACAGAAATACTAATGGAAGAAGCAGAAATATTCACACTAATTCACAGAATAAGTGTATTTTATCAACTCATGGGAATACCGAGGACCTGGACTCTTTAAAGTCATTCAAGGGCTGGGGATGTCAATGGCAGTAGAGCATGTGGGACACACTGGGTTCAATCCCCTGCACCACGGCAAAGCATATTTCTTAAATGTAATCATAAGAACCCTAATTTTTCTGTCATAAAGCCAGTTTATTCAGTCCTACTACTAACCAGGCCCTGATGAATATGTGGCATGCTCACGGTGATTTCAAGTCTAATGTAAATAGATAGTATGTCATGACCCTTTACTGTGGGTCAGAAACATTGTACCCAGCTCACATGTAGCACCTAATTTAATCCTTCCCACCACTGCTATGAGCTGGCACTATTATTATCCCCATTCAACAGTGGAGGAAATTGAGGTTTGGTAAGGTTAAGTAACTTGCCCCACATCTCATGCCTGGTAAGCAGCAGAGATTTAAATATCATCTGAAGTCATAGTTGCTGCTCTCAGATAATGATTTTGCAATGCTTTGCCCGTACAGTATCCTGAAGAATTGGCTTATATCTACATTTCCAAGATTTATATTTTCAGATTTGTGAAGGGACTTTCATTCAGTGTCCAAACTACTGATATGTTCCCCTTGTAATGATGAGGTTTCCTGATTGATTGATTGATTGATTGATTGATTGATTGATTGATTTAGCGGAACCAGGAATTGAACTCATGCCCTTGCACTTGCCAGGGAAGCGCTTATTCCACTGAGCCATCTCCCCGGCCCCTCCTGGATGCTTTTAAAGTAGGTCCCCTTCTATTGCTGCATAGGTCAGAAACTTCTTTTGGTTGGTGTTCTTTTCTTAACCTTGCATGCAGTTCTGGCCTTGTAACATGGCATTTATGTTGTTTTGTGACTTTTCCCACTGTAACTGTCCGGAAGGAATGGTGCATTGCACCCCACACAAGCATACACATCTACTCACTGTCCTTGAAACCCTTTGCTTCTGCAGTCACCCTGCTTCTTAGCCAGGTCCTCACCTGCCCCCTCATGCGTCTAGATCACAGCCATTGTGAAGGACTTCTCTGACCCCGGTCAGCTGTGAAACTTCACCAGGATGTTGTGAGTTGTGCATTCATCCATAAGCTGCCGCACTCATTCACGGAAAACTTACTGAGCATCTTCTAGGGGCCAGGCTTTGGGCTCAGGGTGTCTTTAAACCAGGTAACATCCTTGTCATAGTTAGCTTTCTTCATAAATGTGATTCATCTTTATAAGGCCCAATGCGTTGCCACCTGTCAAATGATCGTGATAAAAGATCATTTTGTTTTCCAGCTTCTGGAACTGGATTTTTGCATCTTGACCTTATGGTATAGTGGGTGAGTGATTTTTGGAATGAATTTCTGAATTGTCTTGTCTTTATACCTATTTTAGTCATGGATTTCTTGGCAGAATTAGAGACACATTAACCACTGACAAGAACTTCACATCTATAAAAATATAATTTGTGGTGAAATTACCAAGGTTTCAAAAGGTATATTTTTATTCATTGCCTGCAGCACACTGAATTCAGAGTTTTAAGAACTGTTATCAGAATGTTGTGGTTTGGAGGTAATTCTGGTGCCTTTTGCTTCACATGAGATGAGAAAAGTGGAAGGCAGGTGATTGGTGTAGCCATCTCCTCGGCTTTCTTATGGGGTGCATGTAAGGTACTTGTAGGTTAAAAGTCCAAATAGTTTTGCAGAACTTCAGAGGACCAGTTTCACTGTGAGACTTTTAGCCTAAAGTTGACTTGAAGTACTCTAAGTCAATGCACCCATGAGTGGTAGCACTTACCACTGAGGACATTGATCTTATCACTTAGACATGGCAGGAATTATGCTTCCTGCTAGAAATGTTGGGTAAGAGAATGATGTGTTTGAGGATGCGTTAGTGCTGTATTTTCTGAGTAGCATTTCTGGGAGACAAATCACTCTCTCTCTCTCTCTCTCTCTCTCTCTCTCACACACACACACACACACACACACACATCATGCTCTTTAGACAAACAATTTAGACAATTTTAGAAGAACATTTTTTACTAAATATTTAATACATATTACCTCTCCTGATATTTATTAAACATATTTACATACAAAAGATTATGAAAGTTCTTCTTACAAAAGAGTAAGCTTTGTAACTTTTTTTACCCCAAGTTATTGTGCTAACTTGTTAGTGTTTTCTAGTCCTACCCTTGTTGACTCGGGCTTCCGCCGGTGACTCTTAGTCTTCATTCACTTGTTCATTCATTTAATAAGCTAACACTGCTGCACATGGTGCGTAGACTCCGACACGCAGGATCGGTCCCTGTCCTCCAGAGCTCGCAGCAGGTTGGGGAAGTAGGGAGGGATACGGTGGACACACAGCTGTCCTGGGAGCTCTGCTGGATGTTGTTGCTGGGCACTGGGAAGCAGGGAGTGTCTGCACAGAAGTAGAAGAACAGCTTGGGCCATGCTTTTTGGAGTTGAAAATTCACCAGAAGATTCAAGAAGGAAAGGAGATTGTAGGCAACAGGAGACCCCCATGAAATCCTCATAATAAAGACCCATGTTAAGTTTGACTTGGCTAAGATGTAGGGGTTGATCAGGACCCCAGAAGGTGATGATTTGAATAGAGAAGGAAGACGGTCTTGAAGAAACTCCTGTCTATTCTCGGTTTGCCTGTGACTTTTCTAGAACTAATCTCAGAGCTTGGATGCCTGGAAATACCAGAAGCTGGGAGAGAGAGACGCACATTGGGTGCTTCCAAATATGGGCCCTTGGATTCTACCATTGCAAGGGGTGGTGAGGCAGGAGGAAGCTGCCAACTCCCTCCAGGGATGTGCACTCCTGACACAGTTTCTCTCCTGATGATTTTTGATGCAACCAAGTGATTCCTGTCTTTCTACCTATAGCAGCCCAGTCTCCTTCAGCTCCACTTAGAAATGATGATATGAAACAATTTCTTTACGATGACCTGTCATTATTGACCAGAATGATACTCTACCCATGTTCATGCCTTCTTTCTAGATCTTGGCTGCATAAAGGATTTTCCTCACAAATAACTGTAGATCTTCCCTTCAGGTATGCACTTGTAAGACTCTAAGTAAAACAAAATATTGTCTCTAAATGTTGTTACATTTTATAAAGTCCAGTAGGAAAATACCAGAGTAATTCTAGAAAAGGAAACTGTAAGTTATTTATTCCTTATCTGTAAGACAAAGGGACCGGACTAGCTAGTCTCTGAAGTCTCTCGTAATGTGAATGCAATGTGCTAGCTTTGATATGAGCTGGAGACAACTGCAGGCAGCAGTGCATTGTGTAATTGCCTCAACAGGGTATTCTTCTGGCACAAACTCTTTAGGAAACGATGGGCATGTATTTTAACTGTTGGTAGGACTTGAAAGTGTGAGAAATAATTATAGCCACATCCATGAAATTTCCTTAGAGGTACAACACACAGATAAGACTCTAGTATCATGTCTTGATTGGTATTCCTTATGGTTGGAATTCTGTAAGGGGTTTGCAGAGACTGGGGCTCTGCTGCCTGTCACCTGTCATCTGTTTGTTTGTGGGGATGTCCAGGCCTTGGGGTTGCTTCCAGTAACCGATTCATTCATCTGTCTAACAAATATATATGTACAGGGCACCAGCCCAGGGCTGCGTATTGTGCTAGGGGTTGGGGAAGAAGGGCAAGAGCTCATCTCTTAGAAGAACACAAAGCTGCAGCACAGGTGGAGAAAACGCTCATGCCCTTGACAGACAGAGGCAGTGGGAATAAGAAAAATGGCCACTGATACACAAAATTTGAGTTTCTAAGTCATGACACATGCTTCCCAGGACTTAGGTGTTTCATGAAGAAGAAGGATGGCGTTAAGGAAATTTTAAGACAAGAGTATGGGCTTAGGAAGCAGGAGCGGGAAAAGGGCTCCCATGCAGTAGGGGCAGAGCATCAAAGGCAACTCTTGCACTGAGGAAGCTCACGTTGCTGTAAGGTGCACAGCATGCTGGACTTGAGTCTCAGAGGCTGAGGGAGCCTCATGTGCAAGTTGAAAAAATTCTGGAAAGGAAGAGAGAAAGAGAGAGAGAGAGAGAGAGAGAGAGAGAGAGAGAGAGAGAGAGAGAGAGAGAGAGAGAGAGAGCTGAAAGACTTCTACAGGAGAATGACTACTTTAACTGCAGTCATTGTAACTTGAAACTACCAAAGCTAATATTTATAGAATTGTTAGAAGCATCCATATACGCGTATTGAGCACTAACGAAGGTCTGGCTTTTACCGCTGCTCACTCTGTGTCCCATTTCGATGTTACATCTACTTCTGATTCCATTTTGAAGTAGATGGTACTATGCCTAGGTTGTGCGTGAGAAAGTGGAGGTTCAGGGATGTTAACAGCTCAGTGTCACAGAATAGCTGAGTAGAAGAGTCATTGACAGTATCAGGAAACTTGAGTCCACTATCCTGGCATCTTTCAAAACTTGTAACAATGAAATATATGGGGAGAAGCGTGCAAATTTTAAAAAATATACAGCTCTATTAGAGGTCAGCAATCTGTAGCACATAGGCAAATTTCAGCCTGTTGTTTTGTAAATGAGGTTTCACTAAGCTGTAGGAACTCTGTTGGGAATTTCTGGATGAGTGCTTTTGCTCTGACAGCTGAATTGCTGATACAGGGCTACCTGGCTCCTGAAGCCAGAGCTACCTACATTTGCATCTTCGACAGAAACTTTTTGCCGGTCAATCACGGCATTGTAAGCACAACTGGGAAACTACCATCCAGGCTAAGAAAGGGAACACGGCCTTCTTGCCAGCCTCCTCTGCGTGCTGATCTTGGACACTCAGCTTCCCTCTTCTTCAAAGGCAACCACCACTTTAACAGCAAGCAGGGTGTGTTATTTTCACCTACATTTATACTCCACCTACGCGCAGTTATGCTGTACTTGAACTCTTTCCTTTCAACTGTTATGCTATACTGCAGCGCTTTGCATAAGTTCATCATAAACACGAGGCTGGACTCCTGTTACTCTGACCACAAAGTAGATGAGGACCTAGGACAGAGGCAGCGCTGGCCAGTCTTGCTTCATCTTCATCTTCCTCATGTTTAGGTCCCACATTGAATTTGGGTCCTCTTTGTTTCCTGTTAGTTTCATATGGCTGCTTAACAAATTAGCACAAACTGCATCTTTAATGTAAAATTCCCACATTTATTTCCCTACGGTTCTAGATGTTAGAAATCTGAAACAAATCTTCCATGAACGGGTTGGCAGGAGTGTCTGCCCTCTGGAGGCTCCTTGATTCTCACTCTACACTTTCTCTGGATCACTCCTTTCCCTTTCATGACCTCAGTTACTACAATCACATCACCGATTTCCAAATCTCTTCTTCTTGGCTGCTTCCTCCCAACTTCAGCAATGTGCCTGCCACTCCTTATCTGCCTATGTGGCATCCTCAAATGCCCGAGTGTCTCAGTTACTCTTCTCTCATTGCTGGGACAAATACCCTACACTCAAAATGAATGAAGAAAAGGATTAGTTAGCTCACAGCTACTGGGGATTTCATTCTGTACTCAGCTGGCTCCAAGGTAGAGTGGCACATGACAAAGAGCAGTCTTTCATGGTGGCAGCAAAGAACAGAGAGTAAAGGCAGTAGCAGCAGCTCAGGCAGCTAGCTAGCCTCTCTCCCCACATTACACTGTAATGAAAACTACCTGCCCCGGGAAGGTACAGCATGCACAGCCACAATAATAAATCACAAACTCCAGAAGCTGCCTCATGACTTCATGAGGCTTTAGGGAGACAACTAGACACAAAACATAATACCCACCCATACCGTGAGCCACCATCACACATCATGGATTTACAGATCACATCATGTATCCCTGCCTCTATTTTCTGCTTTTCTGGCTCCTCCATCTTTACTAGATCCCTCTTCTCCCTAGCCACAACTGTCACCCCAGAGATTCCTCTTCCCAAGAGAACAATCTTTGCCTTAATCATAGTGCATGATGCAAAGCAGATTTCTAATATGCTAGAAATCCAAAAGCCAGTCAAAGTTTAAATCTTAAAATGTATTAACATGAAAGACACACTGTGAGGAATCCCTTCGACACATTCTCCTTTGCCTGGCTCATGCTTATCCCATCCTTCCTGCCACTTTCTGAAGCAACTCTGCAAGTCCTCTTACGTGAGTGTCTTTAGGTGCTCTGCCACAGTGTTTCAGTGTCCTGAAAACAAAACATTTGCCTTACATGATCATGTTGACATTTTTAGAAGGAGCCAAAAGTTGCACTGTGCCAGATCCAGTGAACCCAGTGAATGATGATACATGACAATGTTTTTATGAGTACAAGAGGTTCCAATGATTTTAAATTTGCTGTGAGTCATTTGAAGATGAGGAGAAAGTTGAATGTTCTTCAAAATGAAAACTCAAGAGAATTATTAAAAAAGAAAGTGAAAAAATTCAATCAAACAGGTGACTGAATACTAGGAAAATTTCTGGCAATCTGAACATCTCTTATGTTTCCTTCAAAACATTTTAACAACAGATTTGAACAGAAGGCAAGTGAGAAATCTGTTCCACCCATTATGACTGTGGAACAAAAGCAACAGCATTTATTAGTTTCATTGGAATTTCTAGTCATGCTATTTCAGATTCCAGCTTTCTAGGAAGTATCTCTGTGGAAGATGAAACTTGGGGCTTATGTTTATGATCCTGAGAGGAAGTTTCGGAGACATCAGTGGAAATCACCTAGTTCTCTTGTTAAAACAAAAGCCATCAACCGAGATTGAACACAAAGGTACTGTTGATTGTACTTTTCTAAGTATTTATTTATTTAGCTATCCTGGTGGTTGAACTCATGACCTTACTCTTGCCAGGCAGGTGCTCATGCCACTGGGCTCTCTCCATGGCTCCCTGTTGATTGTATTTTTGATTTGATGGAATTATGAGGCCTGAGTTTATACCCAAGAACATTACAGTAAACTATGAATATTATAAGGGCTTGTTAGCACATTTAAGAAATGATGGGTCTGAAAAATAGCTGCAAATGTGGGCAAACGGTTTTCTCTTCCATCGTAACAGTGGGCCGTGTCACACGTTGTTATAGCATGCTAATTTCTGTTAAATAAAAATATCACAAAAGTGCACGAACCATGTTGCCATTCAACACAAAAGGGCACTCATACAAACACTAATGTGTGTCTTCGTCTGCCTTATTCAGAACCTGTTACCCTGGCTCTTTCCTGCATCACACTGACCATGAAAGAGTGTTTCCCATTGATTTAGGACACTGAGGGAGTCACAACAGTGGAACTAAAAACACTCACAGAGGAGAACTTCCACAAGTGCTTTCGAAAGTGGCAAAAATGATGGAGTAAGTGTGCACAAAGCTAGGGGAGTATTTCAAGGGCTTAATGGCAATGTGTCTTCTACTATAATGAGCTTTTTAAAAATGTAAACATACACCATATTTTCTAGTCATACCTTGATATAGTGAATAAGTGAACCCTGAATGGATAATTCATTTGAATGGGTAAGTTTATGAGGTTATCAGAGAATGTTTCTTAAAGAGTTCAGACATGCTCAGCTTATTTGTAGTTTTGTTTTGAATTGTGTATGGAAGAAATAAACAGCTGATTTTGGTCAAAAAAGACTTGAAAATATGCTATTTACTTCTACTGCTGTGAGGTAAATAATGCAAAGGAGGAATGAATTGTTTTAGTTCATGATTGCAGTTTTCAGTCCATGGTTGTTTGGCTCTACATCATGGTAGAGTTCATGGTAGCCAAAGTATATGTACTTTAAGGAGAGTTGAGAAGACAGAGAAAGATGGAGATGGGAGGGGGAGGGAGAGGAAAGGGGAAAGGAAAGGGAGAGGAAAGAAAAGAGAGAGGGAGAGGGTAAGGGGAGGGAGAGGGAGGGGGAGGGAGAGGAATAGGGAAAGTGGAAGAGGGAACAGTAGAAGGGGAGGGATTGGAGCAGGAAGAGGGGGAGGGAGACAGGGAGAGGGGAGGGAAAGAGGGGGAGGGAGAGGGCAAGGGAGAGAGGGAAAGGGAGAGAGAGGGGAGGAGGAAGAGGGAGAGAAGGAGGGAGGAAGGGGAGTAGGGAGGGAG
>NW_004524638.1:3940059-3954301 GCF_000260255.1 Octodon degus | reverse complement strand
GTCCTTGTGATTGCCAGGCAGGTACTTAGATTGCTGAGCTATCTCCCTGGTCCCCTTCAGCCCTTTTAAAACTATTTTTGAGACAAGTTCTTGCTAAATTGCTGGGCTGGCCTGGAACTCGTCATCCTCTTGCCTCAGCCTCCCTAGTAGCTGAGATTACAGGTGTGTGTGTGTCTCCTTTTAGTAATAGCCCCCTTTTTCATGTGTTCTCCCGTGGATGAAAGAGCAAGAGGTGGAGGCGGAGAAGGGGGAGTGGGAGGGAAGGAGGGAGGGAGAGGGGGAGGGAAGGAGGGAGAAGGGGAGGGAGGGAGAGGGGAAGGAGAGAGGGGAAGGAGAGAGGAAGAGGGAAAGGGAGAGGGAGAGAGATTGAAGCATTCAAGGCTGGACCTCCTGGGACACCTAACCTCTTCTACTAACCCAATTACAGTATAATTTGGTGACCTTTAACACACAGGCCTCTGGAAACACTCCAGATTTAAACTCTAGAAAAACCGTATCTTCTCAGTTCTCTGCTTTCAGGTAACATTTCTTACTGTGATGAGCTCTGTGTGGTGCTGCAGAAACCTGCTAAATCTGGCCCTGTCTTGCCGGTTGAGGATGCACATCAGTACATCAAAGATGAAGTCATTTGCCAGAAAAAATAGATCCTCAATGGATGTTGTAGAGTTTAGTTTTACCTTTGTCTTTACTAAAGCTAGGTATCACAAAGCCCTTCCCTCTCAGGGATATCCACTAGCATTTTGCAGATCAAGTGTCCCAACTGATATAGTTTAGGAAGTGTTGGGTTAAGAAAACATCCACTTTTTATGCAATTCAACTTTTACAAGGTGAAGAAATTTTACTGGGATGAATATTCTCCCTGCTGTATGAGTTGATCATGTGCAAAAGAGGCTTCACAAAGACATTTCATAAAAACCTGCCAGAACAGAAGCAGATTTTAATGTTCCCTTTGTCAAAGTGAGCCTTTCCTGTAGTTAGAGAGGAGGAAGAAAGCTGAGGTAATTGTATACTGACAGGAACTTTTCTTTCTTTCCCCCATTGAGCCTCTATGTCAGTCTTCTTGAACAAAAGTACTATTGAAATTGTAAATCATAAAGTTGATTTTTTCCAATTTCTGGGCACCAGCTGGGCTCAGTAGGGAAGGGGCTTTAGGAAGGGCAAAGGCATTTTTAGCCAGAGGTCCTTTATTGTGTCTTGCAAGGACTTCAAATGCCATTTGTTCATTCCACACACACATTACCACCTGCATTCCGCTCCATGGTGGCCATGGGCAAGTTAAGATTTAAATAAATTCATTCTGGGTGCTGAGGTTGAGGTGTTTGTCATGCACTCACTGTGTACTGTCCACACCATGTTATGTGCTTTGAATACCCTGATAAATCTTCAGAAATATCTAGATGATTACCATGCCATATGTCTTGGTTGCACGCAGAGTTCTTAGGGGTAGTGTTAAAGTTTGAATTCCGAGCTTACTGCTCTCGTAACCAGACAGTGTGATGTCCTCACTGGAAAGCTGGAAGGCTCAACTTTGGCTAAGGTCAAGGGTGAGCCATCAGGATCCAACGGCCGCTTTGCTCTTTGTGTCTGTTTTTCTGTAGCTATCTCCCTACAGCAGCAGCAGCGGAGAAGCCTTTCCACCCTATCTCAGGCCTCATGCAAATGCCCTCATGGCAACACGGGCTTTGTAGGGAATTACATTTCCTGCTGCAGTGAGCAGATAGACCGCACATTTAAGTTCTATCAGCCAGTGCTCGGCCTTGTGCTTTGCTGGGAAATTTGTTAATGAACTCCTCATGCCCGCTTTCTCCTTTTTTGCAGTGGGATAATAATGCAGGCTGTTGTATTCCATATTCTTCCATCTACATTATGACCTTTGAGGCATTCCTAAGCAAGACAGGCAGTATTATGCCCACTTACAAGTAGCAGAATGGAGAACCGGCCCAGGTGTGTGGCAGGGGCTGCACAAATGAGCACCTCATGTGCCCCTTCACCCCAGGACTGACAGATGGTAGGTGCCCTTGCCGTTGGGCTCAAGGACATATTTTGAGACAGAAGCTATGTTGGTTATTTGTATCTTTCCTAGGCCATGGTGAAGAATCTGGGACATGCTAGCACATAAAACTTTAAGAAATAGTTCTTCGAATGGAATCTGAGACACCGATGGCTCATTAAGTTTTACCTCCAGTCTGGAACACACCGTACAGCCTCGGACTTACACCTCTAAGTGCCAGCCTGACATTTTCACCAGAGGAGCAGGGACAAAGCAGAACTTTGAATTTCCTTTTGAAAAGCCACTTTCTCTGGGCCACTTTCTCATTTAATTTGAGTATCTTCACAGTATTTCATGCTGAAAGTCTATGTTGTTCATGACTGTTTTGTCTGCCCCATTGCACCTCTACTTAAGCACCACGTCCTTTGGACTCCTTATCCAGAACATGCCCAGAAACGTGCCTTCTTTCCATACCCTCATTCTCATGCCAGCACCAGCGACTGTCCTCTCTGTCCAGCCTCTGTGTGCATCTCCCTCTATGATATCCCTTCTATTTCTTCTCATGCTGCAAGCTGTTCCTCGTGAAGTACTCAGAATGACCTTTCAAGCAGCAGGATGGTGGGGGTGGTGAGGACCTATTCACTCTGCTGTTTAACACAATCTGCTGGCCTCCTTTGGGACCACAGAGAGCTAAGGAGACCCAAATTCCTCCTCTTGGCTGCTGAGTCCTGTCTCTGATCAGTCTCCCCACCCTCCTGCCTTTGTTTTCCATGTCTCCTTGCAGGCTCCACAGCCCAACATGATATTTTCCCTGCTGTTCCCCAAGCTTTCTCAATGCACTCCGGCCTAGCAGCTTTTGCGCCATAACCCCTCTCTGTCTGGGCATCCGTCCTAACATCTTGTTCTCATGGCTTAAGTGTGTTTCAGCTTTGAAATTAGCCTCTATGTGACATTATTCAGCCTTTGGAAGCTCCATTTTATCTCAAGCCATCATATTTTTTTTTATTTATTAGGGTTTTTTTTTGCTTTTATTGTTTGCACTTTTATTTTTTTAATTTATTTTCATAATTTTATTGAGAAACAAATAGCAATGAGACAGTTTCAAACCAAATTGGTAGGACAGTTTCAATAATTAACACATTGCATACTCTCTTCCTAGTGGTTAATTGCTGTACAAGATGCAGACATGCTATCAAGCCATCATATTTTAAAGTCTGTCTCTAAATACCATTTATCTCAGTCTGAAACTCTTGTTTCTTTTGTCTATTCCTCCACTAATTGTTCTGGAAAGCAGGGACCTTCCTGATCTTTTCATTTTGTGTACTCTGTCTAGTGGGAGAGCTGCAGCTTGTGTCCCAGGAACATATATGCAGTGGGTCTTGGAGGTGTCAATTGTCACTGTGAAGCACTTGGTGTTTCCAGCAGACTCCACGGTCAGATACTAAACGGTTTTCTCTGAGCACATTCTTGAGTAGCCTGGGATGAACTACATTATTATCCCCTATTTTCAGGTGAGGAAATGGACAGCTAGGCAGCTCTCTGAAGATCTATAGAACTTACTGATCAGCTAGATAGAAAGTGAGACAAAGAAAGAAATCAGATATAATTCATATTTGTGGTACAAGAAGTCATGGAATTTTGTGAGATAGGAAAATCTAGGGGAAAAAAATCTTTGCAAGGGGCATTCAAAAGTTCTCTTTTCAGGGCTGTGGAGATAGTTCAGCAGTCTAAGCACCTCCTAGGCAAGCACAAGGACCTGGATTCGATCCCTGGTACTCCATGCTGTGCCCACCCCACCCTGGGCATGCTGAGCCAGGCATGTTGGCACATGGCTGTAATCCCAGTGCTGGGGAGGCTGAAACAGGAAAACCACTATGAGTCTGAGCTGCAAAGTGAAACCTTGTACCAAATACATAAAACATTTTTTAAAAAGTTCTCTTTTGACTATTCATTCTTGTGATGACCAAAGACACTTTCTGTATCCTAGTAAGAGCATCTGGATTTGAGCTTCTGTCTTTGAACTCTAAATACTCTGCTTTCTCCAACAGTGCTCTGAACTGTCCTAGTCTGGCTCTTTCTCTGCAGCTTGGGCATTTCGTAGAAGTCATTTTGTATCCAACTTAGAGAGGTGGCAGGCCATGCATTTCTGCAGTCTACAGATAAGGAGGATAAAATCCCAGCTGGAAAGTGTAAGTGATACCCCTCAAAAGAGGCCAAGGAAGCTGCTTTCTCTGCTTGCTTTGTACTCTGATGGCTGATAAATGGAGCCTTTGAAGGTTTACAAGAAGTGAATTTCATGGTCAAAACAGGGAAGAGGGACTCTACACAGGAAAAGCAACCTTCCCCTCTGTCCAGACCAAGGTCTCTGATAATAACGTTAGCTCCTAACTTGCACAGAGCTTTATAGTTTCCAAAGCATTTCACACAGTTTATTGTATATGAGCCTTACAACAATGTGCAAGATGGAATGTTTTATTCCCAACAATCTAAAGAAAAACAAGGGAAATGAGGATCACCTAGCTGTCCTAGGTCACAGTGTTACAAGTGAGATGGGACAGATGTTTAAAGCCAGGCTTCCAGCACATGGAGAAGACCCCACAGGTTGTGGTGCTCAGTCCCTGCAGATTGCCACTTCCTGCTCTCCTTATCTCTGTGTGTTGCCCACTTCAGTGTGTTCTCTTACCAGTTAGATTCAAAGCCAAGTTTGCATCTCCTGGGGCCTCTGAGAAAAAGAGTTAAGAAGGGCCACTGAGAACGGCAATCAATGGGAATGGCCAGGGGACAAGCGAGTTGTCAAGAGGCACATAGTGCTCTCTTTCTTGTGCTCAGAATCAAGGTTCTCAAACTTGAATCATCATAAGAGTGCAGTGAAGGGCTTCAGTACTGCGCCCCAGCTGCAGACTGGCTGCCTGTAGAGGCCTTGGGGTGAGAACTGAGAATTTATAATTTCCCATGACTCTGACCCTGTTCACCTTTAGATCACTGTGAATAAAACTACCCTAAAACAAATTCTGCCCTCCTCACTGAAGGTGGGTGAGTGAGTGGTTCTCAGATAGGGCTGCCAAAGGGTCTCTTGGTACAGCCTGCTGGGGAAGGAATGGGGTATTCTGTCCATAATCTGAACAGCTTTGTTCAACTGTTCCACTTCTAGGAACTTTAATTTAAAATTTAATTAATGAAGTAAACACAAGTTTAATCATTATATGGATAATTATTGTAGGTATCCATTAGATCCTTGTAGAATGAGCTGCTGAATGATAGGATGTGACCGCTATCAAGTCTTTATTAGGTAGACATTGGAAGCAACCAAGATGTCTCAATATCAAAAGGGGCTGATCACATGAACACGTGTACTTCCACTTGGAGACTCCGCAGCCTTCCAGGGTCAAGAAGGACCTTCACACTGTAGCGGCACAGCGGCACCTTGGCACTCACCATTAATTCCCTCCAGGAGACTCAATGACTACCAAACAAATTGTTTTGGCTGAGAAGGGAAGTGATTTACAAGGCAATTGACACCCATAAGTTTTAGGTTGAAATACCAAGCAATTAGTACCCTGGGACAAAATGTTCATGTGAAAATGTGCTGAGTACCAAATTCAATGAGTTTCAGTGCATTCAAATCCCAAAGTATGATGACATAAAAATAATTTGTTTAACTTCATTCTGTTATGTATTTTCTAAAAACATGAATAATGATTAGATCTTGGCTAATTCTTATTTGTGAAGCCTGGTATTTTACATCTCCTTTTTTTTTCATGGTGATCAGACATCACTGTTTTTATTGAAAAAAGCAACTTTCCTAAAATTAGGCCTAAAAGGATGCACTGAGAGATCAACTCTCTGACCTGGACTCCTTCTCAGTACTCACTACATTGGAAGAAGCAGTAATTTTTAGGTGTGGAGGGTGGAATGTTCTTGGCCTTTGAAGAGACTGTTGCAATTCCAGTTAATGAAAACCAGGCATGTTAGAACCTCAGCTTTCTGGCTGGGTTGCTTTTTATCTTGGAGCTCACCTTTGCTTCTGGACTGAGCTATGACTCTCTGGAGGCCTGATGTGCAAGGCTGGTTTTCAGCGATGGTGAGCACTCCTGCCTGTAAATATTAACTGGACGGGGCATTGTTTTGAGGTCAACTTTGGCAAATTCTGTTTAAGGTTTTGAAACTCGTAAATGAGTTGGTCATTATTAACCAGGCAAGATTCTTCAATTAACATTAAAGCTTAAGTCATTGAGTGGCACTTGGTGATTTAAAATACAAACTAGAGCATAAACATCTACCTTTTTCTGAAAAGCAATGTGACCATGTGCATCATCATGAACACATAGTCTTTTGGGTTGTATATAAATCAGTGTTTTACTAGAGAAACAGATATAACACAAGATATACAAATGTATAAGAAAATATACAAGATTGGCTTATAATGGTCAGCCACAGAGTTGGATGAGGAAGTGTGTGGAGGGGGTCTGCACACTGCATACCAAAGATTTCAGTTCAAGATCTGGAGCCCACTGTAGTGCTCTGTGGCAGTCTGTTTCAGGAGGCCAGTGGCTCTGCTCAGGAAGGCAGGAGAGATGATGCTGGAAGCCTGAAGGACCCAAGGCAGAAGCCAAAGAGTTTGCATTAGAAGCCAGGAGATGGTGTCCAAGCTGAAGGGGAAGATTGTTGTCTGAGGAACAGAAGCCCAGCCATCCTTCCTCATTTTACTTTTATTTCATCCTGGCAATGAGCTGCCCTAGGATGGGTCCTCCACACTTTAGGGTGTAGATTGGCTGAGCCAGGTTAGTTAAGCTTCTAAACCTCGCAAATTGACACAATTGACAATTGCAGGCTGTTTCCATACTTGATGTTGTCTGTGGGTGATTGAATTGTAAATGGATTAGTTAATTCACTAATATCTGTATTCATTTTGCACATATTTTCATGGAGCAGGTACTGATTCTAAAAATATAACAGATCATGAGACAGTGAAAAAAGAAGATGCTGCTAGATACAAAAGGAAATTGAGCTGGTGAAAAATTGAAAATCTGGACATGGACATGTAGAATCTGTCAGCAATCTTTATGGGCTTTGATACAATGCTTCTCAAACTTGTGTTACTTTCTGGATTTTTGCACTGGTGGGTTTTGAAGCCTGACATTCAAATCAGCATTTTGCTTTTATATTTATTTATTGATTGATTGATTGATTGTATTTTAGGGAAGGGTCTACAGGGTATTCAGGGCCTCACTACTAGATCAGACTCATGGTGATCTGCCTGCTTACAGCCTCCCAAGAGCTGAAATTACAGGGGTGCACCACCACGCCCAGTCTCAATTGCCATCTTAGCGTGCCCAAGGGAAAGGCTGACATGACAAGTACTGTACTTTAAGCACTTCTCACTTGTGACTTGGAGGAAAATCACTAACCTTTTCTGACTCTGTACTTATACTTACTTACCTTGTTGGCAAAAAGTGAATAGAAGCTCACATTGAGGAGAATCCTGGTCACTGATGTTTGTTTCCTTATCACATGGATTCAATCTGGTTGTGATGAATGCCAAGGAAGTGAAAATGATAAGAACAACAAAATAGTAACTTTTTCTGGGCTGAGTGGCACATGCCTATAATCCCAGTACTCGGGAAGCTGAGGCAGGAGGATCAACACGAATTCAAGGCCAGCTTGGGCTACAGAGTGAGCTCAAGGCCAGCCTCAACTCCATAGTGAGACTCGGTCTTGTAGAAGAAACAAACAAACAAGCAAGTAAACAAAAATATTTCTGCTAGATAGTAAAAAAGATCAATTTTATTGTTACAAAGCAACGACCAATGAATTCCTTGTTTTAATGAAGAATGCCACCACGGTTTGGAAAATAAATGTCTTAATGTTTTAGTTTTCCTTTGACTCTGAATCTTGGGCTTGCAATGATCTGAGAAATTCGGTACAAAGCACTGTTTAAGACATTACCTCTCAGCATTGATTTTTATTAGGAACCACTGAAGATACAGTTGCTTCACCCAAAAGTTCAACACATGTTTATGATGTACATTTGGAATTAAACATATTACTGGCCATGTAATGGTGAACCACTACAAGCATAATCAATATGCGGTTTCTGTCCCTATATGCATTATAATCTGATTCAGGAGGCAAAGGTAAAGCACATGATCACAAAAAAGCCCAAAGTTTCACACTGCAATAGGGATTAGAAATAACAAAGGTTTGAGTGAGGAGCCCAATTTAATTGGAGAGTCAGAGAAAATCCTTTGAATGAAATCCATGGTGAAGATAAGTAGTTATTCCTCAGCCATAGGGATGGGATGGGTAGGGATCAGGCTGCTATAACAGGGATGGCTAGGTGGAAGGTTCTACTTTGAAAAATAACTTGGTGCATTTGTGCATCTGGAAGAAGAGAGTGCAGACTGAGAGCCTTGGTTTAGAGGCAGCAGGATGCAGGACAGGATGTCAGCCAAGATCATGGCTGGGTGTGGGTAGGGCATTGGAGGATACAGCAAAATATTTGAATGATGCTGTAAATACTGCCAGGTATTGAGTGGGCATGTGGAAATGTGGGATTTATGGTTTACATGCTCAGAAAATCGCTCCCTTGTTACACAGACATTAGGTTAAAATAGGTGAGAAACTGTTTGTGGATAGAGGCAGGAGGTTAGAAGACAACTGAAGTGGGCCACACCAAGAGACTTTGATGTCTTGATTTGGCATGGGATTAACAACAAGTTGGGAAGTGGATGGTGTGAGTGTTTTGGGTCTTACTTGATAAGAATTGATGAGAAATTAAACTTGAGGGGTCGATAATGTTCCTCTGATTTCTGCTTAAGAAACATAATGGGCAGTTATATCGAAGATAAGCAGGTCCAAGAGGGATTAAAAGTGTAATAAAATTTTAATGTGGAACACATTGGTTTTGAGATAGCTGGGAGGCCTACAGTGGAAGATGTCAAACAGGTAGGTGTATATTCAAATGTGGAATTTGTTCACTTATCCACCTACTTACTTATTGTTTGTATATATATTTTGTTGGTAATTCAGTGAACCAAAGAACTTCTCTACTACTTGAGAAGCTTTTGGTTGTTTTATATCTCATAGGCATTGGGAAGTAACATGAGGTGATCGATGTCATTTAGTTTTCATTAGAAAAGGCTTGCAGCACATAACAATTGCATCCCTGTAGAGAGCTGGTACATGTGATGACACATCTTAAACCTTTTTGCTTCCTCCCCCCTCTCCTCTTCCCCTTGTCCTCCATCTTGGTCCTCTTTTCATTTGCAAAATATTTATCTCCTCTTTCCTATCAATTTGACCTTTAATTGATTTGTATTCTGGGTTTCTCATATAAGAAAAACTATATGACACTTAGGTTTGGGTGTCTGATTTATTAATATTTATTTAATATTATGGTCTCAAGATGTGTCCATGTTCCTACAAATGGTGCAAATTTATCATTTTTTTTTAAATAAGAGAGTAATATTCTATTCTCTAACTTCATTCGAAAGCTTTGAGAGGCAGAAGTGTCTCTCAAAGACATTTGAGAGACTGTCAAGATTTTGGAACTGGCTAAACTCTGCAGTGAAACAAGGCCTGAGATCTAGATTTTGTTCTTATTTGATTTCAATTTTTTTATGTTGGGCTGGGGTCACAGTCTCAGCACCTGCCTCTCAAGTGCAAGGACCTGACTTCCCTCACTAGTACCACATGCTGTGCCGGCCACCAAAACTGGGAGTAATGACACAGGCCTATAATTCTAGTATTTAAAAGGCTGAGACAGGAGGATCAATACAAGTCAGAGCTGCACAGTGAGACCCTGTACAAATTAAATGAATAAATAAATACATAAATAAATAAGTAAAATTTAAAGAATTGATTTGTTTTATCTCATTTCTGCTATGGTTTGTTCATCCTGTCCTTACTCACTCTTTCTTTCTTTTCTGTCTACTGACAATATAGCCACCTTTAAAAGTCATTTATTGTCTGTCTTCGCATCATCTAGCCTTTGGTTTTTATGTATCCATCCACCTATCCATTTATCTAGTGACCGATGTCCATTCATCTGTCCAGCCATCCATTCATCTATCCTTTCATCTCATGATCGTGCAAACATCTGTCTTCCTGGAAATATATACTTGCTCCATAACAGAAAAGCACTCAAACCATCATCAACACATTGACTTTATAGTTGAAGAAAGTGAGGCCCAGTAGAAAGCAATCTTCTGATTGCTTTAGTGGCTGACTGAATTCCATCCTGCTCCACCTCTCGTTTCCTTAACCAATACCTTTTGAACCACTTGTTGAATAGCTTTTCTGAAAGCTGAAAGAGCCCCGTCTGGCTTCTGGAGGTCATGCGTACAATTATATCCAGCATTTGTCCCCGCTGCTGTTTAAATTGTGGGGCTCCCCTTGGAAGTCAAGCATCAGTAGGGGACACCCCAAGGGCTGCAACTTACAGGAATCTGAAGACAGTTTCCTAGCAAGCATTGTCTCTCCTCTGCTGCCTGGGCCTGGCAGAGAAGGAAGGGTCTTAGAACAGGGGTCAAAATAACAGTCAAAAGAAAATTGAGGGTGAGAGTTATGGAAACTGTGGGGTTGATTTTGAGGCAGAGAAGCTACTGGCCCCTTGGCAGCAGCTTTGGAAGCCTGCCAGGAGCTAACTCTTCTGGTACAGCACTGCCTCTCCAGACAGAAAAGAGGGAGCCCTTGCAGGTGGGTATCAGGAGGCTGCTCTCTTGTAACTCAACCTTCTTATTCCAGGCATTTTCTACCTGGTATTTACCCTGACTCTACATAATATGGAGTAAAGAAAAGAAAAAGCAGAAAGAAGAAAAATCCACCGTTCAATGTTGCTTGTGTGCAGACCTGTGCTAGAAAACTCTGTGGGTGTGCTTCTCTGAGACGACCTCAGACCTCAGAGATCAAGAGCGTGTTGTGCAGTGGGTCTTGTCACCAGTCTGCGTGGCAGGTGCTTTGCTTGGCAGCTCTGGCCTTGCTGTGCCGTGTCTGTCCTGTTGAGCATGTCTTTAGCCTTTAAATCTCATCTCCTGAACAATTGCCCTGAATCATTTCTGCAGAGCCCTTCTTTCCCTGTTACCACTGAAATCTGTCATGCCTTGATCCGTGTCACTGGAAAGGGCTCATTGCCTTTCTCTCTAAATACTGAACTCTCCCAGTGGTAGAGCTGAGGATCATTGTATCAGTCAGGGTTTTACTAGAGGAACAAGTATAATACAAGAAACAGATATAACACAAGATGTACAAATATATAAGAAATCACAAGATTGGCTCATGATGGTCAGCCACAGAATCAGATGAGAAAGTGTGCAGAGGGCATCTGCACGCTGGACACTGAAGGATTCAATTCAAGGTCTGGAGCTCACTGTAGTGTCCATGCAAGTCCATGTCCGTTGGCAGATGGTTTTGCAACAGAAGGAATGGGAGGTTAGTGAGTTTACAATAAAAGCATGAAGAATCTGTGATGGAAAGTGGAAGGATCCAAGGATCCAAGGAGTCTGCACTAGAAGTCAGGAGATAAAGCCCAATCTGCTGCAAATATGAAGGCTGTAGTTCCTCTGAGGAAGCGGAACAAGCCCTCCTTCCTCAATACCCTTTATATATCCTCTAAGTGCTGAGTTACTCTAGGGCTGGCCTTCCCACCCTAGGGCAAAGGACTCTACACTGCAGGACAGGGAATCACAGACCTAAGTTGACACAATGTATCAACTACTACAGTCATCTATCTCCATCTTGTCCACAGATGTATGTCACCTGGCACATGGTAGGTTCTGAAAAGGCAATGGGTGAATGAACGAATGAGGAAAGGTGAGAACCACAGTCAGTTGGATGCATCAGCTTTGTGCTTCTGGCCATGTTTTGATCGAGAGGATTTTGCCACCAAAATAGGTTCACTGGCTTCCTTCACTTCACAACGTTTTCCAAGATCAGGCAGGAAGAGGCATAGAAAAGATTTAATTGGCAGAATAAAAGTAGACATTCAGAAGACAGTGTGGGCTCACACGTCATGGGAAGCATGGTGGTCTGGCGCTGCATATGCTCATGTGTTTTGGGAAGATGGAATCTGTGGAATTTGTGAATGTATAGAAAGCATGGTTTTAACTAACAGGTGAAAGGCAGTGATCACTTTAATGGGTTACAGCACATGGCCCACTCCCCAGAAGATTTACTTATTTAAATTAATTTTATTGAGAAACAAATAGCAATGAGACAGTTTCAAAACCGATTAATAGGACAGTTTCAATAGTTAATACATTGCATACTGCTGTCTTTGCTGTGGCTATTCATAGTACAAAATGCAGACATGATATGCTGTCCAAGCACTTTTAGTACAAATCTTTCTTCTCATTGAAGTAAGAGAAAGTAGCTATATACCTATCCTATTTGTATATACAGATACAAAATGGTCCATCATTTGAATCCCCTTTTTCTGTTTAGTTTTGTCAGAGTTGGGTATTACATTGCCATTTAAATATTGTAGGTGAATGAACTCAGCAAAATAATCCAATGTAGACCAGTAGTTCATAATAGTAGTGGCTTATCTGTAGGACTGGCAATGTCAGAAGTTGTTCACTTGAGTTTTTTACAGCTCGGCATATTAATATGGTTTTACTTTTCATACCTCATATGTTTCTGCTGGATGGTTAAGACCAAGATAAAGCAAGACATATATAACAAGAAATGTAATTTTCGTATGTGCCAAGATCAGTCAAGTCCCCTTAGGATTTACCCTGAAACCCTGTACCGCACTTTGTAGATCCTTTGTCAGTGTCAGCCATGTGGATGAGTCACAGCCATTGCTTGATCAATGTGCTCTCTGTGAAAGCCTGAGAGAATGTTTGCTCTCCATGTGACTCTCCTTAGGCACACTCTAAGTCATCGATCACTTTCTTCTTTGGCCTCATAATCTTCTTGATCAGAAAATTTTGGATGTAACTTAGTTATATGATGTTACAGTACAGGTTCTCCTATGTCCTAAGTCCTCACTGATTTTGAAAAGTTAGGGCCAAAATGTTGTCTCTCCTTGTACCCTTTCTTTTTCTCTAATTTTTTGCCTGAAAACTGAAGTTGTTAACTCTCCAGAAGAGACGCTTAATGATATTATTACCATATAACATAGGCAGTTGAGTTTGACCTCACTATCTGTCTGAATATTGTACATCTTAGATATAACACGTAACAGGTATTTTCTATCAAGTATTGATATTTTAATCCCCTACAGAATGTGAGGAAAAAAGAAAAAAATATTTAAAAATTAGGAATAAACAATTACATATTTTTACATAGAAATTTAGAGATCTACCCATAGACAGCATTGTAGCAGGACAGTCCGGTGCCATTTTTTTTTTCCTTGCCTGTTGTTTTCATTTATTAGCTTTGTTTTTTAAACAAACATTTACTTGAGAGACAGTATGGCAGCAATTGATGTGACATAACAAGCAGTACGTATTTAGAAGAACAGAATGACAGACATTCCAAGCCTGATCCTACTATTACACATTGCCATCTTCAGTGCAGTAGCTTAGCCCATGGGTATCAGCATATATAGTTAGTCAGTGTGAGAAGCCTACCATTAAACTGCTAGTTTCAAGAACCTGCTGAATATTCTCAGGATCATTGCCTTAACTATCTCGTGAACATAAATGTATATCATTGCCCCTGTCATGTTTCCTAGCTTTTCTCCTTGCCCTCTCTTCATTGTTTAATCCTTAAGTTATCGTTAACCTTTTAATTGTGTTATACCTTTCTATTTTTATTTCTTCTTTTGAGTTCTTATACTAGGGAGACTATATGATATTTCTACATATGTGTCTGGTTTATTTCACTTATGAGTATACCTTAAATATAAATGCTTTGAGTTTCTCATTCTTTATAGCAGAGTAACACTCCACTGAATAAAAATAGCACCTCTTTTTCATATTTTTCATGTGACAGACATCTTGATTGTTCCAAAGATTTGGCTATCACAAATTGTACTGCTATAAACATAGGTGCACATATGTCACTATGATATGATGTTTTCAATTCTTCTTTGAAAATTTTCAGTAGGGAGATAACTGGCTTGAATTAGATTTCCAGTCCTAGTTTTTTAAGGAGTCTTCACACTGATTTCCATAATGGTTGCCCCAGCCTACTTTCCCACCAGCAGTGGAGAAGGGTTCCTTTTTCCCCACAGCCTCTCGAACATTTGTTGTTGGTTGATTTCTTTATGATAGCCATTCTTTCTCGGGTGAGATGGTATCTCAGTGT
>NW_004524638.1:3937986-3939118 GCF_000260255.1 Octodon degus | reverse complement strand
GGGCCAGGGAGCTGGCTCAGTAGAATAAGTGCTTGCCTGGCAAGCACATGGCCTAAGTTCAATTCCTGGTTCCACCAAAAAAACAAAAACAAAAACAAAAACAAAAACAAAAACAAAAACAAAATCAAAAACAAAAACAGTTCTTTGACTTCTTTAGTTAGATTAATTCCAAAGTACTTCATTTTTTGTGCTGGTATTCTAAAAGGTATTGTTTCTCTAATTTTCCTCTCAGTGTGTTTGTTGTCTGTGTAGAGGAATGCCATTGACTTTTGGGTATTGACTTTGTATCCTACTAGGCTACCAAAATTGTGTATTAATTCTAGTAGCTTCTTGGTGGAGTTTTTTGAGTCTTCCAAGTTAACTATCATGTGGTCTGCAAATAATGATAGTTTAACTTCTTTACTATCCTTATTCCTTTTATTTTTCTCTCTTATCTAAAGTCTCTAGCTAATGATTCCAAAACTATATTGAATAGGACTGTTGAAAGAGGACATTCTTGTCTTGTACCAGAACTGAGAGTAAAAGACGTCAGTTTTTCTCCATTTAGAATTATGTTAGCCATTGGGTTGTCATAGATGGCTTTTATCAGATTGCAGTAGAGGCCATCTATTCCAATTTTGTGTAGGACTTTGCATGCAAGAGTGTTGTACTTTGTCAAAAACCTTCTGTGCATTGATTGAGATGATCATGTGGTTTTTGGATTTGTCTCTACTGACATACTGTATAATATTTATAGCTTTGCATATATTTAATCATCCTTGCATCCCTGGGATGAATACTGCCTGGTTGTGGTGTATAATCTTCTTGATGATTTGCTGCATTGTGTTTTCTAGAATTTTATCAAGCATTTTTGCATAATTGAGCATTCTTGGTTTGGAGTTGAAACTCTCTGAGAATATGGTTGCTACCCCTGATTTTTTTTTTTTTGAGGTGCTTGGTCATGTAGTATTGTTTTTCTTTCTTTGACTTTCATCCTATGAATTTCTTTATGAGTTATTTCTTGCATACAGCATATTAGATTTTGTTTCCTAGTCCACTGTGCAATCCATTTTTTTAATTGATGAATTGAGTCCATTTACATTGGTGGTTATAATAGAGATGTATTGACTTACAGTTAACATGTTATTTACCT
>NW_004524638.1:3931119-3936063 GCF_000260255.1 Octodon degus | reverse complement strand
TCTACCTATCCTGTTTCTTCTATCCTACTAGATTATGACCTCAAAAGTGTTTCTCTTGGGTTTCAAATGCTTAGTGAAGGGATAGTCATGGTTTCTTTCCAGCGGAGATGCAGAGATCATTTCACAGGTTTTATTTTTGCTGTGCTTCTTATTAAAAAGTGAACCAGTGGGAGATGGAAGAGAAGGACACCTGAGAGTTTGAAAACAGTAGAAATAAAGTTCCAGGCTATTGTTAGTCTATAATATTTTGCAAGTGTGAGAGGTAGAAACATATGTTAAGGGAGAAAGAGAAAGGGAAGAGGGAAGGCAAATACTCACAAAGAACCTAGGATCATTTCAAAATATTTTATCACATAAATTTGAAATGCCCCAAAACAGAGAATAATGCAGTGAGCTCCTCGACCTCCCATGCTGAGCTCCACTAATGACCGAGCCTTGACCAGTGTTGTTTTCATGTAGAATAGCACTGATGCTTCACTTTCATGGAAATATTTTAAAGCAGTTCCACAGGCAGTATTTATTCATAAGTATTTCAGTATGTACCATGTATTAGTCAGATTTCCTATAACTGGACAAAATACCAGACACAATTTAAAGGAGAGGTGTAATTTAGCTCATGGCTTGGGGCATCCAGTCCATAGTTAGCTTGCTCCAAGGCAGAAAGGTCATGGTTAAAGAACTGAGCCAAGCAAAGCTACTTTGTTCTTGGTGGCTGGGGACCAGAGCAAGGAAATAGCACCAGAGGGGAAGGATTGAGGGGCTTTAAATAGTACAGTAAGGTGCACTTCCAAACCCTTCCCAGATACCTCTATTTTAGGGGGCTTCACTAACATGTTAGGTGTTTCTTAATCCATTGAAGGTGATATATCAGGATTAGTGGCCACACACTTTGAAGACAGAGGAATCTTATGTTGGCTTTGTTTTCTGAAACATAAGAACAATATGGTCATCATACCACTAACATTCTACAATGACTTAATACTATCAAGTATGTAATAAATATACACTATCAAATTTTTAGCAGTAGGTCTGAATCAGGATCCAATTAGGTTCTATATGTGGCACTTGGAATTGGTTAAATCTATAGTATGTGTCTCTGTTTTGTTCCTGAAATTTGCTTCTTATTTCTATTTGCTAGGTCTATTGCTATAGGTGAAAGACTGTTTTTTAATTAATCTTGAGTTTCCCACAGTCTGAATTTGGCAAATTATGCTCTCATGACGTCATTTAGCAGGGGTGGGGACTCTACGGCATGTGTGCTGCAGCCAGTGGTTCATTGAAAGCTCTGAATGGTTCGCCATCACTGATCTCACACAGCATTTGCAGTCAGATTGAGGTTCAGGATTTTTTTTTTGGGGGGGGTAGCAAGAATGCTTTATAGACACCATCAATGTTTATTGTCCTAAGCCATTGATTTAGAGTTGTATAATGGCTTAATTCCACGTCTCCACATGACATTTGAGAACGGCTAAATCAAATGCTCCCAAGTCCTGTTCCATGCTTGGCATTCAAGTGTCTCAGGTGCAGGGTTAGGGTATGGGAATGGAAATAATGGGTGAAGACATGCGTTCTGCTCTGGGTCTTCTGTCTTTGGGAAGACACTGGTATGGTACCAGAAGGGAGCACACATTGTTGCCTCCTTCAAGGTTTTCCAGACTTTTCTCTCTTGTTCATCTGTAAGTGAAAGCACTAGCATTCCTGTGCATGGCGAACAGACATAAAGCCATAAGACAGTTTGTGAGGAGTGGAAATGGGTCGAACTGCACTGGCCTCGATTCCTTTTTGAGTCTCAGTATTCCACGTCTCTAAAATGAAGCCCTGCTATGGTTTCAGCATGCTTCCTCTACAATCCAGGGGTGGAAGTACCATTACCAAAGTAATGATAACGAGAGATGGGGTCTTTGAATGTTGGACAGTTTGTGAGGCCTCCTCTCATTGTGAGTGGGACTGAGGCCTTTATGAAAGAGGCTTCCGGCAGACTGCGGTGTGTTTGCCCCTCACTTTCTGCCTTGTGAGGACCAGCAATCTTCCCTCTGGAGGATACAGCCACAGGGCACTGTCATATAAACTCAAGACATGGATCTTGGACTTCTCAGCCCACAAAAATTAAATCTCTGTTCTCTATGAATTATCCTGCCATAGGTATTTTTGGTATAAAAACACAAATGACCTAAATATACAATGTGCCATTTTTAATTTCAGTATTATCACTTCGTTTGATTCAGGATCCATTTAAGTGACCCCTTCTATGTCTGTTAGTAAGCCACATAGCACGGAGTTGGGATATTGGTGGATGTGTGTTTTAAAGGTCTGAAATGGGAAGGAAAAATGCAAGTAGAGGGAAGGAAGGAAGGCACGAAGGAAGAAAAGAGGGAAAGAAGAATAAAAAGAGGGAGAAGGAAAGAGGGACAGAAACAAGGAGGGAAGGACGGAGGGAGAGAAGGAGGAAACAAGAAAAACTTACAGAATATTTTAATATGAATAAATACATTACTGTTTTTTCTTTTTTACCAGGGATTGAACTCAGGACTTTGAGTTTGTCAGGAAGGCTCTTACACTACTGAGCTATCTCCCCAGCAATGACTCCATTACCATAAACCCAAAGGTAGACTTAGTGGAATATACTTCATAAACACTTTTTCCAGATATATGGCATCCATCACAGTAGATACTTTCAATGTTATTAGATTTCTTCTAAGCCTAGAACAAATCATGCTCAAGAGGCTCTACAATGTGAGGTCTATGTAGCTAAGACTGCAAAGTTAGCCTACGTTAGGACGTGTTGCAATGAGGTTTTTAAGTGTAAATGTTGTAAGCACTTTCCATTTGGGTCATGAAATAACTTTCTAACTCTTGCCAATACTTTTATCTTGGTACTACCTACAAGAATTTTATAAAGTGTGAATCAAATACATTTCCTCTGCATGAAACATTTTAAGAGTTCTCCAATATTCTAAGGATAAATTTGATATTTTAAAACTTTGATTATATCATCTTCTGTCCCTTCCTGTTCACAAAATTCAGCCAGGATTCTTAGATGGAAGTATTCAAAACTGATGAGGACTGGTTTAACTAAGAATAATTTTCTGTCTTGGTTATTTTTTTCTCACTGCTGAGACAAAAATACCCATTGTACAGAATAAGGAAGCAAAAAGCTTATTTGGCTCGCAGTGTGTGGAGGTTTCACTCCGTACTTGGATGGCACATGGAAGGGGGCAACAGCTTATGGTGGCAGAAAACAAAAAAACAGCAAGAGCAAAAAGGGAGGAGCAGCGGATAGCAAGCTTCCCTCCTTCCCTTATATTCCACGCAGGCTATACACCCGAGGGTGCATGTAGCACTCACACTTATCATCCCTGCACTGGATCATGAATCAAGCAAAAACTCTAAAAGCCTTCCCCATGACTGCATGAAGCTTTGTGGGGACATCTGGACACAAACCATAGCATATACTGAGGAGGCAGTGTACTGGTAGCTGAGGGTTCATTCCATATACCGTGGGTACTGCACTGCTATTCCAGTGCAGTCTAAGTACATCCTGATACAGGGGTTTATGACATCCTCCTTGCAGGCTTTCCCTGGGCCCATTCATGAGCAGACTGGAAATTCCAGGGGTCATAGATGATAGTGAGCCTCACCAATGGATGGGGATTTGAAGTTAGATACTGTGGCTTCTTCATTTCTCACTGGGGACAGTTTTGAAGAATATTCCACGTAGACTGAGTTCTAGTTTCCTCCATCAGTAACCTACTTATGTCTGCACATTCTATTAGCTTTCTTCCAAAATATATCCTTCAATGAACAGAAAATTTGGGACAGCCCTGAGTTACAGGATGTTATATTGCAGATTCTCTTATGTCTTGAGTCCTCACAGACTTGGAAGGGCTAGGGTCAGAATGCTGGCTATCCTTGTGACCCTTCTTTTTCTCTGCATACTTAAGTTGCTAATCATCCAGTAGAGAAACTTCATGATATTATTACCCTATATCATAGGCATTTGAGCTTAACATCACTATCTGTCTGAACATCAAATGCCTTAGACATAACATAGAACAAGTATTTTCCAACAATCATTGATATTCTAAACTTTAAATCCCTATAGAATATGAAAAAACTGTTACACATTTTTACATAGAAATTTAGAAATCAAATTACATAAAACATTGTAGCAGGACAATCCTATGATATTTTTTTCTTATCTCTTGTTTTCTTTATTGCCATTTTTTAAACAAACATTTACTTGAGAGAGAGTATAGCAATAATTTATATGACATTAGAAGCAGTATGCATTTACAAGACAAGAATGATGGGTATTCCAAGTATGGTTTTAATATTACACATTGCTATCCTTAGTGTAGTTGCTTAGTTCACAGATATTAGCATATATAGTTAGGGTGAGAATTCTACCAATTACTGCTAATTTAAAAAACCTGATGGAGATTCTTAGGAACATTGCTTTAACCATCTTGCTTATATAAGTGATCGATGATGTACAGTGTGCCTAAGGACAGTCACCTAGAGAGAAAACGTTCTCTCTGGCTTTCACAGAGAGCAAATTGGTCAAGCAATGGCCAAGACTCATCCAGATGCCTGATACTGTCAAAAGATCTACAAACTGCTACATAGGGTTTCATGGTAAATACAGAGGGGATTTGACTGACCTTGTCAGATATGAAATTTATATTTTTAGTTATATAGGTCTTGCTTTAACTTGCTCTTAACCATTCAGCAGAAAAGTATAAACACAAGTATAAAAAGTAAAGCCATATTAATATGCTGAGCTCTAAAAGCCTCAAATCAACAACTTCTGACATTACCAGTTCTGCTGATAACCTGCTATTATCATAGACTATTGGACTGTATTGGGTTATTTTGCTGAATTCACACACCTACAATATTTGAATGGCAGTGGAATACCTATCTCTAACAAACCAAACCAAAACA
>NW_004524638.1:3923907-3929989 GCF_000260255.1 Octodon degus | reverse complement strand
AAGATATCATGTCCGTATCTTGTACAGCAATTAACCACTAGGAAGAATGTATGCAATGTGTTAATTATTGAAACTGTCCTACCAATTTGATTTGAAACTGCCTCATTGCTATTTGTTTATCAATAAAATTATGAAAAAAATAAATAAAAAGAAATGAAACAAAAGAAGTGATTGTCAAAAACACAGAAAAAGTGATGCCAACATGAATCAGTTTCTAGTTATTGCTGGGCATGACTCGACCACCATACTGACTCTGGCACTGGAGGCCTTAAGACATCTATTATCCCCAGTGGCCCAGAAAACTCTTCTCATTGCCACCACAGGCGCCATCAGAACAGGCTAGATCCATGTCCTGTCTCTTAAGTCAATCACTCTGGGCTTAAAATCCTTAGCAGATGCATCTTATTGGATAAGCCCACAGCACCTACCATAATATAGGTACCAAGAATACAGAAACACAAGGATGCATAGATTTTGAGCATCTTTGGTTAATGGGGATTTGGCTTTTGATCAAGATTTAGAAAGTAGGGCAATCATAATGCACAGACTTGGGTTTGTAGCTGAGGGTGACAAACCTGCCATGCTTATGTTCTAGGTATAGTAAGCACTGTGGACTTGTTTCCATTGCACCTGCTCTGACTTAGTGTTCTGACTCTGCTTTGAAAGTGCTTTTTGTTCTAGCAAAATGTCTACAGCATTTAGGCTCTGGTGGCACCCTTTAGTGCCTTGCCTAGCTTTTGTGGAGGAACTGGACCTCCACGTTCTAAGTTGTCTTTGTATCTCAGGCCCATCTTGGTTGTGACATTTATTGCACAGTATTGAAGTAAAACATTCCTCTTTTCCAGTATGCACAAAGCTACTTGATGATAGATGGATTCCCTACGCTACTTCCTTGGGATCTGACATACTATGAATCACACAGTGACAGCTCAAGAACATCTGCTAATAAAAAGCAGGTGGCCTATGAGAAATAGAGTTCTACACTTCCAGTGATGATCCTCAGTGTGTTGCAAATCTTCAAGAAATCTGTTAATTGAGGGACAGTGAAACCTGTTTTGTCTATCAAGGTAGCTGACTGTGGCAGGGATCTAATGATGTCAGAGATCTGGGGGCTACCAGAACCTAGTCAGTTTATTAAAGATGTATTTGATACTATTCTTTTGTGTAATTATTCAACAATCATGATTGGCTCCAGGCCTGATCCTGGGTGGAGGAGACCCCTTTCTGGTGTTGGTGGCTGGAGATGGGCAGGCAGGTGGACAGCCATTTAGAGTAGTGTGGGTGTGTCCCTTGCTATGTGGCATGAATGCATTCTGTGGAGACTGAGATGGGGAGTCAACTCATTCTTGGGGAATCTAAAGTCTTCATGAAGGGGGCATTTCCTGTTTTCAGTTCTGGAAGGTTGGCTCCGGCAAGGCCATTATCAGAGGTGGGATCCCTGGAGGGATGGCTGTGAACAAGGGGAAAGGCAGGCGTGTGTAGGTGTCATCTGAGCACCATCCATAGTACTGGAGCCTAGTAAGGGGCACAGCATGGACAGAGTCAACCCAGACACTATGCATGACCCCTGAAGCCATCCTGCGGACTGCAGACTTTTATCTTTTGTAGGAAATAGGGAGCCATTGCAGGTTGCAGGTCAAGGAGCAAAGGAGAAGATGAGTAATTTTCTGTCTCTTATGGCTTTCAGCTGGGAATACCTGGAATAAAAGACAGATCAGCAAAAGAATAGCAAACATGTTTATTAACATTTCTATCTTATGCGTCCGTAGGAAAAAAAAATCCTAGAAAGATGAGTAAATATCAGGTAGATCACAGGAGATGCTTTTAAACTTTAGGTTCTCATGTCACCATTTTCTCAAACAAAAAAAGCCTGTGTTTGGGGAGAAAGCGCTATTAGGACAAGATCAGAAAAAGCACCTTAAACATGGTCACGTTTTTTGTGCAGAGTGGAGTCCCAGCTTTCTCTGTTGTTCAGGGGTCTCTGATGATTTAGTCATTCTCCTGGTACAAACAGGAGGAGATGCTTAGAGAGGAGGCTTTTTGGTTTTGTTTTGCTTCCTTTTTAGTAGATGTAGATTTTTCTCACTGAAGGACACTTTTCAATGTCTAAAAATGACCTACTTCAAGTAATCCTTACACCGAAGCCACATGGGGGGGTATTTCAGTCTCCTATAGTCATGTTTCAGAGTGTCCTAAGCCCCATCAAGAGTGAAATGATCACTCTAGATCTCTGAGGGATTGGGTCTCTGAGAGATTACAAGGCCTTTCTCTAATCAGTGTAGAAGCCCGTTTCTTCTCTGTTCATCTGTGATATGAGGCTCATACAGCACTTTAAGAATTACATGGGATAGAACAGCCAAGGTTTATTACAGTGCTCGGCAGCATCTAGGATTTATCTGCCACTATTTCCTACTACTTCTGTGTTCCCTCCCGACCTGGTCTCACTTTGGAATGATGACTCCAACAGCAGGAGGTTGTGGACTACGAAGTAGATTGAGACAGGAGGGGAAAACATCCTGAAAACGTTAGTGCATAAATCCAAGCGAGGGGGGGGACTTCCCCAGCGGGGGCAGTCGGGGGAGAAGAGAGGACCAGCAGATCTAGTGCAGGCAGGCAGAGCACCCTAAAGCGCTGCCAGCTCTGAGGCCCGTGCAGTGCGTATGGTGCTCTTGCCTCGATTGACCACTCAGCCTCACCTTGGGCAGGGCCTGGTCACTTCGTGCCAGCTCTGCAAAGTGCTGCCCTAATGTGTAACCCCAAGAAGCAGCCCAGTTTCAATCTCTGTGCATTGCGCAGGAGTTCCTTCTGTGTGGAACATCGTGACAACATCGCTTTCCTGTTGTCTCCGCTGCAAGTTGCAGGAGGTCCTTCCAGAATGCCTTGTTCTTACCCTGTCTAGTACAGTGGTGCCTCAGTTCCCCACCTTAATTATTTCTGTGATTCTAGTCCTAGAATTGGATGAGAACAGAAACAAATCTCCCCAAAAGGTGAACTGAGAAACTACTGTTCAACACTGAACCTAACCAGCGAACTGTCCAGTTCAAGCTGCCTTGTCTTCACGAGGTTGTGCGCACCAGTCACAAGGCAGCCAGAGAAAATGCTCCCCTCTCCTGCAAGGTGAGGCTGGAAGCCGGGTTCTGTGCAGCAGAGCAATGAAGCGGTGCATTCCGGGCTGATGAGCGGCTGCTGGGCTCACTTTCAGAGCGCTTTCCTCTCGGCATCCCGTCCCTCCTCACTTCCTACCTGGCTTCTCATTTCCCTGATGGATCGCTTGTCAGGCTTCAGGGTTTGCTTGCTGCAGCCTCCTCCCCTGAGGTGAAGCCTGATATTGCAGAGGCCACTTGGATACATCCTGTTGGAAATTTGATGAGCACTGCCTAGGTTTCAAAGGAGCCGCTCACAGGCTCAGGCAGGAGCAGGGCTGGGCAAGCAGGGGTGGAGGTGTTGGGGGTGGGGAGGGTCGGGGTGGGTGTGCAAAGGCGGCTGTAGTGTTGGGGGCAGATTGAGCACATGTGCCTCTCTTTAGGAGCGGCTCCTTCAGTACCAGCCCTGTGACTCCACAGCAAGCCTCGCCTGCCCATCATTTTTATTTCCTCCTCTGTGCCATGGGAGTAGAACTATTTCCCTTCGAGTTTCCTAGGGTGATATAATTAGGTAAAGATGCTAAAGTGAACAGTGCACAGTGAGTGTCTGCTACCTGTAGTCTTTGTTAGGTTGGGCATTTTAGAAATTAAGATAATTAAACAAGACTGCAGAACCAGTGAGAGTGCACATCTATGATCCTGGCCCTCTGGGAGGCTGAGGGAGGAGGGCTGCAAGTTCAAGCCCACCTGAGGCAACTGAGGAATTAGGGAGATGCCGTCTGAAAGCACACTGAAAAAGGGCTGGAGATGTAGCCCAGTGCAGACTCCTGAGTTCAGTCCCCAGTGTACAAGTGCAGAAATAAAGATAAGTGAGCGATAGATTCTTGAGGGGCAGTGCTGGTGCAGGATCTGAGGTGACAGCACATGGAGAGAAGCAGGCTGTGTCCTGGCCAGGAGAGGAGGCAGAGATTCAGGTCAGCTCAGGGTAAGGCTCGTGGGCAGCAGCAGCCCAGAGCAGCCCTGTGTCAGGAGGAGCCCTACTTGTGGCGGAGGCCCAGGCTTCAGTGTCCCTGCAGTGTGCAGTCATTAGCCCCAAAGTCCCTGTCTTCAAATACAGCTCAGTGCACTGAACCACAGGAGCCATCACAGCACCCGTAATGTTCTCACAGACTCCTTCAGTGAGTGTCCTTCTTTCTGCCCTTCCTCTTTCCCCATCTCCTTCCCTCTGTCATCCTTTTGGAGGCCATCATTTTCCACCCAGCACCCTAGACGTGCAGAAGCAACAGATACTAGTTTCAGTTTTGACGGGATCACAACCGGTGGAGGAGGGGAAGGCAGAGGCTGGTATGATGTGGAAACAGGTAGGGCAGTGACAAGAGTAAGCCTGAATCATGGAAGAGCACACACGAATGATCTCAGACCCAGCCTAACCTTGAGTGGAGTGCTGCCCTTTCTTTGAGAGTAGCTTTAAAGCATCCAAGTGAGCTTTCAAAATGCGTGGGATTTAGCACCTGAGGAGATGGGACAAGAGCACAGGCAAATAAAAGGAACAGGGCAAGTGCTGAGGGATCGCTGGGAACCCGGGCGAGCAGGGCACAGGTTCTGGTGTTACTGGTCCTGCTGGGGCTGGAACACAGATCACAGCAATCGTATGCCCTGTTCAGAATTGGGGTTGACATGGAAGGCTTGGAATGACATTACTCCTCCCAACCGTTTTATTAGGAAGATTAACAAACTCCCCGAGTTTTCAGGGTGCGTGGACCTCGGCTCAGCTCCCAGAATCTTTCTTACTTTTTTGCTAAGAGCGCAGCAGAAACAGAACTCACTGAGGAGAAGCCCCTGTCCTGGGCTCTGTGGCGCTTCCCTTCCAGATCTGCCCTCTCCTCCACGGAGTGTGCAGCTCACGGAGAAGCAGCTGTTCCTGTACCATAAGCAACGGCATGTCACCAACCCCTGTTATTAGGGTAACTGCTGAGCATGCCAAGGCGATGCCCTCCTCTTAGGAGCTGCATGTGAAACGGCCTAGAAACACTATATTAAGATCCGAAAGATGCAATTTAAATTTCCTGTGGCTGTGGAGATGCCGCCGACGTGGTGATTATATACACTGAGCAAATGAAATGCAGCAGGGCGTCTTGTAATTGTGGACCCCAGGCTGCGGGCTTCAGATGGAGGCAAAGACTGGGCTAGAGGAGTGTGCCCCGCTGTGTGCGGCAGGTACTCGGCATACGCCTCAGGGGTCATTCTTTTCAGAATGCACAGGGGTCAGGGACCAGGAAGTGCAGAGAGGAGTTTGCTCTTAATGGGCCAGAGAGAAGTTATGGGCGGAAGGTTATGATTATATAGCTGCATGGGGCAGAACCCGAGAAAGGATTCAGGGAGCCTGAAGGCATGGCCACACCTGGCTCAGCTGTTGAGGAAACACATCTCGAATGCCGACGAGGTTCTGGGTCCTGGGTAAGTTAAGAAGCTTGCTCATACAGGGAATGCGAGAACAGGAATTTTCCACCAGGAGTTTGGAATCCAGGTATACTCTAGAAGCATTTAGTAGACTTGCAGGAAAGGCTCACCCTGGCTCCAGTCTTTCTGACTTAATAGGAGGTCTTGGGAGGGGGCCAGGTGTCAGCGTTTTCTGCAGCTCCCAGGATGCACATGGCCTAGATCTAGGCCATCTAACACGTGATCCCGGGGCACTTGCATTGTGGGTAATTCATGGTGCAAGGTGCCGTGAGGTGTAGCGAAAATACAGGAATTTAAACTGCCTTACTTACATCTTTCTATATTCAACCTTGAAATGATCATGCTTTAGATATGGTGGGTCAAGTAAGAGATAGCATTAAACTTTTAAAATAATTCTATTGAGAAACAAATAGCAATGAAACAGTTTCAAAATCAATTAGTAGGACAGTTTCAATAGCTAAGACACTGCATATCATTGTCTTCTTAGTGGTTATTCATGACACAAGATGCAGACAGGATATCCTGTCCACAAGCACTAG
>NW_004524638.1:3921162-3922807 GCF_000260255.1 Octodon degus | reverse complement strand
TGTGCCACCACTCTAGGCCTTTGGGGTCAGCTCAGGTTGCCTGGGGACTGGACTGGTACAGAATGTGGTGCTGGGGACTGAACCCCTGTCCCTGAGCTTGCCTAAGCAGGCTCTTAGTCTGCTGGACTATCTCACCCACCCTTGCCCTTCTGAGTTGATCAGTTCCTTGGACACAGTTTCATCATTTGCTGGGGGAGAGGGGGCGGGGCATTTTCTTACCTGAGCCACAAGCCAGAGGGCCCTGGGCCCCTCCTTCCTTGGGGGCTGGTTCCACCAGAGCCCAGTTGTGTGCTTGTCTTCCAGATTCCTGCACTGGCTGCCCATGGGTCATTATTGGGGGCACATAGTGGAGTCTCTAGCTCTGAACTTTGCTGCCTTGTGAAGCCTACTTTGTCTTCTCTGGTTCCTGCGTTTCTGGAGCTTGGGTGTTTTCCGGCCCTTCATGCATCTTTTTCTAATGGACCTTGTCACATGTGCCATGTGGCTGAGGAGCCAGTGCAGCTTGACATCTTCTGGTTAAGAAAGCTCAATAGTGGGTCAGGGGACAGAAAGATGAAGGGAGGGTATATAACAGAGTGGATGTGACAGTAATCACAGCGTGGGGGAGGCTGAAACAGGAGGATCACTGTGAGTTCAAGCTGCATAGTGAGACCCTGTACCAAATACATAGAAGAGTGTATATATAGAGACAGGGTGGGGCAAGAGAGAAAAAAGGAAATGAGAGAAAGAATCAAAGCAATTCAAACAATATACAGCAAAATGGGCAGAGAAGAATGGAAATCAGAAAGAATTCTGGAATTTCAAAAAGGCAGAGTGCAGGAGAGACAGAGATGGCCAATACCACTCTATGATTAAGACCGGATTAAATGAAATATTCATGAAAGGAAATTGGAGCTACAGACAAATCCAAATGCTGCTTTACTGCTTCCCCTCCCCCTTTGTACTCAAGCGAGAATTCCCTGGAGGTCCCTGCCCTCTCTTATGGTACAGAAACAGCTGCTGGATTTACCAGGAGGAGAAGCTTGTTTCTCTGACAGCACTTGGCTCCACTGCAAATATTTCCATGGGTTTGCTCATATTGTTCTGGAGAGTGAGGTACTTTTGGGAAAGTGCTTTTCTCCTTGGAGATAATCCAGATGGTTTTTCCCTCCTTTGAACTCTTATCTGGGTCTTCATTTCCTCCAGCAGCAGGCTGAAAACATCCTCAAGGGTGGTAGCCACCTGGCATCCCTCCCTCCAGAGCTAAACTGGAGGAAGTAACAGACGCTAAACTCAGGAAGCTCAGGGTGCTTCCATTTGCTGCTTATCCAGCTTTCTGGGCCTCTTAGGTAAAGGCACACTAGCTCTTCAGACCTTGTCTTCTCTGTGTGCACACAGACACAGAACTTACAGACAGCCCTGGCCAGGAAGACCTGTTGAGGGCCACATGAGATTCCTCATCAGGATGGCCAGGGGGTGAGGGGCTGGGTACTGTCTCTTACACCAACTCATCTCTCTTCCTCATCTCTCAACATGGGGTAAAACTAAGGCCAGTAGTAATGGTCTCCTGGTGGTGATGTCAAAGGCAGAGGGTGCAGCTGGGATCTTTTCTGTTTCCCCATGGAATTTCTCCTTTGGAACAGTTACACAGAGCCCTGCTTGCCAC
>NW_004524638.1:3901953-3906005 GCF_000260255.1 Octodon degus | reverse complement strand
AACTTTTATTTGTCAATTACAGAAAAGAAAAAAATTAAATTTAAAAATAGATTAGTAGAAAATGCAGAATCAAATATAACTAACGAGGTCAAATTTTGGAAACAAGCCTATGGACAAGACTTTAGTGGGTTTCATAGAGAAAACAATGTATATATCATAGGGTGTGTGTGGTATGCGGATGTGGTCTCAGGATGTGGTCATGAAAGCCTGAGGAACACTGCTATGGAAGAGTAAGATTCTCTGTCCTTCAGAAGAATTCTTCCTGGACTACTGCCCAGACTGTGCATCACTTGTAAGTGTTCCATAATGCTGTGGACCCATCTCCAAAGAATCAATCTGTTGTTACGTACTGTGATTGTGGTTTCATTATATTGTCCTTGCTCACAAAGTCTGTTGTGGGTATGCCCTGTGTTTCGCCACAGGTCTATACACGACATTTTGCACAGTATCTTGTAGGCAACTTGTAGGGTATATTTTCCCTGCCGCTGCGCGGCTTGCTTTTGGAATGGGACAAATCTTCATTGTGGAGTTCTCGTGCACATTGTTGCACACTTCCAGACTGTAGTAGCACTACTCACTTCAAATATGAGACTGTGAATCACCTCCAGATATTGGTAGATGTTTGGGGAAAAAAATCACTTCCAACAGAGAACTACTGCACTAGAGACATTAGTGTCCAATCAGTGCTGGAGTGTTCAAAAAATATTTCTGATCAATTTTTAAGAGACAGATGCTTTTTTAGGTACTGGAGATGCAGCAGTGGACAAAATGAACAGAATTTCTGTTTTCAACAAGTTATAGAAACCAAAGGAACAAGCCAATAAAGATGGTATATGAGAGGTGATGAAGGAATTTAAATGCTGTGATAGAAGTGGTTGGAGGTCCAAGACAGCTTTTCTTAAGAAATTTCTGGAAGTAAGAGCTGCTCTTCCAGAAAGAGTTAGCTGTTGGACACAGACGGGATGCTTTAGGAACAAGATCTGTCCCTGGAGGGAAAGCCCAATGAGAGAGACAGGATTACTTGGGGAGCACAGGGTAGGACAGTGTAGCTAAGTGTAGGGAAGAATAGGGAGCAGACCAACTCACCTCACTTGAGGCCAGAGAAAGCTTTATTGTGTGCAAATGAGAGGAGAAGCAACTGAGCTGTTCTTCGGTGGTTCTACTTTTAAGAGTTCATTGACTTTGGTAGCTGTGTACAAAGGGTGTAGTGGGCCTGCACAGGAAGAGTGAGGCCTGTTAGGTGATAGTTGCTGTCACCCCAGGGTGGTCCCATAGGAGCCTCACCGGAGCAACTTCGATGGAAATGAAGAAGGTGAATGTGGCTGAAGGAGAGTAATAATAGCAATGAAATGATGAATGAGAGCCTTTCAGTCATGGGAAAGCAAGAAAGTGAGATCAATATTCTCTTTGTGAGAGTCCATTGTGCTTAACTAGTTTTTGAGAGGAGGAACTTGACTGACTAATCAGATTCCACCCTTACAAGATTTTCTAGCTGGTGATCCAAGTTAGGCTCCCACAATGGAAAGCCCATTGTTTTCCTCTTATCAAAGGGATTAATAGACTGTAACACCAGCTTAATTATACTTGTTTCCTTGACCACTTTCTTTAGTTTAATATTTACTCAGCTTAGCATCTAGCATGTGTCTCAGTATAAGGTGAAGCCACTGAAAAAAAATCCATGAGTGCAAGCTTTCACTATTTTAATCTTCGGTCATTATTGGGTTGTTAAAGTCAGACAAGTCCTTTACAGCATGCTTTGGGAAATGAAATAAAGAATTCCAAGCTGGTGAATATGGAATGATTGCTTCCCTTCAATTTTGGTAAATTCCACAGTGTTAACAACATAATAACTGCAACTCCTTTTGATTGAGCACTTCCCAAGTACTGGGTTATTATATTACACTAGGTTTAATGTTCATTACAACCCTACCAACAAAGGAGTAAATAGGTAATGTGTCTAAGTTCACACAGCTCGGGGTTGGTTTTCTAGGGCCGGAGCAACACATCACCATAAACTCAGTGATGTAGAAGAATAGAAACCCACCAGAGCTCTGGAGACCAGAAATCTAAAATCAAGCTCAGCAGAGCCAAGCTTGCTTTGAAGACTCTCAGACAAAATCTATTCTTGGCTTTTCAAGGTTCTCCAAGTATCCCAGGCAATTCTTGGCTTCTGATAACATCATTCCAGCCTCCTTCTCCCTCTTCAAGTGGCACCTGCTCCTCTCTCTGCCTCTCCTCTAGAGATTTTTTTTTTCAGTACCAGGGATTGAACTCAGGACCCTGTGCTTGCCAGGCAAGCACTTATTCTACTAAGCTATCTCCTCGACCCTTCTCTAGTGATTTCTTATAGAATCACTTCTCATTGGACCTAAAACCCACTAAAATAATTCAGGGTGTTACCATCTTGAGACCCTTTACTTCATTACAACCATGAAGACTTTTTTTCTAGATCAATGGAGAGATGTAGGAAGTGGACTAAATCACGTTGGCTTCAGAGCTCAGTGCAAGATTTTGATTTTTCAGATTTTGTCAGGATACAGCCATATCCATTTGTAAGGGGTCCGTGTTCTGTGTACGACACTTGGTTACTTGTAAATCTTCCTGGTGCTTCTCCCTACAGTGCAGAGCTCTGCTCACACTGAAAACACATCGTAAAAGTAGATTTGTTCAGACTTCTTTCATCCGTCGAGATTCACACATTCTTACAGCCTGTTTTCGTTGACTATGGCCAAAAAGCCAAAAGATGGTTTCTATAGTCTAACATAAGCTTAGCAATGTAATACAATAAAAGTTATAATTATAGGTTTTGTAAGGGCCGACGCCTTCAAAACGGTGACAGATATTTAAAGAACACTCGTGTTAGGAGATGCTGGTCTTGCTAACTTTAATTACAAAGGAGAGTGAATAATTTCCAGATACATCTTAAGAGTTTTAGGTGCAATAAAAAGTAAGTTTTAATAACTAAATAGAAACTGACATCTTGCCAGATTGATGATACAGCTTTTTCCATTTCTTCCTCCTCCCTTCTTTCTCCTCCTCCTCCTCCTCCTCCTCCTCCTCCTCCTCCTCCTCCTCCTTCCTGGTATTGAGTTAATAACTGTACTGATAGAAAGCTAGGTCAAATTTTTAATCCTTAACAGATTCTTAACTATCTCCTAATTTGTGTTAAGTCCCAAGCCAATAGTAATGAGCTGAGGCATCAGTGAGAAGCCAAGACCACACGAGTCTCTTTCTAAAGTGCTGGCGGCTTTCAGTAAGCAAATGCTCTCCATTTAGGGGAATTCTAGGCAGGCAGCTGCACACAACTAGCTGGCTCAATTTGTCTGTCGTTTGAGTAGTAATCTTGAAGACTGTTATTAGTTGGCCATTTGTTGCTTGCTCTGCAGGGCTTCCCTCTCTCTCCCAGCAATGTGTGTGTGTCGGTCCTGGATAATGAATGGCACCAGAATCCCGAGGCCATGAAGAGCTATCCTTGTGCTCTTCACAGAAAGAATGTGTCTGTGCTCACCATGGTTCCCAGGCAATGTTTAGAAGAAAAGAAAGAAAGAAATCTAAGAGCAGATAAGACTAAATTAGACCCACGATTGGGGTGAACCCAAAGCTCAGAGGTCTAAATTGCTTTCTGTGAACACAAAGTCATACACACGCACACATGCGTTGCATGCACATTATAAACTATGTCGGGGGATAATTACAAAACATAAAAAGGCTAGACAGGAATGCAGTACTTCACTGAAGTGTTTGTTCAGTTTTGCACTATGCTTTTAAAAGTGTAACATTACACTATTGATATTTGTGATGTTACTGTATAATGTTAAAACATGTGATTTAACTTGCTACCTACTATTCTGCAGAGGTGTTACAGCTTGCCTGAGTGTAGTTGTCAGATATTTGAATTATTTGCTTTGTCTTATGATTTTCAGTACAGAATAAACATCTTTGTGCCTACATCTTCAAAAAAACTGTGATCTATCTATCTATCTATCTATCTATCTATCTATCTATCTATCATCTATCTATCTATCTATCTATCTATCTATCTATCTATCATC
>NW_004524638.1:3879189-3901853 GCF_000260255.1 Octodon degus | reverse complement strand
ATCTATCTATCTATCTATCTATCTATCATTATCAATCATCATATATGTTATCTATCAAGCTATCTGTCTATTATCTATCTATGTATCTATATATCTATGAATCTATGTATCTATGTATCTATCTATCTATTGTCTATGTGCCTACCTATCATCTCTCCGTCTGTCATCTATCATCCATCAGTTCTCCAGGGGAGATTTTCAGTGCTGTTAACACCAACAGGCAAAACTGCTCTCCTTTTTATGTCTCCAGGCCATGATGGTGACAGTGAATTCAGTTTCTTCTTTGGACAAACACACATCCAGGCAACTGAGAACCAGTTCTGACCTTTTGGTTCTTCAGACAAGCCAGGCCCACCACAGAGAGTGAGGACTTCCTTGGTATTCTCTGTGAGGCTCCTATCCCAGGTCTTTTTCTAAGGCCTTCTTTTTCTTTAGCTGATCCATGCTCATGTGTGTGTTTAGGTCTTTTGTTCCTTGCTCCGACCTTCAGGTTTTTCCATGTCACTGTAGTCCAGACAATGGTGATGTGTAGGCACCTATATTACATGAGCCTATACCATTCACTTGGCCCTACGGGCTTGCCAGAGATCAGCCACACAGCCCCAACCACTGTGAGTCTCTGTACTCCTAGACTTGGTACTAGCTGCCCTTTTGCAGCCTGCTGTGCTCACAAGACCCCTATACTGACCCAGGCTGATTACCTGGAATAGTGTAGGATCTTTTCTCTGCATACACAGGGATAGCTTACTTTAAAGTGTTGAGATTCAGCATTGAGAGCCCAAATATGGCATCCTGGAAGTTGAGGCAGTTGCAAAAGAAAGGTCACTTTGACCTTCCCACACTCTTCTGTATGAGGCAGCATCACACAGGGGTTCTCTAACCTATCTCCTCTGAAAGGAGATCCTAAGACCCTCATTGCAGAAGGGTCCTGCCTTGAATGAAGGTATGGTGCACAGAAAGGGCAAGGAAAATCTAAACAGGAAGGTCATGCTGTGTTCATGTCTGTTTACTGCCAGTAGATTAGACATTTTTGCCCACTTACACCTTTGGGATAGTGCCTATTCTTCATTGAGTGCACAGACATTGCTATGAGTTGAGTCTAGATGTCCCCTGAAAGCCTCATGCAGTCATAGGTGGCACTTTTTAGAAGTGGGTGGGTCTAGAGTGTATGATACTGAGATCAAAGGTGTTGATCACAAAATTAGTACAATGGGTGGTTCGTCATAATTCTGAGTATGAATAATGGGAAGACACACCTTGGGTGTAAGTGCTTTTCTCAAGGGCATTGGCTTGTATATACTACAAGCCACAGGAAGAGGGTTTGTCACATCACTGGTCACTTGTTGCTTGCTGGTTGTTGCTTTTGCTGCCTTTGGCCTACAATGAATCGTTTCTCCTCTGCAGTGCCCTTCTGCTGTGTCATCCTGAATTGGAGCCAGCTTAGCATGGACTAAAACCTGTACTGTGAGCCAAATAAACCTTTCCTCCTTCAATTTTCATGTTGAATCTTTTGTCCCAGGAGTGATTAGCATTGGCATAACATAGATGTACTATCTTCCTTGAGTTTTCGGGTCTTCATTTCTGAATGTAGAAGGAACTGTGTTCAAGGTCAGCTTGGGCTACATAGTGAAATCCTGTCTCTTAAGAAGCAAAAACAAAGCAAAACAACACAAAAGAAAACTGAAAAATAAACTTATTATGCTTTTCTCTTGTTAACCTGTGTTTTGTTAATAGAATTATCATTTGCAGTGGGTAAGAAGGAGACTACATTTTTTATTTTATTAATTTTATTGAGAAACAAATAGCAATGAGGCAGTTTCAAAACCAATTAGTAGGACAGTTTCAGTAATTAATACATTGCATATTGTTGTCTTCGTAGTGGGTGCTCATAGTGCAAGATGCAGACATGGTATCCTGTCCAAACACTATTAGTACAAATCTTTCTTTTCATTGAATTAAGAGCAAGTAACTGCATATATATACTATTTTGTATACACAGATACAAAATGGTCCTTCATTTGTATCCCCTATTTTTTTTTCTTTAGTTTTGTCGAGAAGGTTATTCCATTGCCATTTAAATACTGTAGGTGTGTGAATTCAGCAAAATAATCCAATATAGTGCAATAGTCGAAAATAGTAGTGGGTTATCCATAGGACTGGCAATGTCAGAAGTTGTTTTTTTTTTTAAAATTTTATTTTATTGAGGAACAGATATCAATGAGATAGTTTCAAAGCTGATTAATAGGACAGTTTCAATAATTAATACCTTGTATATTATTATCTTCTTAGTGGTTATCCACAGTGTAAGAAGCAGACAAGATAGCCTGTCCAAACACTATTAGTACAAATCTTTCTTCTCATTGAATTAAGCGAAAATAGTTGTGTATCTATCCTAACTATTTTGTATATACAAATACAAACTGGTCCTGCCTTTGTATCCCCTTTTTTGTTTAGTCCTGTCAGAGGTGGGTGTTCTAGTGGCATCTAAATACTATAGGTGCTTGAATTCAGTAAAACAATCCAACATTGTCCAGCAGTCCGTAATAGTAGTGGATTATCCTCAGAAGTTATTGACTTGAGCCTTTTACAGCTCATCATATTAGTATGGTTTAACTTTTTTTTCCAAAAAGTTGTTGACTTGAGACTTTTACAGCTCAGCATATTAATATGGCTTTACTTTTTATACCTTGTTTTTATACTTTTCTGCTGGATGGTTAAGACCAAGATAAAGCAAGACCTATATAACAAGAAATGTAACTTTCATATCTAATAAGGTCAGTTAAATCCCTTCAGAATTTAGCCTGAAACTCTGTACAGCAGTTTATAGGTCTTTGTGAGTATCAGCCATGTGGATGAGTCATGGCCATTGCTTGACTAATTTGCTCTCTGTGAAAATCTGAAAGAATGTTTTCTCTCTAGGTGACTCTCCTTAGACACACTCTACATCGTCAATCACGTTGCTCTGTGGCCCCATAATCTCCTTGATCAGAAAATTCGGGACACTACTGAGTTACAGGATATTCAAGGAGGCTTTACTTATTCTCCTGTCAAAGGAAAGAAGACATTAAACATGGAACATACTTTGGCAATGTGATAAAGTCATGGCAGGGCCAGGAGGGACATAATGGTAAAGAGAAAGCAACTACATCAGAAGCTTTTCTTCTGTGTTCTCACTTAGGCCTCCCAGTGGCACTCAGGGTCACTTTGAAGGTAAGAACAGCCATGGAGCAGGAGCCTGCTCTGGTTCTATGACTCTGGGCTCTTCCACTGTAGAACTGTGCATTATTCATTTACTTATGCTAAGATCTTTTTAAAAAAAAATGAACATACTAACAGGAGTCTGGGGTGGTAATCTGAATTAAAGTTCCTGCAACTCATATTTTATGAGGAAAGGCAGACAATGAATAGATGACCAAGTGTACAATTTCATAGAGATAATGCTTCAGAAAAAATGAAGCCAGGATTAGAGATCAAGGAGCAGGAAGGTGGCCTCTTCCAGGGCTCAGACAGAATGACTACACCTCACTGCTGATGAAATGATTTGTACCTAATACTCTCGGACCCTCACATCCAGGGCCAGGTAAAATTATGGTACAAAACCTATGAGCAGAAATAAAGTCGGCATTTAAATTTGGCAGTTAAAGTAAATGAATCCATTTTTGTCTCGGTTGCTTTCCTCTCATTGCTGACACAAAATATCTGACACCCCAAACTAAGGAAGGAAAGGTTTATTTAGCTCACAGTTTGTGGAGGTTTCCATCCATACTCTGCTGGCTCGAAGGCAGAGTGGCACAAGGCAGAGGGCAGCGGCTCATGCTGGGGGAAAACAGCAGAAAAGCAAGGGAGGAGCAGCAACTGTGGCAGCCCTCAAGCATCTCTCCCCTCCTTACATCATGTGCAGTTTACCTTCTCCAGGGTTGGTGCAGCACTCACACCCATCATCGCAGTACGGGATCATGAATTAATCCTAAACTCTAGAAGCCACCCCAAAGACACCCAAAGCATTGGGGGAACAACTAGACTAAAGCCATAACAATTTTCAAGCTCAAATAACTGTTTCTCCTATCACTATGAACTCAGACAGAACATCTTAATATGAAAAAAGACATAGTAAGCTGTATGCAGCACTGGGGATCAAACTCAGGAACTTACGCTTGCCAGGAAGGTGCTTATGCCACTGAACCATATCCTCAGCATATTAACTATTTGAAAGACTAAATTCATTTACTTCTTTTTTCCCCTCATTTTCTTGTAGATTATTGAGCTCTGGACTGTGGACTGACATATGAAATTTGTTGATTATTGCCTATAAACATTCTGTGCTCTGAGGAGGGGCTAGAATTGCATCCAGGTAGGTCAGTAGCTGAGATAGATGATACATACTGAGTCATTTTGTTGTTCCAGGTGCCATGCCAAAAGCTATTCATGAGTTATTGAAATGGATTCTCACGACACCCCCAACACAAGGTACATGAGGGAGAGATAGCAGCCCTCATAAAGAACCTGAATTTATTGGGGTTTAGTAAATTGCTCAGAGATCATATGTAGAGGAACAATCGTTATGTTCTTATTCAAATCAGAACTTACTTACTTAAACAAAGGAGGAATTTGAGCAAAGCCTTGTTTGGGTAGGTTGAGTAGGTGAGTAGAAATCCATTTTCTGATCTTTTATTGGCTCTGTGGCTTTTGCTGAAATGGAGGACCCTCATTCTTTTTGCACCCTGTTGCAGTAAATGTCTCTTGCTTAGCTTCCCCAGTATGTTTCCTTTATTTCTAATAACAGCCTCCTTGTCTTGCTTTATGGGCTATCTCACTCTGCCGGGGATACTGAAGGACTCATACTTGTGGTGCCTGGCTTCCTTTTGCCAAGGCATGGGTGACTTGAGAGAGGCCAGGCAAAGAGTTCTGTCATAGGGTTTGTCTGTTGAGCAGAGGAACATAAATAGGTGTGATGTTCAGGCAGCCCCAGCCTGCTTCAGTTCAGAGTTCTCTCCTGAAGAAGTTGTTTGTCTCTGGATTCCAAGATCTGCTGTGATCCCTGATTCTTCCTCTTCCTGCTTGATTGCTTATATTCATCTACATTCATGCAATAGAACTTCTGTTTGGCTTAAGTTAGCTGGAGCCTGTCTTGGTGGCTTGGAACTGGGTGTCACAGTTTGTAGAAACCTGGGTTCCTAAATGAGGATCCTAATTCTCACCTTACCTCTACTATTGCCTAATTATGTGGCATTGAACAAGTTACCTAATCTTTCTAAATATTCCTTCCCATGAATTGGGTAATAGTGTTGCTGACACAGTAAACTGATACCTGTTACACAGCCCAGTACCTGAAATTAGTCACACAGTTTGTGGAGCTTTTTCTATAACCACTTTGACAAGTGTTAGTTGCTCTTACCTTGGTAAACTAAAGAGAAGTGTGTTTCCTCACCTCAAATACGGACCTAAGAATATGTGAAGCATTAGTATAGATAAATACCATAAAAATAAAGTGAGAATGGAATTTTATAAATTCAGACCCAGAATAAACAGAAAAGACACCAAAGCAGAAGAGTGTACAGGATTTATTAGACTAGTGACTTTACAGATTTCAGAGCACTGGAAAATTATATGAATCACAAAATTATATGATTCAATATCTTGATTCAAAACCTTTAAATGATTCTTATCCATATTTCACAATTGCGGTAAAGAATGGACTTTTATTTAATGAAGCTGAGTTCCTGCTGTGGATTTCACATTGTTTGAGGTTGTTGTACACCTGAATAGTGGCACCCACACTGCATTGGGCAATCAAGAGCCTGATTTCTAGTCTTGGATCAGATTAGTTCTCTGTGCTACTTAAATAATAGCAGCAACAGAAGCAAACAAAACCCTTAGCTTTTCAGTAGTACATATGAGGTTATTTATTGCTCACAGAACCATTCAGTATGGGTATTCTTGGTTAAGGATAGGTTTTTCTTTTCTTACTTGATCAATAACACAGACATTTTCCATTTTGTGGCCTTATCAATCTCTATACCTTCAAGGTTCTCCTCTGAATCCAGTCATACAATGCAGGATGGAGGGCTGGAGAGAGCATTATTACTTCCTACTCTGGCATGCTTAGGGTAACTGATACCTGGAGTGGACACTCATGGCTTGCCCCAGCAGTTCATTGCTGCGAGAGACAGCAGGTTCTTAGCTGGAAGTAGGTTCACTGGGAAATGACAATACACTGTTTTCCAATGCTTTTAGTCCTCATTTGCTTGAACATACTGAGGTAGAACCTGCAGATAGAAAGAGCCCACTATAATATCCTCATTTGAGGACATGACAGTCTAATGGAAGAGAGTGACAGTAGTTGTCTTAGAAGGAGAACAGATCTCTGGGAAATTGCCCAGGACAATTTGTCCCACCTGGTGGACATGAGCACTGTAGAGTCTCACCAGAACTGAGTCCTAGGGAGAGCATTCCACAGGAGAGAACAGTGTGACATTTCCCAGGAACATTCCATGGGCTCCTTCAGAAGCAGAGTAAGAAGGTAAGAGACAGAACTGGGTGAGATAGAAGGGGTACTTGCAGGTGTGGTCACATATGGACTTCTGACTCAGGCTGAGGAAACAGCAAATTTGCAGACCATGGGTGCCATTGGAAATAGAAGCAAGATTTGCAGAGTGAGGGCCAGTCAGAAAGCTCAGCAGACTAAAGCGTCTGCTTAGGCACGTGTAGGGACTGGGGTTCAATCTCCAGTGTGCAGTGCCAGCCCAACCCCTGGGGCACACTGAGAGGATGATCGAGACTGGGTGTGGTGGTGTGCACCTGCAATCCCAGTGTTCAGAAGACTGAGAACAGGAGAATCATTATGAGTCCTATCTAGGCAGTGAGACTCTGCAGACCCTGTACTAAATACATAAAAAAGAAAAGATCTGCAGAATGCCAAATCTGCATTATCCACACTGCCTGAATTATCTATCTTAATCCTTACTAGAGCCCTAAGTAGGAGCCATTACTATAGGTGAATAAACTTAATCTCAGGACTTTCAGCTTCTAGAATGTTACTGGATTAGTGACAAAGCTGTGATTTGTATCTTACTGTGTCACACTGAGGATGCTTCTCTTCTCTTGCATGTTGCATCAATTCCTAAAATAGTAGAATTGAAAAAAACTAAAGCATTATGCTTCAAGGAATTCACAAACATTTTGAAAATGTTTAATTATACAATAATAACTACATAAAAATCAACAATTGGTTTGGATATTAAATTCAAATAAAGTTAATGCTCTTATATAATTACTTGCTTTTAAAAATCTAATTATTTAGCTTGCTTAAATGAGAATTTAGTAAATAGAAGAAATTTATTTTTTCTATTTAAGATTCCTGGCTGGTTGTGATTTTGCAAAAGACTTAGTAGGAAATACTGAATAAGGGTGAGTTTGGTAGCATTTTCCAAGATTTATTGGAATATTAGTCAGCTGAAATTTGGGCACAAAATTATTTTTCCTGTTGATAGTGGAATTCAAAAACAGCTCATCCCTGGGATCTGCTTTCTGACCCAGTGGTCTTTTCTGCTTTGGAGACTCAGGAACAAGTTTTAGTATCAATATTCATGATATCCATACTTATAAAGACTTTTCTGTGTCCCTTAATAAACCTGTCAATGCATCCTTTCCATTGAACATTACTAACAAGCTGTTTCCAGAAATATTCTATGTATTCTTTCCTTTGGTTCTTGTCCTGCACAACTTAACTTCCTGAAGATCAGCTTCAGTGTATGAAGTGTTTCCCCCTGAGCATGCACTCCCGTCTGCACATCAAGTGAATTTATCTGCGATTTCATTAATATGTTTCACAGCCAAGTTTATAGAACACCAGGGCACATTGCAATAAAGCCTTTAAATGACTGCACAAATATGGACACAAAAGGGGATGATACTGCAGAGGACACGTAAATTTCAATTCTAAAATTGCTTTAAGGGAAAGTATTTGAAGAGTAATGTGTGGAAATCAAAAAATTCTTTGATGATTCCATTCCACAAAGATACTTCTTCTTTTTTTTTTTTTTTTAAGGAGGAAAGATTTATTTAACTCACAGTTGTAGAGATTTCAGACCATCATCTCTGGCTCCAAAGGCAGGGTGGCATGGATGAGGGGCATCACAGAGCAGAAACAGTCCATGGTAAAGGGAGCAGGCAGAAGAGAGCAAAGCAAAGAAGTAACAGCAGCAGCAGCAGCAACCAAACCAGGCTATCTCTCAGCGGTCTAAAGCTCCTGCTTACGCAAGTTTAGGCAAGCGTAGGGACCACAGTTCAATCAGAAGCAGATTATACAAGGATTAGTGTAGAAGTGAATTAAGAGTATTCCTGGAAAATCCTGCAGGGGGTTGGGGAAGTGGGACAAGCAATAGAAGGAAGCCAGTCAAAGGTTCAATATGCTTGTCATAAATCCAAGAGAAGCTCAGTAAGCTCCTTTGGGGGGATTACAGCTCAGTTAGCACTGGAGATAGTGTGCCTCACACCTCAGCATTTTCCTGGTCAGTGAGCGACAGAGCCAGAGTTCTTATACCTAACACATCATCCGAAGTCGCCACACAGTGTCTCAGTCCTCTCTATTTTGATGCAGGCAGCACAAGCTGATCTACAGAGACTTGCAAGCCATTCTCAAAAGAGTGAAGCAAATGTGGATTGTTGGAGGAACCCAGAAAAATGATAAAAGATGTGAAATAATATCCTAAAATGCCATGAATCAAAGGAACAAAATCATTGTCTCCAAATAGTCTCACGAGGTTTACACTTGGATAGGGGGAAACAGGTAATAATAGCAAAAACTAGTGAATTACATTATACGTAATGGCAAAAATAAACAAGGGTTGATATGCAGACTAACAAATCTGTTGAGATTACGGTGCTGAATGAAGGCTTCCCTCTGGAGATAAATTACAAACTATGATCTGAATGATGTGGAGGAGGAAAGAGTTTGATTGGTAATGAGAGAACAATATTTTATGAACATAGAACAGCATATAGAAAGTCCCTTTTTAGGGACTTTGAGAGTCATTGACGTATTCCATGGTCTACAAGAAGACCAGAGAGGTTGCAGCTGAGAGCTCGGCAGAGGGAGTTATCTATTTTATTTATCGTGGTGAAAGAGCAACCTCATTGTTAGGCTTTCACACACTCTTGCAGCTGTGGTCATTCCGGTGTTGGACTAGTGCTGGGTGGGATAAGATGACCTCACTCTTTCAGCTGCTACCTGTCCCTTGGCTGGGCCATGACTGATAGTTTAGCTTGGTCCTTCACATGGATGTTATGCTTGAGAGAGCAAAGACAAAAGCTGCAGGGTCTTGTGCTTCAGAGGGATATATATATATATCTGCTATGATGCTCTTTGGACAAAGTGAGTCACAAGGCCATCCCCTATTTGAGAGATCAGGAAACTGACTGTACTTCGTGATATAAAGAGGTACAAAGTGGTCTTTTTTTTTCTTTTCTTTCTTTATTTTGTGCGTGTATTCAGGGATTGAACTCAGGCCCTTGTGCTTGCCAGGGAAGCATTTATTTTACTGAGCCATCTCTCCAGCCCCTAAAGTGGTCATTTTTAAGTGTACTACAGACAGACGCTACTGAGATATGCCAGGGGCCAGTTCAGGCAGGTCCTCTTTGGACTTATTACAGTGTTGCGATTGTTGAGATCTGAGAGTGAGCAGCATCCATCCCTTAGAATTTATTGTCTTTCTTGATCAAGACCTGAAACAATATAGAAATAAAGGTGGTGTAAAACTCACAGAAGTCACATCATTCCTTCACATCCCAGGATGTAGATGATGTTTGTGGGCAGGCGCAAACTCTAAATGGCGCACCACTGCCTTAGGCCTGACCGCCCCTCAATCTTCAATCAGTCAACTCTTTGGTTACCAATGATGAACTCTGAACAATTTGCTTCTATTTCTTTTTTACCTGGTAACTCAATGAAATCGTACTTACTGAATGTGTAGTTCAGTGGATAGCAAGGGATGAGTATTCAATAGATTTTGCAAGTGTCATTGATACAGGCAAGTAGCTTGGGATGGTAGATTTCCATAGAAGTCAGAGAATAGAGTGCACATACTCTTTTCTTCTTCCTTCTTCCTCTTATGAAAAGACCCTATTACTCCATCTCTCATAACTTTTCCCTTTCTTGCAGTCCTTTGATTAATTCTCTGTAAGGATTCCTTCATCATAGGAATGAAGTCAACATGTAGTTCCTTAAAATTTATTGTCTCAGTGAAATTGCTGGTGAATTTAAATAGCAATGGCCAACAAACGTCTGCTTGTTTATGAAGACAGAGTGATGAGCGTTCCACTTGGTGGTAGCTGGTTGACCATTTTTAAGGTGACAGGAATATGCAAGCACATGGGTCCATCTAGGATGAAATATTTCCTAACAAGAAAACACCATTATACACACTTAGACACACCAGTGAAGGCTCTCATAAGGCCAAACTACTCATTGTTTGTGTCTTTAACACATTGCATAGGATTGTGGATAATCCACAAATTCCATAATTTATTAGATGTCACTGCTCAGAGAGAAAAGATAGCCATTACTTTTGACATTTTTATGACACTGGTTTATACAAAGTATTAAAAACATTATTGGGATCTAAATCAAGGCAATTGACTTCTATTCCATACCTAGAGATTTACAGTCAGCTACCCCGAATTCTAGAGGGAATTTGCTTGATATGGAAATACTATAACATGGTTGAATGAAAAGGAAACAGAGGAGTAGAAATGGCTTCTGTCCTTAAGGAACAAGGACCTGAGGCAGAGTTCTGGGGAGTAAGGAAGCGCCATTCCTCAGTGAAGAAAGTGCAGGGTGGAGACAGTGTGGACTGAAACAGCAAGAAAGTGAGTCCTGGGAGTCCCGCAGCTCTCTTTGGGTAGTTTCTGTGGCAGCTCTTGATTAATTTTCTCAACCTGCTGTGGTCTTTGATTTTCACTGTCCCACAAATCTGGCCTGATTTCTAGTTCCATTCCACACATGAAGCAACTGAGGCTCTGGATGTATGTGACTTACCCTTGCCATGTGACTGGCACTAAGCAAAGCCAGAGGTAGTCTTAGAGTCTGCCTTTTGCTATGTTAGCATGACTCTGAGTTCAGTTCCTTCCTTACCACAAAATCACATGTTTCGTGGGTGGTAGAGAAAATAGATCTTAAATTTCATCTGTATTCTCTGGAGAATCTTCTACACCTTCTAGGCTCTTGCTGGGAACTCATGTTAGTGAATGGGACATCTTATTGTCCTGGGAGTCAAAGGATAGCCTAGCCTTTCTTTCTTGTTCCCAGCTCCACATAACTTTGGTACCTCCATCTAAGCCTTAGAAAATCTCTCTTACAGAGGATACCTTCAGTGAGGGTTTGACAGGGTAACTCTTACAGCAGGCAACTGGCTGCAGAGTTCTTGCTTTGACTACTTAGTCCATTGCTACATGCTTCTTTCCAGTAACAATCTTTTTGTGCCCCAGTTTCTCATCTCTGACTCACAGTACCTTGTTTGTCTCAGAAGTGAGGATGGCATCTGATTATAATCAGCCCCTTAGCAAAGTACACAGAATTTAGTGGGCACAGGACACATGGTACCCACTGTGATTGTTTTTGGTGTCACTTTCCTCCAGCTTGCAACTTCTATATAAACTACACTGGTTAGGAATCTTCCTATGCTCCCTCCATAGACAATTTCTACTTTGATATCTGCTTGCTCACATTATGTCACTGGCCAGGTCAGCTGAATTCTCCCTGTCTTTCTTCACCATCTTTTTTTACCCATTAGAGCATATTTTTTCACATTTTCCACCGACTAAACAGCACTTATACTTGGTTTGACATATAATTCTTCATGAAAACTTTAACATTCTGGGACTGCAAGGCAGATATAGATTTCGAGACCTTTGAGGGTGAGCCAGACCACTGATACCCCTAAGCACAGTGCCTTATGAGACTTAGATTTCAGAGATTTTTTCCATAAGTTCTCCTTTTGATTCCTCATGAGAAACTTGGGTGTTTTCAATCCAAAAGATGCTTCTCATCAAACAAAGACCCATAGAATGGGATTTCTAGACATTACATCTCTTAGCATTATAACACTTAGCCCTTAGAAATTTTTACCCCCAAAAGTTTGCCTTTTAAAGCTAGAGATGGATGTTCCACTGCATTCCTCCTGCTTGGTTGAATACAGATAGATATACAACTACTTTCTCTTAATTCAATGAGAAGAAAGCTTTGTACTAACAGTGTTTGGACAGGATATCTTGTACTGTGAATAACTACTATGAAGACAACAATATGCAATGTATTAATTATTGAAACTGTCCTACTAATTGGTTTTGAAACTGTCTCATTGCTATTTGTTTCTCAATAAAGTTAATAAAAAATTAAAAAAAAACCAGAAATATACTCATGCTCTTTGGTAGTGGCTGCTGGGTTGAGTTTCCCATGCTTACCTGGGAAATGTCCTGGGTATGCTGATACACTTGTGGCATCTTTGGATTTCCTGCTACCTAGATGCTGAAGCACCGATAGCCATCCTAGCACAATGACTATAGCTCTGCTATTAGTCTTTGAGGGTCTTGGGAGGATCTGTCTTGTTAGCTCATCAGGAATTCTTCAAGGCCCAGGGCACCAAATGGGTATCAGTAAGTAGGAAGTCGTGTTGCTTTCTTTCCTCTCATAGCCAGCCAATGAACAGAGGCTCTGACACACTTTCTTTCATCTCAATGTGCCATTTGTTCAGGAGCTATATGGATATCAGCAGGGAAAAAAGTCCTGTTGTTATGCTGGTCAAAAGTCTGGGCTGATAACATTTTAGACAACATCCTTCAGGTATAGTGTTGTCATTAGCCTGATATGACATCGTCTGGCCGTCCATTAACTCTCTTTAGATTTCAGAATCTCTGCTATCTGGTTTAACACTTAGAATTGTTATGAGGATTATAAGACAAGATGCTGGCCAGCCGAATAGCTCAGCAGATTAAAGCGCCTGCAAGCAGGCTCAGAGGCTGGGGGTTCGATCCCCAGGCCTGCTGTGCTGGCCCCACCCCCAGGACACACTGAGACAGCAATTGAGGCTGGGCATGGTGGCTTACGCCTGTAATCCCAGCTCTTGGGAGGCTGTAAACAGGCAGATCACTATAAGTCCGATCTAGTAGTGAAACCCTGAATACCCTGTAGATCCTTCCCTAAAACATAAGAGAAAGAAAGAAAGAAAAAAAAAGATGCATCAAGGTGGTTTGTAAATGGATGCTGTATGAATATAAGATGTTAATGCCACTGCTATATTTTTTGCTATTCAGTATGGCTTTTTATCAGTGTTTATAAGAGAAACAGTTATAAACAAGATATAGAAATATATAATAATTTACAAGATTGGCTTACAGTGACCACACACAGAGTCACATGTGGAAGAGAGCAGAGGGTGTCTGCACACTGGAGACCACAAAACTCAGCTGAATGCCTGGAGCTCATGGCACTATCCCAAGTGACAGAAAACTGGAGTCTGCACCAGAAGGCTGAAGTGTCTGCACCGCAAGTGAGGGAATGACATCCAACGGGAAGGCAAAAATAGGAGCTGCTCTGAAGAAACCGAAGCAGATCTGCCCTTCATTTCCCCTTTACAGCATCCAGGTGCCTAGCTGCCCAGGGGCGGGCCCTTTACACCTGAGGGTGTGGGATTGCTCAGCCGATGTAGCTGAGCTGCTCTTGTTCAAGTTGACACAAGCAGTCAACCACCCCACTGCTTCATGACCTGCAGACGTGATTTTAGGCTGGAATTCCGCACCAATGGGTATATTCTGCTGTCTGACAGGATGTTACTGCAGAAACAGAAGTTAGTGGGTGTCTAGCTCAGAAACAGAAAGCTATATGTATTTGAACTAGACCTGATATTATTTAAATACTCAGAAGCTCTGATCATTTATTTCTGTTGTCATTTTTTAAATATTCAGTGGCCAGTATTCAGAAACGAAGTGATTTTAGACATGATGAAGATTTTTGCCATCTCTCATAATAATTTGCCTGTGAGTTGAGTAAATCACACAAAGCCAGAGAAGGCTTAGGAGGAGATCGAAGCTCCAGTCTGACCATCTATCCACACTGGGCACCTTTATTTATTGGGTTGCACCTTTTTTTTCTTATTTTAAGAAATGTAATTGGTACAGGTTCTCATACAAAGCTCAGACTCCAAGTGATCCTCCTGTTTTCAATCTCCGAAGTTCTGGGATTACAGGCATACACCACCATGCCTGGACTCAGTAGCTGGTTCAGTGCACCCAAGGGTGGGCCAGTGCAGCATGTGGGGCCAACGATTGCACCTGGGTTCCTGTACTTGCCTAAGCAGGTGCTTAGTCACCCAAGTTATCTTGCTGGACCTTATTGGGTTGTTTATTATTACCTGGATTTGAATTGTATGTTTTCAACTACATAAAATACTATATTTCCTATTTTATTTTATTGTATTCCATTTTACTTTATTTCAGTCTTAACCAACCACAGAGTTCATTACAAAATTGGCATATAGTGACTTCTGAAAGGCACTAGCCCAGGTACAGCCACGGTAGATAAAAACGAGCAGCAAATGAGGTTTCCTAAGATGTCAAAACAAAGGCAATTTAAAGTAACATGGAATAGTGGCCCTTTTATTAAATGAAGACAGAGACATTTTCCTGTGTTCTTGCATAGTTTGCATAAATACCACTAAATCAGTAGCTTTCTACATTTTTTTGTGTTTGCATTATGTAATGCTTTCAATGCCTTTTGATTTTATTGTGGTTGTGCATTAAATATTTTTATTTAAAAGGATTGGGTGAGAAAATATTAACAAATTCACTCTCCTACTTCTGGCTGAGCTTGTCCCTAGGGAGAGACTTTTAACCTCTCTGGAAAACAGCCTACCATGTCTGTGTAAAAATAGTAACAGGAGAGAGAACATTTCATTCGCTTGTATTACTGCAATTGGTAATTACAGAGCACCTGCTTGTGCATGACCCCATTTGATCTGCACAGGAACTGTATGATCAGGAGGGCAGATAGGGGCACTGCCTTCAAACAAGATAGCACAAATATCCAGCATTTTACCCCAAATTGACCTGGAAATAAAGATCAGGAGTGAAAGAGTTGAGCAAAAATAAGACACAGAGCTGGGGCCAAAAGCAGGTCTCCTGCTTCTGTCTAGAGTCCTACAAATACAGACAGAGCTGGAAATTCTTCACTTGACATAAGCAAAAACTGAAATCTTGAGAAGGGCAGTTTCTGCTTCAGCTCTTTTCTACAACTGAAAGAAGTAGGTTTAGAATATGGAATTTCTACAATGTCGCCAGGAATTCTTTTCTGACTCAAACAAATTTTTCCCAGATGCTTGGTGATATTTTTATATAAGAAAATTTGAATAAAAGAGAGCTAAATCTAGTCAATTTTCAAGACTGTGGCCATCAGCCAGTCTTGATGCATTTTAATCATGCATTGATTAATGTGCAGCAATTTTTCTCTGTTACTCAAATTTTTTTTAAGTGAATCGATAAGTATTTCTTTATTCTGGCCTTCCCCCTTGCTTTGTCCTTCCTTTGTGCCCTGAATTTCTGCATGTGTTTTTCTCCAGGAATTTTCTCAGCCCTTTTGCCCCATTTTACTTCTGCAATGATTTCTTCTTACTGGATGTATCAATTTAGACAAACCACTCATTGTTGACATGCTGATTTTCCAAGAATGACATGCTTGCCTGACTGTAATAACCAATGCTTTTTGTTCAGGGTTTGAGATTTATTCACTGACCCCATTCCCAATGCAGTGATTTTAAATCTTGTAAATTTCAAATCTCTAGGTGTTTGTTGGTGTACCTTCTTCCTGTGTTGACAGTCACTTGCAAGGTCTAAAGAAGACAGAACTGGGATGGGTCAGCAGTTCAAACTTCACTGAGTCTCGTGTATCCATCCACTCATTCTCTGAGCACCTCTGTAGAGGTGGGCGGTGCTCCTAGCAGATGGGTTACAGTGGGTGAGTAGAGATCTCGAAGCTGATATCTCAAAGGCAATGTAGTTGGGCTTGTGTTGCTCAAATTGGCACAAGCAATCAACCACCACAGGCTTCCTGACCTGCAGATGTGTTTTTAGGCTGGAACCCTACACCAATGTGCATCTAAAAATAAATAATCAGAGCTTCTGAGCATTTAAATAATATCAGGCTTAGTTTAAATACATGTAGCTTTCTTTTTCTGAGCTAGACACTCACTGGTTTCTGTTACTGTACTTACATCCTATCAGACAGTAGAGGCCAGATGAACATCAGACTATGATGTACATTATTCCAATATAACGTGTTGTCCTTACATGCTCTTATTGGCTCTTCTACATTGTTTCCAGTTGTCCGTTGAATGTTTGTTATATATTGGTTTCCACCATTTGAATTCAAATTGATGAAGAGAAAGGACATTGTCATCTTGTTTCTAAATTCCCAACTCCTATGGAGTGTCAGCTATAGTAAAAGCGCTCAGTAAAAGTTTTCGACACACGGTTTCATGTTTGGCTTCACCTTATTTTTCTCTGTTGTTCTTTATTTTATTCCTGATTTCTTAATGTAGCATTAAACATGCACTTATTTATGGCAAGGGCATGTGGTGGCCAGGGGAAGTGGGGTGAGGATAAAAAGAGGGTGGGTGGATGTAATCAGCGAGTGGTTATGCACGGATTGAATGTCACAGTGACGGCTATGATCCATACAGTTAATATGTGCTAATAATAATGGAAAGCAAAAATGGCTTTATTTTTATAAACAACTTTCTGATGTAGGTGAGTTTTCATACGTATCAAACAAATCTATGAAAAATTTAAAGGACATTGGTGATATTTTATATAAGAAAATGTGAATAAACAAGCGCTAAATCCAGTAAATTTTCAAGACTATAACAATCAGCCTAAATGAGTAAGTATTGAAGCCAAAATTAGACAAACCTTGAATTTGAACACAAACTGTCTGAGTCCCTTCCTCGGCACATGGACTCAATCCCCGGTGCACACAATTTAGCTTTTTTTTTTTTTTTTTTTTTTTTCTTTTTTAATGTATTTAGGACGCAGGCTACAGGGTCTCACTACATACACTGGACTCTTAGTAATTCTACTGCTTTCAGCCTCCCAAGCACTGGTATTACAAGCACACACCACCATGCCCAGTCTCAACCTTTGTCTCAACGCACCCCCGGGACGGGGCCTGCCCCGCCGGGGATGGAACCCCTACCCCTAAGTTCCGCTTAAGCAGGCGCTTTAGTCTGTTGAGCAATCTGGCCGGCCCTTGGTGTGCACCATTTAAACAGAGAGAGGTCTGCTTCGGCTGTTGTGTTCCAGAGGCGTTGTCTATGGTCAGATTGCTCCCAGGCAGGGCAGGAGGGTAGAACAGAACTGACAATGACTGCATCTGAGCAGAGAGCAGAAGGAAGCGGTTGGGAAGGGGAAGATAAAGTTCTGGGTCACGCTCGTAGTGTCCCACCGCTCCCCGCCAGCCCCACCTGCTAACACAAGTCTTCTGTGAGGCTCCTATGACCCAGTCACCTTCCGAAAGCCCTGCCGAGGGACACAAACTTTCTAATATCTGTTGGTATTATGATCTCAGGAATGGAGCTTATTTTTGTTGAGCTTCAGTTTTTTCATCCGAAGAACTGGGCCAATGATACCAATGTTGAAAGGAATAAGTGGTATAATGTATATCAGTTGCTCTGCCTTGTACTAGCTCACTTCTTCGCATTCTTGATGTGCAGTGTATTTGCTGAAGACTGAGGCACAGTGTGATGTAATACGCATTCCGACTTTTTCAATTATCACTCCTGACATCTATGATCACAAAGTACTCAATAGAAGTTAGCTACTGTAGGTAAAAATTTCATTATTTTTGCTGCATTTTTGCATTTGCAATATGGAGCAAGTTGTACAAAAACATTTTTAATGAGAAAACAAAGTCTACTTCTGCTGAAAACATGACCTTAAGCTAGGAAACATGTATGTCCTTGTTTGCTGAGGACAGGCCCTTTTAGTCTGATTGTTCTAGTATAAAAGCCACCTCCGCCTCCCTGTGAAAGGTTCTGATGTATCATGTCATCCCATCCTGTGAGATTCCCTTTCAAAGCCAGGTATGCACAGACGCCAGAAGGAAAAAAGAAGAAGGGGAAACACAAAGCAGGTTCATTCTGTAAATATGTCCTCCTGCTCACAATCGTGTCCTCAAAAGAGGCTTTGATTTATGAGTCCTGATTCATGGCAGTTGGAGGCGGGGAAGATTTGTCACCTTGGATTTTGAGGGTCTAATTATTTACACTCTAAAACCATGTCTTCACCTCCAAGGAATGGTAGAGGAATGGTATGCGAGGTATCAGGTTAATAGGCAGACTGCAAAAATCAATGGCAGGATCAGCGACGGGAGCCATTTAATCTCATCCCTGCAGCCTCAGATGCCAGCACATCCGTCTTTCTCAAGAGCATGCACACAGCTCTATTAGGTGCTGGGCGTGCTATAATTCTACTGTAATTGCAATAGCATTATAAATTATCATCATCACGCTGCGGAGTGAGTGCACTAGAGCTTCGGTTCATGGCTCTGTGTTTTCTCCACGTGCAGCCATTCATTTCCGGAGATGGTACGAGGAGCTGTGAGCACAAATATGCCCACATCCGCATGTCACATGATTAGCCTGCTGTCTGCTCCTATGATCAGCTTTGTAAGATCCTGCAACACATTGAGAAAAGGGAACTCTGTGTTCTATATTTAGAGGTCTTACTAAATATCTGTATAACCTTGTGAAGGTCACATTCTCTCCCTCAACTGATTTCATGCTATGTGAAATAAATGCATTGAATTACATCACAGTTCTCCGAATTTTAGTAATCTACTCACCTCCTTGCTGGGGGGGGGCTGTTTTGCCTTTTCATATACAGTAGAATTTTAAAAATATTCAGCTCTGCACAATGCAAAATCATTGTAATTACAGTGTTGTGCTAGTAAGTGTTTGTTGGTGTGGAGACAGGAAGTAGTATCCTACAGCGCTGTTTAGGTGATACATGAAAACTTTTGTCTTTTGGGTTGATGCAGTTGTAGTCTTTTCTTTGAGTTCTAAAACTGTTGACCAAGTTCATCATCACTTTAGAGATTTGGTGCCACAGAGGTGACACCAAGAAAAGGCCTCCGATTGTCTTCTGTGTACATCTCCCGCCACGCCCATGCTTTGGAGGCTCGAAAGGACCCCAACACTACAGTCCAGCCCAAGCTCTTTGCCTTTCATGGATAACACTGAACCTGAAGGCATTCTTGGGATTCGCCCTCCTCTTTGCGGTTCTGTTCGGAGGCCTAATGGTCTTGTGCACCTGTCCTTCAGGCGGATTCTCATTTCATCATTTCTTCTAGATCTGAGGTATTCACACCCTGCCATCTCTTCCCAGTACTTGATTATTATTTTCTGGATTAGAAGTCTCCAGTTACATTCCAAACCAGGGAATGAAAGCTTCTTAAAAATACCTCTCCTAGTCTTTTGTGTAATTCTGGGGTGGGGGTCTTCCTTGGCTCTGAGAAAAACTTAGCATATAGCTTCTTCATAATCACCACACTTTCCAAGGACAAACTCTTTCTCTCTCAGACTCTTCATGTCGACAACCCAAGAGAAAGCAGAGGGGCAGGACTCAGAGGGACTGGTGTTATAACTTTCTGGCCTCTATAAACAGTTGGCAAAATTGCAGGCCCTAATTCTTGGTGGTTACATTAACCAAAAGAGGGCCGGCTCTTCTGGCTCTAACTTCAGCAACTCATGACCTTTGTAGAGCACTGCAAGCGATACTTTAAAAATAAAGCGCTTGGCTTCCACCTCTTCTCATCTCAGTCTCGGTTCAAGTCCTTAAGGTGACATCCAAAGCCCTAATTGGCTCAGCTCCCTTTGCCTCTTCGTTTCCTGCTGCTCACGTCTACCGCGGTGCTCTTTGGAGCTTCTGGGTTCTGTATTCCTTCTAGAAGCCAAGAGTTTCATGTCTCACAGCTTTTCGTGCTCACCGTGCCTTCTGCACTGGATACGTGCTTATCTCCCCCCTCACGTCTTCAAGTCTCTGCCTGCGTCCCTGTGAGTCCTTCGCTGAGTGCTCTATCTGAAGTAGCATTTCCTCTAATCCTGGATATGCTCAATTGCACTAACGGGGTTTTATTTTCTGCAGATGTCTTCCATTTTTATCATTTGATACAGGCTATATTTTGTTTCTGGCCCATCTTTCGTGTTTAGAAAAAAAAGATCATAAGGGCAGAGGTGTAGGCTGCTTTCTTTGCTATTTCATAAATATTTCCTAGAACAGTTCTGTTGTATAACAGGTATTTAGTATTTGCTAATGTATTTGACTACATAAATAATTTAATTAAGCCTATTACTATTCCCTCCTTCCTGTTGTGCTTCTGTGTATCTTGTTCTCTTTTATCTGTTTATATATGCAATAATTCTTTGTTTGTTTAATGTATTTAGTACACGAGTCTACAGGGTCTCACTATGTAGATCAGACTCGGAGTGATCCTCCTGCCCTCTGCCTCCAAATAACTGTGATTACAGGCATGTGCCTCCACACCCAGTCTCAATCCCATCTCAGTGCACCCTGGGGGTGGAACCAGCGCAGCATGCTGGGGACCAAAACCTGGCCCCTGCGCTCTGCCTAAGCAGGTGCTTTAGTTTGTTGAGCTATCTGGAAAACCCTGAAATAATTTTTTGCTATTAAAATAATTTACAATATATGCAACAAGAGTGAAATATCACTCCCCCAGACTATCACTTTGTCGAGGTTTATGCATAAACAAAACACATACATGTTGTCTTTTACTCTCTAATGCTCATAATTTTTCTGCTCTTTTCTTTCCTCTGTCCTTCCCTCCCTGTGTCATTGTTTCTTTTTTCTATCCCTCCATTTCTTCCTCTCTCCCTTCATTCTGTCCCTTTCCTTTCATGTATATCTCTTCCTTATTTATTTTCTTCACTTGTTGTTTGCATTCTTTAAGATCCTAATTATATTTCCTGCTACATCTATTCCATTTTTTTCTTCTGATGCCCCCTCTGCAGGTAAGAAGGCTTGGCTCAGCTCTGCTAGCTTATTTTTAACTTTCTCCTGCTGTCTAGTTATATCTTTCCTGAGCTATTACATTTCTATTTGTGGCAGTAGCTTTATTAATACATTTTGATTCTTGACACGTTTATGACTTGCTTTGGATGTGTAATCCTGGTCTCATAGTGCGTTTTGCTTCTTTTACTCCTGTGTTAATAGTATCATTGAATTATCTTGTTCCTATTTTATTACTTACCTCTTAAAAATGTACTTTTATCAGATGAGCTTTATTCAGGAAAGTTATGAGTGAGAGAAGAGCCAGAGCGCCTTGATACCTGGAGGCTGTTTCTTTGTTGTTAGTGCAACCTCTGCTAATGCGTCTGATCCTTGTGCCTTTTCGTGAGTTGAGCTTGCTCTGCGTTTTGGAGCTTGCGCAGTCAGTTCTTTTGCTCGTTGCAAAGAAGGGTGACAGCTCTTGTATTTCAGGTCATGAACTTCAGATCAGGAAGTGCACCTTCGCTTATGCTTTCTGAGGCTTGATGTTGAGGATCCTCTTGTCTCTTCCTTTCATCTCATCCTCCTGTTTGCCTTCTACTGATCTTAGTTTTTAGAAGCTTTTGTGTATTCTTTGAATGTTATTAATTATGACTCTATCCCTGTTTTACTCAAAAAGGGAGCTAAAAACTATAACTTTTACAGGAAATTCTTCTGGATGCTTTTTTACATATGGTTTCTTTGAAGAGAAGTAAAAAAATGCTGACAATCTATGTTTGTATGAGAAATAGTTGCTCCGTGTGTTTCACTATTTCAATTTTTATTAGACTTTTCTAGAGAATGAATTGGGCAAGCTTTCTAAATTTTTAAAGTAATCATCTTTCTGAAGTATGAGTATGTGGGCCTTTCATTCCAGTACAGGCAACAGATGTCTGCAGAATTGCCTCCTTCTTTTGCCCACTATCCTGCAAAAGATCTAGGAACAGGAGAGTGAAGATTATGAAAGTGAAATTATGTCCAAAAAATAATGTATCCTGCTATTGAGAGAAATATTGGACATTACCTTTTTGTATAGAAAATAATGTATCAGAGCTGAAAAAGCACAGTGCATCTTCCCTAATGTATTACTTGAAAAATATACTAAGTTAGGGGCTTGAAACTGACCTCATCCACGGCTTCAAAGGCAGGGCGTGGAGCCAGGAGATCACAACGAAAGCATGTTGGAGGGTGTAGGAGACATAAGCTCTTGTGGGGCTCTCCAGGCTCTGGGCGCTCATGGGCTGGACAGTGGCATTCCCTCCACAGCTGCGTGCCTCTCTTATCTTTCTTGGAGGCTAACACAGTAAGCTCAGGAGCGATGTTCTTTGGCACAGCATTGGAAGAGCCTCACATGTTACTCCTGCCCTATTTTTCTCAGATACATTCTCTAACGTGTTCATCTCTTAAGTCCTTTTAGACATTGAGCCACCCAGACAACAGCTTTGTGCCAAGTGAGATAAAGGTGGACAAAGCTCCTCAAGCCCTTGTGAACGACCTGCTCTAAATAATGTCTCCATGACTGTCCTGCTACAATGCTGTATATGGTTAAAGTTATAAATTTCTGTATAAATGTATGT
>NW_004524638.1:3873729-3878904 GCF_000260255.1 Octodon degus | reverse complement strand
TCATATTCTTTAAATATTTTTCATTTTTAAATTTTTGCTCTCCTTATTCTGTAGTGATTTAAAGTTTTACATATCAATACTTGATGGAAAATACTTGTTCCATGTTATGCCTAAGATATTTGATATTCAGGCATATAGTGAAGTTAAACCCAACTGCACATGTTGTAGGGTAATAATAAGCTTCTCTTCTGGGAGGTTAACAACCTAAGTTTTCAGACCAAAGATTAGAGAAAAAGAAGAGCTGCACTGACAGCCAACATTTTGACCCTAGCCTTTCAAAGTCAGTGAAGACTCAGGACACAGGAGAATCTATTCTGTAACATCATGTAACTCAGTTGTGTCCCAAATTTTCTGAACAAGAAGATTATGGGGCCACAGAGGAATGTGATCAATGACATAGAGTGTGCCTAAGGAAAGCCACATGGAGAGAATACATTCTCCGGCTTTCACAGAAAGCAAATTGGTCGGGGGCCGGGGAGATGGCTCAGTAAGATAAGCGCTTGACTGGCAAACGCAAGGATCTGAGTTCAATCCCCGGTTCCGAAAAAAAAAAAAAAAAAGCAAATTGGTCAAGCAATGACTGTGACTCTTCCACATGGGTGACACTGACAAAGGATCTGTAAACTGCGGTACAGGGTTACAGGACAAATCCTGAAGGCACTTGACTGACTAACAAAAGTTACATTTCTTGTTATATAGGTCTTGCTTTATCTTGATCTTAACAATCCAGGAAAAAAGGATAAAAATGAGGTATATAAAGCAAAACCATCTTAATATGCTGAGCTGTGAAAGGCTCAAGTCAACAACTTCTGTGGATAACCCTCTACTACTGTGGACTGCTGCACTGTGATGGAATGTTTTGCTGAATTCACGCACATATAGTAATAAATGACAATGGAATACCCATCTCTGACAGGACTAAAGAAAAAAAAAGGGGATAAAAGAAAGGACCATTTTGTATTTGTATATACAGAATAGTTAGAATAGATATACAGATAATTTCTCTGAATTCAATGAGAAGAAAGATTTGTACTAATAGTGTTTGGACAGGGTATTTTGGCTGCATCTTGTGCTATGGATAACCACTAAGAAGATAACAATGTACAACATATTACTTATTGAAACTGTCCTTTTAACCAGTTTTGAAACTGTCTCATTGGTATTTCTCAATAAAATAAAATAATGTCTCCATGCAAGTAACCAAAGAACCTGTAATTGGGTCTGAGGCAAAACACAACCCAATTATAGTGAGACGGCACTTGACCCCTCCACTGCCATTTTCTCTTGGGTACACATGCCTCGAGAATTTCATGAGAAGGTGGCTGGGACACAGCGGGTGTAGGTATTTACAAATCCTTTAAACAATATCTGTAGTGTCTCCCATCCCACCACTATCCTGATCAGAAATTTTCAATACATTTCAGCTGCCTGTCCTGTTCTGTTTTCCACTTATCAAAGCTCATGGATCAGTGACTAGTTCACTACCTCTGTGTACAAGTACAGTTTAGGGAAGCGGTAGGAGGCATTGTCTTCCACCTTAATGGCAGTCATATAACTGTGTTAGCAAAATCATATGCTGATCACTTTCTAATAGCTTTCAAATGTTGGCTCAATCGGTGCTACATATGCTTTTGAAAATGTGTTGTAAGCTGGCCGGCCTGACTTTGGAGTACTCAGATTATGACAACATTAACAATGTGAGCAAATAGGTCACTAAGGGGAACCTGCAGAGCAGCAGGACAGATGAACTCATAATGGATCTTCTCTGTGGTGAGGAAGTTGGCACCTGCTCCTTGTTGAACATCACTGAAGCAGATTAATTTTCATTCCTGTATGCATCAGCTTAGCTGGAATTTCCTGCTTTATGAAGAGAACCATTTTTCAGCCTCATTTTTTAAAGAATGGAAAGAAATATTCTAGGCACAAAAAAGTACAGACAGAAGAATGCAAGCAAATGGAAGCAACTGTTTAGAGTTACCAAGGGGTCCTGTCTGTCTGCAAGTTCACAGCAGGAGCAGAAAATGGGTTGGGGTGTGAAGAAAGTGCAAGTGATACAGAGCAAGGGCTGGATTTGATTGGCAAGCTCTGGTTTGTCTGCCCCCTTAAGATGATGGATAGTAGCTATCCTTTGGACAATGGCATAACATTAAATGATTTCAAACCATATGGGTTCTGTGATCAGATTTATATCCTAGAAAATTCATCTGGCTGCAAGTTTGTGAATGGATTTTATTTTATTTTATTTTATTTTATTTTTTAAAAATTTTATTTATTTATTGGTGTGTGTGTGTGTGTGTGTGTGTGTGTGTGTGTGTGGCCAGCTCAGCCCACCAGGGGGCGCGGCTGGCTGGCATGTGGTGCTGGGGGATTGAACCGCGGTCCCTGTGCTTTGCTAAGCTTGTTCTAAGTAGGTGCTTTAGACCACTGAGCCATCTCACCAGCCCCAGTGAATGGATTTTAAAGAACTGGTAACACTGGACATAGAGTTCATATTGGAACTATTGTATTAGGTGATGCTGACGTTGAGACAGTAACAGCATGCTGGGTAATCAATCCTGATCATTGTTGATAACATTGCGTGACTCAGTGTGCATCACAGTGCTGAGACAGAAAATATGTTTTCCCAATAAAGACATAGAGATCATGCAAACAGTGGGAGGCCGAACTAGGATTCCACCTCAGGGGATCAAACTAGCAGTTGATTCTATTCTAGCAAAGTCTATTCTGCCGTTTGGAATTTGAGTGCCGAAATAAACCAGTCCAGCAGATCACAGATTGTTGGAACAGAGACGTACTTACTCATTGGATTATTTTATTTCATCTATTGACTCATCCCAGTTTTAATTAGCTTGAAACATAGCATATTTTAGAAAAGATATTGTAGTGGTAAATTTGATAATTTGCTTGACACTAAAGCTTTCTTATCTATCCCTGGGGGTTTCCTGTGGCATTGGAAAGGAGGAGATGAAAATTTAATTCAGTATTCATAAAGAATTCCAAATGAAGGGAGTTCTTTTTCTTATTTATGGGGACTTAGGGAAAGAATTGTCCCTCAAGTACTGTAGGAGCCTTGAAGGCAAGTCTAAGCCAAGAAAATTGCATTTAATAGTGTGTCCAATATTCTTCAAGTTCATGAAATTTTATGTTCATGAAATTTCATTTCCATTAAAAAAAAGTGCCCAGTGATAGATCTATTAGCTAGAAATAAGACTTCTGCATATTAGGTCCAGAAAAACTCACATTTTACTATAAAATTAGAAACCCACTTAGGTATTCAATTTTCACAGAAAATTTTTGTGTTTAACCTTTTACTTACTAAGTTTTTGTTTTTTAGGATAAACACAAGCAATACTTTTTGAGGCACCTTAAATTAGGCTGCTCTTTTGTTTTCTTCTTTCTCTCCTTCCCGTTCTCTGACCTTTTCTTTCTTCCTTTTCTCTCCTTTTTGGTTCCTGCTTTCTCCCCGCTCTTCCTTCCTTCATGTCCCTGTTATTTAAGCATTAACCTGAAGCCAGGCAAATCCGTTTGAGAGATCAAGCGGCTCTCCCTGCTTCCTCCTTACCCTGTGAACCCTGCGCATCGCTGACAGAATGTTGATTTAGAATTACACTAATTGACAGTGGAAGACTTCACATAGCCCTGTTTAGATGACCTCCAATAATGTTGAAAGATCAAATAAAAATCTTACCCTGGCAATTTTCAGAAGCTGTCATAGACTATAACAGAAGTGATTTAGATGAATGAACTTACAGTTCTCACAAAATCTGAATTTGCCTTTTACATAAAAACCACGTCACCAGCCACCAGGCCTGCTCCAGAGGATGACTTTGGTTTGAAACAAGTGCCTGTATATTATGCATGGGTAAGTCATTGTTTTTACATTGTGTCTAAATATTGCCTTGCTCGATAGGTTCATCCTGAAGCCTGCTCACAAAAACAAGAAGATCCTCAAACTATTGTTTTCTCCAGAGATCCCCACCTCCACCCCATTTACTGGCTTCTCAGTGAGGGATCTATTTTATTTATTTATTTATTTATTTATTTATTTATTTATTTTAGCGAAGGGTCTACAGGGTGTTAAGGGTCTCACTACTAGATCGGATTCGTAGTGATGTTCCTGTTTACTGCCTCCCAAGTGCTGGGATAACAGGAGTGTGCCACAATGCCCAGTCTCAATCACCAGCTCAGCGCACCCCAGGGGCCAGGAGGGATCCATTCTTGATGCCTCTCATTCTGGAGCATCTCTAAGAGGGTGTGTCACATGTGCTGTCAGATTGACCACAACTCTAACTTCCAGGCTGTATACACTATGTTCTTCCCCTGTCTTGGTTTCCCATGGTTGACAGGAGGCAAGAAATTTGGTAGTTTTCCTTCGCTGTCTTATGTGCAGCACCCATGTGTTCCCACATCGCTGCTCTGGATGAATTACACACATAAAGACACTGTTTGCAAATTTATTTAACTTTGAATCTGTTTTTTTTGGGGGTGAGGCATAATTTGAGGGGGGAAAAGTAAGGAACTGGTTGATTCTTGCAAGAGAGGAGACAAATAAAAGATTCAAGTAAGAAATACTTCATGAAAATAAAGATGACCTTGTATTTCTTTACCCTCTGAGGGAGGAAATCAGAGTGCTGGAACAAACAGAGGCAGAACTTGTGAAGGAAGGGGAGGGGAGCAGCTCACAGGTGCAGAGTCCCTGAGACTGAGAAGTGAGGTGGCTCTGGATGCATGGAGTGCTCCAGAAGCTTTCTGCTCTTCCAGATTTCTTTGCTGCTGAAGATCTGCCCCTGAATCTGCTCCATCTTTACCTGGTATCAGGTAAAGAGTACCCTAGGATGGGGCCGCAGCGGGAGAGGTGAGAACAGCGAGAGGAGTGAGTAGAAATAAATTGCCACTAGAGATAAAAATGAATAGAAATTGCTGATCTAGCAGAAGGATTTAAAGCTAACGTGTGTGTCAGGCAGATGTTCGGAGAAAGCATATTCTTGGACGAAAGACATGGAAGAGGTTGGGGGTAGGTGTGGGCATAGTTGGAAGAATAGCGACCTCATCATTTTAGGAGGCTGAAGATAACCTGTGGTAGACAGAACTAGAAGAATGTCTGGAGCTTAGAAGTCATCTAACAAATAAAAGTCAAAATTGAGAATTTTCCTTACTTGTCAATTTTTTAAGAAA
>NW_004524638.1:3867926-3873629 GCF_000260255.1 Octodon degus | reverse complement strand
CACATTCTAAGCATGTGTCTGTTTTTTAACATGAATATTCTTGTTACATGTTACTGTACACACATGTAAATAGATATACATAATATATGCACATATATTTATATATAGTATAAAATTTGGAGCCAGAGTACATGGAGAACAGCTGAATTCTTATCCTTGCCAAGCACTTCAGAGTCTGAGGATGCCTCTCAACAGTGTTGATGTTGACTGTTGGAGTTCAGTACTGTGGAGCAGCTGATGATCAGAACCTGTAGCTTCTGTAGATTCTGCACAAGGCAAAACTAGGACATGTATCCTTGCTATAAATGAGTAAATATCATTCATTGCTATTACAATTCCTGTACAAGAAGAATACAGAAGTCTTCTTCTCCTGCACGGAACTAACAATGGTGTGGGTGCAGGCAGCACTGCACTGCAATGTCTTGGGGTGAGCGCAGCACAGCTAACCAGGTTTCTGGCCTCACCCAGAGGTTAAAGGGCAAGAAGCACAGTGGTCACCAATATCCGCAAGTTAGTTCACTCTCGGGCAGTCTTCTCGTCCCATGGCCAGACTCACCTGCCACTTCCTCACACTTCCTCCTGCGTGGCAGGCTGCGGCACCAGCGGGAGGCCATGCAGTGCAGACTCTAGCTTGAGGAGCATCGTCTTCCCACTGGCTGCTTTCATAGTGTGGTGGATTTGGGAAGTCACTCTTCCTCCTCAGATATCCCTTTCCCTTGCATCAAACGGGACTATTTGACCATTAAATTTCCTTCTAGGTTAAAAAGCCATTTACTTTTATTGCCTTGACATTTTACAAAGAATGTCTACTGCAGAATCACTTGTGTCTCTCAGTGGTTCTCACAGGGGAGCGGGAGATAGCGGGGAAAAATGCTAAGTCAGAATCAGAAGTTCTGGAATGCTCGGCACCTTTGTAGTTCGCTGAGCCTGTATTCCCCTTGAGGAGTTTTCCATCTGTTAGTAGACCCCACTCTCAAAGCAGCTGATTCCTGTTGGTTTAGGAACAGGTCCAGCAAGGCTTTCATTCAGCAGGCCCTGTCTCTCTTCCGGAGTACCCTGGGAATGTCACCCGCCAGATCACTTTCACCCTAAACTCAACATGAAATACACTAGCTTGGGCTTCAGAGAAGCTTAGCTAATAAAGCAGGAGGAGAGTGGTGAGGAAAAGCGGATATTCGTGCTTTATGTGGCAGCAGCCCGCCGCTGCTGTCTCCCCTGGGGAAGCTGAGGTTTCCAGGTTTAAAATCAAGACTGCAAGTGTGGCCTCGAGCCAGCTTCCTGAGAAGGGGATGAAAGGCCTCATCAGAATGTTTTTCTCCTTCTGTCTGGTAGAAGAAGCAGAACTTTTTTGTTTTGTTTTTTTAATTGCAGAATCAGAATCCTGCTTCTGGCCACAGAAAGGAAGAACAGTGGCAAAAAAAGAAAGAGAAAGAGAGGGAAGGAGGGAGGGAAGGAGGGAGAGAGAGAAATAAAGAGAGAGAGAGAAATAGAAAAAAGCAATCAAGGAAACAAACAAGCCAGTGTTATTGCTCAGCAAACTAAGCAACGGGGTAGACAAGTGCAGGGACCCGGATCCCTAGCACCACATACAGCGCTGGCCCCACCCCTGGGCCTGCTAAGCCAGCAACGGAGTCTGGGTGTGGTGGTGGCACATGGCTGTGATTGCAGAGCTGGGAAGGTTGAAGACAGGAGTATCACTGCAAGTCTGAGCTGCATAGTGAGACCCTCTACCAAATACATAAATAAAAGGAAAGAAATAGAGAACACAACATCAATCATGACAAAATATTGCCAGGACTATACACAACAAATTTTGCAAGCTGGTGACATGGGTAATCCAGGCTTAAATCCAGGTGAAGAATTTCCAGAATGCACTTTTTTTTTTTTTTTTTTTTTTTTTTTACCAATTTTTAATACATCAAGTGTTCTGGGTACTAATGGAAAGAGACTGTAATATCATCAGAAACAACAAGGAAAGGCAGGGGCTGGTCACAAGTTTCCTGGAAGCTCCAGGTTAGTCTAACCTCTCATTCATTGACTCACATACTCACTCAGTTGCTCACTTGCTCACGACACTGTTACTGAGCATCTCTCCTGCATCAGGCATGGTGTCTAGCAACTGGACAGTGGTCCCCATAGTGGTCTCTGTTATATTCTTGTCCTTGCCTTTTCTTCCAAACAGCCTTATTTCCATTTGGAAGTCAGAATAACCTTACAAAAATATCATAGCTGGGCATGGTGGCACACGACTGTTGTCCCAGCACTTGGGAAGTTGAGGTAAAAGGATCACTGTGAGTTCAAGACCAGCCTAGGCTACAAAGGAAGCCCAAGGCCAGCCTGAACTGCACAGCAAGACCATGTCTCAAAAAGACAATATCTATCTATCTATCTGTCTATCTATCTATCTATCTATCTATCTATCTATCTATCTATCTATCTACCTATCTATCATCTATCTATTATTTATCAGTCTATCATCCTCATCATTATTATCTATCTATATTTCACTTTCCACTAAAAACCTCTTACTAGTTTTGTCTTGTTTGTTTTCTGCTGCCATAACAGAACCCTTGAGGCTGAGTGCTTTATAAGGAAAGGGTGTGTGCTTTGCTCACAGTTCTGGAGACTGAAAGGCCACAAGCACTGTACTGGCATCTTCTTGGCTTCCAGTGGGGAATTAGCATCCAAGCCTAACAAGGCAGAAAAGCAGAAGGGGGAGCAGGAACATGCAGAAGAGACAAAGACAGGGCAGGGTCCCTTGTAACCACCTGCTCTGGATATAACTGATCCAGTTCTACCGAGCGAGGGCTCGCTTTCATAAGAGCCTGGTCTGGCATGAGTTGCCTAAATCTTTCCATGAAAGCAAAGCCCTCATAACCCAAATGCCTCTTAAAGATTCTCGCACCACCCAACACTCTTACAATGAGAAGTGAATTTAAACATAAAATTTTGAAGCAAACACTAAACAACCCATCCATAGCAACCTTCTTAATGTACTTAGAACAATGAAACCACTTTCCCAGTGCTAACCCGCAAGGTCTGAGCATGCTGGTCTGAGCTGGCCTTCCGTCGGCTGTATACTTGCCTGGTCTCCTTCCAGCCGTGGCCATCTCCCCTGGTGTGGGTCTTCTCTTGCCTCCTGGAAGATGCTGCGCTCTTTCCATGAATGCAGGAGATTGGCACATGGTCAGTACCGCTTCTTTTGGTTCAGCCCACTGGGGTCCAGCATCTTGCCTTTCCCTTTGAGTCGCAGCTTAAATCTCACATCCTCCCAGAACGCTTTTCTTAGAGGATTTCAGCTGGTTGCTGTTGTCTTTTGTTCACCGCACCACCACCAATGTACTTGACGTCCTAGGAGCTAGTGCAATCTGTAACGCTGAGTTTGTTTGTTTTCTCTCTGGGTCATTGACTACCCTGCAGTGTATGCTGATTTAGTTCCTTGCCAATGATTAGGGTGACAAAGGAGGCTTATGTATTCCTTTTTCCTATTTCTGTCAGTCTACTGAGCAGATAGGTATTCTAAGACACACCTTGTCTTAGTTAATTTTTCATCATTGGAGACATAATATTCTATACCGACAAGTTAAAAGAGAAGAGAGTTATATTGTTTAATAGTTTGTAGAAGTTTTGGTGCACAGTTGGCTGGCTTCAGGGCAGGGCAGCTTGGTAGAGAGTGTGGCAGGAGAAACAGCTCAGGCCAGGACTGTGAGAAAAGACTGGGGTCAAGGGAGGAGGGAGGAGAGACACTTCCAGGCCACGCCCCCGTGATGAGCCTCCTCAGGCCGTATTTAGCTATAATCTCATCAGCGGACTAGTCCACCCATCAGTGTTATCTATCAGTCCCACGGCCCAGTCACCTCTCACGTATGAGTGCCTGAGGCTTGGGGTCATCTGCATATAAACCATAACACACCCCAGTGTAGGGGAACAGTGCTTGACCTGGGGAAGCAGGGTATGATGGGAGAAGTGCTTGGGTAGGGCACTTGGAGACGCTCTATTAACACTGACTTTGGCCTTGAATGCTGAATTTTCAGAGGGAATGTGGAACTGAATAATGAAGAAACCACTTTCTGTGCTGAAGTATGCTGAACTCAAAATGAAGAAGGGAGTGGGCAGGCATGAGGGTGTTTGCAGGGAGGAAGAGGGGCCGTCAATCACCCCAAACACTGAATCTGATGAGAAAGGCTCTTCCCCCTGCTGCTGACACTCAAACCAGAGCGCTGCTGCTGCTGCTGCTGCTGCTGCTGCTGCTGCTGCTGCTGCTGCTGCTGCTGCTGCTGCTATGCAAACTGTCTCCCTGGAGTGCTTTGGAGGAGGGAGAATCCACTTAACTACAGTAAATTTCTGGCCTTCAATACTGTTGCTAAATTATGTTCTTCACATGACCTCAAATGATATTGTTAAACAACTTGGAAGAAAAAGACAAAAACACATGACACTGTTATTCTTTGATAATGGTTTTTGGATGCACTTCTCAGCAAGAAGCCAGTCACCCTTAATACTGAATCAAGGACTGGCTAGAGTGGTGGGACAGGGACACACGCTCCCGGGACAGGAAGGGTCAACCTGGGGCTGCAACAACAGCTGCAGTAAGCCTGGGTCCCAGCTGCCGGTGCTCACTCCCTTTACCAAGGCAGACCATCTGCACCAACATAATCAACAGGAAGTCACCCTGGAGGACCTCTGAGTTTATTTGGAATCATTATCTATCTTCACAGATCGGTAGAAGTTTGCTCTTCATTGAAGGCCATGCTTTTCAGTCACAAGCAGAAAGTTTGGTGAAGGAGGGCAAAGAAGAACGCCACTATGGCTCTGAGGGTTTACGTATGTCAGACGAGCATGGGTTTGTGTCTTGTTTCTGTCCCACTTACCAATTACATAATTTTGGCCAAATTAGATATCCTTTCTCCACTCCAGTCTCTTCTTTGTGAAACTGGAATAACATTTCCTATTCCAGAGAATTATTCTAAATGCTAAGGAGAGAATGCATACACGATGCTGATGATTGTTTCTGAAATATAGTATAAGTCAATACAGATCCGTCCATTATTATTTTTTATTCCCACTATCACTAGAATGGTTTCACTTATTTATTAGACTGTAAACTGCACACAGGAAGGATCCACGTCTAATTCTTTTATTGTTTGACCTCCCATAGAAAAGCAATGAGTCACATATGGCTCTCAGTATTTCATCTGTATTATTTCATGATTCTTACAATTTAAAGAAAGATGGTGTGATCCCATGAAAGACAAGAGACAGACAGTCTCCCATGAGTTAATGAAAATAAAGTCAGATGAGATCAATCACAACCCTGTTATGGAGCAAGACCCAGTGACCATCCCTCATTCTCTGCGTCCCTTCCTCCATGCATCTGGGCACCAAGGTGCAGGCAAGTTCAGGCTACATGGCCACTGATGAGCTGGACCAGATTTACGAGTTTATCAGCTCCTGAGTCCATGTCCTTCTTTTGGACCCTAGAGCTCCACTTGGAGGCAAATAGAAAAAAATGCCTTTCTAGTTATGTGGACCCATCCTTCCCTTCCCAGCTCAAAGTCATGGTCACCTAGCTGTGTTGGGGCCAGGCAGAATGAATCAACCAGTCATATGCCTGTTCTTAGGGCCATTTGCCAGGTTACAGAGATTAATGCCACATGTGGTCAAGATTTAAATACCTGCCTGGGACAGCAGGTTCTGCACTTA
>NW_004524638.1:3834114-3867516 GCF_000260255.1 Octodon degus | reverse complement strand
AGAGAGACAGAGAGACAGAGAGAGACAGAGAGAGGGAGAGGTTTTGGACTGCATAAAGAGACCTTGTCCTCCAGGTAAGCCTGGCATGATCAGGCCAAGTGAAGAAGTCGTGTGAAATCCACTTCCTTGCTTCCTCACCTTGAACCCTGAGGTTGCTGTTCATAAACTCTCTATCTTTCCCTCAGCCAAGACCTTTGGCTCCCTGCGCTAAGCCTTTTTTTCTGCATTTGCAGAATGATGGCTGATAGCACCTGACTCACAACATTGTTGGGCAGTAAATGGTCTAACAGAGGAGAGAAACTGTGCTCACCCTTGTCCACTCCTCCCCTAGTGTGCTGGACTCTTCCTCTCTACACTACCATAAGTCAGTCACCCTCCTCCCTAGAGCATTTGCACTCCAATTATGTTACTAATTATGGCTGAAATATATTAGGATGAAGTCAGGCCTCTTCTAGTGGTTTACTGGAGAATCTGGCAACAAGTTGGACACTCAATATGTGTCGAATGATTAATTTGTAAGTTATTTGAATAAACTTCTGCTAGTATCTTTCATTTAGCTTTGTCCATCTCCAAACCACACAACTCAGAAGTGGTAAATTAATCTTTATGAAGTAGAAACCAAACCTTTCATTCTTTCCTGAAAGCCCAGCTTTTTAGGGTCAAGGAATAAATTAGCTCTCCAATTTTCAGTCTCTGATCTTTTCTCTTTGGGATTTGCCCTTTTGTCTTCTGAATGTATTTAGGTAGCAAGACCCATCCTTTCACATGGGGTTTCTCTGCCTGAAGTGTCCTCTTGGCTATGTCCGATTGGTTTTCTCCTCTGGGAAGCTACCCTGAAGCGCCCATTCACCCACTCCTTCTTGGAGAATCTGTTCTGTGTGTCTCTGACTCCAGGCAGCATCTCCGCATTGCCAGTTTGTACTCACTTCCCTCAAAAGCATGGCAAAGATAGGAGGGCACTGACGTAGGTGGTGGTGATCAGCAGGAGATAGGCACATAATCCACACCGGTACCTCCCCTGAGCCAGACAGATGCACACGTGAAGAAAGCCAGAGAGAAGACTGAGAAGGGGCTGCCACGTCTCCTCCTCACCAGAGACCCTGGTGTCCCCAGCTCAGGGCGAAGGCAGCTTGTGCTGCATTTGTCAGGACACCTGCAGCCACAGGGACTCGGGCTGTGTCTTCAAATAGAACACATGCCAGGCGATAGCTTCTGTGAGGGCGTCCTGTACAGGGGCCTGGCACACAGCCAAGGGGCAGGCGCTGGCCCAAATGAGGCTCCAATTCCCTCTTTAAGCACACAGCAGGGCTGGGAACAGAAGCGCCCACTACTTTGGTGCGGATCAGTGCCTTCTGTGCTGGCAGCAGCCTAATCAGCTCCAGGCCCCAGCCAGGTCCGCAGGCTGAGCCAGTAGGGGAAACTGTAGTGCAGGAGGCAGTGGCTGAAGCTTGGCCTCTGACTCTGGAGAACTATTTATTAAGTGCATGTCGTCCATCTGAATTCTGGACATTTTGAAGTAGAAACAGAAATTAAGAACTCTTGGGAAGAGCCTGGGGTTTATATTCAGGCAGATAGGCTTTTCCTCTTGAGTGACCATGGATGTCACTTATCTCTGGGCCTCTTCTTACTGTTCTATAAAATAGAAATAATTACAGCTCCGACCCTACATCTTACTGAAGTCGGTATGTTATACTGTAGATGCATCCCTGTGTTTAGTACTTGAAAAAGAGCAGCAGTCTTCAAGCTGGGCAACCTGTCCTCTGGGTGTCATTTTTCAATGTCATAAAAAAACTTTCAAATGTCATGACTAGGGGATGTGCCATTGGCATCTAACAGGTTAAAGACAAAGATGCTATTAAATTTACATTTTACAATGTGCAGGATAGCGCTGCCCAACAAAGAACCATCTCGCTCAAGATGTCAACAGTGTTGAGGTTGAGAAAATCTGCCTTACAGTAAGCTTGGCCATCTGGAGGCACTAAAAATAGTAGCTATTAAAACATAATTATGATCCCTTTCCAATTCCATGCCCTGGTATATATTTGGGAAACCAGGAAAAAGCAGTAGCCCATTCGGGGTGGCTGTACTTTTTTTCATTCCTGCCTTGAAATATGGGATCTTTCTTGTCTCTCCTTGGAACTGCGCCCATTGTGCACCCTCTCAGAACAGCAAGCGTGGCTTCCCTGGGGGCAGGTCACTTTGTGCAGTGAGCAGCTTCAGCTCTCACCTCTCGGGAACACCTCACTGGGAATCCCGACTTACTGCATAGAGAGTCTGGTTGGCTGAGACCACCATACGGGAGGTTACAATTGCAGGTTACCTGAGGCCCGGCTGAGTCCACCCCTCTGGTCTCTTCTGTTAAGGGACCTGGCATGTGAGAAGGACATCAAGAACTCCCCAGTGCCCACTATCTTTCAAATGAGTCACACTGGCAAAGGTCTGTCGTGAGCATCACGCTGAGAAGCCTTATTCTATTGACTGTTTCTTCAATTCCTGCTCCATACATTGGAAGATGGGATGAAATGGTTATTGTCTTAGGTTACTGTAAAGAGAGACAATTAATGCTCTCAATTAATTTTTTTTTATCAATACATGCTAAGAAAGAAGTGTCACAGGTCCTTAAGTAATCTACAATGTCTTGATGACAAAAGAAATCCACTAACTAAAAATGAAAAAACAAAAAAGCAAAACCAAGTATCTGTATGTCTAAAGTGGTAAGATGCTTCATCAAATGGAAGCCAATACAGTGGTTTTGAAATTTATTGGATTTCAATCACAGACATAAAAGGTATTCTGGCTTCACCGACTTTGGGCAAATTTCTTAACCTCTAGAGTGCTTGGGTGTTTAGCTGTTTGTGTGAATAATAATGTTCACAGCATGCAGTCATTCTGAACATTCTGTGGTGAAAATACACATGCAAGTGCCTGACGCGCCTGAAGTAGTGACATAAAATTGGCCCTTGTTAAAGTCTTGTTGAATTTTAATGCTCTCAGAGGTTAGAATGGGAAGGATTACCAAGTGTGTCATGAGAGATAATTTATGGAAGACATGAAACTTGAGGTAAAGCATAAATTATTATAATTTTGAACTACTTCCTGCAATAAAACAGGCACCGTTTTGACTTGCCATCATTTCTGCTCAGAATGGAGGCAATCCGTAGTTCTGCCTGGTGAGTGGCCTTAGGTGACAATCCAGAAGACCCCCGAGCGCTTGTGCCCAGGGCAGCCTGAGAAACGTTTCTGTCAATGGACGGATGGGGATTTAGCCTCAGAAAGAAATACAGGGAGGGCAAAGGGGCATGGCAACAAATGCAATACCAAATTTAACGAGTAGCTTCAGAGTCAAGTGGGAAGCTTCGCTGATGCTTAAAAAGCAAAGTCTAGAACAGCAGATTTACCAGCTCAACCCAAGCATCAGAATGAAGTAAACATCTTGGTGCCAGCCTCAGATCAGTGACTCTGATGTTGATTATTTTTACTTCTACTTATTTATTTTTAATGTATTTATTACAGGGTCTACAAGGTCTCACTACACAGATTGGATTCATAGTGATCCTTCTGTTTTCAGCCTCCCAAGCGCTGGGATTATAGGCACATACCACCACACCCAGTCTCAATCACCATCTCAGTGTGCCCCAGGGGTGGGGCCAGCACAGCATTCTAGGGATCGAACCCTGGTCCCTGTGTCTGTCTCAGCAGGCTCTTTAGTCCACTGATCTATCTGGCTGGCCCTCTAATGTCTAAATAATGGGTGTGGGAAGGTGCTTGCATTTGGGGAGAAAATGGTTGCTGAGTCTGAGCATCGTGACCAGGGGGATCCGTCTGAAAAGAGAAATATTTCCTTTCAGTGAGAGATAAGAAATCAGCAGCCTGAGGCCAAAGGCATGCAGCAGCACCTTCTCAGTGACCCCACCAAGGACCCAGGTCTGCAGAACAGCAAGAACTCTGTCCTCCCTGGCAGCGTTTGAGAGGCCAGAGGGAGTGGGGAAGGTGATGTTGGGGCAGACTATCATCTGAAGGACCAGGGCCAGGCAACCTTGAAGGAGCACTAATGTGTACTAACCAAAGCGGGATCAACTGAGCTACAAGATTGAGATCACAATGTGAGTTCAGAGCTGATGAAACCTGCAGACACTTTGCTTACAGAGAAATAAGAAAATAACCTTGAGCTGTGAATCCATTATCCCTGAAAGACTCTCATTCACATCATCGCAAATCTGCCAAAGGAATAGTTTGAAAAGAACTCTTTGCAGAGGGCTCCTGTTCATTCCAGCTCTCGGCACACATTTTGGATCTTGTTTCTTGGAAGGTAATGGGTAGTCTATTCTCTAAGCAGATGACAGCCCCACAGGTCCCTGTCTGGACCTGGGAAGTAGCTCACGAAACTCTCTGCTGGGAATTTAATGCTGTGTCCTTCCACCCAAATGCATATTCTAGTGCAACAAGAAGGTAGAACCTTCTTGTTGCAGGTAGTGAGTTCATAAAGGCTCAGGACTTACGAATGAGATCTCAGAGCTTTTAATAAGAAAAAGCTAGAGGTCTAGCTCTCCATTTGCCCTATGAGGATACAAAGAGAAATTGGTGGTCTGCTGCTTGGAAGAGGAGCCTCACCAGAACTCAACCTTGCTGGCACACCATTCTTGGATTTCCAGGATCAAGAACTCTAAGAAGTAAATTTATGGTATTTATATGTCACCAGTCTGTGGTACTTTGTCATAGCAGCCTGACTAGCCAAGAAACTGTAGCATGGAGAGACACAATCATTGCAAGAAGAACAACAAATGTCTGGAGAAGACCGGCCTTGCCTCTGGTTGGTTATACATCTGGGTTCTTGTATTACTTCCTCCATGAGTGCACTAGGTGAGACTGACCCTTCTCCACCTGCCCTGGCTGTTTCCTTAGCTTAGGCTGTATCTTCAAGTCCCTTCCCTAACATGTAGAGTCCATGGTCCTGTACCACAAAAAAAATCTGTCCTGGATGTTTGGACTATTTCTATTTTTTTTTTTTTTTTTTGGTGAAACCAGGGATTGAACTCAGACTCTTGCACTTGCTAGGGAAGCGCTCATTCCACCGAGCCATCTCCCCGGCCCTATACCTATTTTTCTGGTTGAATATGAAGCAGTGTCTTTTGGGGATAAAATCTAAGATTGCTAAATAATCAATAAACAACAATCACAAGTATCAAATCTGAGCACTATGGCTTACCAACTTTATGTCTCCATGTATTTCAATAAAATTTTCTGAAATTTCTTTGAATATGATAAATCAATGATGGTGAACCTTTCAGAGAACAAATGCCCAAATTACAATCCACAACCCACTTACTTATCTCGGAATGCCCACATTGCAATTAAACCTGAATACTTAGGTTTTAGCTCAGCAAAATGACTTCTATATTAAAAACTTTGTCTTAAAAGAAAAACACACCTCTCCCATAGGTTTGCCACCAGTGCAACAGATCATTTCCATACATGTGGTGAGAGGGATGCTGATCCTCTCAGTATTAACATTTAAATATTATTAAAATGAACCCCTCATCATCTGCTCCCCATCCCACCCAGATGGGCACATTTGTATCTCAATATCAACTTACAAGTCAAAACTTTCAATTACCCTTGAACTTATACTCTCTCTCTAAAATTTTGTTTAGGGCCACTGAGATAGCTCAGTGGACTAAGTGCCTGCTTAGGTAATCACATGGACCAGGGTTCAATCCCTGGCACCACTTGCCATGCTGGGCCTATCTCTGGGCATGCAGAGCTGGCCAGCAAGTCTGAGCGTGGTGGCCAAGCTTGTAATCCAAGCACTGGAGAGGCTGAAAACAGGAAGATTACTACTTGTCCCAGCTGCATAGTGAGACCCTGTACCAAATAGATAAATACATACATACATACATACATACATACATACATACATACAGGGGGCTGGGAGATAGCTCAGTGGAACAAGTGTTTGCCTGGCAAGCAAAGATCCTGAGTTCAATGCTTAGTAATGAAAAAAAAAAAAAAAAGAAAGAATTTTGTTGAGTAATATTGGGGCTGAGAAATTCCAAAATATTAGGGAGCACAAATAAAGATAAGTATAAGCCATAGTGGTTTGGATCCATGTGAACTTTCCTAGCACCTACCGATGGTTCCCAAAGAAAAAAAGAAAATCCTATAGGAGTCTTTTTACCTTTCTCCAGAACGCTAGCATCATCATCTGAACAGACCACTGAGTTCCTCTGCGAATTGCTCTTGTTGTCCCCATCTCACAGCTGAAGGCCCTAAGTCAGAGGAGGTCTGTTTCAAACCTGCTTCATGCATAAGGTTTGGGGTCTGAAGACACCTGCTGGAAGGTGACCTATCTGCCTCTGGGGTCCCAAATTTTCCAGTGTTTGCTTTTGCAGAGGGTTCAAGGAAGTGGTTAACATTTTCTAAAAAGACAAATAGATTTCATGGAGATGAAAATGATTTCAGTTAACCTTTATGAAAACTCTTCAAAAAACCATTATCATTTCTATTTTTCTGATCATAAATATAAAGATGAAGCCTCCCTGAAGCCCAGTAACTGCACTGAGGCCAGGTGGCAAGTGAGCAGCAAAGTAGGGATTTGAACCCATATCTTTTATCCACAGGCTGTGCTCCTTCCTTTCAGGGTCTTTCAGCATGCTCCATATTTCAAGACACTATAATGCTGTTACATCTTTACAATGACCTTCCCAAAACAGTCTCTCTAACAATATGACGAGCCTTCTCAGCAGAAAGGGATTTCATATAATGGTGAGTCTCACACTCACTGGCATTTCTCCTTACTCTGTTAACTGAGTGCCTAAGGAAGGAAAATGTTACAATCAGCAATTTTGCCATGAGAGTGGAACTGACACCCTTAGCCTGCTGTGGCCAAATGATCCATGACTCGTGTGCCACACAGGCCCCGTTGTTCCGCACTGTTTTACCTGCCTGTGACTGACTCTCATTTCCATCCTTCATTTCAGGACATTTTCAGATTGTTCCCACACAGAGCCAGCCTGTCCTGCCAGGGATCCCTAACAAGTATCCCTTGTTTGACTGTAGTCAGATTCAGAAGAAAGCAAAATTTGTCTATTTCAATGTTACAGGAAAGATCCTTTTGTTGATGTGAGGACTTTTCACTGTAACCCAGAATTGAAGAATGCTACTGAGTCATTGCAAACAACACAAAAGCAAGTAACAGGAAAAGGAGAAACTACCAAGAGAGGGAGGCCTGGGCAGCTTTCACGTCCAGCTGTGCTGCTGAGGTGATTTCTGACTCACATGGAAGGCCCACAACAGGAAGATCTTTTCTGAGAAAGAGAATAGTCCAAGTAACACTGAGTAAGTGAATGATTCTCTTTCTGCCCAAAGCCATGGAGATTTACAAAATCTCTTGCAGTGAGAAGCAGAGTTTATTTGGAATGGTTTAAGCAAAAAAGAGAGCATTGATTGAGTATGTAGTGCTTGCAAGGTTCTGCATGAGGTCTTCTGCATGTGCATCTTCCTTAATTCTCTAATAATGCTGCTCTAAAGAACGATTTACAGCAGGTTAAACAGGCAGAGTCATTTCCATGAGGCCTGTCAGCTAATAAATTAAACAAGTTGGAGTCCACACTGAAGCATCCAACTCCACGCCAGCACTGCTGTCATGGGCATACACAGATACTTAGCTGTGAATGTTATGCAGAAAAGTGTTAGCAAAGTCTGTTGTCCTCAGAAATCCTTGACATCTCAGGCATTCGTGGAGGTTGTTGGAGTGATTGTTACAGTGATTCAAAACAATGAGAACTGAGATGATATAAACAAAATATTTTTAGTTCAAGGCAGATGACCTTTGAGGGTGATGTCTGAATGCCGAATCATTTCAGAGGCAGTCTGGAAACTCTTTGTAGTAAACTCAGAAATTGAGTAGTAAAACCTGAATCAAGTGGATTCAAGTGTCACTTTAATTCACCTTTTGGTGACTTTCATGGATCTGGAATAGTCTCAATCCAACCATAATGCTTATTTGGACATGCCATCTCTCACATGGCCAGGAAAGGTAGCAGAGCCTGTAACCCATCAGAGGCTGTTTGGTCCAGTTGGTTAAATATTAATGTTGAGGCCAGATTAGAGATTTCAAGACCTGGGTGGGTCTGCAGTCCTATCACTTGCATGATAAGAACAGCAGAGTCCAGGGCGATGGAATGCGAATAGATTCCTCTAATAATCTATGTTTGATCTGGAAGAGAACATAGCAGGGCAACACAGAAAGTTCCAAAGTTCTGAGGTCAGATAATTGTGAGTTCAAGCATGGTTCACCTACCTACTTGTTCAGCCATCTGTTGTAAATTAATCTTTCTGAACATAACCAGTGATGTATAAATAATAATATTGTATAGCACAGTGAAGTGTATCTCACATTGTATCCTATAACACAGTGTATTAGCCATGAGGCAGTTAATTAATTATATCTTTGCCTGTCTCTCTCTCTCATTTGTATGCCTCTGTGTATCGGTGTGTCTGAGTACTATATCTATTTATCTGTCTCAATGCTCAGAGTGAGATAAGTGTAAAGATTTAATGTGCTGTGATTTCCAGAAGATCACGAATAAGCATGTCACAAATTGAAACATCAATACTATGACTCTTGAATTGTAACATCGAGAATGATAGGTACAAGTAGATAGTGACTAGCAGACCAGATTTCAGGCATTTTTGAGAATTTATTTATTTGATACTTAAACATTAAAAATAGAAGTTCCTTAAGATAAATTATTAAAAGCATTGCATATTTTGAACTTAAGGCAATCTACAAAAACAGATAAAAATGCATACAATTTCTAGATATTTTTAAAGAATCTGCTTATAATTTCTAAAAATTTATAACAACAATAATTATTTATCCTTCAAGGGTGATCATTAATGAGATCACAAAATTCACTAGATGTTGCCTCATAAAAGAGTAATGATATTAAACACAATGAGATTTTTGAAAGCCTATAAAATAGATTAAATTATTATTAACCACTGAGGACAGTAGGCCCAATCAGCCAGTTCTTCACTGACTGATTCTATTTCTGATTTTGCATCCCATGGTATAGCATCACTCATATTAGCACCACACCTATTCCTCTCTGATTCCATCTTTTAGCTTTTGTATATCTACATATTTTACTTTATTCAACAGTATACGGCTGGAGAGATGGCTCAGTAGAATAAGCACTTGCTTTGCAAGTGCAGGGTCTTGCGTTCAATCCCTGGTACCAAAACAAACAAACAAATAAACAAAAAACAACAACAAAAGCGTATGTTGAATTTCTACTTTGTTCACTCATTTGTTCATTCATTTATTCAAGTATTGTCAATGCATTAGAGACAACACATTAAGTTCTGCGGATATGCTGTAAACAAACACATACACTTTCCTTTAAAAATATCTACAATGCAATGCCTCCCGATGCAGAGGTCAAATCAGTGCTTGGGTAATTATAATATGGTTTGTCACTGGCAAAGACAATGATCCAAGCAGCAGTTAATCTAGCTAACCCAGAACAGAAGTCTAGGAGAGCTTCTGGAGGAAATGACAATTAAATGAAAAATTTTAAGATAAAATAGGCCATTGCTAGATGACATGGGTGATTAACATTTTATGTAGACAGAGTACCAAGCACAAACATCCTGAAAGAGAAAAACAAACAACATTTTGAAGAACACATGAAATTCAACATGTGCTTATTTGCTCTGTGTTATAGAAATATAAATGATTGCTTCCCTTAAGGAGCATTTCATCTGTGGTTAAAAAAAAAAAAAAGGAAATGTGTCACAAGATCAGGGGATGGTATATTGACTCATGTGGAACTGATATGTGTGAAGTGCTATGGGAGTGAACACAGGTTGTGTAGCCTCTCTGGCTCTCAGGGAAGGTATCTCAGAGGAGCTCTCATGTACCCTCTATTCATCAGAAGCTCCTTGAAGTCAAAGGCCTTGTCTTTTTCTTTTTTTCTTTTTTTTTTGTGGTACCAAGGGTCAAACTCAGGACCTTGCATTGCCAGGCAAGCATTTATTTCACTGAGCTACTTCCCCGGCCCTGAAAGGCCTTGTCTTTGTCAAATTTTGTATTATTCAATTTCCTAGCACAGTAGCAGGTCCTCAGTAGTTGGAAAATCCTTGGGTTAATGCTACATGTTGCTGCTGTTTGGGCTAAACTGTGGAGCTCGACAGTGATGGGCCAGGTGACTGGGGAGATATTGTCAATTCCAGGACTGTGAGTCACAATCTGGGGCATAATTTCTACTAACCCACTTGTACATTTATTGATGCTGTGCATTATACATTAGTTCAACTTGCTGAATATAAAAATTAATAGCCCATAACCTGGTCCTTGACAAAATCAAGCATGGTGCTAGAGGATAGAGGTATAAAAATAAAATTAGACTGATGTGATAGGGATAATGTTCTGAAAAAGCACAAGACACAACTGTAATGGAAAATAGTTGACATTGGATGTTGGCGGTAAATAAGGAGTGGTTAGTGCTTGTCCTTGATTTATTTCTTCATTTCTTCTCTGGAGTCCTTATAGCTTATCTCCTGGTGTCACATCTTCCACTACTTTTTGACGTGGCTGATTCCAAGTCTGTTTTCCTGGCACAGTCTCATTCCAAGGACTCATCTATATGGATATAATTCTTGTGTGACATCCTCACCTTCTGTCCTGCTGATGCTTCTAACTTGGTTTGCTCAGTGCTGAGCTCAGCACAACTTTATCCTGCAAAATCTGTTCATCATTCTGTTCACTGTTTTGTTAATTGCTCCCTGTGATAGCCAGTGAGGCAGGTTTTGTGCTCAGTACTAAATTTGAGTCAACACTTTCTTTAACTCTGCAGCAAACCCTTTATGCTTGGTTCTGCTCTATAATATCATTAATTTCATGTTCTCTCGCGCCTACCAATGTTTTCCACCTTCAAGTCTGTATATTTTCTCTTACAAAGATAAAAGATTTGCAACAGAACAATAGACACCTCTATTTTACTTTATTTTATTATTTTAATGCATTTGGTACAGCATCTCACTACACAACTCAGACTCGTAGTTCTTCTCCTCTTTTGAGCCTCCCCAGTGCTGGGATTGCAGGCATGTGCCGCTCTGCCCGGTTTTATTGGCTGAGTCAGCACAACTGGAGTGGGGCTGGCATGACGTGTGGAACCTGGGATAGAACCCTAATCCTTTACCCTGAAATCCTTTATCACAGTTTGTAGATTCTTTTCAGTGTCAGTCATATAGATGAGTCATGGCCATTGCCTGACCAACTTGCTCTCTGTGAAAGCCTGAGAGAGTGTTTTCTCTCCATGTTAGTCTTTTTTGGGCACACTCTACGTCATCTATCACTGTCCTCTGTGGCCCCACAATCTCCTTTATCAGTAAATTTGGGACACAACTGAGTTATAGGAAATGAAGGACTATTTTTTATCTGTATATACAAAATAGTTCACATAGATCTACAACTACTTTCTCTTAATTCAATGAGAAGAAAGAATTGTACTAATAGTGTTTTGACAGGATATCATGTCTGCATTTTGTACTATGAAGACCACAATATGCCAAGTATTAATTATTGAAATTGCCCTACTAATCACTTTTGAAGCTGTCTCATTGTTATTTCTCAATAAAATTAATTTTTCAAAAAAAGGATAGTTTTCTGCTTGTACTACTTGATGTGCTGGACATTGTTACTCTCCTACAATCTTGTTTGAAATGTTATACTATTATTTTTATTGTTTATTTTTTTCTTCTCTTGAAAATAAAATAAGATAAAAAAGAGAACCTACACAGGAAAGTTTGAGGGAAAAAATGAAAAAAAAAAAAAAGAACCCTAATCCTTGCACTTGTCTAGTCAGGTGCTTAGGTCCCTGAGCTATCTCCATGGCCCCAGACCCTTCTATTAAGCAAGGCAAGCCTCCAAGTTTGACAGCTTGATGAAGATTTTCGGAAGAACAAGGCAATTTGGACTAGTGATTCTCATCCTTGATTGCTACTGAAATTACCAGAAGGAGAAACCCTCATGTTTGATTCTATTCAGAGTCTTTAATGTAACTGACCCATGGTGTCACTTGGACCATACAAAGTTATCCAAAACATGTGCTGGAGATTGTAAAATATATAGATTGTCAAGCACCTCTGACCCAGACCAAGAAGATTTAGTGCTTTCCTCTTTAATTGTCTTCCTAACACCCCTATTCATGCTGCAAGAGGACAAAACACTTGTATGTCTATAGAGCATAGAAATTTCTTTTTTAAAAAAATGTTAACCAGAAAAGCCATAAGTACACAAAATCCAGGAAATGCAAAAATATCATTCAGATATTATAGCTTCTGCCAGTCTAAAAGATAAATATGTCATCACAGCACCATAACCATAGCATCTGTTTAAAAACTAATATATAAACATAGAAGCATAAGGACATCCTTCTCTCAAACTCGCTTTCTTTGCTTCCAATTTTCCCTACTCCAATCAATCTCAAGCCTGAACACCAAATTAATTTTCTTCAAAAATAGCTTCAAACATAGCAATCTCTTTATAAAACTCTTTCAGTACCTTCTCATTACTTATGGAGGAAAACATCAAAAGTTCTGATCCAACTTTGTCTATAATTTACCATGCCAAGTTTGTTTACTATAATTCTTTTTCATGCTTTCTTGCCTGCAGGGCTTTGCTTATGTGGTTCTGTATCATTCGTTGCTTCCTATTCCATACACAAAATCCTCTCATCCTTAAAAATCTCTGCTTATATGCTATTTGCTCTACAAAGCTTGTCATGACTATTTTGGAAGCAATTTTGCCATCTTCTTAAGTGACAATCTTTTGTGGTTCATAAAACTATTTTTTTTAATATTGAATCACTTTTCACATAAATATTTTGGGTTCATTAAACTAATTCAACGGTTTAACATTCATGGAGTAGTTCTCTGTGCATTATGTGCTAGAGATAAAGCCAAATAACTGGAGACATGGTCCTTGCTCCCCAGGAGAGGCTGAGCTCAGTATAAAGCCTGCACTCTATTACCTATAATCATTGCCTATAATCATATCACCGATAATTATTGTTTTCCAGGAATTTTAGGGGAAAAGGTAAATAAGTGTGAGATACCAAATCTTCATATTTTGATAACAAGTGATCCAAATTTTTAAGAGAAACAACTGAGTTGGTAATGATGAGGTCCTTCACTCTAACATGAGCCTTACAAGTGAGTTAATGAGAAATAAATGCTTTATTTTGATCAATGTTAGAGGAGATGGCCCAATAAAAATGTAGCTTTTTGTCTTTGTGATCATCCTATTGCTATTTGCTTCTGTTTTAGGAGATAGGAGAACCTGAGGTTTTGTACTGACCATATTCACGTGCTTCCTAACACTCTTAATGATTGAACAAGTGAAGAGTGTAGTTGATTATTTTGGCCTTGCCAAAAATAAACACTACCAGTGACAACCCACTTGCAGGTAGGTTGTGGATTATTTGCAGTCACTAACTTCATTTCTACCACTAGCCTGTCCCTCACGGAGCAGGGTATCAGGACAAGGTGAGTTCCTTCGCTTATGAGCAAGGTAGAAACTTGGTTTGGGAGGAAGTACAGACTGATAGTTCTTGCTTTCTCTAATAAAATAAAGAACAAGTTGCCTTCTTTTCATTTGAGATTTAATATTTCACCCTCATTGTGAAGAGCCTTTCTAGGTCATTTGGGAAGATATTTTCTCTTTAATATTTTTTCCACTTGTTCCAAAGGCAGTAAGACCTTCCCCAAATCATTCACAAATTTCTACTTTTTTTCACTTAAATACATTTTTGTCACCCCCTGACTGTACCTCTTTGGAAGAAAATGTACAGTCAAGTTGTCAAATTTTTATTTATTTATTTATTTATTTATTTATTTATTTATTTTTGCGGTATTGGGGATTGAACTCAGGACCTTGCAATCGCCAGGCAGGCATTTATTCTACCAAGCTATCTCTCCACCCCTCTTATTTTTAGCACAGACTGTTTGATAGCCATCACTTCAGTAGGCAGATGAAGGAACAATGGCTATAATGGTTTACTAAACATTATTTGGCAAAGTTGGAAAGTACCATGATCTCAGCATTTCGAACAATAAAAAAAATGGGCTGTCTCAATTCTAGAGCCTGAAAATCCAAAATCAAGTGGTCTTCAGGTTTGGTCCTTTCTCAGGACTATGAAGAAAAGATTTCTTTCTTCTTTGAAATGCCCATTTTTCCCTGTTTCTTTTCATCTTTGTCCCCTGCATGTCTCTCAATTTAAATTCCCCCACCCCCTTTTTACAATATTAGTCATATTGAATGAAGTCACTCAAATGACTCCACTAAACTTGATTAGCTCCATAGCACCCTGTTACTAAATTATCTCATATTCTCAAGTACTTTGAGATCAGGAAATTCATATGTGTTTTTTGAGGACACAACTGAACACATGAGTAAAGTCTTTAAAATTTTGCATGTTATTGTTCATCATTTTCATTTCTCAATATTATAGAGCAGCATATTATTGGTCAGTAGAACTTTTCTCTCCAGGATAGAAGCCTCTGGCCACATGTGGCCAGTGTGTGTTTGAAATCTGTCTAGTGTGGCTAAGAATTAGGTTCTTAATTTTATTTAATTTCAATTTACATTAATTTGTTTAAATTTAGATATCCATATACAGCTATCATATTGTATATCACAGGTCTAAAGACCAGGAGGTTGAACCAATTTATTCATCAAAATGAAAAATTTGTATTTCTGTGATTTGCAATAGACAAATATATGTGAGTTCAGATCTATTTTTTTTTAGTTTTACTTTCCTTATTTTTATTCAAAAAAGTAATTCCCTTTACTATTGTTTATAATTTTATTTTAAAGAGTAAAAATAATAACAAGAGAAAAAACAAATAGCAAAAACAAGGATAGAAGCAGAGTAACATATGACAATAGATATATGGTACAGATTTTCAAAGCAAGAATAGCAAACTAACAATTGGCTGTTATATTACATATTTTTATCATCAAATCTTCTGCTCAGATTAACAGATGTAGGTTTGCATGGTTGGACAAATAATTTAACATTAATGCTTGTTTTCAAAACCTGGCTTTTTTTGAAACTGCTTTTTAATGTTGCTGGATGATTGTCCTAGTCACTTTTCCCTCACTGCAGGGACAAAATACTAGACACCCAAAATTAAGGAAGGGAGCATTTATTCAACTCACAAGTAGTGAAGGTTTTAGTTCATACTCAGCTGGCTCAAAGGCAGAAGGGCTCAGGGCAGAGGGCAGCTGTTCATGGCTCAGGAAAACAGCAAAGAGCAAAAGGGCGGTCAGCAGCTGGGGTTGCTATCAAGCCTCTCTTCCCTCCTTGCATTTGTATGCAAATTACCTACTCTAGGTCAGCTATAGAACTCATACCCATAATCTCTGCATTAGATCTTGAATTAATCACAAACTAAAAACTGCCACATGAGTGCATGAGGCTTTGGATGGACACCTAACCACAAACCATTGCAATGATACTAGGAATACGAACTGCTTACAGGGAAAAGAATGACATAGGGAGACAGTAGGAGTCACAAGTCAACAAGTCTATAAGATCCTGGTTGTAATCAAAGCAGATGCCATGGCCCTGGAGAGAATACTGGAGAGCTAATTCTGGTCCCAGAAGCAACTAGACTCTAGTCTGGCCTGAAGGAAGGCAGTCCTGCTATTGTTGGGCCTTCTGGGCTCCACCTGAAATCTGTCAACTTCCTTACCTCTTGTCCCTACAGGAGTGGGGTTTTAACCCATGGCTTTACACATTCCAAGCAAGTGTTCTCTCATCACTCTACTCCCTGAGTCCTCTTGAGTTTTTAAGGGTCAACAGTTGTAATAACTTTCTTGAGGCTGTCTGATCTGGTTAAATACAAATAAATAAATAAATAAATAAATAAATAAATAAAATAAATAAATTCCTGTTTGCTGGAAATGGCCTGAGCCTGTTTGGAGGGTTTTACTTGTTCTTGTTATGAACATTATAGAATTCTTGGGAAACATCAAGTATTAAATAACACTCATGAATGATGAGGTCAGATTATGTTTTCCAACTTATAGGGAAGGAAAATGATGGACATTTGAAATGAACAAGTAGTGGGTTTTAGGTGGAGCTTAATTCTAGAAGCTTTGAAATTTCTCTTCACATTGCTGTGCCATTCTTGGAGGCTGACACATTCCTGCATCCATTTAGCTCAGAGAACAAAAACAGAAACTGCCAGCAGGAAGACTGACAGCTGCCAGCTTTGCAGATGCTCACATCTCATCAAAATATAGGGATTCTTTGAAATGACATAGGGTGAGAAGTAGCATCAGCATTATCACTCACAAGGACATTTGCTTTTATTCAACTGTTTTGTTCATGAAACTAGTTTTTTTCTCAACCACTTAGCAGTCAGCATAGATCTGCTTCATGCCAATCCATGGACAGTGTGATGGGCAGAGTGCAAAGTCAGGTTGCATGTGGTCCCTGTCCAGAGCAGGGCTGGAAGCTGAGCTTGTGTGAACTAGACTTAGCAGGAGGTTCCTCAAGGCACTGTGCCCATTCCAAGCAGTGTTGCAGGATGGCATTGCTTAGTGTGGAATAGTTTGGCAACAAGGACTCCTAATGTAGTTAAGGGACACTGAGTGGAGGTGTAGGAGTTAGACCACAGCAAAGAGGTGAGGAGGGCAGAGTGAGAAGACGGGAGTTGCAGTCTTTGGGAGAAGAGAGGTACTTGGCACAGTCTGAAAGCTGAAAGTGGCCATTTCCACTGGAGGCTAGTGGACAGTAGAAAGGACAAGGGACAAGAGGAGACTGACCAGGCTGTGTGGCTCTCAGCAAAAACACAATTTTTGATAAGAAATAAAGCCATGCTGTTATGTTGAGCTGTGGGGGACTCAGGTCAACAATTTCTGACATTGCCAGTTAAGCGGAAGACCCAATACTATTATGGGCTACTGGACTCTTTTAGAATATTTTGCTGAGTTTACACACCTATAATATTCAAATAACAGAATTTAACAAAAAAAGGGGATACAGATGAATGTCCATTTTGTATCTGTGTATTCAGGGTGGTTAAGATAGATATATAGTTACATTCTGTTAATGAATAGAATGATTTGTTCTAATGGTGTTTGTAAATAGGATGTCAAGTCTGCATCTTGTACAGCAATTAACCACTAAGAAGAATGTATGCAGTGGGTTAATTATTGAAACTGTCCTACCGATTTGATTTGAAACTGTCTCATTGCTACTTGTTTATCAATAAAATTGTGACCAAAAAAATGAAGAAAAAAATAAAACACAATTTTTGGCTAAAACAATAGTCTTTGGGGCTGGAGAGATAGCTCAGTGTCAAAAGTTGCCCTCCTGGCAAGCTCAAGGTTCTGAGTTTGATCCCTGATTATGAAAAAAAAAAAAAGACTGGTTTATTTATTTCCCATCTTGCAAGATGGCGGGTGAAAAAACTGAGAAGCCAGACACTAAAGAGAAGAAACCCAAAGCCAAGACAGCTGCTGCCAATAGTACTGGTAAAATGGATAAGGAGAAGACAAAAAGTCGAAGAAAGGGCAGCCACATTGCAGCTAAAATCCTGTCCTGGTTAGAGGAATTGGTGGATATTCCCAATCTGCTATGTATTCCAGAAAGGCTTTGTACAAGAGAGAGTACATAACTGCTAAATTGAAGGTTGAGAAGAAAAAGAAGTAAAAAGTTCTTACTAACATCACAAAACCAGTCAATGGTGGCAGGAATCATGGTGCCCAGGTGGTTAAGCTTCAAAAAATGCCTAGATACTACCCTGCTGAAGATGTGACCAGAAAGCTCTGGAGCCGGCAAGAAACCCTTCAGTCATCATGTGAGGAAACTTCGAGCTAGCATCACTCCTGGCACCATCTTGGTCATACTCACTGGCAATCAAAGAGGCAAGAGAATAGTCTTCCTGAAGCACTTGGCCAGTGGCTTGCTGCTTGTGACTGGGCCTCTTAGCCTGAATTATGGTCCTCTATGAAGAACACACCAGAAAAATTGTCATTACCACCTGTACAAAAAATGATATCAGCAAAGTGAAAAACCCTAAACACCTCACTGATGCTTACTTCAAGAAGCAGCAGCTTTGGAAACCCAGACACCAGAAGAGTGAGTTCTTTGACACCAAGAAAGAGGGATACCAGTTTTCAAAGCAGCCCAAGGTGGATTAGAGAGCGGTGGACTCACAGATTTTAGCGAAAATCAAAGCTGCTCCTCAGCTCCAGGGTTACTTGCAATTCTATTTTGCTCTGAAAAATGGAATTTATCCTCATAAATTAGTTCTAAATTTCTTACGAAGACCCTAATTGAATAACTGATGCATTTAAAAAAAGTTTTGGAATGTGCAATGCCCTGAGAATCCTATAGGCAATGGAAGGGACAATGATCTGTAGAGAAACAATGTACAAATCAGGGGGTAGGCCTTAATACAGATGAGACTCCCAACCAAAACACAGAACGCCAGTGCAATCTTTGCTTATGTTTCAACAATTCAAATCCCACTGTGGCAAGTGTCAAGAAACACAGACCCTATCCCCCACCACCAAGGAATACCTGGAGGTGTCTGCAGACAGATTTAATTGTCCAGTTGAGGGCTTATGACTGGAGCCTTTTGGGAAGAGCCCTGGGATGATACTAAACACCTTTCAGTACACAGGGCAGCTCCTGAGCTCCTTACTCAGAGTTCAGCTAACAAAGAGAAGTCTATTTCTAAACAGCAATGCCAAGGTTGGGAAAGCTCAAGGTACTGTGAATATTGAAGGAAACTGGATTGAATGGGGTGGGAGGATCAACAGGAGCAATAGCAGAGGTGTCAAGAAGTGGGCACTGGGGAGGCAATAGCTGTTTTGTGAGTATATGTGTGAACAGAAAACTGTTAAAATAAAAAAAAAAACAATGTTTGCCTATTTATTTCTTCATGTTCCTACTGCCAGTGGTCGCTTCCAAATACCAAGTTTAGGCTAATCAATCATCCTTATTAGTCACAATAATGCTATTTGTGTTTCTGCTCCACATAGAAAAGTATTTAAAATAAAATATTGGCTGAATTAGTAAATGGATATTGACTTATTTCAAGAAAATTACATTTCATACATTTACAATAACCATTGCGCTACTAATTTGTACAAGGCACATTCTATCCTTTGACCTAATCTTTACAAAAGCTGTGTAAGGAAATTATTAGCTATAACCTACAGAGGAAGAGAGAAATTCTGTAACATTTAGGTCTCTACTCAAAGTCAAATAAAGAGTGATCTATTTGACACCGTTACTTAGCTCTTTCCTTGGTCTCAGTGTTATTTTGCATAACGAATGATGTGTAAGCCAAATTTCACCTGATTAGTACAATCAGGTATGGCTGCATTTATGAAAATCCCAAAGAGCAATGAATTGTACTTCTAAATTTCTGTTTTAATACATGTTAATCAAATCCAAGGCCAATGGATAAACTCCAATGGGTAGATAGAAAAGGTCCAGATTCCCTATATCTTATTTTGCACTTCTTAGGACATTGATTCTATTCTCAAGGCTAGCTCGTGGTCCATTATGTTAGCTGGACCAGCCATCACACTTGTCAGCATATGGAAATTGGATATGTTAGGTAGAACAATAAGTCGTATCTTACAGCCTCAGCCCATGTTTCAGTAATTTCACTGGAGCTTCCAGCCACCTAGTTTGTCCTATGGGTCATTGGCTACTCTTCTATGAAGGAACCTAAGATGCATATTGAAGGAAGGAGGGCACATGTGAAAGGCATTCAACTGTCAACCGGCTTTAGCTGTAGCTGCTAGCATGTTAAGTAAAGCTTAGAGGTTTCTCATGTGACTGACAACTCTTAGTAGAAAAAGCACTATGGCATTTAGTTACCAATGACTGATCAAGGTTGGGCTCATAAAGGCCTCATAAAGCTTCCAGATTCTTCTAAAGATTACTAGATTTTGAACTAAGAGGATTTAGCCACTCCCTGTTCTAGTCATCTTTTTTCTTCAATGCTCCACACATTCTCCTTTATACTTTTTGAGTTTGGTACCCCTTCCCATCTCTCTTTTTCATTTTTTACCTGTCCTTCTTTTTTTTTTGCTTTTGGCCTGGTTTGGCTTCTTTTTTATGCAAGGAAATTGTATGAACCATTGCCCAGGTAACTGTCACAATACTCCTGCCACAAGACTTTACCCAACTATCCTGCTTCACCCTTCAGCCTGGTTACTTATGGAAAACATAACTTTCATCTTTCTGCAACTGCTTTGCCTAATATACAGCTTTCCACTCAGATTACTATAGCTCAGACTTCAGACCTACTATAAGGTTGCTGGGAGGGAGTCTCCACACTACCTCCTAGATTCTCTATTCTCCATCATGTATTCTTTTATTATTTGTTATTCCCTTCCTTGTTTGTTGAACTTTTATCATATGCCAAGACTTTTCCTAGGCTTATTGAGTTCAGTGTGTTCTTGTTGGCATAAAATACATCCGGTCTCCTCCTTGAGATGCTTTCTTTGTCATGGAGGATCCACTCACAAATTCCACAACTGTTCTTCATACATCACCACAAATCTTGGTGAGAATTTCAAAGGAAATAATCTTAGGAGAACATAAAAGTCATTAGGCTGGAGGATGTAAGGAAGCTTCCCAGCATAATGATGAATGACTATAACGCAAAGAAAGATGAACGGTAGCTACCTAAGGGAAGATCATGAAGAAGCCTGTTTCAGCAGAGGAAAAAGAAGATGCATGAACAATCTGAAATGGGAGGCTTCTGTGGAGAGAGAGGTTCTACTCTGTTTTGTCTAGTTGAACAGAGGCAAAGTCTCCACCTCAAAGAATTTATTTCAGTGTATGTTGTGTTGTCAGTAAACACAGATGAACAAGATACTTTCTGGTACTCATCAATTGAATGCTTTGAGGAGAAGGCGTGTATGAATTATGAGAAGGTGAGCATTGCTGAAGAGTGGTGGCCAGGGAGCCAATGGAAGGGAGTGGGTTCCAAACAGTAGTATGTAGTCAGGGCCTGAGGGTATGCAGAATAATCTCTGATCTTCTGGGATGGTTTAGTAAGAGGCTCACGATCTGATTCACACATTAGAAAGTGTGCTCTGGCCACAGAAGGGACAATAGCCAGTGAGTAGGGGAGGAAGGACTGAGACCAATGATAAGAACTTTGCTAATCAGGAATGGTAATGCGTAGGCAGAGTTTTCTTGGTAGAAGAGAGGTCAGATAGGACTGAACATATTGGAAACTTTCTTTCCAAGTGGCTGAGAGGACTCATTAACAGATTCAGTGAGGATATGAGTTAATAATGACCGATGTGAACAAAGGCACTGATAATGTTTATTGAGAAGCAGATTGGTTAGGGAGTAGTTTGGGTGGATAGAAGTAGTGAGTGATAGGGCACATGGCCTTGCAGGTTCAAAAACGTTGGAAACCCAGGGGTACATTTTAAATAGGAAGGTGACTTGGTATGATCCACATTTTAGAGAGGTTGCTGCGAGTTGCTGTAAGTTTTCCTTACAGCAAGCTGTAAGCCTGAGAATAAAACTCAGGGGAAAACCTCACAGAGGACAAGCATATGAAAACGGTTCATGAATAAGGGAAATGTAAATCCAAGGAAGAAGAATGGAGGTTAGTTCACAGTGCAGGGAGCAGAGCAGCTTTGCTTTGTGATACGGGTGAGCTATTTGACCTCATTAAGCATGATTTTTCTCACTGTATAAATGGAAGTTATGATAGCTGCTCACAGGAACATGGTGACAACATGTGGAATATTTCTCAGGGACCCTATACTACCAAGTATGGCTTACACTTCAGACATGTCTCTGCCAGTATCTGATCTCTCCTCAGATAAGTAACACTGGATTTCTAATGAGAGTGTATTGACCATTGCAAAGCCATTAGATTTAAGTGCAAAACTGAATACAGTATGTGAGATTGTAGAGTTCTAGCAATTTTCACAAACTCTTGAATCACTTTTCAAATTGAAAATGAGGACCCAGTGCTTGGGAGGCTGAAAACAGGAGGATCATTATGAATCCAATCTGTGTAGTGAGACCCTGTAGACCCTGTGCTAAAATACATTAAAAAATTGAAGTTGATGAGCAGACCAGTGCTCAGTTTGCACTTGAAGTCTATGTTTTGTAAGCAACACAAATCAGCTTTCTTGAAAACTCATTATTATTGCACTTAGGTGAAAGAAGAGTTGAGTAAACAGGAAACAGATAGTGATTCAGAGATGCCCTGTGGTGTGATTGAGTGAGATACATAATTGCTTCAGAGAGAATCTTGATGGAGTTACTTTCTTTTCTAGTCTTTGAGTATGGCTGCTCCCCATGGCCGGTTAACATGGTCTTGCATGCCAACCAGATCCCCATCCTTTGCCACTCACTGCAGACCCCGTTCCTGTGCCTTGGTGGTAATTATCCTCCTTGCCTGTAGCAGTTTCCTATCTTAAACCCACCCATGAAGCCCTGTGAACCCTGATGTGACAGAAAGCAGCTCAATAAAAGCTGGAGCACATTTTTAAACACTTAAAAGAAATAAAAAATGACTATCTCCACTATGAAAAAAAAACCCAACTGGTTCTAGGGGGATCAAAACAGGTTATAAAAACTGCTGGCTTCCAGCTTCATGAAGAAAAATCTGAGTAATAATGAGACATGGTCCCATAAGAGACCAATAATTAGATGATTGCAGGGATACAAAGTGTGTCATTGCCTGGACAGCTTTTCTATTCACAATGAGACCATCCTCACATTGCTGTGTCTATTCAGCTATAGCCCAAAGAACATTACATAACCCAGTGTTACTACTGAAGTTATAAAAGATGGCAAATAAGAGAGAAAGATTTTCTACTTCATAAAAAAAGTAGGCCTAACTTGAATTGCTAGAAAGATTCCTTCTCTTTGTTCCTGGTAGGTCCTGGATAGTCAAATTGAGATGTAATTTGAACGCTACAAAGTAGAGGGACATCTACAATCCTCTGCTTGAGGGACCAAATGAGACTGGCAGAGATAGATGGGTCTGTTTTATGCACGGGAAAGTTGAAATTGTTTGCCCTATGAAGTCTGGATCATATAAAGAATGAATAAGAAAGCAAGAATCAGAACAAGATTAAGCTATGATGAATGATAATTGAAGCTCAGTATAGGGAAAATTATCAGCCTACACCTTACTCTTCACATTCCTGTAAATCTTACAGTAAATTTTGATGTATCCTTTTTATATTCTAATAATGAACAAGTAGATAATTTATATTATAGGTCTAATGCAAACACAAATCAGAGAGTTTGTCCAGTACTGGACTGCATTTTCCCTGCTTTGTCTTCCACTGGGACCTGGAAAATCAGATTACAAACATCATACTTCATCTGTTGGTAGTTTTCCAATGTTTTCTTTTTAAATAGAGTATATTTCCTATAGATAGGATATGCACACCTGAAAACTTCTGGCAATTACAGCCAGTGCAATCACTAGAAAGCAGTACATTAGAGCACCATTATGCCAGTACAATCTGTGGACGGGTGCCAGTGGGAAAAGCACAGAAATTGAAAGGAAGTATTTAGAATCTCTAAGGGCTATGTGATGTTCCCACAGTCTCAAAGTTAGTCACATGATGTGGGACCTGGTATTACCTGCATTGTTTTGAAAACTTAAAAACAGAGCAGCTAACAAAGAAAACATTGGCTTTCCATAGTGGAGTGTCAGACAATCAACTTGCTACGTGATGCTTGTCACCTGTGTCACCAGGGAAACAAAGTACTCTGAGCAGTAGCATCCTGCCTAGTACTGGTGCCTACAAAGTGCCTAGCTGCTAGAGTTGATGTGATTCTTAAATAAGACAATGTTTTTAAATCACCTATTCTACAATGAATGCTTATTTTTTCTTTTTTAGCTTGTGACCATTTGGTTATTAGAATCTGTATATTAGACAAATGTAAAGAGACTTTCATCACCAAGTACTGTCTGATTCCTGCTTAGTGAACAGTGAGGCATGAATAAACATTGTCTTTTTATTAATATCTCATTTAGCCAATAGTCTATTGTAGAATCTACTCTATCTGCAGGACCTTCTCTTTAACATTGCTGTTATCTTATTAATGGGATTGAAGAGATGGATATCATTTAATGTGACTTTTCTCCATCCCTGGGGAAAAAAACTTGACATTTCTAACTAAAGAGATCATAATTTTGCAACTGGCTGAGGGGATTACTGGTCTGGTTTTAAAGAGACTGTTTGTAATTGTAAGTCCTCTGTTGCCATGAAATCTGAGATGAGATGGAGAGAGGACGATAACCCAAGAGAGAAGAAGGCAGAGAGGAAAGCAGAGGCAAAGCAGGCCATGGCATGAGGCTGGCTTCGGAAGAGGATGACGGGAGACTGGATCTGAGGAGAAGGGCTGAACATCCACAATGAAGCAGCCCTACAGTTTCTTGAGTTGATTGGCAGCATGAAGCATTTATTTTTATTTATTTTTTATTTTTTGAAATACTGGACATTGAATTCAGGACCTTGTGCTTGCCACGCAAGTGCTTATTCTACTGAACTGTCTCCCCAGCCCTGAGCTCTCTGCCTGGAACAGCATGAAGAGTTTAAACTGAGCTGAGAAATAAGGTGTATCTCCTGAGTACTATTTCCGCATAGTGTGAGGGTCTAGCCCTTCAAAATGCACCATTCCCATCTTGAAAGAAACAATGAGTAAGTGGAGGTCAGAGGCTTTTGTACAAGAATACCAGGACCGTGAACCAAGCGCTGTGTTGGATGGATGTCCAGGAGCACTGAAGGAGATACTAGGTCTTTCCAGCAAAGCCAGAAAAGTTCCCCAGAGAAATGCACTTCTTAGGTCAGCTTCCTAAAAGCGGAGCCTGAGGTCGGGACTCCTGGAGGGAACTAGCAAACAGGATGAGCAAAGAGTTAGGCAGAACTGTGCCTACACACTGTAGCACAGAGGTGGCCTCATGCAGGGGCCAGAATTGTGGTTCTTCGTCTCGTCTTTAGTCAAATGCATGGCACAGTGGGTGCAGGTCTGTGTGGCCATCTTTGCCCATCTCTGGAGAAAGTGCCTTCCAAAAGACGCTCTGGAGAAGAAAGCATAGATAGGAGCTCAGCAGCCAGTACCTGCAGCAGCTGACGGATGGAGTCACTAGTGCTATAAATAGCAACTGCTTGAGGGAACTCACAGCATCTCTACGGTAAATTTGAAAGGCACGTCCTTGCTGCAGTGAAACGGAGGATGACGCAGCATTCCACGGAGAAGCAAACAACATGCACAAAGACCTAAGACAGTTGGTGGGGTTGGGATAGGGTTTGGGTGAATAGGGAATGGGGTAGTAGATAGGAAAGAAGGCTTCAGAGAATGTGGTTAACTGGTATGGGAAGAACATGGTGAGCCTAATGTGTGGGCTTGTGCATGATGCAAACTTAGGTCGGAGTTCTTACTGCTGCTTTCTGGCTACGTGACCTCCAGCAAGATGCCTTATTTTTGACCTTACTTGTACTACTGTACTACCCTCAGGGCCTCATCTCTTAAAAGGGTACATATATAGCTGTATATGCTGAATAGTTAGGATAGATACACAGCTAGTTTCTCTTAGTTCAATGAGAAGAAAGTTTTGAACTAATAGTGTTTAGACAACATATGTCTGCATTTTGTACTATGAAAAACTATGAGGACAACAATATGCAATTGTTTTGATTATTACAACTGTCTTGCTAACCTTTTTTAAAACTCTCATTGCTACTTCTTTCTCAATAAAATTAATAAAAATATTTTAAAAGGGTACAAAGAGATTGGCTTTCAGATTTGCTGTAACCATAAACAACACACAGAAAGCCACTGAGCACATGACCTAAGGAATGTTAATCTTTTTTGGTAGCAGGAATTGAACTCATAGATTTAATACTGAGCTCTATCCTGGTTCTTTTATGTTTTTCTTTTTGCTTTGCAAAGAGAGGATCTTGCTAAGTCACGAAGGACCTAATAAGATGTTGCCATCTTAATTATTATAAAGCCAAAAAATGGTGAGTGCTTTTGAAATCATGAATTTTGTTTCAAAGAGCTTGGATTTTTTTCTATGTATTTAGTAAAGGGTCTATAAGGTCTTGCTACACAGATCAGACTCATAGTGATCCTCTTGTCTTCAGCTGCTCAAGTTCTGGGATTATAGACACGCACTACCACACCCAATCTCACTCCTCATCTTGGTGCATTCCAGGGTCAGGCCTGGCACAATATGCTGAGCATTGAACTGTGGTGCCTGCACCTGCCTACACAGGTGCTTTAACCCTCTGAGGTTCCTGGCCAGCCCTAGAGCTTGGATTTTGTAGAGAAATGATGATGGTGATTTGACAGTACAGCGATGGTGATGCCAATGAGGACAGTGGCAGTAGCAGATACAGTTAGGATTAAGATGTAACACAAGGAGCCAATGAATGCTTTCATAAAAGAAAGCCTCTGCTAGAGATGGGGACTTTTGTCAGCCTGTGCAGAACGCATTGGTAACACTAAGAGAAGAAAGGCAAGAAAATCAGCTGTGAGGCTCTGTGAAAATTCGATAGGCAATGAGAGTTTGACATTGGTCAAAAGTGTGGCACAGAAAAGGGCTGAGTTGAGAACAGAGCAAATCAGTGAGATCTGGAGCTCTAGAGGCCGAGCTGCAGAGCTTGGGCCCAACACTGGCCCAAAGAGCCACTGCAGCTCTGCACGGTGTAGGGCCAGAGCAGTATCACCCTGCTCGGGCTCTAGCATTTGAATGGAAATGCAGCTTTTTGAGATGTGACTCATAAGGATGATTCAGTGATGCTCACAAGCCTTCTCTGTCACTTTTATTGAGTTTCTGTGTGCTTTAATTCATTAACAAAGGGACAAAAGAGGAACATGAGCATATTTTACTCCTGTCATTCCCTGGAAGAGTTTTTCGATGAAACTATCAAGCATAATGTAATCACTGTTTCTGCTGAAAGCACATCTTTGCACAGAATGACCTTGGCTACAATCCCTGATGAAAATGGGAAACTGCTGATTTAAGTTGGTGTTATTCAGGCCCTGTAGTGCAGCCCCACTGTGGGGGAAATCAATAGACACATTTCAATAGAGACATACAAATAAGGACATCGTGCACCAGGCTGCTGAGTTTCCACCTGTCCTCAGAAGTAAAATGGGAAAAGGGCAGCACATTCTCGGTAGATCATACCGAGTTGGATTTAATGTCTTCCAACTCTATTGCTCTGTGGTTCCCAAGTGATAGCAACAAAAGGAGACAATAGTGCTAACAGGTGTGGTGCCCTTGTTGTGCGGCAGGCGCCACGCTTACCACTTCGTGAATGCTGTCTTGCCTTGATTCCATGGCCACTGTGTGCATCAGTTTCTCCTGCAGTCCTGACTTCACTCGTGGTACTGCCGAGAGCTGACAACGTCAAATGGAAAGGTAGGTGTGTAGCAAGTTCACTAAGATGAGGATTCCCCACATATCCTGTGAATTCTGAATACTGTCCCTCATTTCTTCTTTCCACTCTTCATCAGTTATACTATTTTAATATGCTACCCTATTCATGCAGCAGTCACCTAATAGCAGCTCAGTACATTTTCTATTCTGACAGTGTTTGTTCTTTCTGTTGACTGCAGGGACGCAATCCTACCTAGACCTGTACTAGCCTCTGCTTGTTTAATAGTTGTGATTTCTTACTCCCAATGTAGCAAAAGCATAAAAAAGCAATAACTATCTCATAACTTTGTGTTTACCATTCAGCATTCAGTAAGTTCATACAGAAAGAACTCGGAAGTAGATATCTAGTAACATGAGCCACAAGTTTGACCACAACATGTAAGCTAACAACCATCATTGCCTTTTTATTATTGTTTTAAAATTCTGCACCATGCACGTTGTTGCATGTGATTTTGTTTCTGTCAACTTTGTTTTTGCTTTTGTCTTTGTTTTCAGTCTTTAAAATAAAAAAGATGGAAACATGAAGAAGAAATAGATATTTTTCTGTTAAATCATTTTTTTTGTTGGGGGATAACAAATACAGCTTTCCAGAACTTGTTTGTCTTTTACTGATTATGGAATGTGAATATCTTTAAGTGTTTAGCCCAGCAGAAAGATCAGTCTTTTGAGAAATGATTGAGCACATTTGAAAGGATAGCTCTACTTATCATGTGATATGTGTACCTGTAGGCTGGTCTATAAGAAAAATATTTAGATGCCAATTTCTTGATAAGTACACAGGTGCAGCTATGTTGTTCAATTGAAATGTAATGTGTCTGGTATGAGCTTAGCTGGCAAAAATAGTGCAACAATAAGTAGGCTCATTGTGATCTAACAGCAGGTGGAATAAGCAGATAATTACCCATACTTACTTTTTATTGACGTATTTGCATATTCGTGCATGCATTGTGTTAGAGGAGTATATGCCTCTCTAAATGTATAGAACATATATACCACAATTAACTATTAATCCTATAAACAATTAATGAGTATTTGCATCGGTACAAAGCAACCCTTGAGGTGATAGTTTCCTAGTCTGGGCCAAGGAATACCTTGTTATCATCCTTAGGTTATAGTTAATGTAGACCCCTTTGGGTTGTGTGTCCACTCGGGTCTTAGCATCACAGCTTCGGCACTTACTATGTGACTTTGAACACATTACTTAACCTCTAATTAATCTCACTTATAAAATAGAAGTGATAATGATGACCAACTCATTGAGTTCTGTAAGGACTATTGCTAAAGGCTTAGTTGAGGCACACTGGTCTTTAATCCTTGCCTGCTATTATTACTAAGGTAGGGGTGATGAGAGAAGCCCCTAGCGGTAATTGACGTCTGATCATTTTCTCTTTTTTTAAAATAATTTTATTGAGAAGGAAATAGCAATGAGAGAGTTTCAAAACTGGTTAGTGGGACAGTGTCAATAATTAACACATTGCATATTAATTGCTACATTATCTTCTTGGTGGTTATTCATAGTACAAGACACAGACAGGAAATCCTGTCCACAAACACTATTAGAACAACTATTTCTATTCATTGAATTATGAGAAAGTAGCTGTGTATCTATTCTATTTTGAATACACAGATACAAAATGGTCTTTCATTTGTATCCCTTTTTTTGTTTAAGAGTTTCGTCAGAGAAGGGTATTCCACTGCCTGATCACTCTCTGCTGGAGATTGGTGGGGAGTTTTGCTTCCTGTCTATCTCTCTGAAGCAGGAGGTGCAGGCCCCATTGAGTGGATCAGGAGAAGCAATATCTGCTTCACCGTCACTCGTGACACTCTTTTATTCACATAAAGCTTGCATTAAAGGTGAACAAAGAAAGTCTCTATTTTCAGAGAGTTAGATATTTCCTTTTCCCTGCGTATCCTCCTTAACTGAGGAGAGAACATGATTCCAGAGAGTGTCTTAGATGACTGTAGTGGTTGATACATTCTGTCAACTTGGCCAGATGACTCCGCGGCGCACTTCCGGCTGGTGGGTAGGTCCCACTCTGGGGCACAATTGGTTCTGCCCCCAGAGTGACTCAGCACAAAGAAACCATATAAAGGGGCTGAGGAAGTAGTCGAGCTTCCACTTCCTGGGAGGAACTTCAGTCTTTGCCTTCAGCTTGGACTTCATCGCCTGGCTTGCAGTGCAGACTCTTCCACCTCTGGCTTGGATCCATCGCAGACTCTTCAGTCTTCCCTGGCAGACCCATCAGCTGACCAATAGAGACTTGCACGGAGCACAGCAGTGAGCTTCAGACCTTGGGACTGAACTCCTCAGTCTGGGATGTGCAGATGCCCTCTGCACACTCCCCCATCTGACTGCGGCTGAGTGTCCTAAGCCAACCTTGTAATTCCTTATACATTGTATATCTTGTGTTAATATCTGTTCCTTGTATTATATCTGTTCCTTTAAGTAAAACCCTGACCACTACAGTGACAGGTCCAGTACAAGTTCTAGAGCAACGGGAAAACAAGTGTGCTTACCTGGCTGATTGACTTGACGTGTCATGAAGGAAAACTACTAAGAGTTTTCTGGTGGAGTCTAGAAATTACTGATGCTTGATATGACCAGAGAGGTGAACTATATTCACTCTATTCTTTTCCTGCTGCCCAATGTGACATAGTTTTTTAATGAACTTTGCATCTGTATTAACGTAATTCTACGTTTTTAAGTAGTAGAAGGGGAGTGTGTGCCCTATATGTCTTAGCCATTCTCCTCAATAGTTCTGAAAAGGTTTCTACTCTAGCCATCTCTCTATCTCCATTGTGTGTAGCACAGAACTGCCACACTGTTGAAATTCAGTAAAAAGTTGTTACTACTATTTGTTAAATGAAGGGAAGACTGACTCTGATCTATAGCAACTTTATAGTTCCTATAAGAATAAAGTTTAATAATCTATGTTTCTTAGTTACATTTTCTCATGGATTAAGCCACGGGATTACACGTTTTCTATGCATAGTTCTCTGCCTCTTCTATCTCAAGTGTCTCTCCTCTAACAATATCATTTCCTCTCAAAATGCATTGAGCTCATTGTCACATCTAAGGTATTTCCTCCTTAGACACTTCAACTTTAATGTAATCTCCAACATTCTCTTCCCATTGTATTTATGACTCTTTCAGATCTGGGCAAACTTTGTATAATGTGCATTAGTTTCATTGACTTACATGGATTACATTTCTTCTGAACTTTACTTCTGATCATCTGTCTTAATCCCATGATACAGAACTTCCTAATAAAGATCACTTATTCTCTTGCTTTGTTCTTGAAGTGCCTATTCAACCAGATTGTATGTTCCTGAAATGCCAGAGCCATTATCTCATTCTTCTAGAACATTGATGCAGTTCCTCTACAAGATCTAGCAAAAACTTAGGCACAGATAAAGACAGTAATTAGAGATTTACTGGAGTATTTCTTTGTGTAGTTAGAAAGAGCAAAATAAAAGGTGGATCATAGGAAATTGGGAGATAGGTCATTTTCAAATTGGAAGGGGACCATGTGTAGGATGAAGGGGACCAGGAAGTGTGAGATAGTGACAAAATAATTAAGATGTTTTATGTACATGTATCAACTCCTCATAAGGAATATAATCACTGTATACTACAAACAGGGACAAATATAAATAGAAGTTTAATAAAGAAAACAAAAAGAATGAATTGGAAAGGCAAGAGATGAAGGAAAGGAGAAGAGAAGGAGGGAGAGATGGAAGGAGAGAGGCAAGAACAGAGGGAAGGAAGGAGGGAGATAAAGAAAGAGAAAGAGATCTAATTTTCCTAAAAAGAAAATCTCTCTCCTATTTCCTCCGCCAAATACTTTTCTTGTTAATGGCACTACACACTTGAATGTTGAAGCTCTCTGTGCAGGCATGAAATACCTATTACAGCTATCTGCATAAATAATATATGGTAACATGCTTTTCTGTGCCACATATATTGACCTTGTTTAATAATTGATAACGGACTCCACTCCCACACTGGAACCATGTGGACACAGGTGTGTACCTTTTCCAATAATCTACACTTATAGTTTTTGTTTTACTCTCCACCTGAACTTTACCTAAATTTCTTTATGGAAACATGTTTTCTCCTCTTGAGGTTCTAACATGATGTAAGCAAATGAATTCAGTCAGGCAAGTATAGCAGAGACAAAGGACAACTCTGACTTCATTGTCTCTCTCTCTTTTTTTAAAGTCCTTTTGCTCAAAGAGTTTTATTAGCATATGCCTTTTTCTCTATAATTTTTCAAAATCTTACCAGTGAATAATACAAAATAACTAAAATGTGGTGAATACGTTTTATGTACCTAGTTGTTGTCTAAGAAATATACTTGTTTTAGTGCATTCAGTGCTCCAAAATATCCCTTGAGAGGATACTTGTGGTTATTTCTGTAGGTCAGGCCAGATGAAAAACTATGGGAAGGTTAAATAACGTGTTTAGCATACCTGGGAAGTGACAGTGTTATAATGCTTTTATCAGTAGTTGAGATCAAAACCTGATGTGCTAAATCACTGTAATAAACTGACTCCCTTTTTGAACATCTGTGTAGTAAAACGTTTTGTTTTGCTTTTCCATTTTTTTATTGAAGGAGCAGCACTTCACTTTTCCTTAAAAACCATCCTCCTAAACTTCTTAGTGACAAAATAAACTTTGTTTATAGTAACCGATTTAACAGCAGATCTTGGATCCAACCTCAGTGTTAGATTCACTTCAAGAGTGACTCCAGTTTTCTACCTACTGCATTCCTATGCCCTTTGCAACATAGCTACAACCATCCCCATAACATTCTTTCCAGTCCTTTGATTATTAATTGGGCCTTCCTACTTAGTCTGGTCAATAGCATGAAGATGCAATAATCTGACAATTCTAAGTGTAGATATTAAATTGTCATGTGAATTTCCTCCTCCTCTTAGAATCATGTCATTGCCATGAGAGATAGTTGAGCTATGTTTCTGGAGGTGCGAAACAAATGGAGGAGAGCCTCATGGCTCTGAATAAAGAACTAGAACAAGTAGCTCATCATTGTCCAAATAGGCAGAGTTTCCATAAAAGATCAGCAGAGCTTCCAGTTGTCTCATAGATGACTATAAGTGTGTGTGTTCAAAATAAGCTCAGCTGAGACCAAGACAATTGCCAACTTCATATGCAGACTCATGAGAAATAATGAATTATGATAGCTTTCAACTGTCAATTTTACAGTGATATTTATGAGGCAACCATTAAGAAGTACATCTGGCCAGCAGAGCCATTCTGAACTATTTACTGCAGCTACAGTAAGTCCTTGACTTATGAGCATTTGAATTGCAAGCCTTTACAGGTGTACTGTGTAAGACTCACTTTCTGGACTTATGAATGAATCTGACTTATGAAGCTTCTACTGGAAGGAAACTCATTTGTAAGTCATCAGGGACATTCTGTATCATGAAAGAAGTGATATCTATTTACTAACATTGCTAAACTATTTGAATTTAAGTTGAAATTGTTGTTGGTCATTTCTATCCTTGGAGAGCTTGCTGGAAAAATGCCAACACAGAAAAAATAAAACTTGCGTATGAGAGGTTAAGAAGAGATTTCTGGTCACATTTTTTGAACAAATGGATCCACCAATGCCAGATGCCAATATATTCTTGAACTTCATTGTAGTATGAAATAAAAATTATTCTTTCATTTTGATTTAAATTGCTGGTTTTGGAGACTGTCATTTATAAATAGTCTTGATTAATGCCACCACTGCAGCCTTTACAGTAGATTTTAATATTCAAAAGCAAGCATTCAAGCTTATTTTTTCACTTGTTTTTTTTCCATAATTTTATTGAGAAACAAATAGCAACGAGACAGTTTCAAACCAAATTGGTAGGACAGTTTCAATAATTAACACATTGCATACA
>NW_004524638.1:3832139-3833584 GCF_000260255.1 Octodon degus | reverse complement strand
TTTTTTTTTTTCAGAACCAGGGATTGAACTCAGGCTCTTATGCTTGCCAGGCAAGCGCTTATTCTACTGAGCCATCTCCCCAGCAACTTTGATCACATTTTAATTCAAATTTTATCATTTGAAATCAAACCTGGCTTCAAAATTTTGTAAAAGGAACAAAGTAACAATGTCATGGAAAGAGTACTGACTTCAAAGTAGATATGATCCGGGGTCAGAATCATGAATTAATTTGTTCAGTGACTCTTTCTGCTTGCCCGGTCTAAGGGTATAAAGAAGATAGACAAGTTTCCTGCTTGTAGGAGGTTTATTTTCTGGGGAAGGAGACAGATGCATACAACAAAATCATAAATCAACAGGTAAGGCAACTTAAGACAAGAATCAATGTCTTAATATCAACGCAAACAGTAGAAAGAAAATGGCTCAGGTGATATTGGACTGGATGGGTGGTTGAAGAGTTGTTGCTAGAAGGTGATAATAAATAAAGATGTGGTACATGAGAGGCAGCCAGTCTGAAGTTACTCAGGATGAGCACTTCAGGTTTGAGATAAGACCCAAGAATTTGTGTTTTGAGGACAAGAGAAAAAGTGTCATCAAATTTGGAAGGACGCAGCAGGAGACAAGGGTGGGGAAGTGGGATATACTCTTGAGGCCAAGGTGAGTATACAGTTTGAATTTTGAGTGTGATGGAAAGTCACTCAAGATTTTATTTCGGTGGGTAGTAAGATCAGTTTTAAAGTTTTAAACTCCAGAAACTCTATGAATGGTAGGGTCTAAAAAGAGCACAGGGATGTTTGATTAAACAACTTGTGACCTTTTTGAGTGATGGTGGAAGCTTGGACTACAGGATGGGCAGAGCTGATAAAGAAAAGTGAAAGGGTTTAGGATTGCCACAAAGAAGACCAGGAATGAGCAGCATCATGTTACCACAGGGGCACATGCACGATAAACAAGCGTACTGAGTCACAGTCAAGTAATGTCATCTGTGTTTTCAGAAGTGGTGACTTTATATCATTTTTATACTTCTGTATTTCAACAAGAAATACATTTATATATCCAAAACAGACTCAGATTCATTTATGATATGGATTTGGCTTCATAAACTTGCAACACTGATGATAAATATGATGCCTTTGATATAACAGCTTGCCTGGAATAAGAACTGTCTAGCAGGTGGGTGAAACACAGTGCTAGGTGTGTCGTGTAGAGTAGCAGACCGATGGCACGAGACCCACTCTGGTCATGGGTGGCACCAACGCATCGGCTTGTGCTCTGGATGGACGACAAAAGGGAAACAAAGAAGAAGGCATGCCCGTTTCTTGAGAGTGTGCCTCTTCCTAAGCAGGGGTGTCCTCTGCTGTCACTGCCTCCAGACACAGCTTCCAGTTTCCACAGCCTGCCAAGAACACTCCAGCAGGAGACTCCAAGGAGCTTCCAGGGCTTTGACC
>NW_004524638.1:3793022-3831101 GCF_000260255.1 Octodon degus | reverse complement strand
ACTGAGCTATCTCCCCAGCCCCCTCAATATTCCTTTTGAATTTGGACACTTCCATTGCTTTTTGCTTTTAATTTTATCTACTATATATAATTTTCTGTAGATACCTAGATTTGTCGTATTCCGCTCAGCATGAACCTACTTAAGGAAGCTCTTGAAGGCTGCACCAAGAAGCCTTCTAGGAAAGAGTCAGGCTGTGTGGTCTGAACATCAGGGCTTAAGGTTGCTTTACTCTTCAGCTTACTTTGACTCTTGTTTTTTAAACAGTAAAACTCTTGTTTTGTGAAGTGACAGAAGAAAAACATGGTTATATCTGAATAGATTTATCTTATCTTTATTTTTTCAATAAGAAAACTTACAAGCCCCAATGAGCCAACTATTTAGCATTTTAAAAATGAGAAATAGGTGCTTATAGGAAAGCAGTCACTTGACTAGGTCATCAAAGAAGTAATTACAAAATTTAGATTACCTTTCAGATTATCTAATACATGATCCAAAACTCCTTTTGCTCTTTAATTCAATCATATCATCAAGGAGATTAGAATTTGAGATGTTCAAGGCAATTTTCTATAAAGTAGCACAATTGCTTTATATGTAGCACCCTGGGGTCACCTTGGGGACCTACGCAGTGCTCCTTGGCCTTGTCTGTGGGAATGGTTTAGGCAGCGGATTTTGTTCAGCACTAAGGAGAGCTCCAGCAGCACTTGGACCCTGATGGCCTCCAGAGGTGGAAACTGCTATCTTGAATTTCTATTATCTGACTCTGTATGATTTATAAACTTTAAGTGAGCTGGTGTTCTATTGCTAGGGCTTGTCCTTCTCCAACTTAAGGTAGGCCACAGGTCTTAATTCTGGTAGTTTGCACATGACCAGCAAATGTGCCAGCCACAAGTTTCAGACAGAACCTCCCATGCATATTCCTGTATTTTTTTTTTCCTATCTGGTTGGTGATACTTTAGAGAAAACTGGGAAGTCACATGGCATACAGGACAGAGTTATCACAGCACTTGTCTTTAGAGGGCTGTGGCAGAAGAGCAAAACTAACTCTCATGAGAAATAAACAGTTATTCCCCTCCCCTTGGAAGTCCTTAAGTTATTTTTCTTTCTTTATTTTTTTTTATTTGGTACAGGGTCTCACTATGTAACTTGGAATCATAGTGATCCTCCTGTTTTCAGCCTCATTAGTGCTGGGATTACAGGTATGCTGTTTCAGTGACTGCCATGTGGTGCCAGGGATCGACCTTCGTCCCTGCACTTGCCTAAGCTGGGGCTTAGTCTGCTGAGCTATCACACCAGCCTTTAGTCCATGAGTTATTGAGCTTTATTTGTTCCAGTCCTCTACTGCAGTTTACTCCACCCAATACTCTTATGAGGTTCTGCACTTTTTTCATTAGCATTGTTTTCTGCATTACTTTAAATTCCTCCCAACATTTACTATTCACGACAGTCTATAGTCCTCAAATCCCCACTCCTTATTCACATTTCCTTGATTTCTTGAAGATGTATCTAAGCCTGTCTTTACCCTTCTACCTACCAGTGCTTTTTATTTTTTCCCATTGGTAAATCAATCAAACATCCTGCTTTTCCTCTTTTCTTCTTTATTTTTTTCATAGCTGTCATTAACTCCATTTAATATTCATTCATCACCAAATTCAGAGAAAGATTAATTTGTGCCTATTTTACTGAAGTACTTCAGGATCTTTTCTTTCCTATCAAAAAGTGATGCAGTCCTTGCTTTTCTTGATGTGAATTGCTCTTGTTAAGGTTACCATCACAGTAGTAGTGGCATTCTATCAGTTCTATTGTCATTGTCAGTTCTTTAACTCCTGACCTATTTACAACTTTTCCTAATGGAATATTTCTCCTTAAGGTAATGGGACTCCAGTTTCTCCACATACTTCTGTTTTTCCTTATCTTACTCTTCTTATTTTGGCTCTATGCTAAACATTTGTACTACCTAAGCACTAGACTTCACACCCATGAGCTGTCTTCTCTTTCCAGTACTACTTCCAGCTATTCCTGTCCTGTTGAATTAATTACTGGGCTTCCAGTTTGAACAATTTAAATATCATCATTCTTGTTCTTTTTGTTTATAGGTATTCATCATAACAATGTACCTTGTTACAGATGAAATATTATGCCCTATATGAAGCTTTCTGTGAAAGTCCCAGATGACATATAATATTTTACTGTACCTCTACCATGAAGTTCTTTGTAATATGATTATCTAAATAATACCCAACATACAGTTTACCCATATCAGCTATATCCTTTATGAAAGGAAGAAGAAAATAATGACGAAGTTACAAAGCAAAGTAATTTTCCCTGGGTAATTTTGGGTATTTGCCAAATGTCACAATTATGGCCCATGTCCATTAGGCTCCTGCATGCAAATTGCAGGCTACCTTTGGTAGACATCATGCATTCAGCACTGGATGTGTTTTGTGCCATTTTCTCCCTTTCCTTTTGGAGAATGATGAATCAGGCTCATCATGGTGCTAAATTAATTTCACACAGTTGACTCCTGAGGGACTTTGTACCCAGTGCCCTCTAACGGATGATCAATCATGTGCCTGTGGCCGTACCCAAGACAGCCAGCAGCAGGCCTGTGACATACTCCAGGTTGTCGAACAGAACGTGTCCCCATACAAGCAGGAAAGGTTCCTGTGACCTTTGATGGCATTTGAGAGAAGTCATTTGCTCTGACTTTTCTGAGGCCATATTGATCTCTACCCAGGATTCAATTTTAGACAAACAGGAGACATAATTTATGTAAACTGGGCAGGTAATTAAACTCCCCTCCCAGGCAAAAAGGTCAGTGCAGAATATTTAAAGTTTCATCTCTAAGTGGAAGCAGTTAGCTAAAAAAAAAAAGAAATCTCACTGGGATTGTCATATTGCCAACTGCTACCAAATACATTATCAGACCCAGATTGTCTGACTTCTCTTTGCTGAAGGAAATAAAAAAGGAGAGAAAAAGTCATTAAGCATAAAATTTTCATATTTAAAATGAACGATGAGTAGGAGACTTATGGTTAGATTTTGATGATACATTCAATAATATTTTCATAGTGATTTTAAAACAATAACCAACTTTAAAATAGTTGCAAGTTGATCACAAAGAATTTTCTCTTTCTGCCTGTGAATCACTGGAGAGCAATTTACTATCGTGATGAGGTCCCTTTACTCTCAAGTAACACAGAGCTTATTTTCTATAAATGAAAAGGTTTTTTGGTGTAATCACAAAACAGCTGTCCAGAGCAGAAGTTAATCCTGATACATGATGACTGTGACTCACGGACCCCATTTGAATTTCTCCAAGGGTGCTAATAACATCATTTATAGCCAAAGAGGTACATTTTAGCATTGCATTTAGATATTGTGTCTCTTAGTTTTTCTGTCTGGGGGACTTCTTCAGGCTTCCTTTGACTTCATGACTTTGATATTACAGAAAGATTACAACAGTTATTTTGCGCTGTGTCTTCTATTTCTTTTTTTCCCCCCATTATGAAGCTCATAAGACACACCTTTATCAGGAGTATCCTAGATGTGGGTTCACATGATCCTCATTGTGCCCTGCCTGGTTGCATGTGTTTTCTACTTGTCTAGACCCTAGCGGTCACTTAGGTGGCTTCTTCCTGATTTCACTGTTGTGAAGTTAGTATTTTCTTGTCGTGATTAAGTATGTTGAAGGGTTTACTCGGTATGAAATTATGTAAATATCACATTATTTGACAAACCTCCAGTTTATTTTTCTACTTTGTATTTTTTTAATTTTATGTATTTGGTACAGGGTCTCACTATGCAGTTTGGACTCACAGTGATCCTCCTGTTTTCAGCCTCCCCAGTGCCGGGATTACAAGCGAGTGCCACCTCGCCCAGTCTTGGTGGCTGGCTCAGCAGAACCGGGGGTGGGACTGGCATGGCATGCGGTGCCAGGAAGCGAGCCCTGGTCCCTGTGCTTGCCTAAGCAGGCATTTGGTCTGCTGAGTGGTCTCATTAGCCTCAAACCTCCAATTCATTTAGTGATATAGTTATATTACTGGGGTTCTCACTTTACTCTGAAATTTACAATACATTGCTCTCATTACTTTTTGATGCTCTGTGTATGATTAGCCATGGCAATGTCTTTAAGCTGACTTTGTCTTCTTGATGTGTTCCTATCCATCTTTAAGGACTTTTGCTGGTACTAGGGAATGAATGCAGGACCTTGCGCTTGCCAGGCAAGCACTTATTCTACTGGGCTATCTCCCCAGGTCCTTTAAGGACTTTTTAAACTTGTTACCATGAAAGATGCTACAAGGCTGGCAAGATAACTCAACAGTCTAAGGCAAGTGCAGGCAAAGTGCCGGGATTGGAGTTCAATCCCTGGCCTAGCCAGCTCTGCCTGTGGGATTGGCTGAGCTGGCCACAAAATGAAAGAAAAAAAGAAAGAAAGAAAGAAAGAAAGAAAGAAAGAAAGAAAGAAAGAAAGAAAGAAAGAAAAAAGAAAGAAAGAAAGAAAGAAAGAAAGAAAGAAAGAAAGAAAGAAAGAAAGATGCTACAGGCTCATTTTGTATTTTCCCTATCCCATGTCTTCAGTGAGCCACACAGAACTCCCATTCCTTTTAGAAGATAAACTGTTTAAAAATTGAGATATGTCTGTTGTATATGGTTATTACTGCTGAAATGCTACTGATCTCAGGACTTCTGTGTAGTCAGAGCTAGGAATAGGTTCACTTTGATATATGCTACATATGCACTTACCCCCTACTCACTCTAGGGATCCACTTGTCTACTGAAAACCGTAATACTACATCAGTGTCACCAATTCTTTGTCATGACCACAGAGTTCATTGTAGCTTTCCCTCCTCTCCTATTTTTGTCTTGTCTTTCCAATTGCATGACTACTTTCTATTATCATTAAAGTATTTACTTTTTTATCATTACCTTGATATGAAACAAATCTCCTTTCGTAGTTCCACCCCACAGTTTTGCAAAGACCAGCTGCTCATCCAGCTGGCCCTGCAGATCAAGGCATCAGTTGGCCCAGTGGAAGAGATACATGTCTCAGGTCTCCCACTTGGCCATTGCCACCACAAAGCCCACAGTCCTGCACTCACTTCCTCCTCAACCTACCCAGGCTCTGCCAAACTTACTTGTCACCATTGCTGCTGCTCTTGCTTCAGGGATAGCTCCTTTCATCAGTCCCCAACACACTGAGCTCAGCTGCTGCTGTTGCTGCTGCTAGGTCCGTTGGCAACTCTGGTTGCCTTCTTCCCTGTATTGAGGCACTCCCTTCTCTTCACTCAGAAATTCCTCACTGGCCCAGGCTCTGACATTGTGCTGAAATGCCCTTCACATGAATGCTTCCTCCTACTTCTTGTGCCCCCACGCCATGTGCCACTTTTTACCTGTCTCCTCTGTGTACACACTCCTTTTATTCTGCTCAGACTTCAGCGTCCCTGCAGGGTGATACTTGCATACAAACAGGGGGAAATAAATGCTGAGTCTTTGCAAAGCGTTCATAAGCCAGTGTTTGCCCCCATGGATCTCATACGCTAACAGTAAAGCCAGATGCTCACATACACTGAAAGACACAATATAAGGAAGCATTCCTTTAGACCTCACTTCATCTCCAAAGGCTTTCTTTTCCACTAAAAATGTAGAAGCTACATGAGAAATAGAATAATTTAAAGATGTATAACACACACATGAATATGTAGTAAGAGCCCTGAAAATGTCTATTTTAATGTATTCATTAAAATTCTTACATATAGTAATGCTATTATAAGGTATGGCAGGAATTGAGATTGAGAAAGAAAATTTTAAGGTGAATTTATTGACTTTTTTCATTGAAGTTCAGTGCAAGTGACTTGTACCTTCTGTACATCACTTTTCAAACTGAAATTGGGGTAACGATGCTAATCAGTTACCTTATCCAGTTGTTGGAATGTATGTGAAGGGCATTTTGTTCATGAAGAAATAAGTAACTAATCCGTCATCAATCATATGATGCTGAACGTGGGAGAAAAGTAAGATAAGCGCAACTTGGTTGTCTCTCATGTGAACAAATCACTCCCTTCTCCATGTACCCATCTCTCTGTCTGTACGTCTGCCATAGCACTTGTCAGATATCACTAATACAAATCCATGGCTGTTCTCTAACTTCAGCTCGTTGGCATGGGAGCAGCAATGTCCAGGCCTTGAAGCTCTCCACAGCTCTGCATCCATCACGGCTCCACACTCTTCCTAACTGTCTTGGCAACGCTCACTGAGCGATGTGAAGGAATGCTTGGGTAATTACACCTGAGAAACCACCACGTGCTCTGATCGCATCCAATTATTGCTTTAGACTGAATGTCAAATGTTATTTTCAAGCAAGCGGCATTAAAGTTGCACATGAGAAAACAGTCATCCTTTTCCAGCGTAGCTGAATAATTGCCTGAAAACCCACAAAAGCAGAATTTGGAGATGGACAGCGAGGAGAACAGTGGGGAGAAACTCACCATGAGGATGGGGAGGGTCATAGCACTTTATGCAGTGCTGGTGTTCCCTGCTCTTAAGCCTCCAGGAGCTTTTAAAACTGTTTCTGTTATGATTTGGGTCTAGGCATGCCCCCAAAATGTCAGGCAGTCACTGGCATGGGCTTCTAGGGTTTATGATTAATTCGTGACCTAATGATGGAATTGTGGGTGTGAGTACTGATGGTATTACGGGAATGAGTCCTACACCCATACATGGTCTGAATGCAAAACAAGAAGGCAGAGAGGCTTGCTCGCACCGGTGGTGCTGCTGCTGCTGCTGCTGCTGCTGCTTCTCTTCCCTTTTGTTCTTGCTGTTTGGCTGTTTTCTGCAGTCATGAATTGCTGCCCTTTGCCTAGTGCCACTCTTCCTTGGAGCCAGCTGAGTATGGATTGAAACTACTACAAACTGTGAGATAAATAAACCTTTCCTGCTTTAATTTTGGGTGTTGGAAATTTTGTCCCAGCAATGAAAGAAAAGTAACTGAGACAGTTTGTCTCATTTCACTTTAGAGACATTTGGATTATATAGGCCTTTGCTGGTACTTGAGCTCCATTCTACGATGCTCTTGTTTAATTGGTGGGTTTTGGCCAAGGCATGGGTAGATTGAACATTCATTAAGACACTTGATCCAGTAGAAACCACTGACAAAAACAGAAAGACAATCTAATGCATACAGCTTTTCAATTTTTTTTTTTCCATTGGTACAGGTTCTAACTACACAGCTAGGACCCGTGATGATTCTCCTGTTTTCAGCCTACCAAGCATTAGAATTACAGGCATGGGCCACCACATCTGGACTCACACTCTGGCTCAGCGTGTCTGGGGTCAGGGTTGGCATGGCATGGGGGCTCAGAGATTGAACCCTGGTCTCTGTGCTTGCCAAAGCAAGTGATTAGTCTGCTGAGCTATCTGGCCAGCTCAAATTCTGTTTGTTGCTTTGTAAAATGTAAGCATATTTTAATGTGTTCTGGAGTGCAGGCAATAAGCAAAGTCAGTCTATTTTGCTGAACCAGGGCACCATGAAGTAGGTGCAGCATCGTAGGAGAATTCTTGCTTTGGTTCTTTTAGTATTAGTGACCTTTGCTGTGATACAGGCTTAGGGTGAGCACACACTAAGGGAAGGGTCTGTATCAAGCAGGGTCTGGTTGAAATAAGAAACTTCAAGTAATTTACTTTGAGTAAAACTTGAATATCTGTTTCCAAACATCTCACAAGGGTGAGCAGAAGCATTAAGGAAAAATTCCAGAATGGGAGCCTGTAGCATGTTTAGCTCTGTAAGGTTAAAGGAAGAAGGACCTGCCAGAAACCAGAGTCAGGAGAGAGCCAGGGCGGAAGGACGTGCTGAGGTCTTGTCCACTCTGAGGAAATGGAGCCAGGGAGAGTTTCCAGACCACATTCTCCTCACTCCTTCCCCTCTCCTGCTAACACTGTCCACTGATCAAACCTAACCAAAACCCCAAAAGAAAGAAAGCATGCTATCAGTCCTACACAGCTTCATCACACTGATCAGGATCAGGAGGAGGAGGAAGATGAGTGCATTTGGGAGGGAAAGTGGAAGATAGTCACAGAAACCAAGAAGATTTTCCTTGCATGATCTCTTCCAGCAGCATCTGGTAAATATGCTATTCTTAGCAAGAACTGTGGAAATTATTATCATCAACAATAAATGAGGTTACAAGTCCAGAGAAGTAGAAGTAACGTACATTGAGTCTCCTACAATTAGCAGATTTCTTGTTTAGTTTTATTGCATCCCACAGCTCAGTGGGATGGATTATTCCTAAAGCCACTTTGCTGTTAAGAGAACATCAAGGCAGAAAGGCCGGATAACTGAGTGCAAAGACTCATGACCCAGAAGTGTAGGTGAGGGAATTTGGCTGGCTGACTGTGGATTTCAGCTTTTCCCTTGGACATATGCAACTTTCTCCCTGGAAATAGAGGTACAGGTCATAACCACAGGAGACCTGGAGGGATCTCTCTGTAATTGGGCTGATACTGATTTGATTTATTCTGTTAGGTTCCAGGGAAAGGGAAGTTCATGGCTTATTCCTGCCTCACAGAGTTAGTAATCTCATAGATGTCACGCTCATCTATGGCACGCTTACTTCCCAGATGGCCCAGGCTTTGAAATAAAAGCCATAATTCATCATTCATTCATTTATTCATTCATTCGTTTTTCCATTTATTGATTTACTCAGAAGTGATTGGCATTGTTCTAGTTCTGAGCAAAATATCTGTTAATAATGTAAAGTCTTGGATCCTATATGTCTCAGTGGAAGCAAAAAAATAAAATACTATATGATATAAATATTATGAACAAACTTAAAGTACTGTGATTAAAAAATAGTTCATGAATTGTTAATTTGGGTGAAAAGGATGATCATTGTGAAGATTTCACATCTCAGCTGAGATCTCTATTGCTTGAAGGAATCACCTCTGAAAACAGCAAAGGAAAGAAAATTCCCCTTTGTGGAAAAGGAATCATGGGGTATGAAAGAAGAGTAGAGAAGTTAAAGCATGGTGACCTAGGAGAACAGTGGTAGGATATGAAGTGGGCAAAGGTGCAGCTGGAGATCATGCGGGATGGAATCCCCCAGCCAAGGTGGATGAGAACTTGTTGGACAGCTTGGAGCAGAAGAGTCAGGTGAACTGATGCACTTTGTAAATCATACTCCAGCTGGTTTCTGTTTAATAGAACTCAGGGGAAGGAGTACAGAGAGAGTGGCCTGGTAGAAGATGGTTGCAGGAACAGAGATCGAAGATCGGGCTTCGATGATGATAGTAGAGACAAAAAGGAAAGGCTCAGGCTGTGGTACAGAGATGAAAGAGGTCAAGAGGGCATCAACTTTATCAGAGCTGGAAGATGCAGAAGACGGGAAGCAAGGATAGACTCATGGGTAGAAGAAAATACAAAGGAAGGATTAGACTGGGAGAAATGATTAGGAAGTGCAAGTGACACATGGATCATTGGGGGCCCTGATCTGAAGGGTCAGATCTACAGATCTATGTTTCCAGTTACTGGTACACGGACCACGTGGAAGACTGGATAGAATTGCCAAAGACCACGCAGGGAGAAGAGGCAGAGTTTGGACAGCCCTGAGGCACTCTGGCATTGGAGGGGAAAGCAGAAGATGTCAGGAGAATAACAAGGGGTCATTTAACACCATGTGTCAGGGTCAAGACTTTTCAGGTCAAAGAAGTCTTTGCAAATGTTAAGAGATTATCATCATCATCATCATCATCATCATCATCATCATCATCATCATTATCACCATCAACATCATCATTTTGTGCAGGGTCTCACTGTGCAGCTCAAACTCATAGCAATCCTTCTGTTTCCAGCCTTCCCAGTGCTGGGATTACAGGTGTGCACCACCACTGCCAGACTCTGTTGCTGGCTCAGCATGACTGCGGGCTGGGCTGGTGTGACAGGCGGCACTGGTGATCGAACCCTGGTCCCTGCGCTTGCCTAAGCACATGCTTACTCCACTGAGCTATCTCGCCAGCCCCAAGCAATTTAATCATTCAAATAAAGCTGATAAACGTGGAGACATCTTTCTCCATGTAGAACTACACTGTGAAGTGTAATAACTCCTTCTTTGGTTTCGTGATAGTAGCTAGCCTTGTAAATATGACAGTTTATAAAAATACTTTGGATATACCAGTACCTTTTAATGGTTGCATCATGCATGAATAAGGTGCATTTATCTTTCATTTCACATTTTAGACAGATGGTATAATTCTTCTAGCTTCTCACTAATGGTAGGAAAGCAAAAGAAATTAGATAAGAGCATTTGGTGCAGTTTTCTCCCATTCTCTTGTTCTTTCCACTGAGTCCAGCTTTTGATTCTCCCTTTTCCCAAGCCCATGGGAGAGTATTACAGATGGCCCTGATTTTTAGCTCCCAAAGAAAGTGGGCACCTGGGCCCTTTCTTCTCCAGGCTTCTTGTTCAGGTCCCTGCACTATCATGTTGCTGTGTATCTGAAGACACTTAGCATTGACATTTCAGTCACAGAAGCTTCATTGTGAATTTCGCTCTGCCACTCATTGGATGTATGATGTTATACAGTCACTTAATGCCTTTGAATCTGTTTTCTAATAGATACAATAAATACAATGCGGGTCTGCAGTGGGCATTTATTCTTTATTCCCAGGCTTGTCCCTTATCCCACTGTCAAGGCAACAGCATCATAGTGCTGCCTTGATGGCTTCACCCCACATCTCTATCTCAGCTCCTGTATATTAGGTAAAATCATCTCTAACTTTTCCCTCCAGATGTAACTGAGAAGGAGGGTCAAATTTAAGCCAATGAGTGCATTCCATTGTCTGCTTTTGACGGTCACATGATTTACATTGAGCCAATTAGAAAAAAAGGAAAGAAAAGTCTGTTTTGTCATTTCTCAGTCAAGGCAGAAGTAGATTCTCTTCTCTGCTGCTGTTTCTTTGAGTTAATGATAGTTACCACAAGGCCTCTGAGAACGAAACCTATGTATAAGCTGCAGAATGAGAAAACAGTTTTGAGGGTGTCATTTGCACCATTGCCTGAGCCAGCTCCAAGTGCCTGGATCTTACACTAGAGTTGCATACAAGTTAATAAATTCCCTTCCCATGTTAGACAATCAGAGTTGGATATCTGTCACTTTCAGGCATAGAGTTTGAATTGATTAAATTATCTCAAAGAGTTGTGATGGAGATAAAATTAATAATTATGAACAACTCTGATCTGGAGGAGTTTTTCAATAAAAAGAAGCAATTATGGTTTTATTTCCAATTTTCTTTAAATGCTACATCTTTTCATGATAGTGATTGGAGTGGTCTCAAAAATGGGAAGCTATAAAGAGATTTGAGTAGAATCAGGTGCTGTGAGCTTGTGTGTGTTTTCAAAAGTTCAGATCATCAAACCAAATGCCAGTTGCTGCAACACAACTTGAATATTCATCACCAGAGTATCTACGCAGAATACACACATGCCCAAATATAAAGGGCTCCATAAACATTCATTGTAATATCAAACAAATATGTATGTCTCCCTAGGGTGAAAATAAATAAAAGAACAAAATTTGACACATCCTATCAGATCAATTTAATGGAGTGTCCAAACTGAAGTAGATTATGTTAATTCCAACAGTAATTTTTAATATTTGTAATGTAATATATTACTGGATAAGATTATGAAACCTTATGACAGCTTATTAGCCAATGCCATTAAAACCAAATGTCAACTTTATCAACTGCTGTCAGTGAAATTAGCAATGAAACAGTCTCTAAGGAATGGAAGTTCAATTTGTGTTGGATAATGGTATGAATAATCACTTAGATTTTTATAGCACCTTTTCTCTAAAGGGTTTAGGGACTTTAGGAACATCATAGTCTCTCAAAATCCCCAAGCAGGAAAAAGGGGCAAAGTTTACTGTCACTAAGTGCTTTGTGGTCACTTGATAGCTTTGAGTTCTTGAATCCGGAGTTCTCAGTAAGCTCTGTATCACCCTTGTTGCTTTGCATGCCAACAGAATATAATGCCACCAGAGGCTGAGAGATACCTATATTACAGAGCGTAATCCTAGAAAGCAGAGAACAGAGTGCTTTTCCACCTTTTTCACTTAAAATTAAGCAAGAATATCTAGATGCAAAGAAACTAATTGCCATATTTGTGAAAATGAATGCACAGTTGGAATGTATTTTGAAGAAATAAAAATTAGAGAACTAGACCATGAAATCTGGAAAAGATTTTATGCAAAATCAAGGTCAGTGTCCCCATTTGACTTGATTTGTTGAGGAGACTATTTTTCCACTTTCTTCCTGCTCTTCCTGAGTGTTGCTGGATAAGGGATTGTTGTTTCCCTCTATTAAAGTCATGTTTCCCACTCTGCCCAAGCAACTTGTGGTTGGGAGATGAGCCCAACCTTGATTTCTAGATGAAACAGAGTTGGCTGTGTAACTAATGACATCTGACATCCTTTTGCTTATTGTTGAGGGAGAGATAAATGTGGTTACAAAGAAGCCAGTCAGAACAACATCTATAATTCTTCCTGAAGCAATCCAGAAAGATGTTCTCTTACTGAAGTTTGCTATTCTGGTAAGATATAAGTCTAAACCAATCTTCCCCATATTTTAGAAGAGTTTACTTTAAAAGAAAAGGAAAAACAAGAGGAAAGAAGTGTTATAAATAATAATAAAAGAGAAAATATACTTACCAGTATCTTACGTCAGCACTTAGGTTCAGCTATGCATGAACGGTTATCCCTTTGGATGAATCACATTGATGAGGATTTTAAGATTTGCAAATCAAATTTCAGAAAGATGGTAAAATGGTGGGCAGTAACATATCAACCTCTGAAAGATTTTGAATTCAGACACTAGAAAATAACAACTTGAGAAAGAAGAGAGGAAGGGAGGTGGATGCTGTAGACCCAGAAAAGATCTGAGACTACAGAAAACAAAATAAAGATACAGAATTCAGTGGGGAAAAAAAAGAGGTAAAATTTCACTTGTGTCCCAGTTCATGGCATGAAAGAAGATTGAACCTACAGAGACACAATGGAAGTTGGTTATTGCAGAGGTCCCCAGGGAGAAATGTACCAATGGAGTGGAGCAGCGGATGCTGTATGGTACAACAATTGGTGAGTGACCCAAGTCAAAGCACTTTCTAGGATGAGTGGAGGGAGGTTGGCCAGATGCCATTTTAGGGAGGGGCCAACTAAACCCAGGACTCAGAGCAGCCCTCAGTGGGCTTCGTTTTAGGCCTGCCACTGTTTAAATCCTGCAGTTACTGGGTGTGGGACAACTGTGGGAGAAATCCAAAATCAAGAAGCCACGGTTAGGCTGGCAAGAGATAGCCAGAATGTCGTAGGCTGAGTGACTCAGGCCGCAAAACCATGACTGGTGGATAGAATCATCCTGAACTTCTGTAGACTTGAAAATACCAGAACTGGCATCCCATTCTAATCCTGATTCAGTTTTTCTGGGATCGTCGAATCCTTCTGTAATACTACCACAAGCTTAACAGAGTAACTCAGCATGGCATTGCACTCCTTTGTCTACAGTGACAGCAGAATCATGTCCTGAATTTCACACCACCCCAAAACCGGAGCCTCTAGAAAGCAATCACAGGCTTGGGCTGGGGAGATAGCTCAGCAGTCTAACTGCCTGCCTCACAAGCACAAGGACATGACATGCCAGCCCTAAGTTCAGAGCCAGCCACTGAAATGGTGTGTAATCCCAGCACTGGGGAGGCAGAGAAAGGAGGATCACTACTAGTCTGATCTTCATAGTGAGACCCTGTACTAAATAAATAAACAAATACAAGACTAAAAAAAGTAAAAAAAAATATATATATATATATATATATATATACAATCACAGGCTTAAAATCACAAACAATTATTTTTGCTTCTTTTTTTTCACTGTTGTTGTGGTTGTTTATATATTTTTTTTTGTTTAATTTATTTTTTATTTTTTTAGATAGGGTCTCACAATACAGTACAGATTGGTTTTTTTTTGTTTTGTTTTGTTTTTATGTTTTTTTTATTTTTCAACAAATAATACACTGCATATATTCTTCTTAGTGGTTAATTGCTGTACAAGATGCGGACTTGTGATCCTATTTACAAACACCATTAGAACAAATCATTCTATTCATTAACAGAATGTAACTATATATCTATCCCAACCACTTTGAATACACAGATACAAAATGGACATTCATCTGTATACCCCATTTTTTCTAAGTTCCATTATTGAATATTATAGGTGTGTAAACTGAGCAAAATATTCTAAAAGAGTCCAGTAGCCCATAATAGCATTGGGTCTTCTGTTTAACTGGCAATGTCAGAAATTATTGACCTGAGTCCCCCACAGCTCAACATAACAGCATGGCTTTATTTCTTATAATTTCGTCTTCATACTTTTCTGCTGGATGGTTAAGACCAAGGTAAAGCAGGACCTATGCAACAAGAGTTGTAGCTTTTTGGTCTGAGAAGGTCAGTGAAATGCCCTCAGGATTTGTCCTGAGATCCTGTACCTCAGATTGTAGAACCTTTATCAGTGCAGCCATGTGGATGAGTCACAGCCAATGCTTGGCCAATGTGCTCTCTGTGAAAGCCTGAGAGAGTATCTTCTCCCCATGTGACTCTCCTTAGGCCCACTCTATGTCATCGATCACTTTCCCCTTTGGCCCCATAATCTTCTTGATCAGAAAATTTGGGACACTACCGAGGTACATGACGTTACAGTACAAGTTCTCATATGTCCTGAGTCTTAATTGACCTTAGAAGGCTAGGGCCAAAATGTTGGCTTTCCTTGTATCCCTCCTTTTTCTCTAATTTTGGTCTGCAAACTTAGGTTGTTAACCATCCTTGTTTATATTTTTTGAATGTTTTTCTTTCATCAAGAGTGTGGACATTATTTTGTTCTTGTTCTTGATTTTGCTTTTACTTTTTTTCTTTCCCTCTTGTCTTCTTCACTAACTTCTTGAGGCTTGAATAATGTTCCTTTCTCCTTTTTTTTGTACTACAGTTTGTACTTGATGTCATTGTTATCACTGATTTTACTACTTCAGCCAAAGTGACATAATTGCTCTGATCACTTGCTCTTCTTTGTATGTCCATACCTTGATTTCCTGTGGGGTCATAAACAGTACTATATTCCAGCACCAAAGAACTGGGCGATAGACCATTAGGCAGCAACTTTTCATCCCTAGTAAACTGAAGAGGCAGGATTTTGGATAGACTCAAAAGTCAAAAGCCAGATATGCCTACAGGATATCTCTGAAAAGTAGTCATTTCCTAAAAAGATCTCGCTGCTAGTAGTACAGCAATTTCCAAGGCTCAACACGGAAAACAAGTGAAGGCATAGAGAATGAAAAACATGGAAACAGGGAGCAGCCCCAAATCCCCAATTCATCCCAAGGCAAATCAAGGCAGTTGAGGTAGAAGAAGTAAAAAAAAAAACTTCCCAGCTGAATTTTATGCAGAGATTGCAGTGGAAGTAGCAAAATGCAACAATAAGTCTCTTGACAAAAAGAAAAAAGAATAAGAAATATGATAAATTGAGGAAATGATGACAATAATAGCAAAAATATTAACGAATCTAGAGTAGATACAGATTAAATAATGTAAGAGCTTAGAAAAGATATTGATACTATAAATGGACAACATAGAAAAGAAATGGACTTCATAAAGACAGATTCAATTAAGGCTACAATTCTACTGAAAGTGTGGATAGCAGTGCCAATCAATGTGAAGGCAGACTACCAAATCTAGAAGACAGGGGGACCGGGTTGTGGTTGGTGAGTATCAAACAAAAGACCTCTTAAAAATAGCAAGCTAATAGCTACTCGATGATATAAGAAAGATTAAGATTAATTTGAGTCAACACGAGAGGCACAAAAGGCATGTAAAACATGCTCACAGAAGTACTAGCAGAAATCTCTCTCAGCCTAGAAAAAGAACTGGAGACAAGGATAACTGCAACAGTGATTATCAGAAGAAACAACATCAAAACATGTAATGGTCAAAGTTCCAGAAATTCAGCACGACAATATTAAGAGCTTAAAAGAAGCAGACCAACTACCAAAGAAAATCCATCTCAATCACAATAGACTTCTCAGCATAAACCACTAAGTCAAGGAGATCTTAGAGTGAAGTGTTTCATTCTGTAAAAGGAAACAATCTCAAACCCAGCTTGATGTACCTAGCAAAGATATTTTTCAAAGTTGATGGATAAATAAGCTACTTCCGTGATAAAGAACACCAGGAGAAGTTCATAGTCATAAAGCCAGCATTCCAAAAGTTCTGAAGGTTGCTCTAGAGAAATAATTGATGAAAAACTTCGCAGAATCCTAAAAGAGAGATCCACCAGGCATTAAGTAGAAGGGAAGAAAAGAGAATGAACAAGAGGAAAACAACACTGATGAGGATAAGTCAACACATATTTGTTATGTTGATCAATATAAATGACCTCAACTTACCAATCAAAAGAAATGTATTGCAAATAGATCCAGAAACAGTATATTGTATGCATATTTTGGCAATATACTGCATATAATAAATATATTTAACTCAAAAATAAATTATCACACTTTATGGCAAAGAATAGAAAAAATATTTTATGCAACAGAAACCTGGAAAAAGTCAGGATAACTATTCCATTTGCAGCAAAGTGGATTTCAAGCCAATACTGATCAGAAGAGACAGAAAAGGGAAATACATATTGATTATGGGAAAAGATAGCATATATATATGATCACTAATGAAAAATCACATATTCTGAGTTCAATTGTTTGGAAACATTTAATTTTCTGAATATTGCTTAATCTTAATTTTTGTTCTAAGATTTATACTGTATCTTTTACTTACAATTTATTTAAAAGACATTGTATGATATCTTCTAGTATTAGAAACTTTAAAGAGTATATTTCCATTTTCTGTTGACTTAAAAAACCCCAGAGGTTTATACCTATGTTGTTTATTTATTATTTCTTGCCTATATCTTGTAATACGAGAAACTACTTTGGCAGTAACAATATACAATGTACTAACCATTGTTACTCTCCTAAAATCTTGTTTTGAGATTTTGTACCATTGTTTTTATTTTTTTTCTTTAAAATAAAAATAACTGATGTCAAAATAAAAAAATAAATGAATAAATAAATAAAATGTATGTGAAAAAAACCTGTCTCAAAAACAAAAACAAAAACAATAAATAAATAAATAAATAAATAAGAAAAATCAGATAAACATCAATGCAGTTTAATGGGGGACCTAATAGTATACTCTCACAAACAGATCCACTAGACAAAAAAAAAAATCAACAAAGAAATAACAGAACTGAATCAAACCTCTGAACAAATGAACTTTGTAAATATCTGCATATTGTTCCACCGATAGACAACAGAATATATGTTCTTCTCTGTAGTACATGTGAATTTCTCCAAAATACATCATATACTAACTCAGAGAACATGATAAAATTTTTGAAAGTGAGTTGAAATTATACCATGCATTTTATCAGGTTATAGTGAAATGGAACTGGAAATAAGTGGCAAAGGAAATCATAAGAAGTACATAAACATATGGAAATTAAATAGAGGCTCCTTAACGACCAATGGGTCACAGATATAATTGCAGAAGAAATTATACAGTTTCTACAGCTAAATGATGATGCTGATTCAACATGCCAGAACTTATTGAATACAATGAAAGCAGTCATAAGAGTCTAATTTATAGTAGCAACTTCTCACTTCAGAAAAATGGTGTGAGCTCAAATAAATAACCTAGTGTTGAATCTCAAGCTTCTACAAAAAGAAGAGCAAGTTAAACTTGAAGCAATTACAAGGGAAGAAATTATAAAGATCAGAGTAGAAATGAATGCACTTGAGACTAAGTGAACAGTATAAAGAATCAATAAATTGAAGTGCTGTTTCTTTGAAAGATTAATGATTTAGCAGTCTAATTACTTATATACAAGATGTACAATATTACATCTTTGTGAATTTTTATAAGGTGACATAACAGGAGATATAAAAACTACAATTTTATTCAGTATCGGAAGTGTATGTGCATGTAGAAATTCAGAAGATGACCAATGGCTAGGTGGACTATGTGTATTCTCATAAGATGGAAAATACAGAAGAAATAGAGAGATTCTTAGATACATATGAATTACAAAAATGCATCAAGAAGACATAAACAGTCTAAATAGCCCAGTATCAGTCAATTACATTGAAGAAGTAATTTAAAAAATAAATACCAGCAAAGAATACCCCAGGTCCTTAGAGATTCACTGTTCAATTATACAAAAACTTTAGGATTGTTTAATAAAATTGAAAGAGCATAAATGCTCTCAAATTCATTCCTGAAAGCAAGCATTACCTCATTCTGAAGACCAGAGAAGAATCCAAAGAGAGAGAGAGAGAGAGAGAGAGAGAGAGAGAGAGAGAGAGAGAATAATAAACCAATTTCCCTAATGAATGTAGACACAAAAATCCTCAATAAAATACTGGCAAACAGAAAGCAGCCAATCAGCAAGGAGATTATTCATCATGGCTAGGTAAGTTTCCAGGGATGCAGGGATGGCTCAACATAAGCCAGTGCATGAATGTAATACATCATATGGATAGAACCAGGAAAAGAAGCCACATGATGATCTCAACAGTCAAAGAAAAATCCTTTTTTTTTCAAGCCATGACCATTTAATTCCGATCACAAAACCTGAGACATACCTAACGTAAAACCTTGCTATATTATTTAACTGCAAATAAAATTTGTTTTCAAGGCATCAGTGTAACTAAGTTGGAATTATCTAAATAAACTTACAATGCTATTCTTAAACTATTATGAATAGTCTATATTGAGAATAAACTTAAACGTTACCTTTTTTAGGACTAATGATAAATGATGAAGTAGAATAGCTTCAGCAGATTTCCTAGCCCTAGACCCAATACCAATCAAAGCACCAATAAAATATATCACAGAACTAGAGAAAACAATCCTAATGTTCATATGGAACCAGAAGAGACCTAGAACAACCAAAAGTGTAGGAAAAAACAACTTGTTACTGGCAAAGAACAGACCTGAGGATCAGTGAGACAGAATAGAAGGTGCAGTAAAACTAACCACAGTCAGCTACCTTACCTTTGACAAAGGGGCCAAACACGTTCACTGAAATAAAGATAGTCTTTTTAAAAAATGGACCTTAAAAAATCTGGCTATCTACATGTTGAAGAATAAACCTAGACCCCATATTTCTCACTATTCACTAGGCTAAAATCAAATGGGTCAAAGATATAAATGTAAAACAAAAATACTCAACATGCTGGAAGACAGAATACATAAAACATAGGTGTAGAAGACAGGTGTAGGCAAAGAAAAAATACGAAAAAAAATAAGTCACATAGGAAATACTAAAATCAACAAGTGGGATTTCATCACATTAAAAAGCTTTTAGACAGCAAAAGAGACCATCAACAGAGTGAAGACATACCCCACAATATGGGCAAAAATTTTTACCAGGTATTTCCCAAAGCATTAATATCTAGAATATATAAAGAACTCAAAATTCAGATCTCCCTGAAATTTAAAGATCTAATCCAAAAATGGCCATTTGAAATGAGTAGATATTTCTCATATGGAGAAGTGGAAATAACAAATAAGCATAGAAAATATGCAAAATCTTGGGCTATTCCCAAAATGGAAATCAAAACAATGCTGAGATTCCACCTTAGTGTAGAAGAAACAGCTACCATCAAGAAATCAACCAATAACAAATGGCAATGTGGCTGTAGGGAAAGAGGAACTCTTCTCCATTATTGGTGGGAATGTAAACTGGTACAACCACTGTGGAAGACAGTATTAGGAGTCCTGGGCTGGCCAAATATCTCAGTGGATTAAAGCACTTACAAACAGGCACAGGGGCTGGGGGTTTGATCTCTGGGTCTGCTGTGCCAGCCCCACCCCTAGGGCACGCTGGGCCAGTGATTGAGACTGGGTATGGTGGTGCACACCTGTAATCCCAGCACTTTAGAGGCAGTAAACAGGAGAATGACTGTGAGTCCAATCTAGTAGTGAGACCCTGAACATCCTGTAGAACCTTCCATAAAATACAAAAAAAGTAAAAAAAAAAAAAAAGAGTCCTTAAAAGGAAAGATTTTATTTGATCTAGATATTTCCTTTCTTGGCGTCTCCCAAAAGAGTTAAAAGCTTCACACCACAGTGATGTATACATACCCACGTTTATAGCAGAAAAATTTATAATTAAATTTTTCAAACAGCCCATATGTCTACCAAAAGATGAGTGAATAAAGAAAAAGTGATATATATATATATATATATATATATATATTATATATATATAATGGAGCACTCCTCTACCATAAAGAAGGAATGGACTTGAATCTTTTGTATGGAAAGTGATCCACTTTTAGAATAATGTTAAGAGAAATAAATCACTGAGTTTAAATACCTCATTGTACCTGTTGTCCAAGAAGCCTAATGAGTGAATGAAGAGCATAATGGAACTTAGGTATTGGAAAGTAGGGAGACTATTTTCAAATGCAAAGAGGAACAAAGGAAGGGCTGGGGAAGAGAAGGAATAGAAAAGGATGAAAAATAGAATGGAAGAAGAAATAGAAACAAAGCTTCTGTAAATAGGGTGAAGAAGAAGAGTTGGGGGAGAGAAATAGGAAGCAGAAAGAAAAATTAAGATATGTCATATACATCTACAAATTTTCTCTGACAAATGTAGTCAATACATATGATGAATATGTATTCAAATGATAAAGCTAAAAATATTTGAAAATCAAAGAGGCTGTTTTTCATTTGCTACTGACTATATTTAGTATCTTTTTGACTATAAATTCTTTTATTTGCAATTACAGTGACACAGACACCCAAGGATGGCCTGCAGTGTGATAACCCCAAGAGAAACAAAAATATAATGGTTTGCTGTTCCATGGCAGTAGGCTTGGCAGTTTCTGAAAGAAAAATAGGCTTTGCTACAGAAAACTTAGGTGAACTTAACTAGGTAGAGGACAACTGGACAGAAAGTGGCGGGGGCACTCCGCTCCCCAGAAGTTCAACACCACACCTGCATTCTCGGGAGCTGAAACAGAAGAATGAACATCGCAGAGAGAACGCTTTATCTGCTTTTAACTCCTCTTCAATGTGACAACTTTCCGATGCTTTCCAGCAGAGTATCTGTAACTTCTGCAGAGGCTGCGATGGCAGACATTTAAGGTTATGTTGTTTATCACTAGCTTGGTCTTTTTTACTATCTGAACGTCCCCTCTACTGAAGCTTGGCAAGAGAAATACCTAGCTCCACACTATTTCCATTCCATCGCTGCAGACAAACACTGTGTGTGTGTGACGGAGGGCACGGTCTGTACATGTTTCGCTCCTGCTCCTTCAGGGCACTAGTGTGACAGCTACTTAGTCATTCACTGTGATGTCTTCTCGGCCAACTCCACGGCCTCCTGCACTGAACTGGCCAAGCGCGTCACCGAGCGACCTGGTGCTGAATTGGGGACATCTGTTGTATACCAAGAGACCAACGGAGAAACAAGAGTTGAAATAAAAGAATCTGTTCGTGGCCAAGATATTTTCATTATACAGACAATATCCAGAGATGTGAATACAGCTGTGATGAAGCTGTATATTCAGGCCATGGACTCTCCATTGTGGATTCTCTGGATTGCTTCAGAAAGAATCAAACTGATATCCACAGTCTTTATCTTGGGACACTGCAGCTTCCGGATCTCATGAGGGACAGTATTCGCCACCACGACCTCATCAATGGAGGACTCCTCAATCAGGCGGGGGGCCTCCGCAGACAGGATGCGGTGAGTGGCCATAACATAGATCTTGTAAGCACCCCTCTCTTTTAGGATCTCCGCAGCAGCAACGAAACTCTCAACATCATCAATAACGTCACCCACTACGATTGCGATGCGTCCTCCCACATCTCCAACTACGGTTACTGGTGGCTTCTCTTTGGCCATCATCAATGGCAACTCCAGGCCCGGGTGCACAGTAGCGTTTCTGACCATTGGGAGAGAATGACGACCATCATCCATGTCCAGCTCAGCGCACTGAGCTTCCCCATGGATCCCAGCCAACCCCAGAGGCAGCCTCTCTGCGTGCGACTGAGCTCTTTTTGCAGCATCAGAAGATTTAGGTACAATGACTGCATCTCTGTCATTTGGAATTTCTTCCTGGATGTACTGAAGCAGGAAAGATGAGGCTCTAAGGTTGTCCACGGGGAAGCTGAAAAAGGCTTGTGTTTCCTTTTGGTGAAGATTCACAGTGATAATGTGAGTTAAACCCGCTCTGGCCAGCACGGACGCCAGGAGCTTGCACAGCATGGAACCCCTCTTCCTCATCTTGCTCTGCTTGCTGTAGGGGAAGTAGGGGGTGACTCCGACGATGTTCCGGGCACAGGAAGTCTTCAGTGCATAAGCCATGATCCGTAGCTCCATCACAGCTGTATTCACAGCTCTGGGTATTGTCTGTGTAATGAAAATATCTTGGCCACGAGCAGATTCTTTTATTTCAACTCTTGTTTCTCCGTTGGTCACTTGGTATGCAACAGATGTCCCCAATTCAGCACCAAGTCGCTCGGTGATGCACTTGGCCAGTTCCGTGCAGGCGGCCGTGGAGTTGGCCGAGAAGACGCGGTAGCCTGTGCGGGCGGCGTTCAAGGCTGGCGGGGCTGCGGGATGGGCTCGTGGGGCGCGGAAGGCGGAGTACGGGTTCAGCGGGGGCAGCAGCAACAGCTTCTTGGGCTTCATCCGGCCTAAAGCGCAGTGACAGCCGTCCGCCCGGGGTCGGACCCGGGAGCCACTCTGAACGAGGTGGCCGCGAGCCCAAGCGCTAAGTGAGGAGAGACGCTGAGAAACACGCACGGCGACAAGGGGCAGCAGACTCGAGTCCTTTCGCGTCCCAGAATCACAAATGGACTCCGACCAAACTCGCGGAGACCCACACCTCACTCAGCCTAGAGCCCGACTCCCTTATATTTAGTATTTTTGACAGTTTAAGAAAATCAGTCCCTCAGTCACTCCCAGCATACATACAAGTTTAGTGAGTGGACTGAGGCTTTCCTTTCCGACTTCCTCATTCAGAGAGCTTGACTTATGGGATAACATTTATCCAAAGTATTTTTGATTTTTATGGCTGAGGATAAGAGATGTGGAAGACCACTTTGTTATAAGCATGTTATCCATAGCTAGTTAACATTCCTTATGTGGAGTTGGCACATGTACAGAATTCATCTGAATTCTTTTTCCTGTCCCCTTCCCTCCTCTGTTCGTTCCCTCTCTCCATCCCTTGTTCCTCTTCAAATCTGAGAAAGCTCTATTTTCTACTTCTTCTTATGTATATTTGTAGCTTTCATTTTACCTTTTTTTTTAAAACATATTTAGTACAGGGTCTATAGGGTTTCACTACACAGATCAGACTCATAGTGATTCTCCTGTGTTTAGCCTCCCAAGTGCTGGGATTATAGGCATGCACTACAACACTCAGTCTCCACCATCATTTTAGCGTGCTCTGGGAGCTAAAGTGAAATGTTGATTTCACTTAACATTATTGTCTCAAGGTGCAATCATTTTCCTACAAATGCTTGCCATGGGGGGCAGGGATAAAGTAGTCAACATTAATTCTTCAGTGAATCTCTGGGTGTTAATCCATGAGACCATAGTCTTTCAAGAACTCTATATTATTTTAAATTTTTGTGATGAGCATTATTAACTTGCATATTTCTAGCTGCTAACACCACCAACAGGTGAATATTTCTTCAGCTATGTTACCTTTTTCTCCAGCTGTTCTTTGCATTTTTCCTTCTTACGTTTGATTTCCTTGTATTGCCCAGTAAAATAAAGAGCCATCCCTTTATAAACCATATGCCAGTGAAATGAAAAGCTGGGTAATTCTTTACAACTTTCACACATTGGACTCAGCATGGTATTCTTTGATTACCTTTTACAAAATTCAAAATAGTACTTTTCCTCTGTTCAAGAAAAAATTCTTTTCTGCTTCATTTGTGATGCACTGCCGAAGCTTGCTCATATATTAATAATCACTTTCCTTCTGATTTCATACCCTGCATTCTCTTTTGGATGGAAAATAATTCCTGTTGTAGCCTTATATGCCAATTAATTCTTTGAGCATTGAACCCTAAAGAATAGGAGGTTTCTCCAGAATTTAGAATGTATAAAGGATTTTAATGCAGTATTTGACCATTTACTAAAGACAGGACTCAAAGGATCAGCAGGACAGAAGTCTTCATCAAGTTAACAAAATTAGTGCTTAGGCAAGTTTGCATATGGAAACTCATTAGTTATTAGCATGATCTGCAAAAGAAAATTTATTTAAACATAGAGTCTGAAAAACTATGAACCTATTTTCCTTCAAGTCGATTTTGGCAGTCTGGCAAGATGCTCACTGAGCATGTTTCCACATCCTGGACACCCAGAAAGACCATACCTCCTATCTTTCCTTCCTAATGTTGACCTGTATAAAGGACAATAGAGTAAGGGTAGAAGTTGTATATGCTAAGTTGAAGTCTGGCAAAATAATTTATTAGCTATTCTTCTGGTGCAATCAGGGTTTTGCAAGGGAAACAGAGGACACATAATTTATAGGACTATTTTTATAACAGTCACCCAAAGAGTCAAATACAAACGAGTACTGGAGATCTGTCCACATAGTAGAGATCCAGGAAATTCAGCTGAGGGCCTGCATACCCTTGCAGTGTCCTGAACAAGTTCCCCTTGTGGTCTAGAGTCCATGACAATGTCTCACATGAGTCCATTTCATGGATCTGTGCTGGGAAGGCCCAAAGCTCAAGGTGGAAGCTGGAAAGTCTGGGCCAGCAGGCTGAAAGATCTGTGGAAGCAGGCTGAAGGATTTGCACTGCACACAGGAAACAATACTCAAGGTAAGGACCAGCGATGCCCCAAAGTGCACCACAGCCACCCTCAGAAACAGTGAGGTGCCGAGCTCCTCTGACAAGAACAGCCAAGTTTATATCAGGAAAGCCAGCACAACGAGCTCCTCCAGGAGAACCCACTCCAACAACCCTTCCTCTCCTCTTTTTGCAGTTTTTCTTTTCATGTTACTGGCACTGATCCTCAGATGGGTCCTCCACACCCCAAACAAAGCTGATTCAGTGCAGCCGGGAGTTACGAGTCGACCGCCAGCTGTTAGTCCACCACATCTCCTCCATCCAGGGATCACTGAGGTCACACGTTGCATGTGGTGGCATCATGATCTGTCAGAGGCCGAGATCACCAGCCACTGTGGCAGAAAGTTATCCAAGAGTGTCACAGATCTCCAGAGAACCATGCGGTGAATGTGTCAGCATCATGCTCTAAACAGTGAATTTTGTTTGTTTGTTTGTTTTGTATTTTAGGGAAGAGTCTACAGAGTGTTCAGGGTCTCATTACTACACTGGACTCATAGTGATACACCTGTTTACAGCCTCCCAAGAGCTGGGATTATAGGAGCGCACCACCATGCCCAGTCTCAATTGCCATCTCAGCGCACCCCAGGGCTGAGGCTGCAATGACAGCCCCGGGGATCAAACCCTTCAGCCCCTGCACCTGCTTGCAGGCACTTTAATCTGCTGAGCTATTTGGCTGACCCTAAACAATCAATTTTTAATTGTATTCTTTTATAGCTAATATGTTTTCTCCGCCTTATTTGCTTTTCTCATTGCTGGAACAACGTAGCCAACACCCAAGTTAAAGATGGAAAGGTTTATTTATCTCTCAGTTTGTAGAGATTTCAGTCCATAATTGGCTGGCTCTAAGGTAAGATGGCTTGGCAGAGAAAAATTTAGAGCACCCAGAAACCAGCAGAAGCAAGAGGGAGACAAACCATTTTGTCCCTTATATCGCGTGCAGGCTACCCACCCTAGAACAGGTATAGCACTCACACCCTGATTTTTAGCCAGGACTATGTCAAGCCAATGAGTAGAATGAATTACTCGTCACATTCATTTACTTAACCCCAGCATCACACATTCTAGATTCAGCCACCTCTGAAAAAGTCCTGTGACCACATGTATAACTTTCTTTTCTTTCCTAATCAATATAGCATAATAAGTATTTCCATAGTGTTTACATTATATTAGGTATTCTAAATGAACAATAAGTGCTTTAAAACATATGAAAGGGCTGGTCAAATCGCTTGGCAGAATAAAGCTCCTGCTTAGGCAAACACAGTGGCCAGAGATTCTATCCAAGACCTGTCATGCTGGCCCTTCCCCAGGGGCACACCGAGAGGGTAATTGAGACTGGGCATGGCGGTGCGCACCTGTAATCCTAGCTCTTGGGAGGCTGAAAACGGGTGGATCACTGAGTCTGATCTACATAGTGAAACCCTGTAGACCTTGTACTAAAATACAAAAGAAAAAAGGAAGGAAGGAAGGAAGGAAGAAGGAAGGAAGGAAGAAAGAAAGAAAGAAAGAAAGAAAGAAAGAAAGAAAGAAAGAAAGAAAGAAAGAAAGTTAGAAAGCATATGAGAGAATGTGTGCAGGTTGTAGGCAAGTATGCTACTATTTTTTGTAGAAAACATGAGTATTTGTAGATTTTGTTGCCCGTGCAGGTTCTGAAAATAATTCCCCATGAAAGTTAAGATTTCTTACCATGTAATACATTCTGTGAGTTTTGGAAGTAAGTGCAGAATAATCATTGACAACTTTGCTAAAGAAATAATATTAACAACGTAAGGATAACTAGATTGAGAACTGTAGTTCTAATACTTTGCATCTGGAATTTACCAAACTGATTCAACCTTAGGCAAGAATGACATATTTAAAGGTCCACACTAGTAATGAAATCATGAGAAAAGAGCAATTCACACATTTCAGTAATCAATTTTCTGTCTTGATATAAGCCTCAAAACTTTTATTGAGAGCAAGACATTTTATACAAATTCTAAGGAAATAATTATTACTGTAGAAAGCGACTACATTCCGGAAGGTTACATGATATTTATGAAATATACAAAAAAGTATTTTTATCATATAAATGAGAAGATTAGGACCAAGAGAATTCAAGAAGACACAGTTGTAGAACGAGGACATGGCAGATGTCATTCTGCTATGCTGATGCCTCTTAATTTTATGAGACACAATTTCCTGAGGTGATGATATGTTCACTTTACCATACACAGTTTTTAGCAGTCTCCATTTTGGTCACTCATTGTGGCTTATTTTTACAGTTTGGACACTTTGAACTTTAGCAAGAAAAAGACCCACGTTTGAACTTGAGAAACACTTGAATCACAAGCATCAGTGAGAAGCATACAAAAACCTGTTAGTGGGCTCTTGGGAGTTTCCTTAAATGAATCAGAGGAAGCTGAGAAGGGGACATCTAGCTGTCCATTAACACATAATTTCAAAAGAGTCACAGATGTTCTTCTTTCCAAAGTAGATTTTCATTCGTTAAAGGTCACTCTCCACTGAGCATTTGCATTTATATCTAAGGCACAAGAAGGCCACTCCACCTCGTCCCTCCAATCTGTCTGCTCTGTGATCAATACTGGAGTCTAGACCAGGACAAATGCTGAATCTTACTGCTGCTTAATTTCCCACAAGATTGACTGGACTTCCTGTAACATCTGGGGCGGGCAACAAAGGGAAGTGGATGCGAGTGACAAATGTCCCCATGCCACATTAAGAGGCACAATTATGGGGCTGAGTGCTTCCTGTTATTTTCACAGGCTATTCTACTGGGACCTTCCAGCAGAAATGTTTATTTCTTATTTACCAAATAAAGGAAATGTTACAAGATTGAGTCACTAGAGCTCTCCATTCGAAGAAAGTCAAAGATGTGTTTGGCATTTCACATGTTGTCAAGGAATGGTTGAAGTAGCCTCTCTCTGCCAGTCCCTTATCTCATGTGGAGCCTCTTGTCTTCCATCTGAAAGCCCTGCTCAGTTTATGGCTTCAGCATCAACATTATCTTTATTCAAGGGACATAAAAGAGCCCTGCGAGAGTCCTTCTGGGATTTAGAGCTAAGCTATCTCTCAGGCCGCCAGCCCTGTCCTTATTTTTGTCTCCAGTTCTGTAACTATTTCATGGCCTTCGCTGAGAATAAAAGCTAATTTTACCTAACTTTGAAGTCCTTGACTCCCTTTGCTTTCTCTCTGTCTGAACCTTATTTGCGAAGACCTGTCCTTTGCAGCCTTAGTTCCAGCTTTTTGTGCACATTTCCTCCACTAAATAGAAATGTGTTGAGAAGTGACTATGTGCCTTATCTTGCCTTACCTTTCTTAATACAACTGGAATAGAGTGATGAGTGAGACAGATATCTTAGTTAATTTACTCTCATTGCTGAGACAAAATACCTGACACCCACAATTAAGGATGGAAAGGTTTATTGAGCTCATGGTTTGTGGAGGTTTCAATCCGTAATCAGCTGTCTCTAAGGCAGGGTAACATGGCACAGGGCCAATGGTGACACAAGTGTTCATGGTGGCAGAAGACCACAAAAGCAACAAGAACAAAAAAGGGGGTAGAGCAAGCCGCTTTTCCTCCCTTGTGTTGCAAACAGGCTACCATTCCTTAGGGCAGGTGCCGGTAGCACTCACCCCATCTGGGTGTCCTCCTCGTGCAGAGGATGAGGATGTTTATACGGTGAACATCTTGGTGCCCTGCTGAGTTAAACTTGGAAACTTCTCCCCAAGTTGACACAGTGTATCAAGCATTATGACAGAGACGTTTTCTTGTTTTAGAAACATTCAAAATTGGTATCAGTAAACAGGCAAGTCAGTTACAAGAGATCCTTGTGAGGAGGTGACTGGTCAGCAGAGACCCAAAGAGCAAAGAGAGGAAGTGTTCAAACAAGCAGAGGAATGTATTCAGGGTGTAGGACATGAAAACCCAAAGTCACCGAGAAAGACTATGGTTCATGTGTTTGAGAGGGACTGTAAGGCCAGTGTGGCCTGGCAAAGGCAAGAGAGAAGTGAGACCTAGGACTCTGATCAGAACCAGTTTGTCAGATTTCTTGGCTCTTGTCCTATGTCACAAAACTAGAAAATGGGGAACGTTCACTGCCCATTCAGGTTAGCTTGAGTTTTATCTCCAGATTTACCCTTTCAAACAGTGTGTACAGCAGCAGCTTCATCTCTGTCAGTGTGAAGCAGAGTTGCATCATGGGCTTCTGAGGCCAAAGAGTTAAGATTTGCTGCCTTAGTCTGTTCAAGATGGTATAAAAGAAAGCTAGACAGTGAGGCGGGACAAAAATGACAAAAATTCATTTCTCACAGTTCTGAAATCCAGGAAGTTAAAGATCAAGGCATCAGCAGTTAACAGTGTCATGTGAAGAGCCGTTTCCTGGCCTGCCCTTGACCACCTTCCCTTTACTCTCTCACACGCAGAAGGGAAGGAGAGAAAGCCAGCTTTGTCATGTCCTTTTATAAAGAACACTGATCCCATTCAAGAGGGCTTTGTGCTCATGACCTAACCCTTCCGCAAGTCTCTACCTTTAAATACCATTAAATTAGAGGTCAGAATTTCAATGTTTAGATTTGTGGGAGGCACATTTAGTCCATGACATATGCTAGCTAATAATATTTTTGCACATAGATGGTATTCAAATATTAGCTGTAATGAATAAGTTAGATTTACCTGTCACTGCTTACTTGACATTGCCAGTTGATTACTCATCTTAAACTAAATATAATCTCTTACCTCCCTTATCTGCTGTTTTTCAATGTTTCCTACCTCAATAAATACTACCATCTTCTATTTGTTCCTTAGATTGGCTCCACTCTCTTCTTAAATTCCCAGACTCAGCCAATTATTGTGCTCCAGTGTCTAAACAGAGTGGCAACCTCCTCTTAGTTGACCCAGAACTGTCCCAATTTCCACTGTGAACTGGCTCAGAAAAATGGCGATTGATTATCTTATATCTGTTTCCTAAATATTTCTGAAATAGCTCCACTTCTTCCCATTGCTAGTTTAATGTACTTTGCCTTTTCACTAGTTGGCTGAAGCTTTCCAAATCATCTCCAAATTTCCACGTTGACTTCAGCATTTAATTTTCTATTGTAGCCATATTAGTATTTTACACAGTAAAAATCTGACCACATTGTTCCCACTACTTAAAACATTTCAGTGGCTTCTTAATATCCAGCAACAAGGTCCAAATCTTTAACTTTTCTGTGTTTCTCTGCTAGTCTTGACTCTTTCCTTTCTTCCAAAATACACATCTCATGAGCATCACATGTCTGGCTGTGAGCATAACTGAAGACTCTGCAAATCTCCTAGAGATTGCTTCCCTGGAGCCATGAATTTTGGGCAGGGCCTATTCAAATTATGGGCAGAGCTCTCACATGGTAAGCCAGCACACATTCCTTCACTGCAGTTGTTACCCAACATCCACTTCCTATTGTTGAATTGTGTGTTTTGTATGTCCATTTTAGACGGATACGAAGTGGCTTCTGGAGTGAGACTTGGAACATCAGAAGTGGTTAAGTTAAGCTGTAATAGTAGACAATTCCTAAATATCAGTAGTGAACCAAAGTTTATTCCTTGTTTATCTGTTATAACCTGGAGGTTCAGGGTGAATCTTAGGAACGGCAGTCCTGTATTTCTCATGATCTCAGGATACTTTGATTTCCACTGCAGCCTTCTTAACCCAAGGCCACCGCTACAACTGCCAGTGCAGCAGAAGAGTATGCCAGAAGGTCCTACATTTAATTAAATCTCAGACTTTAATTAGAATAGTCTGGAAGGTTACCTAGCACTTTCTTCTGTAAACCTCTGGCTAGAATAATTTCATGACTTTGCCCAACTGTGAGAGGAATAGAAAAGTGTAATTCTTCCATGTTTATAAAAATAGGACAAGGCTGGGTATGAGCGAAGCTTAGGTAGCTCAACCCTAAGTACTTGAACTAACTGGAACATAATTATTGTTGAGTAGTAAGATGGATTGCTAAACATTAAGTAGTTGCTGAATCTTCATGATAATGTTCTTGAGGTCAGGGCAGGCATCAGAATACAGATGCAGAAGTGTGGCTTTCTAAGCAATGGGAACCCAGAGTAATGTCAACATTACAAGAGAATCTAAAAAGAAAAAATAGTATTTCCCCACATAGCAGCTGGTCTGAGGGTTTCTTGCACTATACCAGTGTTGGGTTTTTCTGTACAGAATTAGTGCATGGTATATTTCATCAAAACATATGTTTTCTCAATATCACTTGAGCTGGGAGCAAGTGTTTAATTCTACAGACTAGTAGTCAGGCTTTGGTTGCTTATTCTTGGTGTGTTTTGCACATATGTAGAAAAAAGTAAAGCATATTTGCCCTGGCTTCCTTCACATGCTCATTTGGAAAATCACATGCAACAAAGCTCTTTTTCTTTTGTCAAAAGGACACTATTTGTTGTAGTACATGGAATGAGTGTGAAATGCCAGATAGACATAACAGTACAAGGTGGCACTACTATCCAATAATTATTCAGGAAAATAAAAGTGACTCCAGAGTGGAAGAGAAGATCACAACGTGTCCCTTTTGAGTATTCACCTGAATGTGCCTTTATGATTTGTATTCCTAGAAGGAGAAATGCAGGGAACCTCTGAGCTGAAGATGGATTGAGCTCACTGCTTGTTTGCATAATACGGATTGCCACCAGCAGGCACTGAGTGAAAGTCTTTATGAGAAAATGGTGCTGCGGTGGCAGGCTGCGCTACGGCCGACCTCACGCACCTTCCTTGCTTATTTCTGCCTTTTGGACTCCACAAACAGTAAATGTTTCCAGGAAACAATATAAAATGGCCACGTTAATACAAGAATAGAAAATGCACTAGGTGGATCCTATTCCATCATTGGTACCCATAAACCAACTGTAAAAACAACAACAAAAAACTTCTAGATAATGAGGAACATTTGAGAATGACTATGTATCAAATGAACTGAGATTCTTGGGGGGTGTGTGTGTGTGTGTGTGTGTGTGTGTGTGTGTATTAGTATTTTAGGGAAGGGTCTACAGGGTATTAAAGGTCTCACTACTTTATTGGACTCATAGTGATCCGCCTGTTTATAGCCTCCCAAGAACTGGGATTACAGGTGCGCGTCACCACACCCAGTCTCAATTTCCATCTCAGTGAGCCCTGGGGGTGGGGCTGGCATGGCAGGCCTGGGGATCGAACCCCTGGACCCTGTACCTGCTTGCAGGCAGTTTAATCCACTGAACTATTTGGCAAGTCCTGCGGTTCTTGTTAAGTCAGTTAGTTGCATTATTCTTGCAGTGCTGGGAATACCACACAAACAAACATTATCAAATCATTCAGAAACTCACACTGGGATGTTTTGCACACAGAATGACATGGTATCTGGGATTCTCTTTAAACCAATTCAGCAAACAAAGTAACAAATAAACAAATTGAGGGGAGGTGCTGATAGGTGACCCATGATACTGCCAAAATAACTATTATTAAAACTGAGGACCTAGAAGTAAACCCTGAGGAGAGTATCCATTCTAACTCTTTTTTGTTAAAAAAGCCTGCATAATCATAAAAAATACAATAACAAAAATTGCCATGTAAGAGGATGAAGTCATTTCTGGGGTGTGGAGGAGTGTCGAGAAAGCCCTGGTGAACAACGAGTACTTTGGAATACTTCTCAGAGGCCGTTCCTGCCCTGAGGGTGTGGCTGCACTTTATTCTGGAGCTGTTGCTTTTGGGACTGTGATGGGGAGAGATGCGATTTGGCCCTGTGATCACACAGGACAGTCTGTTAGGCAGGGAGTCATCTCCAATACACAGATGGGGAGGGAGGGGCAAATGCGGAGAAGCAGGCAACTGGTCTTCATCGCCAAGGATTATTTGAAAGCCAAGTTTTTTTCTAGTCTGTCTCTCCTTTATCTTCTGTGCTGGCCTCCAGCAATGTCTCTTCAAGAATCCAATATCCTGTACTCACATTTCTTTAAGTATATGTAAACATATCCTTATGTATGCTTGATGCACAAATACTCTTTTTCTTTGAAGGAAATGCAGATGAATGGCTCATCCAAAACTGTGAAAAAAAAAAACAATTATAGAAATCATGCATAGTTCAAAAGAGTGCTAGTGTTCGTTAATTTACTCCAAAATTGGAGTTCTTATGTGTGCCAGGCACTGCGCTAGGCTCTGGGACTGCAGGCAGAACCAATCATGGAGTTTTTAGTTTAACGATCTAGTGATTGCATATCTTGTCATCAAAGAGGACACGGAGGATCAAAGTGGGCAAATAATGACACCATTTGTGTGCACTTGGAGCTGCGTGTGTGGGAGAAGCAGATATCTACAACACAACCGAACAAGCCAAATATTTCAGTGTCATCTCTAAATCCCTAGCTTTCTTTCTCCTTTCTCTCACCCAACAGAGTATGCAAATGCTTACTACCTTTCAACCGGAGTATGTTCTTGTTTTCTGAATGCTTCACCCAGTATGCTGTGTCTGTATCTTGTCTCCTTGCCTCAGCTACTTTCCCTCTTTCTATACTCGAGAGGACCAACTCTTCTTTATCCTTCCACACCTGAAATACAGGTCCCAGCCTCACATTCTGTCTGTGATACTCACTTTTCTGCTGCCCAAAGGAATAAAACACTCTCTCATCTACCTTCTCATAGTACTCTGCAGACATCTGTCATAGCACGGAAGATCTGTGCTGTCATTTTTTTGTTTATATGTCTGGCTTTCTTGCTGAACTCTGAAATTCTCAAAGACAGTTTCTATACCCATTGTGTCTCAGTACCATCAGTGTCTAAGATGATGGCTGACTCACAAGAGGCAATCAATAAATGTATATTAAACAGATGAATAGATGCACAAATAAATCATACCTAATGAACCTCTCTGATGGAAAGGTTTAATCCCTTTGTCTCCTGAGAGCAAAGTACCACTCTTCTCTTAGCCAGTGCCATGGGGTTTCAGAGTCAGAAGACATCTCAAGATAATCTAGTCTGTAACTAAGCTTTGGAGTACATATTATGATGAACTGAGCTTTTTTGGCTGGCGCAACATAAATTGCCTTGTTTTGCTTTGATTGAGAGAGAAAACAGGAGAGCCAGGAGCTATGACAGACTGGGGCAGAGAAAAGCTTAGGAAATTTTAAATGTTTAAAGACAGCATTATCGGTCTAGGGAAAATGGTCAAGCACTCTCTTGATGACCTTGGGGTGACACGGGACTTTGCCCATAACTCAACTCCTGAATTTCCTCTTACTTTTTACATTTTTCCTTAGCATTTATTAACTTCCAGTGTGCCAGTTTGTCCAGTGATCATGCCATTCCTTATTGTCTTCTGGCTCCTGAGCGGGTGTTTCTTCATCCTACATGTATTTTGGCCTCTTTGGTTTATTATATTTGTGACAAGCACTGTTTAATTTCTTTTGTCTTTTGTTTTTGGTCATGGCATCTATGTTTTCAGCAGTGCTTATCAAATTCTTCATCTCTGGTGAAGGAAAGGGTTTCAAATTTCCAACAACTCATGGACCACCTATGTGATGCCCTACTGGAGCACACCATGCATAGCTGGCATGTGAGTGGTGCCCTGAGTTCTCCATCATGCGGGTTCCACTGGACCCATCTTTGGTGGATTCTGCTCTCCAAGACGAGCATGCTGATGACACTCAAGGATTCCTGGCAAAGAACAAAAGGCTCTCATCATTTCCTCATGCTCACTCTGAGCTGCTATTCTTACTATATTACGTACTGGTGACACACAAGTCCTGAGGCTGGTGCTTCACTCCCAGAAAAGCTAACTTAGACTCTGGCCTTAGCAGTCCAATGGCCTGAGGCTAATTCCTGCTTCTGCTCTGTCCTGATGGAGCAACTTTGAGCTACTTTTCTTCAGCTTTTTAGCTCTCAGCTTCTTTCTCTGTGAAATGGGGATAATTACTACAGCCTCTGTGGAGCACTGAAGCAAAGATGACATGAAATTCTCTGTGGGAATGCCTGAGAAAGCTTCCTGGCATTGGGTCAGGACTCAGCAAATGTCAGCTCTTCTTGTTACCACTTGACCTTTCCTCAATGGAGAGCACTCTCTTCAGCTCCGAGTCATGGAATTTCTCAGCCAACTGTTGTCCTGGAGCGCAAGGGTTCACAGAGTGCAAAGGCCGCCCTGGGAGAGGCATGGAGTGCACCTGTTCAGGGTTTGCCTGCCCTTCTCTTCCTCTTTCCATCCAAGGAAAGAGGTGCCAAGTTTACGACTTCAGCAGGGAAAAATAAAAAGAATTTCAGTCTAAATTTTAATAGCTGAAAATGAAAGATCTTTTCATGACTTAGAAGTTGCTGTTAATTCTGTTAATTCTTTGCTGTTTAAAAAAGTCAGCTCAACTCATCCTGGAAGAGGTAAGAGTATGAATGAGGGATGGGTCCACATCACTTCCTGGGTAGTCCCATACCCTAGTTTGGATCTGTGTGTCACACATTTAGATGTCTCAAGACTCCATGCCTCTTTGGGGACAATTTTTTTTGAGTTGATAGTAATGCACTAGGTAATTCAGTATGCTTAGCATTGATAAAAATCTGTCTATTCAATGGATTTCTTAAATATCTAATAAATACATCACTTTATTGATACATTAAATGTGTAAAACAGATAGAACAATCAAATAATAAAAAGGAAATAAATTTTGTTTAAGTTTGGCTAGCTGAATTTACTGCATATTTGAGGAATGACTGAATGAACATTATAGGCACGTACATCCATATAGCTATTACAAACTTCTACAAAGCAACGGTGCATTCTATACACTTCTCAAAAGTCTTTTTAAAAATGTTTTTACTAATTTAATCCCCTTAAAAACATAGTTTGGACAATTGTATTGTCAATTTCTGCTAGTTTTTTGTTTTGTTTTGTTTTTTGGTGGTACAGGGACTGAACTCAGGACCTTGCACTTACCAGGCAAGTACTTATTCCACTGAGCTATCTCCCCAGCCTCTCTGCTGGTCTTTTGGAAGGAATAGTTAATGGTTAGGTTTTGTTTTGTTTTGTTTTTTACCCTGATTCCTTTTTCCTCCTCTGGATTTCTTATAACTTCTTTGTTATCTTTTTTTAAATTTTCTTAATTGAATCTTACACATTTATGTCTGGTAAGATGAACTGAATTTTAAGATAGCATCATGTAATAAGCAACTACTTTGTTTAGTGAAGTCTCGTATTGTTTCTAATGCTGTTTTATTCTTAATATCTCCATTTTATATTCTTTTTTCATAAAAACACACAGAAATATCAAAATTATTTCCATGGGAGGTGAAGAAACAGAAATGTATGTATGGAAACTATTTTTCCAATGCCTCTCATGTCATAAGGAACACAACTGCAATTTGATTATCGATATTCTGATGATAACATCCTAATTCTTAGCTGCTTATGTCTTACAGGATGGCTAGAGTTCCACATAAGATAAGACTTACAAAAACTAACCAATTTACAGTCAGATAGAAAAGAGTAGACCATTAGGATATATAGTGTGTGGCTATGGGTGGGCTGCTTCCTGTCTGAAACTTCATACACCAGTCTCATAAATGGCGTGAGCTTTTAATTTTTTATTTCTTAAAGAAGAGTTATAAATGTTGCAGGATGAGGCTAAACCAAATAAGATTCATTTGACAGCATTTGTTGTATTTTATAGTACTGTCTTTAAAATAGTTCAGATTACCAGATACATGCATGCAAAATTGGAAAAAGAAAAGAAAAAAAATGTTAGAAGAAATTAAGAAGAGGAAATAAACAAAACAAAGAAATAAAAAAGGATAAAACAGACAAAAAAATTTAAGCATTAACTTCTCCTTTCCACAGACCAGCAGAAATAGACAGTACAATTTTGCAAACCATCCTGCTTAAATATATAGATATACCTCTTTCCCCTACCCCCTCTCCTGTCCTCCTTATCTCAGTAATTCCTTCCTTTTGAACAGGTTCATTCTCTTTCCCCATGTCTTTCTGACTTTATTTTTATTTTTTCTATTTTTACTTTTATTTTTTAATGTATTTAGTACAGTCTATAGGGTCTCACTACACAGATCAGACTCATAGTGATCCTCTTGTTTTCAGCCTTCCAAATGTGTTGGGATAATGGACGGGGGCCACCACACCCAGTCTCGGGCACCATCTCAGGGTGCCCCAGGGGCAGGGCTGGCATGACATGCCAGGGATTGAATCCTGGTAGCTGTGCCAGCCTAAGGGTGCTTTAGTCCACTGAGATATCTGGCTGGCCCTAATCCTTCTGATTTTATTTACTCTTTTAGGTTCTTACACTAGGGAGATAATTCAAAGTTTACACAAGCAAATCTGATTTATTTCACTTAAGAGTACGGTCTCTATTAGCATCTACTTGCCGATAAAAGCCTTAAATTTATCTTTATTTATTTTTTCCAGTCCTTTGCTGATTTTATCACCATAGCTTTATAATGTAATTTCAAGTCAGAGATTGTGACGCTTCTTGCCTTTCCTTTGTTGCCTTTGACATTCTGGTTCACTTCTGATTCTAGATGAATTTCAGGAATGTTTTCTCTAGATCTGTGAAGTATAGTAATGGTATTTTAATTAGGAATCCATAGAATCTGTGTAACGATTTTGAGAGTATGGGCATTTTCACAATGTTGGTTCTTTCTATCCAGGAGCAAGGAATATCTTTCCATATTCTCAAAACCTCTTCAATCTCTTTTCTCAGAGTAGTGTAATTTTCACTGTACAAATCTCTTATTACCTTCGTGAAATTGATTTCTAAGTATTTCCTCTTTTTGGACATTTTGAAAAGTGTTGTTTTACTAATTTCTCACTCAGTAAGTTCATTGTATGTGTATAAAAATGCTACTGATTTTTGGGTGTTGACTTTGTATCATGTTATGTTACTGAATTTGGTTATTAATTTTCTAGACTCTTGGAGTTTTCTGGGTTCTTAATTTCCTATCTGTTTAAATGTTCCCATGCATTCTAATTTTTTTCCTATAATTTTCTTTTTTCCTTCCTTCCTTCCTTCCTTCCTTCCTTCCTTCCTTCCTTCCTTCCTTCCTTCCTTCCTTTCTCTTTCTTTCTTTCTTTCTTTCTTTCTTTCTTTCTTTCTTTCTTTCTTTCTTTCTT
>NW_004524638.1:3786718-3792922 GCF_000260255.1 Octodon degus | reverse complement strand
TCCTTCCTTCCTTCCTTCCTTCCTTCCTTCCTTCCTTTCTCTTTCTTTCTTTCTTTCTTTCTTTCTTTCTTTCTTTCTTTCTTTCTTTCTTTCTTCTTTCTTCTTTCTTTCTTTCTTTTTCATGGTACCAGAGAATGAACTCAGGACCTTATTTTCCAGGCAGGTGGTTATTCTCCTGAGCTATTTCCCTGGACCACTCTTTCCTGTATTTTTCATTCAATATTTCCATCATTTTTATATTCTCCTCAACAGAATATTTAAAATAAAATGGAATTTTATATCTATATCTTCTTTAGCTTTGATGAGTAATTCTTTCATGATTATTGTCATTTATTCTTTTACCTGAGAGTATTTCTGATCTTATTTTGCTAATAGCCTGATGGACTTGTTTCTTTATTTAGTTGCTCTCTTTTCAAAAATCTCAGTTGTATGACTTACACGTTCTGCAATTTTGTGTCTTGGACTTCTTCTGGCCGGGCTGGACAATTCAGATTGTCTTTTCCTCCTTTATTTTCTCAGTTTTGAAGCACACGGTTATCACCCATACTCAGCAGTGGTGAGAGTGGTGTTGGGGCGTGGGTCAGTAAGGTTCCTATTATGGGGGGCAGGGCAGGACTCACCAAGGCTCTTGCTACTGGTGGGGGAGTCCAGCGGATATTCAACAAATCTTCCACGCAAGTGGTAGGCATGGGCTGAACTCACCAGGACCCCGCAGCTGCCCAGTATCCACATATGTTCTCAGATAGTGGGACTGGGCACCAGCACAACTACCATGCCTGCATGCTAGAGCCCACAGGGTGCAGTTCACTAGGACTCTGCAGCCTCCCATCATTCTACTAATTTCTCAGATGAATGCAGTGTTTTGATGAGACAGTTCTCCTGCTCTGTTGCCGTTATCACATGATAGGCTTACCTTATTACCACATTTTTCTTCTCAGTAGCTCCTTTTTATTTTGCCATCTTTCATTGGCCTAGCACTTTCTACTTTTCCTAATTGTTCCTATTTATTGCCATACTTCTGCTGCGAATCATTACAAGAAATGATCCGAAGTTACTTTAGGCACAAGTATGAGTGAATCCACCAAACAGAATTCTGGAACACATCAACCAGAGTCAAGGTTCATAAGTGGAAAAAAATAAGGGACTCTCACCTCCTCACTGTGCCAATTTTGTAACTTTATGGTAGAATTTCCATCAACAACCCCCTCCCCATATAGATATCATAGGAAAGTCCAGAATCACAGAATAATGAGAGATGACTGGCAGGTGACTGTAAACTCTAGTTTTCCCAAACCCTGGGACTGCATTTTTTGATACACTGCCATGATTCTAATACTCAGCACACTGTTATATAGCAAACATTGAATAAGTATCTGTAGAATAGAGGATACCTAGATTCACTTTTCTCCTATGTGTATCACAAGGTGTCAGTGTACAAATATACGATATGCTGTAGAATTAAGTCCCTCCATCAATTATCACTTAATTCTTCCTTGCCTCTACAGTACCCGGATTAACTCTGTTTGCTAGGTATTTTTAAGAGGGATTCCCTCTGCAACAGTAAAAACCCCTTCTGCTTTCTTCTTCCTCCTTTTGGAGCAGATATGAGTTTCAGGAAATGTCTTTCCTAGTGCATACTGAGTGTCCGGATTTCTCCCCAAACTCTAAAAGCTAAGGAAAAGAATATGAAGCAACTTCAATGACACAATAGACTGGAAGGGTAGGGAAAAGAAGATGGATTTCCTGTTTTTCCTTGGTCAACACAACAATCAAACAATTTGCAGAAATAGATGTGACTCACATGGGGATTCCCCACCAACCAGGGGGACCCACAGATGGCCTTTTTCTATGTTAATGGTTAATGGTAGAAGAGAAGGGACTTGGATTTTTCCTATAGCACAATGACAGTTTGGTTTATTCATGAAAATATTAGTCACTGTTCTCCCTTCCACTGACTATGACTGACAGTGGGAAGTGATGACTGTTGAAACCAGCACAGATTTCCACTTTTAAATTTTATGTAATTAACTGTATTTATGTATTGCAAGCCTTGCTTTGGATTCTCTGAACCTTGGTTAATTACAAATATAAGTTAATGTCTAAAAGTTGCAAGCCCCCTTATTAAGAAATATTCTGATTGGTAATTTCAGTGTGTAGTTGTGGACTTGATTTAATCTTTGGATCCTTGGAAAATGGAGATATGCCAGTGTAAAGTTATAACTATTATCCTTATTTACTCAAAGACAAATAGAAGATTATTTTGGAAAGAATCACCCCAATTTTTGAGACTTAATCTAATTCGTAGAGAACTTTTTTCCTAGTGAAATTTTTGGCTGTAACAAAAAGTCAACTATAAAGAAGTAATTCCTTAGGTTTGGGTTCCCCTGGGTCCAGTTTTATAAATGTATCAATTTTCTTATGTGATAGCAATAAAGGGGGAAAAAAAGGACTAGAATTTTCCGATGTTTACTGAAAATCAGAAGCTATTAGATATAAGCTATTGAATGCTTAAAAATAATTTGCAAATAATGAAACAGCTATTAAATAAAAAACAGAGATTCTGTAACTTGCCCTAGGGTCAAGAAAATAAGTCTCTCCAGGGCTGGACTCCTCAGAAGGCTGCATGATTCATTGCAGGACACTGTGCCTCCAGTACTTCAGTACCCAATACCGTGTGACCAATCATGTGTCTTTTCTATCTTGTAAAACTACTCAACTCGGTAAAAGCACCAAATATGTTGGGAGCATGTAATGAAGAGAAGGGAATATATTTTATACTTCTGCCTCATCCCTCAGCAAAGAACCACCAGCCTCACAAAGTAACAATGCAAGTAAGAATCCAACTTCTCAGCGCTTGAGCCTAGGGAGCGAGGCACCCATTCAATCCCAACACCGCTAATCTCGGCACTAGTTCTCTGTTTGCCTTTTTTTTTTCTCTTTAGGAAATCCTTTAACCTTTGTTACCCTTTCCTACCACCCTACTAATCTCTTCTCAGAGCATCTTAACCCTGAGCTCCTCAGAAGTGAAAGCTGCTAATACTCTTACATAAAGAATTATAGCTTTCTGCTCGTTTACTTCCATTCCTCCTGCATTCAGTCTCAGCATGTCAGGCCTCACCCCTCCTGTTCATGAATAATTATCTCATATGTGCAACTAACTCCGACTCTCCTACTGAAACTCTTGGCAGATGCTTTGTAGACTATTCCATCTCTTCCTTAGATTCTCAACTTTTCCTTCCAGTTGCTTCCAGAACTTTTCTTGAGGGAAGTGATGGGGAAGGGGTACAGGGGATCGAACTCAGGACCTTGCCAGGCAGGCACTTAAGCCACTGAACTAACTCCTAGGCCCCCAGCTGCTTGCTACTATTCTACCTTTTGCCTTTCTCAAGACTCAGCCATTGTAAAAATATCATCCTTTGATGCTGTGTCTCTTCCAGTTACTGTTATCTCTCATTATCTCTCAACCCCTAACTCATTCAGTTTTTATTGAGACTGCAGTTCATTCATTCTTTACCTCACCTCTAATTCATTTCCTCTCTACCTAACTTCTAATCTATTCTCTCTACTACACCTCTAAATTCATTCTCTGTTTCACCTCTAACGCTTTTCCCTGATGACTGTAATTTGTCATTTACTTCTTCCACTTTTTTCTTAGAACTGCTCCAATAAAAAACCTACTAATTTCTTTGAATATTTTAATTTCCAAAATGTAGCACATATTTTTAGTACTTAGCCCCAAGGCATCTTTTCTGTATTTAAAACACAGGCTATTTTTTCATACAAAAAAATCTGCTCTCATGTATGTCGGAGATCTTTTCCTTTTTGAAGTACTGTTCCCTTGTCCACTCTTAATTTTTTTTTTATTTTGCTAGTACATGTTTGCAGTATATATTATTTGCTCCTGAACTAATACTGTGCAATGTCCCACTGGGCTTTCAACGTCAGGGTGAGCTCCACGTGGATCACACCCTCCCCAAGTTTGATATTCACAGTCTGTGGAGCATTTCCATCTGGATATACAACCGGAACTCCTAAACTATTATCCTACTGGTCAACCCAGTCTTTTGTTTTTTTTCTCTCCATGTCTTATTCAACTTCACTAATGAAATCCAAAATTTTCATTATAAATATTTCTGGAATCATTTTCTTTATTCCTCCTCATCTTGCATTAACTAAGAAGTTCTATTTTGCCTCAGCTTCTTTTTCTTTAGGTTGGTTTCTCAGTATTTAGGTTTACTCTCTTTAAATCTGTCTTACAGTGATCTTCAATAAACTTCATGGTTAGCTTTTCCACTCAGATAATTTTTTTCAAATTTTATTATTTGTTCTAATTATGTGGTAGAATAAACAGTATGAATCTTAGCTATCTTATTTTTATTTTTTTAGGGAAGGGTCTACAGGGTGTTCAGGGTCTCACTACAAGATCGGATTCATAGTGATCCATCTGTTTGCAGCCTCCCAAGAGCTGGGATTACATGCGTGTGCCACCATGTGCAGTCTCGACTGCAATCTCAATGTGCTCCAGGAGTGGGGTCAACAGGGAAGCTCTGAGGATTGAACTCCCAGCCCCTGCACCTACTTGCAAGTGCTTTAATTAGCTGAGCTATTTGGCTGGCCCTCTCAGCTATCTTAAGTGTGCACTTTAGTAGCATTAAATGCATTCATAATGTGCAAAAATTCCTTCCTTCCTAAAACTCTTTCATCTTGTAAAATAGAAATTCTGAATCCCTTAAACCATAGCCTTCCATTTCCCCCAAACCTTGCCAATTTTTACCATTTGTCTATATAATTTTAAATATTCTAAGTACTTTATATAAATAGACACCTCCAATATTAGTTTTTTTTTTTGTAACTCCATTATTCCACTTACCATAACCTCTTCAATGTTCAAACTTACTGCAGTACTTGCCGGAATTTCTTTCTCTTTTAAAGACTGAATACCATTCCATTGCGTGCATTTGTTAGGTATTGCTTATCCATTAGTCCATCTGGCAGTGGCCATGTTGGTTGCTTTTATGTTTATCTTTCGTGAATAATGTTGCTATTTTTTTGAGAACTTGCTTTTAAATAATTAGGGTGTGTACCTAGAAGTGGAATTGCTATAATTTTTGGTAATTCTACTTTTAATTTTGACAAACTATTATTTTGTACAGTGGATGTTTCATTTTACCATCAACTCAGCACTGCATGGGATCCAATCACCCCGCGTCCTTGCGCTGTTTATTAAGCTCTGATTTTTTTTTAAATATCAGCTATCAAGATAAGGGTGGGCTATTTCATTCATCTGGTGCAAATTTTAAGAGCTTTTATATGATATAATACCCTACAACTCTGTCATAAAAGACGGAATATAAGAGCTGATTAAAATAGGGATTGGCATGTAGGATACATTCAATTATGTTACATCCTTGAGGGTCATACTTTGATGGAAAGGAGGACATGGAAGATAATGGTGCCGTAGCATTCCGTCTACAGCCTTGATTCATGGCCTCTATTCTCTCACGAACAATTGCGAGTGTTTCATTATTTCCTTAAAACAAGTCGATACGTCCTTTCCTCATTTCCTGTAAATTTTGTGCTTTAGAATGGACTGTTTACTTGAGTCTGTTTGCCGTTTTTACTCTGAGTTTCAGGAGTTAGGTGACTTGTTCAATCAGGAAATCCAGGTGCCTTTGAGGTGTCCAACAAAGAGTAATTGCACATCAGGTGTCAGCCAGCTGCAATGAGGGACACGATGAATTCCTAGGAATAGCATCACTGCAAAAGTGACAAGGTTCTTTTTCTTGCTTTTTTTTGAAAGAATATGAAATAGTGATAGAAAAAAATTAGAAATGATACAGCATGTCACTAAACAAAGTAAAAGGAATTCAACAATGGTTGCTATCTTTATTTTATTTTATTTTATTTTATTTTTTATGTATTTAGTACAGCGTCTATAGGATCTCACTACACAGATCAGACTTGAAGTGATCCTCCTGTTTTCAGCCTCCCAAGTCTTGGGATTACAGGTGCATGCCACCACGCACAGTCTCAGTCATGCTCTTAGCTTGCCCTGGGGGTGTGGCCGACACGGCATGGAGGGGACTCAATCTCTGACCCCTGCAGGTGCTTTAATTCACTGAGCTATCTGACCAGCCTACTGTGTTTAAATTAGTTGTTCAGATTACCAGATATAAATCAGATGCAAGATTTGTTTAAGGAAAA
>NW_004524638.1:3777241-3783577 GCF_000260255.1 Octodon degus | reverse complement strand
TCTGGGTCTGTTCAGGATCCCGTGGCCTAGGTTGTCTCACTCACTCGCTGAGCCTGCACTCTGGGTCTGTTCAGGATCCCGGCCTGAGTCGTCTCACTCACTCCCAGGGCCTGTGCTCTGGGTCTATTCAGGATCTGGAAGGCCCTCGATCTTCTCACTCACTTGCTGGGCCTGTACTCTGGATGAATATAAACTTCATTTTTGCACATTTTGAAGCCTTGTTAATAGGTATTCACAGATGTAGGATTGTTATGTTTTCCTGTTCCATCAAACTTTTTATCATAATACAAAGACTTCTTAAAGAATGTATCTACTACTACTTCTTGCTTTTAAATCAACAGTATATTTGAAATCATAAACCTCACATCAAGTTTATTTTGCCACACATACAATATAGCTTTTCCTATCTTTTAGTTTTTGAATTCCAACGTCTTTTTATATGTGTTGCATAAATAATATATCATTGAATCTTCTTTTTCTTTTTAAAAATCTAGGTTGATGATGATTGTCATCAAAATGAAATGAATAGTCCATTTATATACAATATAGTCATTAAAAAAGTTGGACTTATGTTTTTGTCTTGATATTTACTGTGTTTTCTATTTGCTCCATTTGTTTGTCCTTTATTTCTCATTTCTTTCTGTCTTCTGGATGAATCAAGTACTATTTATAATTTTTTTTCTGCTGACTTGTCGAGGACTTGTCTTTCTTTGTGTTCCCTGTCTGGGTTGAACTCTTTAGCCTCCTAACACAGGCAGCATCTAAATAGGGCAAATTTCTTGAGAGAAAATCTTCTTTTAGGCTTTGTTTTCTATGGATTATCATCTACTAAGTATCTCAACATGACAGCAGACTACTGTCTGTCTCTCTAGGCCAGATGTAACTTAAACAGTGCCCAAGCATTACCATGTGTCAGCACTAGTAAATGTGCTCAGGGAAGAAAACGAAAGATACCCAGCTGACCTTCTAAGCTCTTCTCTCTGCAATTCTCTGTCATCCATACTTTCTTGCCTCTGTAGTTTGTCAGTGTCTTAAAATGGTAATTTCTTATGACTGATCAATTTTACTTGTTCAATCTACTTTAACAGGAGCAATGACAGCTACCACTTTCCTAGAAATAGGTTGGAATTTTACACTCTGAGCTCTAGAGAACCATCACAGGTCAGAAGTAGGCCTGTACTGCCTGGTTTGTATTTCTCCTGGGTACTGCACAAGTGACTTAACCACAATAATGTTCTGTCATTTCTTTTTCTTTTTCTGTATTGAGGGGAGGGTATACAGGGTGTTCAGGATCTCACTACTAGGTCGGACAGTGATCCGCCTGTTTTCAGCCTCCCAAGAGGTGTGATCACAGGCGCGGGCCACCATGCCCAGTCTCAGTTGCTGTCTAAGCACACTCTGGGGTTGGGCTGGCATGGCAGGCCCAGGGATCTAACCTCTGTGCATTAATCTGCTGAGCTATTTGGCCAGCCCTAATCTAGGCTTTTTCTAATATTTATTTTTCTGATTTCAATTTCAAATATATTATAATATTTGCCCTGTATTTATACATTGTGGATTTCAATTTCACACATATACTTCAGTGTCTTTGCATAAGAAGTTACAGGCGAATGGTACTCAAGGATTCAGGAAATTTCAAAAAGTCTTAGAAGTAGTAATGCATCAAATGATTGGCATTTTATATCCCTTTCTTACAAATGGAAGTAACTGGGGCATAGGGATTTTAAATAACTTACCTAAAATCTAACAATCAATGTCAGACTTTGCAATAAACAAAATTATAATATCTTTCTTCTATTCTGCTGGCAGGAAAATGTGAAACAAGGCCATGTACCTCTTCTCCACTCTGTAACACTTTTTAGCCCCAAAGGCTGTCTCAGAAAATCTCTTTTCCTAGTCCACTCCTGAATGCATATTCTGTGCTGCTTCATCTCTAGGCCTGGAGGAGCCCCTAGACCCCCTACTTCTTGGACTGCTATGCACTGAAGTCCAGATATGGGCACCCAGTCCTGATGGATGGCTTCAGAAGGTGCACAGAAAACATTTGTCTGGTTTTCCCTGTACCTCAATGGCCTTCTATTTTTTCTGTCATTGGCACAGACTGTTATTCTAGTGGGAGCATACTTTGTGGTTTTTTTGCCTGTGGAATTTGAAGCCATAGTAATAAAGTCAGTTTTCATGGGAGGGGTGGATTCAATGTGACTCTTTCAATGAAGCTCAGAAACACAGCCCTTACTTGTCTCTTGATGTCGACAGCTGCGTTTTTCTGGAAGGACTCTGGCTTGCATGTGTTTTATTTATGTGGGCCTCACACGATGATATAGTTTTGATCACTGGAAGTCAACTACAACACACTAGAGCCTAGAAGGTCCTGTTCTCAGAATATGTGAACTTGGAGAATTGTTGATTTCCAAGCAGGAATGTCAACAAGTCTTTAGTTCAACTTCTTGTCCTTGAGGCTGTGTGCTATAATTAACCCCGGTTGGTGATGAGTCAGCTGAGGTTGGCCGAGACATATCCTTTACAAGATTTAAATAAATGGAGAGAATATGGAGGTAAGGCTGTCCTATATTTAAATGTCCTCAGCAATGAACTTTGTCCTCAGACAAAATCTTATTTGAAACCCAATTAAGCCCATGAAAGGAACTGACATGACAATATGGCAGGAGTTCTAGTTTATCGTGTTTATTTTACTATCAATAAACGAAAAAATCCTGAGGCGATTTTCATGAAATAAACTTGTGGAATTGACGATCTGAGAGGATAATTATTTCAGACCAGCCTCAGTGCTCAATAGACTTTTAGATGTCCTTTCTTATTTTGGTTTAACTCTCTACTCACGAGGAAATACTGATGTAAAAGTCAGTTAGGTAAGGACTTACCTTGCACACTCCACATCCTTTGGTGGTTGAGAGATTCCAAAAGCATTGTATCTTTTCTCAATTGAATCACTAATGACATCTAGCTACTTGCCATGGAGCTTATTATAGATTTACCAGTCATAAGATCCTAGAACTATCAGTGCTAAAATAAAAATGGCACTCTCTGTACATAATTTCATTAGCTCTTTTATCCTACTCTACGATAAAAGTATATAGAGCTTGTTCAACCCTTCTCGGAACTATAGAACATTAACAGCTACAATAGTGATGAATTAATGTGTACAGGTTTATGCAAACAGGTGTGTACAGTCCTGAATTTCAAGAAGAACAAACACCAATAAGAAGCTTTATTATTATGAATGTATTTTTATGATTTTTAACCAGATAGTGATGGGGGGAAAACATTGTTCTAAGTTCCACACAAAACTTAGCACAAGATACAACATTAAAGGACTCTTAAGATTTTAAATTATAAATAACACACTTGTGTAAGCATTTTGTTCCAGTTTTAAAAGTGAGGAATATATATATATATATATATATATATATATATTAGTAAGTATACTGATATATATATATACATATCCAGTTTTATATGTATATATAGTGAAGTGTTATATATATATATATATATATATATATATATTATAGTGAGTATCCTGTATATGTATATTCGAGTCAATACTGTGAAGCTCCTGAAGTGCCCCATGGTCTATATCCCTCTACATATTCTAGACCATCTCAGCTTCTATAATGTCTCTTTTCTACAGCTTCAGCACTATAAGCCCTTTCCTAAAATCATTGGCCCTGTTTTCTTCACGTGAGTAACTTTTCCCCTAATCTTTGGTTCTCTGATGATGCTGCTTCCTCAGTAGGAGAGATTACTCAGTAAACACTTCCTTTTGCCAAGGTCACATTTTTCTTTCAGCCATCAGCTACTGCATCCACTATTATTTTCTAAGATTCATCCACCACTTTTTTCCTTGTTTATTGTTTGTCTTCTCCTACTTTGTATGCCTCCATGTGCCTATCTATTCCTGGTACATGCCTGTCTTTCTGTATGCCTCTTTCATCCTCAAAATTAGTCTTTTGGGAGTACTCAGAATTGAGAAGCATTCTTTCTTTCTAAGTTTACTATTAATTACACAAGAATTGGTAAATTATTTTATCATAAAGTATAAGTGTCAAACTTCCACTAATGGTGTGTCAATAAGAAGACAGCCTTGACACAATATGACTTGTACTGGATGGTTAGGTGGATTTCAGATATGGGGGTTGAAACACTGAAAGAAGTTTCAGGGATTCCTTCAAAATCCCTGAAAAGACAGGGACAAAGAAGCGCTCTGCTGTGCCCAACTCCACAAGGCCAATTCTCCAGGGCTTGCAGAAGAGCCTCAAGGGGACCAAGGCCACCAAGGGTGTGGCCCAAACAGCGGTGTGGAGCAGCCTGCTTGGAAACTTGAGGACAACCAAGAAAACAGCCCTTCCATCTGCATCCAGGCACAGTGTCTCAATATACCTCACCCTGGATTGTTTTTCTCAAGTCAGTCTCCTTGCACTGTGTAAGGCTCAATCTGTGTATCACAGGGCATCTAGAATGGGAAATAATAAATAATTTAATATTCCTTGCAAACCAATTCAAAAAAAAAAGACAGGGACAAGTCTTTTCCCAACTCTTGATGCCTCAACCATTTTCAGCTCTTTGAAAAGGGCGTATAATGATAGTTGTTTTGGCTTCCATGCCAAGATCCAAAGAAACCCCCATATCTGAATGTTGCTTGCTGATGAGAGAGGACTACATGGATGTGAGACCTTGAGGTATTGTGTAGAACTGGGCGGGATTCTTACCATCCATGCGGAAGCCCTATGAGCAGCATTCGGGGTGGAGGTGTCTCGTTTCCTTCGATGTGGTAGCACTGCAGACAAAAGTGTTTGTATGAACCTAGAAAGGTAAGGGTAAGGGATGAGCGTGTGTGCTGGTGGTGCGAGTAAGGCAGAGAGGAGAGGACAGTGTGGCTGTTAGCATCTACGGTGTGCTTTCCACAGGTGAGCTCACTTACTTTTCTTGTATAGAAAGTCAATGAGGAAGACGTTGGTGTCTCTGCACCACAGATGAGGAATCAAAGGTACAGATGGCTTAAGGAACTTCTCCTAGGCAGAGCAGATCAAGGGCAAGTGCACCTGCTGGAGGTCCCAAGATCTATGAGAGAAAATCAGAAATTAAAAGGATGTGAAATATGACACCTCTGCTCCTTGTCAGGTTGGATGCTTGAGCCACCTGCCTGGAGGTTAAGGTTCTCAAAAACAGTAAGTCCATTTGTTAATGTTCTGATATCAAAACTTCATACTACTTTACACTACTTCAGTGTCACCATCTAACTCTAGGTCTCTTTCCATGGGCAATGAGAAGCACAAGAATTTCATCTATGCACCTCTATCTCTCTGTCTTGCATGCTCTTTACTAGGACCAGTTCTTTGTTTCACTGTGAAAGTGACCTTGAGCTATGTTCCTGCCAACATTGTCAGCCGTCCCGATGCCCCAACCTTTCATGTGTAGGTTCTCTTAGGAACAGCGCTAACTGGCAGGACCATGAACTCAACCATTTTCATCTCAGCCCCACACCTATCTTAGGAGTTGTCAGCCAGCTTCCCTAGAGTGATGTGGGAAAGGACCAAATTCTTCTGCAAATGACCCTTGTTTCTAATCATACAAGGATATGTAATGTTTCATCCACTTCTTTAAAATTCACTCAGAACTAGGGATTCAGTACACGCGAGAGGAGAATGATTAGATCCTGACTAAGAATTGAGTTTAAGTTCAAATGTTCACGCTCTTTAGGTATTGTCCCTTTTGTTGGCAGAGCAGATGGAACTCATGACAAACTCGTTCTTGTGTTGTCAGGGTCTATTATTTTTCTCATGGTGATCTCAGAGTAGCCAGAGCAGTGATGACCTCATTTCCACAGGCTCCCTGGCCAAAACGTCGGGGGAATGAATCTGTCCCTGGAGGGAATAATATCAATAGTCTCCAGCACTTCACTGCTTTCTAAAACTTTTCTTATTTATTAGTAATGCTGCCGCTCAAGTGTACCCACATTTCATTTATTCTTTGCACTAAAGAGCCTCAAAAGTTTGTTTCTTCTCATGACACCTACAAGAGATGCAAAGAGGATTTTTCAGAGTGAATATGTCATTATCGTGTGTGGAAGTGTAGAGAGTGTGTTTCAGGACAAGGCACACCTAGTTTTGAAGCTCAGCCTTGCCTCTCCTTGCTCATATTGCTTAAGCTTTCGAGGTTTCAGTGGGCTTGTCTACAAAATGGAAATCCTATGTGTGCCTATGTAGAGTGAAGGCAGCACTGAGCTATGGCCTCGCCCACGAGTGCTCAGGAAATCTCACTTCTAGTCCCTCACTTTACCACAATATTTTATTTTTAAATTTAATTCTTAAATTA
>NW_004524638.1:3771955-3776688 GCF_000260255.1 Octodon degus | reverse complement strand
TCTGCATTTGATTCTTTAGTGCAGATGTTATTAATTCAGGGATTTCTTTTTTTATTTCCAATCTGAGTTCCTCTATGCCTTTCTGCAGCTATGTCTTTATTTCAGAAGACATTGATTCATTACTTTCAGTTGTGTGATTTCCAATTTGTTCTGTGCCAGTGTCCTCTGCACTTTTTACAGTTGGTGTTGGGTTCTGAGGTTGCATTTTGTTCCTTCTCATCATTTTGTGTAGCACTGTCTTCTGACCTTTGTTGTAGATCTTCGTTGTAGTTATAACCTTAGTATGTAGTGAAGTTCAGGTGCAGATCTACAAAGTCTAGATTTATCCAGCTGTGCCTGGCTTGGGTCTGGCTGCTGTGCTCAGCTCCTTCGTGCTACTGCCCTTTAGGGTAAAACTGTTGTGCCCCTTTGGCAAGATCTTTTGCTCCTGGACTAGCTGAGTGGTTCTATTCGCTACACTCTCTGTAGGGATTGCAGCTGCAGGGTTACACCCCAGACCTGTATACCCGGCCTGAGTTGAGCCTGTAGGGGACAAGGTGGAGTAGAGGTAATGGCAGCTCTCCCACACACTCACTGGGTCTAGGCTAAGACTGTGTCTGGGTCTTCTCAGAATGCGGCAGAAATTCCTACTCTTCGGGCGGGGTGGGGGTGGTGCTGCGGAGTGGGCGGGGAGCATCCGAAGGTGGTGGAAGAGGGTCTGACCCACGCTGCGCCTGGGCTGGGACCCGTAGTTGGTCCCGCCACGCAGGGTAGCTAGAAACTCTCCCACACACTCACCGGACTTGGGCTAGGAGTGGGTCTGGGGGTTCCCTGAACGCGGCAGAAATTCCTACTAGTCGGGCGGGGTAGGGGAGGTACTGTGGAGTGGTGGGGGGTGTCCCAAGGGGGTGGAAGAGTGTCTGACCCACACTGTCCCTGGGCTGGGACCCGTAGTTGGTCCCGCCACGCAGGGTAGCTAGAAACTCTCCCACACACTCACCGGACTTGGGCTAGGAGTGGGTCTGGGGGTTCCCTGAACGCGGCAGAAATTCCTACTAGTCGGGCGGGGTAGGGGAGGTACTGTGGAGTGGTGGGGGGTGTCCCAAGGGGGTGGAAGAGTGTCTGACCCACACTGTCCCTGGGCTGGGACCCGTAGTTGGTCCCGCGGGTGCAGGATAGCCGGAAACTCTCAAACCAAAAGTTTAGACACCTGCTAGAATGCAATTTCAGGGAAAAGAATTAGCTAGCACATGGAGGAGCAGACAGTCCTGAATTCAAAGATTGGGAGTCAGAGACATAAATTTATTTATTAGCTCCATCTTTTTTTAAGAATAATGACCTTAATAAAGTGAACTTAATCTTGAAGAATTGTTCCTTTAATATGTAAAATGATGATTGTAATAATTCCTCCTTAAGGAAATTTTATAAAAGTTAATGGGATGAGGTATTCCAGAACTAAAGCTTCATAAAAATGTTTTCTTGTGATTATTAAATCATAATAATCATTCAAAAGCTCCCTAAAGCTGTTAGCATGTTTCTGGGCTTGTGCTCTAAGAAAAGGATTATTGTTTCAAGAATAAAGTATGGGTTAAATTCATTTTTACCCAGAGACCCAATTATATTTTCTTTTTAACTCAAATGGTGTTTTAGACTTTTAAACTTCAGGCATACTTCTAACATAGACAATTTTTTAAATCCCTGTAGACAATGTTCTGTGTTTAAAATGTTGAAGTCATGAAATGCCATTGAGCTCACTCTGTCCTGGGTCAATGACAAGAGGATTACTCTTTTGCAGGGATTATGCTGTCATTGATCTCAGGACAACAGCCTACCTCAGAAACCACCAGGGCCATGGTGGGTGAAAGCCTTTCTAGTCTTCTTGAGCCCTGCATGTGCACCCCGGCATCTCAGGTGAAAGTCTGCTTTCCTACCTGCTGACTCTTCTGGCCTCTGGGGAGCATATGAATTGTGCTTACCACACAGCTGTGTAGGTGCCTACACGCTTTGTCTTTAGGGAGGCCCAGGAAGACTCTAGCCTTTCTACCACAGGACTGGTAGAAGATGAAACATTACCCAGTTAAGATGATGACAGACAAGGAGGTCTACCTAAAAGGGAAAAGTAGAGCAAATTTGAATGAAAAAGATGACTATTCTGGGAAGATGCTGGCAGGATTCCCAGATCTCCCTTCATGTGAATGGCATTCAGTTCAGTGAGGCTCCCAGTCCATGATGTGCTCCAGCTGTGATTTGTGCCTGCTCTGTCAGTGATTTACTCTGTGCCACTTCTAATCCACACATTTTCAGGGGTGGTGACAAAACATACTGGTCCCTAATTTGCAGTGACTGGTGTCAGTCTGACATGAAATTATCTTTTTAAAAAAGACTATGCTTATGGCAAAAAGTCCTTGTGTGAATAGAGCTTGGAGCAGTTAGAGTGTTAAGGGCAGAACACCTTAAGGAGACTTTCAGCTGGCATATATGGCATGCACATGCTCTCTTTGCCTCCCATATGAACTCTAGATACTATGTGCAAGGAAATAGCATTGTGGAGCGGCTTTAAAGATGAGGACAGTGTGGTTCAGGGGAGCAACTTGAGCACAGTAAGCCTGTAGCAAGTATGAAAAGTGGGTAGAGAGCTCAGCTTTATTCTTGCTTGCTCTCATCCCGTTGGGCTCCTCTTATGAGTCCTGGCTGATCTTTGACTGTCAGGACTCTTTTCTGCTCCATGCTTTTCCCAACAAAGATTATCTAAGTTCCACCTGACAATTAGCCAATGCCAATGAAGTCATTCTCTCTTGCTGATATCAGGATACACAATGAGGGAGGGTGACTCACTCATGACCAGCTGCAAAGTACTCTTTCATGGCAAGTTGCTCAAACAACTCAGATATTTGATTGACAAAAAATGTTTATCTGTTAGGAAGGGTTTGGTTAACATTCTGTGGAAGGTAGATAGCATATATTTTAGGATTTAGGCCATAGAGTCTGCTGCAAACACTCACTCTGCAACAGTGGGAAAGCACCTGCTGACTATTCATAAATGAATTGCAAGGTCATGTTCCAATAAAACTTTATTTAAAAACAACAACCAACAGATCAGAGTCAGCTTGTGGGCCATGACAGTTGACCTATCTGCTAGACATTAGGCTGACATCAGTTTTATTTTTTTTAAATATATTTGGTTGTTGCAGGGTCTCACTACACAGCTTGGACTCTTAGTGATTCTCCTACTTTCAGCCTCCTCAGCGCTGGGATTACAAGTTTTTGCCACTGCTCCTGGACTCTGGCCTGCACAGTCCACCCTGGGGGTGGGGCTGGCACTACTCATGCCAGGTATCGAACCACAGTCCTGAGTTTTCCTAAGTTTGCCTAAGCAGGCACTTTAGTCCACTGAGCTATGTGGCCAGCACCCGTGATAACAATTTTATTCAATGAACTTGAGAAATCTTCATAGCTGTGGTAAATGCAATGCAAGCAAAGACTGCTTGGGGATTGGCACTTGGAAAAACATTTGAGCATTAGAGCTATCAGAGATGGCTCAGATTCTTTGATCTTTATGTTATGTGGTAAAAGGGATAGTCACTGGTGACCACACAGCTAAAGCTGAGATTAACCCAAGGGGGTTCCACCCCCAGGGTGGCCTGAGATAGCAATTAAGACTGGGTGTGGTGGTGTGCACACCTGTAATCCCAGCACTTGGGAGGCTGAAAAACAGGAACATCACTGTAAGTCCGATCTGTGTAGTAAGACCCCACAGACCCTGTATTAAACACATAAAAAAAAAAAACAAGATTAACTATCCTTGTGAAACTAGATGTAGAGAGTAGCCAGTGTTAGACCTTGATGACCAGAACCAGAGCTTGGTTTGAAGTAGAATAAAGTGTTGGATGAACATCAAGAGAATCTAGAATAAACAGAAGACCACAATGGTGGTTGGGTGGTGGTGGCTTGTGGGCTCAATTTAGGGGTGGAAGTCAAATCATTTTAACTGTAGGCTTGAACAGCAATATCAGACTAACTTTGAAACATGGTATATACTTTGTCCTAAGAATGAGAGACAGATTTGTTAATGTATCAGATTATCCACATCCTTACTTCCTGACTAATTTATGGGCTCACACTACTCATATTACTTACTTGTTTAAGTTTTATACTGAAAGTTTTTGCCCTCCAGGCACTTAGAGTCCAAGGACAGGTTTAACAAGTCACAGATGGAGTGACATCTGATGAGAACCACGAGAGAAGTTTATATAAGGTACACAGAGGATGCACCGAAGAGGGAAGTGCCACCTGGTCGGCTTAACTCAGAATAAAGGGCTGATTTACATCCCCATATATATAACCATAACAGTGATTCAGCCTCAGCTCAGGTTGCTTCTCCTGTAGTTCATCTACAAGCCGGTCAATGGGCAAGGTAAAAAAAAAAATGCTTGGGTTATGGTCCCACCCAATGTTAAGAAGCTCAGGAATCAGTGTCCTCTGCCATACCGGGGTGGAAAAATACATATAGAGGACTTTCTGTCTTCTTTGCCATCAAGTCACAGGAAGCAGCAAGGTTAGCCCTTCACCTGCTCACCATCAAATGGGCTCACAACCTCTTGTGTCATCTCACATATTTGTCAAGAAGAGCAAAGACAAAGAAGTATATAATTCTTTATGCCTATTTTTAAAATATATTCTAATTTTTAAATGTTTTTTTTGTCATATTCTGCAGGGACTTAAAGTTCAACATATCAATTCTTGATGAAAAATAC
>NW_004524638.1:3763540-3771855 GCF_000260255.1 Octodon degus | reverse complement strand
CTTAAAATTAAATCTTAATTTTAAATATTATTTAAATTAGTCATGTATGGGGCTAAGTAATCCCCATTTGAACTTAATGTATAATTTCTACCTGTTAGAAGTATTTGTAGCTAATAGTTTCATGTAAAGATTTAGGAAAATTACATGTGTACACATACATGCACATAAATGTGTTCAATTTTCTTATGTAAATGCCATCACTTAATATAGCTATTATCCAATTTTTCAGTTAATTCATCTACTGAAGTTTTTTAATTCCTCCAATAGTATGAACTTCACTTATTAATTTTAAAAGGTACATACCCTTCTATAATTTAATTAATACTCTACTAAATGGCATATACATTACTTTATAAAAACTAACAGCAATGTTTAATGCATATCTTTGAGGCAAGCATGCTGGCTTTAGGAACAGAAGGTCTAGCTGAAATTCTGAGTGTTCTGTTAACATAATGAACTTGCACTTTCTAAACTTCAGTTTTCTGTCTGTATAATCAAGACAAGCCTAGTTGTTTCAATGAATCAGGGATTACATATAGCAAAGTAGATGGTAATGGATCACATTTTTGCATCTTTCTCAAATTCATATATTGACATGTAACCCTCAAAGTGATTAATATTTGGAGGTTGAGCATTTGGAGAGGCGTAAGATCTCGAGAGCGTATCTGTCATAATGGGACAGGTATCCTTATAAAGACAGCTTTTCTCTTCCCCTATATTGAAGAGCACAAGAAGACAGGGCTAGAAGAGAACATTCACCAGCCCCAGAGTCTGGTAATGCCTTGACTTTGGCCTTTCCAACTTCCAGAAGTAGGAGAAATAAACTATTTTTGTTTATAAGTCACCCAATCTATGGTATTCTATTTAAATAACCTGCAGGGACTAACACAAGGTTCTGTCATAGAAAGAGCTATAGTCAGTTTCTCATAAATACTAGTAATGTTAATTGCTTCTAATTTAAGGACAGTACTTGCTTGAAGATGGGCATTGACAGATGCAGCAGGGATGATGGCTTGTGCAATGGCTGTCACTGTTGTTGACTGAGGTGGTCCGAGTCAGCAGGGGAAGTGAAGCACAGGTCCAGAGCCTCAGAGCTGCATATAGAAACATTTTGAGATCATTTGTCACACAGAAGTTTTAACTGGGTACCAAACTATACTGCTCTGCTAGTCTCGAGGTCCTACAGGTAAGGAGGATGCTTTTTGAGTCATTATCACTTGCTGGAGAATGAGAAATACTGAGTCAGAACAACAGCCTCAGTGATACTGGGAGAGCAAGAAGGAAGAGTAGGAGAAGATAATATTTACTGAAAACTTCCTCTGTCCTTAGTGATTTACCTGAGTTAACTGATTTAATATCAACACTTTGAAGTAGCTAATAAAATTTTTGTCACACTACGTAACTGTCTGTCTTATTTCCCTACGTATAAAATGAAGTTTACCTGAACAACTCTTTATAGAATGAAAAAAACATACCTGGAAAATACTTAGAGTAGGGCATTACTCATAGTAAACACTTAGAGGATCCCTCAGTATGAGCAAAAGGAGGCTTATTAAGGCTTAGAAGTGACCACAAATGTGGACATAGTAGTGTACTTCAGAGGCTCTGATTCTTACTAGTGAGACTCCATGCTTCTCTGGGTCTTTAGAAAATGTGAATCACTTCCAAACTCTGCCTTTGAAGAGAAAAGAAATTAGACTTAAGAAAGAAGAGTGATCCAGTGCATGTGAGGTTAGGAAACTGCAGTGTCCTTTAGAGTCCTAGAGGGCTCTCTAGGACTCTGGATTCAAGGCTCCCTCTGTCAAATCAGTGGATACTCATAGATCTTGACTGGGTGCACCCTAGCACTTTCCACTTTTCACAGATCAGTGGGAGGCTGCAGTGCACAGGAAGGAAGAGCCAGGTTCTACCACTTTCACTATATGGATCTAGGTGGCTTCGGAGAGCCTCGTGCTCATGGAGACAGGTGATTTAGAAGCTGACTGGACCCTGGGGACACTAAAGCCAACTTGCTGTCAAGATGCGGGGTCTGTTCAGAACAGGCAGGTGGAGTGTGACCCAGAAGAATATATGTCACTCCCATTGCTTTCTGCTTCCTGACCAGAGCTACTTCCTTGGCCCAGAACCCATTACCATGATTTCTGTAGTTAAATCTTCCAAACAAGGATTGAAACATCTTAACTGTGAGTCGATTTAAACCTCTCTTCCTTTAATATGTTGGGGATTTTGTACTAGAAATGAGGAAGGTGACTAAGACCATCACTTACCTTGTATGATGACAAAAAATACACAGCCTTGTCATCATGGATGTTTGTGCCTCATTACTGCATCTGGGAAATTAAGAAAATTTTTATGATCTTGGAATTCCATCCAAATTCCTCACAAACGCCTATGTCTGTTTTAGGAGTTACCAATATCTACCTTTTACTCAATAAGAGAAAAATGCTCATAATCCTCTCTTCCCATATTTTACAGATCAGTTCTGCAACATTTAATCAGCTGGGTTATGAATGCAGATTATACAGATATCCTAGATGCTAACTGGAACTTCTCCTCAGGAACCTCAGATTGGAAAAGAGCCTTGAAAACACGCACGTAGTGTGCGATGCCTTAATGCGGGATCTTGGGAAGTTCCCCAGTCCCCTTTGGTGAGTAGTCTCAGTGCAGCCTGTTCCAGTGATGTCAACCTCATGTTTTGGTACTATGACACAGCCATCTTTAAATGGTTTACACCTGTTGTTATTATGTGTGGTGAAAGCTTAGAGACTTTGACATCAAAACAAGAATTGTTGCTAGGAGACAGAACAAAGATGTAGTATTCATAGACACTTGTGTTAGTATGACAGAATGCTCAGCAGCATGTCAACTCAAGCAACTTACAGGGATATTAGAGAGACAACTGAATGAAATGTGATGCCAAAATGCATCTCAATGGAATGACCCAGACCCCTACAGTCAGCAGACTTCAGTAATGATCAGCTACTTCACTTATAAAATGTGATGCTTGGATATTCTCTTCTAGTTGAGCATGTGTCAAACTCCTGTTGAAAGTATCCCCTTGATGGAAACCTTTTTCTTCATGAGAACCTTCTAATGTGTGCATAATTCTGCCTGCTAGAATGTGTATTCTTGTAATGACCTGAATAATTTTTATGCTTCCCTCATAGCAATTCCCATTTGTGAAACACCCCAATTCCAATCATTTCGCTACGTAGGGGCTCTCAGTTCTTCCCGACTGCCTCCTTTATCCTCAGACCTTTCTTCATTAATCTATCTATCTATCTATCTATCTATCTATCTATCTATCTATCTATCTTGTATTTCTCATGCGAGATCTTGTCCCATTTATAGGGGAGAGTATATAATAGGTCCTATATACAGTAATTGTTTGGTAATTTGCAAATCGCTAATCATAAATATCTGAGTTGCCAGCTATAAAGAAAGCATTTGGCAGCATAAGAAAATGGATCAGAACTCATGTTTTCCTGTAAGTGGCCCCAGCTTCGCACCCTTCCACTGGCTGTGTATGTGGGGGCTGCTCATTTGAACTTTCTTTTCTCAATTTTCTCATCTCCAAATGGAGATCAATGGAGCGACCTTGTAGTGTCATTGCAAAGATCCAGTGCAACAACTTACATGATGCTCTTTGCAAACTATAAAGCACCACACACATTGGGCATCTTTATTAGAGGAGGAAGGCAGATCACAAACTGTCGTATCAGTTCGAAGGTGATCAATATCACACAGTAATTACAAACAATGTGATAATGTTGATGCTGTGAATGTCAAGTAAGGCAGGCCTCACCAGTCAAAGACAAATGAAGAATCTGTTATGTATGCACCCACACAGACAGAATCAACCCGTAACAAAAAGAATAATGAGGACTCCACAGAAGTCAGGAAGAAATTTTATTGTACAGGAATCTAAGTTGAGAAATTACTATACTAGAAATTTCATGAGGATAATTAAAGCAAAATATATTAAGGATATGCACATGTAAAATGTATACACATGTGCACTGCCTCTGTCTCCCTGTACTTGTGCATGCCCTTGATGGATTTGTGGTATCCTTCCTTCCATCCAGCATGCATCATGTGAAATCCAGTGATCTTGCAAGAGCTCCACAAAGCATTTTATTGTTCTCCCCACCAGAATGCATCTGGATTGAAAGCATAAAGTATAATTTTTGATACTTGTTCTATGAATTTATGTCTACTTGGACCATCCAACACAAACTGGATTGTGTATTCAGTGCAGGTACAAGGAAATGAGCTAGGGAATCAATGTAGACTAGGAGATTCTCTTTTAGCCTTTACTTTGTCACATTGAGCAAGTCATTGACACTTTCTAACACTTTTTATTTCCAGAATGGAGCCAGGCAGCACAAACTTCAAAGTTGTTTGAGTATGAGTTGTTCTAAATATTTAATAGCTAATGTGTGGAGAAGTAAGTCCCTAATTTGGTCATGGCACTTGATAGGCTTATGCAATTTATTTATTTTTTTCCTTGCCTGCCTTCCTTCCTTCCTTCCTTCCTTCCTTCCTTCCTTCCTTCCTTCCTTCCTTCCTTCCTTCCTTCCTCCCTTCCTTCCTTCCATCTTTGAAGCTTGCCTTTCTCTGGTCTTTTGGTAACAAAGCCAAACTAAGAGTGGCAGATGTGTGCTAAATGCCCCACAGGCCATCATTGTAATCATTTGAAGCTTTAGACTCAGAATGATTTGGCTGGGGCAGGTAAAAAGGAAGAATCCACAGGAGCTGGTAAACTGTGGATCAGGCCACGTTATTTATTGGGATGTAGGTACTCTGGGAGGTACAAGACACATAAGGACATAGAAGGAAAGATAAATATGGAACCCTGGGATTAATTTAATCACCCATCTCTTTATTAAAGTCATTGCATGCACATTAGAACTCCAACTCTCCAAAGTATGAGAAGTATAATAACTATAGAAATTAGACATAAATTTTGCCCTCATGAAAGGCATAGTTTGAAGTTCCAAGAGTACTGAAAGACCTTAAAATGGTTCATAAATTTATATGAGAAATGTTAAAAGATAGTATCTCACCAACAGTGTTTAAAGAGTTTAATTATACTGAGATTTCTGCATTTACTGACATAAATGTAGATGGATGTATGCCTTTCCCTCTGTTTTATGTGTTAGGAATTTCATGACAAAACATCATTGCAGTAAACTTTATCAGTTAGAATTTATCTTCTCATCCTGGCATGCTTTTGTTATTGAAGTTTTATGGGAGCAAAACCACACCAGTTAATCTACATATGGCCGGTGGCTTCCTTTGTCCAGGAAAACTGAATGATTGAGATGGAGAGAAAACTTAATTTCACCTCTACTATCTGGCACCTTAGATGAAAGTTGTGTGATCTCTTACTAATGCTCTTTATACATTAAAAACTCACAAGTTTTACATTCAAGACATTTTCATTTGTTTACCTGAACTTCTGTGTAGTAGTTTCTGAGGTAAAGTGTTGGTTTTTACTTCTTGCTATTTATACCTCATGCCATTCTCTGCTAAGATGGCCAGGAATTGCTCGGTGGTTTGCCTGCCCTGCAAGCACAACATCCTGAGTTAGATTCCTCATTAAAAAATAATAATCCTTCCTTTGAGCACAGATTGGATGTGAGAATTTGAAGCGTTGGAGAACAGAATATGGAGATGTCACTTTGGGTGACAAAAAGCTGGTGTTTTTGTCTGGGTCACTGGCTGGTTCTCTCTCATTCTAGGATCACTTGTCACTGTGTTGTGAGTATATTCAGGAAATACCAAGTGAAGTCTAGACCTGCAAACAATTACATCAGTACAGTCGGAAGTGAAGCCTCGCAGGCTGCCAAAGGCCATGTGAGGAAGCTTGGAAACACATTTTCTGGAAGCCGCTGAGATGATGGCAGCCACACTCGCTCTCCTGAAGACCCTGAGCCAGAGGTGCAGTGTAAGCTGACACCAGATTCCTGAGCCCCAGGAACAGTGAGGCAGTAAAGTGTTTATAACTTTAAGTTGCTAAGCACTAGGGTAGTTGTTTATACAGTAACAGGTAATTACTACAACTTTCAACAATATGCAATCACTACTCTACCTCTTTACAACTTTCCGCCATGGGTTACCTGTTGGGTTCTCTCAGACCACCAATGCTCCAGTCAACATAGTTTAGGAAATGACCACATAAAGTATTAAAAAAACTTAATCCTTCAAAATTTTCCAACATAAATGGGATGAAAGGGAAATTTAAAGTCTTGTTTTTAAATTTAAACCTCAGAAATTATGGTTTGTTGTCATTTAATCGAGGTGGTATTAAGGTGTTTTATTTTGGTCAATCTTCAGTACTATTATCAAAAAGAAATGCAGTTATGAAAATTCATCAGTGACAACTGCATCAGAAAAGAATCTACCACTTTTTATCTTGAAAGCCATTTTCCAGGTTTGGAAGACATGGAGATGAATGCAAAAAAAAAAAAAGCCCTACATGAATAAGCATAATGTCTTCCTTGCAATCAAAACAAAGGCGTAAGACCTTTGGTGCACCATTATTGATTATTAGATTTGGAAAAATGTCTTGGTTCTTCTACAGCCTACTTTGCTTTCTTATTTAGCCCATGCTGACTCATAGTTCTATAAAATTGGTTTTGCCTAGTCATTAATCATTTGAGTTAGTGCAGTGCTTTTTCCTTAAATTACCATAAAGCCTTTTGAGTTGAGTTGAACTAGAATGCAAGGGCAAATGCTCACAGTAAATGATTTTTGTAGAGTTCATATATTCATCCATCTCTCATTGGTACTAGGAATTGAATAAAACAGTCATCAATTCAATGTTATTTTTTATAAACTTATCCTAAGCACCTATTGTATATTCAGAGCTAAGAATATGTAAGAGTTAGTATTTATTTGTACCAGTGAGGGAGGTTAGCCCATTCCTGGGTGAGTCCCTTGGCAAATCAAGAGAATTTGTACTTTGAAATTTAGACAACAATGAATTTAAAAGCTAGTTTTATTACTTGCTGGTTTGTGAATTTAGGCAAGAATCTCAGTAATCTATGGATATGTTTGCACATCAACAAGAGGTATAAAATTATGGTTTGAGAATTAAGAAACATATAAAATATATTGCACAACTCTAGGCTCATAAAAGGCACTTAAAATGCTAATTATTTTCTTTGTTTCATTCACTTCCTTACATTCAAAAATACTGTGCTGTGAATGTCCCAAGCTACCGTTCTGTTATTATGATAGTAACCTCTTACGTTGTCATCTTTTGGGCTCTGGTATGATTTTTTTTAACCTTTTGAATTATGTGAATTGTCATTTAAATGAAGATATAAAACTTGAGTGCTTGCTCTAATTGACTGACATACCAAACAATAAAAATTCTAACTTTAGGATTTTTATGAGTAAAGATATTACTAAAAATAATGAAATTTAAAGTAGGGGCTAGCAAACTTGCTCATTACCAGTCTGAGTAAAGAAAGTGTTCCCAGGAGCTAGTTATGTTCATTTGTTTATATATTATTTGTGAATATTTTTTTTTCTTCCCCAGTGCAATGACAGCATTTAGGGATTGCAATAGAGTCTGTGTAGCCCCAATGCCTAAAGTAATGGTCATCTGGATTTTAGCAGAAAACATTTATTTTCTTTTAGTCTAATGAGGAAACTAGAGAAGCTGCAAATATGAATGCTTGAACTTCATATAACATTTTTATATAAATAAATTAGACTAGACAAAACAATAAGCACCATTTCTGACCAGAATAGGGGAACAAAATCTAAGCTTTTAATAGGTGTATCCAATCATAGGCCTCTTTCCCGCTTTTTAAAAAATGTTATTCTAAAAATATATTAAAAAGGAAGTTTTGTACCTTGTATATGTTAACTATAATATGTATTTTGTATGTGACCCAAAACATCTCTTCACTCCTATGGGCCAGGCAAACCAAAAGGTTATTTTTTATTTTTTATTTTTTGCCAGTTTTACTGATAAACAAATAGCAATGACACAGTTTCAAATCAAATCAGTAGGAGAGTTTCAATAATTATCACACTGCATACATTCTTCTTAGTGCCCAATTGCTGTACAAGATGCGGACTTGATATCCTACTTACAACACCATTAGAACAAATCATTCTACTCATTATCAGAATGTAACTATATATCTATCCCAACCACTCTGAATACACAGATACAAAATGGATATTCATCTGTATACCCTTTTTTTGTTAAGTTCTGTTATTTGAATATTATAGGTGTGTAAATTCAGCAAAATATTCTAAAAGAGTCCAGTAGCCCATAATAGTATTGGGTCTTC
>NW_004524638.1:3742232-3752772 GCF_000260255.1 Octodon degus | reverse complement strand
ATAGTGATTCACCCGTTTACAGCCTCCCAAGAGCTGGGGTTACAAGTCTGCGCCACCATGCCTCGTTTCAATTGCCATCTCAGCACACCTCAGGGGGTGGAGCCAGCACGGCAGGCCCGGGGATCAAACCCCCGGCCCCTGAGCCTGCTTGCAGGTGCTTTAATTCCCTACTTATTTGGCTGGCCCTGATTCTCCATTTTAGACTCCTGGTTTAGAGTTCTTGAGCCTCCATTGTTCTCATCTCAGCGTATTGCCCATTCTGTCTGAGTTATTAAGTGGTGCTAAGGAAGTAGTATTTTAGAAGATAATGCAGGCATAAAATAGAACACTGTAGACTTGAAATTGGGAGGGAAATCAACAGCTAGGGATTTACTTTGTTAGTTTCATCTAAGCAGAGTACATTAGTAGTTATAAATGAAACTTAATTCTCTTTTATACCTTCAGAAGCTATAAGGAGATTTTGAAATTTCTAAGGAGATAGAGTGGATCTAGCAATTTCACTATTTGGAGTGGCAGAGGAGCAGTGCACTTATCAGACCATCCGATTCACGCATATTGCCTTTTTGTGTTAATGATGAGTAGAAAAGAAAAATGGACCTAAGTTAAAAAAAAAAAAAAACCGCCATCTTCTATCTACTAAATTGTTTCTCATTGATCATATTACTGAGTCCACCCAGACATTCTTAGAATTATTAGTTTCAGTACAGTAGTATTATGACTACCCCTGGACAGTTGATGGAAAAGCAAGTTTAGCAAGATGCAAAACACATGCCTAGTCACACCGTGAGTGGCAGAGCTGTGATCTGCCCCAATCCTAGTGGTACGTTAAGCTCCTTCTCTTGTTGGCTTATTTTTTTCTTCACAGAACAATTTTATTTTTTTCCAGATGAAAGGTCTTTATCCTTTTCATCCTCCTATCCCATTTTCATAGCTACAAGGCAATGCAACATACTACGCTGTTAGTATCTGTACACACTTCTTCCTCACCTTGTATCAGGGGTTCCCTGATACCTGACCCACAAAGGAGACACTCGGTACCTTTTGCCATGGAGTGTGATGGTGAAGAATCCATGAGGAGATTAATGGATTGAAGCCATGTACATGTCACTGACCCCAATCATAGTACCTTATGACCTACATCATAGATTTTATATTTCCCTACGGATGATTTTTTCGAATTATTATTTGTCAGACCTGTAAGAGGCTGGGTCATGTAGCCCAGCCTCATAATACTGAAAATGAGGAAAATGCAGGACTGGAGAACTAGCTTGCCTGGGCCCACCACCTTCATTCAGCTCTGTAACCATTGACTATCACTTTTCAAATCTTTAAAAGTGAGAGTGGTCCTGAAATTGACAAGTCAGGGGAAGAAAACAAAAGAAAACAACCCATGGCATCTCCTACATGTATTAGGGCTAATAATGCATGGGTTAATTGGGTAGTAAATCTATTCTCATTCTGACCACCATCATGAAGTGAGTACCTTTCTAAGATGAACTTATCCATTACTATTGTCAAGAAATGCATGCTGTGCCTGGGTGCCCATTTGAGGAACAGATCGCACTTAAAGTCCATTTATTTCTAATTTTTAATGATTCATTGACTCTTGGGTGTAGGCATCCTTGCTGACAGGTGTGAGTCCTTCCTATAACTTTAATAATTCCCAATGCCATCTTGTTTGATGAAATATTAAGACACTCTTGTCTCTTTATAGATTTAGAACGTATTTAGAAGACCAGAATGACAGGCATTCCAAGCATGACCCTCGTATTACACATTGCTATCTTCAGTGCAGTTGCTTAGTTCACAGGTATCTACAGAGATGGTGGTTCATTTCAGTGTTCTGTAGTGCTTTCTGCTCCTTGAAATTGTTTTGAGAATGCAGCTTCCTCTTTTAGAAAATGATCAGTGTGCTCGCCAAGAAGTGCAACCACTACAGTAATGCACTGTTCTGACGGGCTGTCTGGACCATAGTTACTTCTGTATAATCCAAGCAAAAACCCTTTTGTAGGATTTTTTTATAGGCCTTTTCATGGTGTAGGGTTACAGTTTAGTTCCCATGACCCTGAAACTACAAGAGCCGTTTACAAAAGTTTGGAATTAGAATGGCTCCTTGAGGGACTCCTTTCTCTGAAGGCTTTTGAAGAATATTCCCATACAAATGAACTCAATGTTTATTTTTTAAAATTAAGGATATGTGTGTGGTAAAGTTCAAGCAAATTTATAAATAATAATCATTTTTGGTCTCAAAGTCTAACAGAGCAGGCCCAGGAGTGTAAGCTGGCAGAGTGGGTTCTGCTGTCCTCATCTTGGGTCTTGGAAAGTGGCTCACATTCTCAAAGTCAGACAGTGACCTATTTGTAAAAGGAAACACCAGTATTATCCCCTGCATTTACACTGGCAGAAGAATCAAGCTGTAGTGCATGGTTTAATTTCAATCTGGGCCTGAAGCTTGCACAAATTGGACTCCTACTGAATGAAATTTAGAAAAGTATAGTAGTGAGCAGGTGGTGGCATACTGGACCCCCTTTTTGCATTTTGTTCTGGAAAGTTTGGATGTGAAGATTTTAGAGAGTCTTTCATATTTCTATAACTATATGCAGATTATTGTATATAGCTTATGTGTGTATTATATATCAATTATATAAAGATATACCCAAGACGTACACATTATTTACCTTAATCCTCACCATGCTCTGGATTAGAATACATCATCACTGCTCTCAGAGGAAAGAGCTAGGGCTAGGAGAGAAGAGACAAGCATTTAAGGTCCCAGTACTGAAAAACATAGCTACTGGGATGTGGAGTCCATGTGAGTCGTCACGAAGATCCCCCAGTGGCCCTTCTAACAAAACTAACACGGCAGACACAGTCACATGGAGGACGGGCTGCTGGGGACTCCTGAAGCACCTTGAGTCCTTCACCACCTCCTGAATGAGTCAAGTCTTCTTCATCCAAGCCTTCTGGCATCTAGACAAACACAGGAAAAGTAAATGAATAAATAATCCACAATCACTTCCTTCTGTTTCATTTAACACAATTTTTACTAACTGAATTGGCTACAGGCTCTCCTGGGGAGGAAACTATCACTCCAGCTTGTACTGGTCCACCTTTCTGCCACCCACTGGATGCATGCAGGGCTTCATGTCTGCTACCTTGATTTGAATTAGTCTTGTGCTTTATCCATCTCTGTTTTATATCAGCCATTTTAACTTAAAGCCTATGTTTTGGAGTTAACTAAAATCTTATAGTCAGAGTTTAAGAAGAATATATTTGAATGGTTGTTTCTAAAGGAGGAGAAGCCAGTGCCTTATTAGGTTCATGAGGTGATTGGGCAGCAGAGAAGTGTCTTCTTTTCCCAGGTATAAGTTTCTTCCTGCTTCAGTCCCTTCTCCTGGTGAGGCTGCCTTTCCCTTACTCTTCTGTAACACTACTGCAAAGCCTATGTTCTGCATGTGGCAAGTAGCAAGGAGCAGCTTTGGCCCACAACATTATTGGACTGTTTAATTTTGCATTCTATCAGGTGTGCAGCAAGCTACCAGGTCAGCCATTCTTTGTTTTACTTACAAGGATTCTCGATTTTGGATTTATATTGAAAGCTCTCAAGCTGAGTTCCAAAGAACAATAATCAACATAGTGAAAAATCTTCCCTGAGGCAGAGGACCACCAAGAAGAAATGGAAGGGAGAGGAGAACGCAGTGAGAGGGAAAATGTATGGGTTAATCTTGTTCATTTCCCTCCAGTAAATCCCTGAGAGGGCTCTGCCATGTTCCATTGACACATTGGGTTCTAAGATATCTGTCATTTAGAATAATTTTTTTTTCTTACTAAGATTGGGATTTGTCCAGTTTGCATAGATAACGTATCAAAAGAGAGAAGGAAATGGGATAAAATCTGTTGGCAGATCTTCCAATCCAAGGACACTGGAAATGGAATCATGCTGGGAAGAAGAAAATGAAGAGTGTGAAGTGAGCACCTACCACTCTTCTGATCTTGATGTTCTAGGTGGCAAACTCACAAGCCTATAGCTGTAATATCCTTACTTTCTACTGCACAATTTAACTATTTATTTATCCTTCCAGTGCGTTATAAAATCTTTCCAAGGATTATACAAAGTGATGCATATAAAGTCATTAGAATACTTAGCAGCATTAGTCAGTTTTTTCTCTAATAATGATAAGGCTTATTACAATGTCTGTGTGGGCACTTACGGCTCCCTTAGTGACTGGAGGTGCTATTCTGGCATTTAGAATTTAGCTTCCATAAATACTTACTGTCTTAAAATGTATGCAAAATTTGCACAGTAGGAATTTCTCCATCCTATATAATATGTCGATAGTACTCTTGTTGGAAAACAAACCTGGGTCCTGTACTGTTGGTTGCATAATTTTTATGATTACCAAGGTGTTTTGAGGTCAATTATTATTAGCTCTGATTGATAAACTGTAAGAAAACTAAGACTTTTCCATCCCACAAAGTCACAAGCACTGTGATTAAACATGGCTGGGGCTTGAATGCACTGATTTTTATTTCTAAAATTCACATTCTTCTTGTAAAACTCTACCTAGCTGATTACAAGTATCCATGTATCAATGTGAAATTGTTTCTAAAAAGTGGACAACTTTGGGTGCATGAAGACATTCCTATCCTAATTTGAACAGAACTATCCTTATTGGGCAGAAAAAATAGCTCATTTATCGTGCAGCGGTTGAATGCATGCAGCTTCATCTGTGTGGGAAGCTGCTCACTAGCTTGGAGGGAGCACCTGTCATCAATTAATAATGTATTTTCTCCCTTGGAAGACACTTCTATTAGAACCACTGTTAACACAAAGAGGTCATCCCAAGAACACTTCAAGATTCCACTATGAGGATGCATTATCCAACTGATTTAGTTAGTGTTCACACACACACACATCAATTTGTAAAATGTCTTAACTCTGCTCAAGAGCGAACATTATATTGAGAAATATGGATACAGAGATAGATCTATCACTTTTGTTTATTTAATATAGGGTCTCACTACACAGCTCAGACTCATAGTAATCCTCCTGTTTTCAGCCTCTCCAGTGCTGGGATTATAGGTGTGCCCAGGCACACCTAGTTTTAACATGTTCTTTTCTTCACAGAGTTTCCATTTAGCAAGATGGACAGATCCATAAGGAAAACTGCCATGCACTGTAAGAAGAATGATGATGGGAGGGATTACATGGTGCAAAGAGAAAGACAGAGGTGGGAGGAACTGGCTGTCTTGCAGGGAGCTCACCCGGGCTTTCTCGTGTCTGCGTTGTTTTGGACATTTTTCAGGTATGCACCATGTAAAACATAGGGAATCAGTAGCAATATAGGAACAAAACTGTTTGGATGCATTATGGAATACAATACCAAAACTATACCAAGACCTGACATGTCTTCCTTCCATGTCTCTGTCAATATCTGATGAGTCACTAGATCTGCACAATTACTTTTAGGGTTATGTCTTTCATTTATTTCTTTTATAAGACATCCCCTAAGTGGCTCCACAAACCAGACTTCTATTTTTTTTTTAATTTTTTCACTATGATGGCCTTAACTTTGCTTTCTCCCTTCTCTAATCCCTCCTTCACATATGGACCTTTCTAAAATCAGAGACACAAGGGAAGACAGAAACTACAAGAAAGAAGCCCAATGTGTACTTCTTAATGGAAGAATAACAAGTGATAACTGAAATTGATTGAGGCATTTATGATTAATAAAATATTTCTCCAAACCCTTTAAAAGTCATAGCCATCCTCTTTTGTGTCGAATTCTTCTAGGACTAAAGACCGTAAGAGAGACAAAGAACAAATACGATAGACATACAAAATAAAACCATTATAGATTACAGGGAGGAGGACCAGGAGGCAAGATGTTGAATGTGGAAACTGAGTGTAGCTTTCCGAATGAGGCTTTCGTACTTTTTATTTGTTTGTTTGTGGCAGTGGGGATTGAACTCAAGATCCTGCGCTTGCCAGGCAAGTGCTTGTTCTACTGAGCTATCTCCCTGGCCCTAGGGTTTAGTACGTTTTTTACAAAATGGGAGAATATTACTATATGTTGCAATATGTCTCCTTAAAATTCATACCTTGAAGAACATACAGTACCACCGAAGGAGGCATTGTTTGGGAATGGTGTCACTGGAGCTGTAATGAGGTAAGATGAGTCATACAGTAATGGGGTGGGCCCCTTATAAAGATGTACCTCTAAAAGAGAAAGTGTGGGACTTGGGAGATAGCTTGGTGGCCTGAGAGCCTGCTTGGTAAGTGCAAGAACCCAGGTAAGAGTCTCGATACCGCATGCTGTGCTGGACCCAGAACACCAGGCATGTCCTGCCGACTATCAAAACCAGGTGTGGTGGTGCATGCCTGTAATCCCAGCACTGGGGAGGCTGAGACAGGAGAATCACTATGAGTCTGAGATGCATAGTGAGACCCTGTATGATTCCCTTGTCCTTTGTTTACATTCTGAGCAACAGCCCTCTGACTCTTGGAGTGGCTTTGCTCCCACTTGCAGACAGTCCATGAAAGTTAGCAGTCCCCTTCCCTTGATCAGCCTCCACTGATAGAAGGCTGAGGGACTTAGGAATAGAAGCCCCCAGCTCTCCTGCTTATGTAGAGTCTCCATTCCAGCAATCCTATGTGCTGTAAGGAGAATGCTCTCTTCCACAGGACTCCACTTAAGATTCCCTTGCACTGTCCCCCCATTCTTTTATCATCTATCCCCAGCAGCTTATCTTAAGAACTCAAGTACATACTAGTCCTCATCTCAGCATCTGTTCCTGGGGATTCCAGGCTAAGATACTGCCGACTCCACCCCACCACTCATATTGCCTAAAGGTGGAGTTCAAATCAAGCCTGTGATCTCTTCATGCATAAAGGAAGTGAAGATGGTAAATACCAGCCAAAGGGATGGTGGAAAGGCAGAGTGCCAAGATGGCATTTCCTTTAGAAAACAAAGAGTTTTTGCACAAGGATAAAAAGAATAACAAGGACAGAGGTGACCAAAGAGACCAAGGAGAATGTCAACACAGCCTCTGGATCTTTCATGTACAAGAAGCCATTTGTTGTGATGAATCACATGGCCACGGCTGTATGCATAATGCAACATAAATTGCAGCCGACAGGTTTTATAGTTCACATGCCCTGCTTCTCAGCATGTGATTTTACGCTTGTGTTTCAAGAGTTAAGACGATGTGGAACTTGTCGCAAGGAAATGACTTTTTCACCTGAGAAATTTGGCTCAGCATTAGTTAAACGCTTTGGAATTTAAGGAGACTTTTTTCTTTCTTTAAAATGTCTAAATGCTGTGTTGATAAATGTCATGTAGAACGGCAACTGTGGTGGAATGTGCGGAGGGTAATGGGAGTTCCTTTCTAGTTCCCCTGAACCATGACTTGTCTACATTTAGAAGGAATAATGAACATGATTTAACATAGCACCTTTGTAGAGAAGCGACTCAAAACACTTCTCCATGTGAATATTAAAATGCTGAATTATGCAATAAAGACACAGACTTAAGCAGATAATAATAGATTGCATACAAAAGCCCAAAATATAGCTGAGTACATTTAAAAATCTGCATTATATAGTTATTAGGTAAAATGATGAAATAGGAAGAAAGGATGACATGGAATATGGAATATGAAAAACAAAGGTCAGATAGAGATGAAGCAGCTATTTTAAATAACAGATTCAGGCCACTGAGAAGGGCATGGAGCCCAGAGCCAGAAGGCAAAGGTTGTGGGGCAGCCTGGGGGACTGACAAGGTCTTGAAAGAGTCCTGTGACTGAGCTTTAGTTTTACTACATTTGTAGTATAAGATAACAAGACCTGCTCCACAGTTCTTTTCAGTGGAGGATTAATGAGATAATACACATTTTAGCAGGTCCCCAATAAAAGTAGTTTTTACTAACCCTGTCTTTATTATCAATAATGTAGAATAACTACAGCCACCTTCTACTCACTCACCTGACAACCAGATTAATGTATGTCAATGACACATTGTATATGTATTCCTGGATGACAGTAATAAATCATAAGTAGAGCATAGAGAAAATAAAATTCAGTGATCATATATTCTGGTTACCTCATTTTTACACATTAATTGAAGCCTGATGAAGTGAAGCCATTGGTTCACAATCACACATAACTGGAGTTGCTGTTCCATTCTGAGGATTTTGCTCCACACTTTACATGTATTATTTAATACTGATGATGGCTTTGGGGGGTGTATCCTTACCTGCGCCTAAGTTGACTGAGGCACAGAGAGCATGAAGAGAGGACAGAGCACGCAGGAAGTTGCCCAGCTCTCAGGCGGCGTAGCTGAGCTTCCACACTGCGGTAGATTAACTAATGGTCAACTTGCAATGCCCAGCTGAGCTGGTTCAGAGTGGGTCTGGCTGTGAGAGGCCCACCTGAGGATTGTTCCTAGCATCCTAAAAGAGAACTGGAGGGAAAGACGGTGTGCTGTTGATTCTCCTAGAGAACTTGTTGTGTTGGTTTTCCTGATATGAACTTGGCTGGAAGTGGAGCCTCTGAAGACGTCTGTTCCCACCATCAGAGGAGCTCTCATCATCACCGCCCCTGAGGACAGCTGCGGTTCATTTTCAGGGAGCACTGCCTTACCTCGAGCACGGTTCCCTGGCTCCAGTGCAGATCCCTTAGCATTGTGGTGCAGATCCTTCACCCTGCTGGTGCAGTCTTTCTAGCTTCTGTGACTGACCTTTCGGCTTTCTCTGTGAAGGTCCTTGTTACCGACTTGCACGGGACATTGTTGTGGGCTCTAGGCCTCCAGCTGGACTTACGAAGGACGTTACCTTGGAATCAAGGTGCTCATCTGGATTCTTTGAGCCTCTAGTGCATGGGCAGATGTTTTTCACTCCTCTGCATTTGACTTTTTAGGTGAGTATTATAAAATAATACTGTAGATTGTGTGTCCTGTATTAAATCTATTCGGTTACACACCCTGATTATAACACACACCCAGGCCTCGGTGACTCTTTAGTGGATGTCTTCAGAGGCTCCAATTCCAGTCCAGGTGGGCGGCTGGTAACTAGAGCATTCCTCACTTCCTAAGAGATTTTCTGTTCCTGTGGGGATGGGAAAGGTGGAAGAACGCTACAACTGGCACCGTCTCTTGTTTTGCACTACATGTGGCCTTCTGCCTTGTTTTACAATTTCCTTCAACACATGGACCTGTCAGAAAATTCAGGTTGTGATCTTTGTCATTAAGAAAGTCTTAAAGACATTCTGATGTTGAGCTTCTTCAAATGAAATAGCAGGCTGTCATGATATCAGTTATGAAGCTCTTACAAGTGCCCAGAGATATATGTAAAAATGTTTCGAAAACCCAAGTCTACTGTATGATATTTTGTGAAACTTACAATGATTGTATACACAATTCATGTATCATGAGTAAAACTTATTTGCTAGTCCACTGACCACAAGGCCCTAATGCACAAAACTGTGATTACTTTTTCTTTTTGAATTCTTGCATGCCATTGTGGCTATATAGATGTAGGCCAGATGTAAAATATTGGTTGTTTTGAAATAATAGTAAGGGAAATGTTGATTAAGAACACAGAGGGCTGGTGGTATAGCTTAGCGGACTAATTACTTGCTTAGGTAAGTACAGGGGCCAGGGTTCAATCCCTGTCACCATATGCTGCGTCGGCCCCATCCCCAGGCATGCTGAGCCAGTGATGGAGTCCAGGCATGGTTGCACATGCCTGTAATCCCAGCACTAGAGAGGCAGAAAACAGGAAGATCACTATGCGTTCAAGTTGTGTAGTGAGACCCTGTACATACATACACACAAAGAAAAGCACACAGAAATTTCATATGAGTTCACCAATACGACTTTTCAAGCCAACAAAACCCTTGGCCACAGTCTCTGCCAATAAACCAGCATGTAACACACACACACACACACACACACACACACACACACACACGCAATGAGTCTTCTATGGAACAAGAATAAAGCCACTGAATTTTCCACGGTAGATTTGGGGCTGCAATCTCCAACACAACCTCTATATATCTCACTTCTTTCCTATTCACTGAGGGTAAGTACATTCCTTCAATGCAGCCAGTTATGAGGTGCACCAACCCAGAACAACCATCAGAAACCCTGATAAGAGAGCAAAATAACTGCCCATTGTAAATATGGTTAGCCCTCAGCCAGGCTACAAATGTTATTCTCCAATGCAAGATATATAAAGAATTTCTTACCTGACTTAAAAACTAGGAAGCAAATAAAAGACATAAGAGGTCTTTCCAGTTGCCTGACAACTATCAGGGTAGATGATTTGCTATCCGAAGTTCAAGGAAATCAAATCAACTGCACTGTTTTCAGTTTTATAGAATTTAGAGATAAAAGGCAATGTATACTTCATGTTGTTCAAATTCCTTCTTTTACCCCATAGACCCAAGGTGTAAGACAACTTGTCCAAGGGCATCAGTTGCTTCTCTCTCTCTCTCTCTCTCTCTCTCTCTCTCTCTCTCTCTCTCTCTCTCTCTCTC